>NC_134037.1:47127463-47860796 GCF_965140245.1 Athene noctua
TTACTGCAATTTATGCTCTGAAAGTCAATGCTTGTTTGGTAGTCTGGCTTGTGCCTTTGCTGGCATTAAGATGCAGATGCAAGGAAGACTGTAAGGCAAACCAGTTGCCCCAAGGTTGTTAGAGCAGTGTTAGTCAGATGTTTAACATTTGTTCAGCAAGGAGACTGCCACCCTTTTGGAGAAGAACCTTACACTGTCTTACTCCTGTTGTGGGTGCAGTGTTGCCCAGAGGCTGCAAGGGTGCAGTGCACAGTGATGCCTCCCAGCACGCAGTGTGGGAAGCCTCTCCAGCAGAGCCTCGTGCACCTCATGGTATGTCAGATACAGATCCCCATAGACACCCCGACAGCCTTGCTGTCCTGCTCATAAACCAGATTTTAAGAGGTTGGTTGTGACCTGCACGGCACTGACTGGACTTGACCATTTAAAAGGTGGAGGTCCCAGTGTCACATCTTGGTAGCCAGAGTTTAACAACAGCAAATAAAGAACATGGATAAAACACAAGTTCTGTACCCTTGCACCTGTCCCACACACTTGACTCACTAGTAGTGCTCTGCCAGCCTCTCTTCCTCAGGGTTTCAAAGTCTTCTGCCAGCAGGTGTTGAATCCATTTGGCCTGGCAGTCTGGAGGCCAAGCTTGTCTGCGGGCAAAGCAGTAAAGAGCATGTCCTCAGCCTGCCTTTTCCCTGGCTGCAGAAGAAGGCAGTGTCTGTTCCTTCAGGGAAGGTGCACAGCCTCACAGGGCAGCACTGTTACCTGTGGCCAATGACTTTGTATTGGACTTGTTAGCGGGCAGCAGTGCCCAGGAACACAAGCCACAGCACATTGTCTGGCTTTCTCCTCCTGTGCATCATGGGTGCTGCAGTCTCAGACTGGTTCCTGAGATATGGTCTCCCCACCTTCGCCTCAAAGAAGCTTGCAGGTGCTGCCCACCAGACTGACAGCCGCCTCTCTTGTTCAGGGAGGGTGGGAATCCAGTTTTGCATCTTTGCAAATTACCACTTTTCATTTTTTTGAGTGGAGAAAATAAGAGCTAACAGTGATACACCCACATGCCTGTCTGGCTGCACACACCCAAGCATAGCACAGTCTGGAACAGTCATCTCTCAAATACATCTTGCAGAGCAAAACAAGATGCAATACATTAAAGTACGCTTTTATCTGTAATGTCTTCTAGAAAGGCTGCCTAAAGGAAGAGAGAATTACAGAATAAGTAGATTTTTCTAGTTAGTATAAATCTAAAGCCTCCTTTGTTATATAGCAAGCTGATTTTTTCTTCTGAGGCCTGCAGTTTGATTTGGGGGTAGGAAGGCACTAATAAACTCATTCTGTATGTTGGTGTAAAGATTCCTGATCTTCATTATGTTTAGGGGTTTTTTTTTCTGTAATATCTTTGGGTTCACTGCACGTGTGGTTAGCATGGCAGGCTGTCCGCAGAGCTGGCAGTGGGTGACAAAACTGCAGTCTGAGCCCAGTGATTGCAGTGGTTCTTTGCAGAGTCCCACTGCAGAAGCTGTCCCATTTTGGCTGAGCACTAACAAAGCTTTTTAAAAATCAGGGCCCATGCTGAATGCCTCACCCCAAGTTTTACTTTCTGCCAACTGGGTTTGAACAGCAGAGCGTCACTTAAGGCTTCAAGAAATAGGGCCACCCATTTTCTGCTTGTCTCCCACACTGGTATCACCCGTGGCTTCTACTCACAGTCTGTCTCTCTTCCAAGTGGCCAGGGTTTGGGCAGCATGGAACTTTTAACAGCTCTATTAATCAGTCCATGTTGTCTCTACAGGTTGCTCTGCCTGAAGCAAAAGCACCTCACTGTGTCCATGCACGGTGACTGGTTGTCCCCAGACAAGTGACACCCCTGCTCTGGTTGGGCTCTCACTTCATATGCTGGCAGGGCATCCTTCAGTGGTACAGAAATGTTTTCCTTCTCTTTGAAATAGCCCAAACTTACTGAGCCCTTGTCTGCAGAAGACATAATTTAATAGGGTTTTGTGGTGAGGGCTGAGTTTATGAGGGTGAAAAAAGGCTTTTTCATCGCCAGCAGGCTCTCCAAGATCCTTCTGAAATAATTGCTGACTGCTGCCAGGATTGGTTTTGTTGTAATATTAATGATCTCTCTGGGCATCTTGAGTTTCATATACATGTCTTTTTAATCATTCAGATAAAAATAGCCAAGGTATAGATGAAAACAGTCATGCTGTGTTTCATTTGGATTTAGAAAAGGAGTTAATAATAAATTTAATGACACACAAAAGTACAAATATATAGGAAATTAAAAGCATCCAGAATCTAAACTACTTCTTCTGTGCTGTACAGAAGTACCTCTATCTAAGTCCACACTAAGTGCAATTCCAGAACTTCCCCAGGGTTTACTTTGACTTTCTGGTAAACAAAGCCACTTGCTGAGGTGATGCATGACCTGAGTCTGTCCCAAAGGATGTAAATAACTCGGGGTTCCTTGCTTTTGCCAAAAAAAGGGGGCTTTGCTTGAAACTTTCTGCAGGTGAAAATACTCAGGCTGACAGCTGAGTGTAGCTGCCTGCTACTCAGTTGACAGACCTACAGTTTCACAATTCTTTAGGTGTTTTTAATTTTATTACACTGTTTTACAAGCTTTATGGACAACTGACAACCCTGATAATGTCATGAGGGTGGTTACACCCTTCTAGAGTCAGATTTTTCATGTAAAACTTTCTCAGTAGCGGAATGGCGTTGGGAACCAGGTACAGATTGCTTGCCATGGCCTGGTGCAGTCACTCCCAGTCTTTGCTCATTTGTAAGTGCTCTCCCATTTACAGCATCCTCTGATCAGAAGAATGTAAGATTTGCAGTACATACTGCCATGACCTGCTTGGCATCTCAGTTCATATTTGATTAATAATAGAGATGTATGAAGTTTTTGCAGATTTCCTTACATAGATTTCCCTTCCTTACCATATTTACTCTTTTCAAAAAATCTATATGGTCTTTAGATTTTACCCCGTTAAGTAAGAAGTGTTGTTTTTTGTGGGAAAATGAGTTGTTTAGTGCATCTGCCTTAAATTAGCTAGCATCTAGCCTAAGGTGATAATGACAGAGATAAAAGTACTAGCTGCTGCAGACCCTGCAGGAACAGAGCAATTTACCATTAGTGAGCACAAACCCTGTCAATCCAGGGCAACAGGACCACAAAATGGGATGATGACATCATTCCAGCGTGACACATTTGTCTGCAAATCCACTCCCCACTGAAGGCAGTGGAAGGAGAACTAGAAGGGATGGAAAGAGGGGAGAGGAGAGCCCGTTCCAGAGGCTGTGGTCCCTGAGGCTGTGCTTTCATCCCCCAAGAGCTCTGGAAATAAAGAGGGATGGGAGAGACAGCAGCAGAGCTGAAGGCCTGCTGTCTTCGTCCTCTGAGAAGGCGAACTGGTGAGCACCATAACAGGTAGCAGGATGTTGGTTTATTGTGTATGTGGTTCTGGAAAAAGGTGCTTGTCAAGTAGTCCTGTAGACAGAAGCTTTTTTCTTACCTACAGGAGGATTCAATCAGGGAGAGGTGCTGCACAACCTGCACGGGAATGCTGTCCTGCCTAGACAGGCCATTTGAAGTTTCTTCCATTATCCGCCGTGAAGTCCTTCAGCCACTGTAGCTTCCTCCCTTTCTCATCTTTCATGGGACATCATCTCATCTGACTACAGCTTTAGAAACTGTCATCTAGGTTCATCTGGGGTCTCACACTTCCCATTCTGGGGAAGGGAAAAACAAGGTGTCTCCAGAGTACTTTTTGCCAGCAGCTATAAAAGGGTACACCAGATCTCATTCTCCCCACACACATTTCTCCTTAGCAGACACACTTTGTTGGCAGCTTTGGCAGGACTTTTCATGCTGTGGTGTACTGAGAAAAGCTGTTCTGGTGATTCAAAATTCAGAGGGTTTATTTTCCTGACTGCAGAGCAGAGGCCTTCAGGCAAGCCTACGATCAGGGAACCACCCTGGTGTTCAAAAGCTTTGAACTCTCAAGAAGTTAGATGGTCTCACAATATATTAGGATTGGGAAGGGCAAGGAGGGGGGTAACGTACATGGGGGCACCTCTCTTTGACATGGAAAGGAAACCTGGTACTGCTGTGTTTAGAAAGAACATCGGGGTTTACTGGGTTTTGACAACCCTGGGTGTGGCAGAGACACAAGGCCCAGTGCTCCTGCAGCAGTGGCAGGCACTCAGCAGCTGTGGACATGCCCACCCAGGTCAGGACTTCCTCCGTTACAGCTGGGGAATGGGGCAGGGAGCACCCTTAAGGGCAGATCCCTCAGGACTCTGTGGTAGCCAGAGCCCATTAGTTTTGTAAAGAGTAACTTTAAGGCAGATCAAGGGTGGCAAGGCACTGAGCTGCTCCTCCAACACCTGGAAGGCAAAGCTGGGAATTAAACACCAAGTTTTAATGCTGGGGCTATGCTTCATCAGAGGGCATTCAGGGTAAATATGCTAACTTTGAAAGTTATTTATGTGAGTTGGATATTCTTCTGAGGTCTCCTTTTTATTGTATGTTTTCTTTCATCTTTGTATGTCTTCAGGTTGCATGTGCTTATTCTAATTCAGGAAAATAAACACTACATCTTCTTCTATATCTTCTGTTATTACAACTTTTTATAATGCAACTACTGTACAAAGCAATATTAGCAGTTCAATCTCCAGGTTGGGTTTTTTTAAGTTAACACATCACATGAGGATGCAACAGAAGGTTTCAGATTTATTAATGGAACACTAATGGTCTTCACAGTCCTTTTAAGCAGGAAAAAAAAAAAAATTTAGAAAAAGTGAATATTGATTATATTGCTGGAGTGACTCCATGCAGAAATAAGAGCACAATAAAATGCAGATCAAAGTATATATCCTGAATCCCTAATGCACTGAGAGGTGGCTGTGCAATTAATGCATGTGTAAGTCAAGACAGGTCAGGTGATTTTACAGCCTAGGTGAAATCCCAACCCTTCTGGCTAGAATAAAACATGACATCATTTTATCCTGCTTCAAGAAAATGGGACACATGTCAATATAAATAAAGTCTACTGTCAGCACAAACTTTAAATTATTAGAATGTTGTCTTATAACCTGGAGGAACTGGAGGAAACACAGACTGATTTTTTTATCACAAAAATGTCATCTGAAAATAATGTTATTTTTATTCAGATTTATAATACTATTCAGTCTAAACAAAATCAAATTATTTTGAAAGGGTTATAAAAGCAGCATTCTTTTCATTGGAGAAAGGACTGGGGAAAATATGTGATTATGATGGCAAGACAGTGCATAACATAGAAAGAACTCTTTTTTGGTCACTCATCATGAAGCAGGAGACAATGCATCAAAAGTCAGCCCAAGTTGGAAAAATAGAAGGTTATTCTGAGGGAGCAGAGAACAAAATAAACCACAAACTCCACTTTAGAGGTACCGAAGGATGATTGTACACTAAATGTTACTATTCCCTTTCAGGCCCAGCAGAAGCAGTAAGGGAGAAGCAGTGCAGTTTCAAAGGGGAGGTGATGGGGAAGAGAAATGATGCATTTGGGCTTCTGCATTATTCTTTTTAACAAGATAATATTAGTTATTTTATTAAATAAATGCTGACTCAAGTCAACAGTGTTGCAGTTTTAGGATACAAGTTGTTCGAATCTGTGGGCATCTTGGGATAGATGGTGTAGAAAGTTTTGCTCTAGCGTATGCTCCCCCTAAAAGGGAATTAAATGCAAAAAGTACAGTGGGAATACAGCTGCATGCGGCAGGGTAGGACATCCTCTACACAAACATGGGGAACACCATAAAGGAGGGAGCTGGCATGATTACTAAGTGACCAGTATTCAATTTGAAGCTGGAGGAGCCCACCTTTCCTTCCCAGGAGCTCAGTGAGGGGGTAGGCATTTGGAATAAGGCGCTGGAGGTTAACATGGGAAAACAAGTGGGAGGCTGTGAATACATGAACTGTTATGCTTCAGCCTGACACAGAACCACTCTCCCAGCCATCAGCGGTTCCTCTTCAAAGGCACAAACCTGGCTTCCCTCTATGCTTTGGCTTCACATTTCTCATCTCCATCAGAATCCTATCTTTCTTCCAGGCATCGCTCTTCTTCCTTCTACAATTTCTGGCTTTTCCAATGCAGTTCCCCATTCTGAGTACTACTGGGTGCATCTCAAATCCTTGCACCTACAGTATCAACACTCGTGTGATGACTCATGTTCTCACTTTCTCCTCCAGTCTGCTTCATCAGACTGGCTAATTACAGAAGCTGAGCCTTTTGACTTCTGAACTTCTAGACTGCAAGTGATTATTCCTTTCAAGAATTTCTTAGAAGCATGCGGAAAATAAGTTTCCTTTTTAAAAAAAAAAAAATGAAGCTGAGATTTCAGTATAATTAAAGAACTTGAGAAGCCCTTTTCAGAAAAATTTTCTATAATATAGTATTTATTCTTATCTCTACTCACTACACATTTCCTTTCCCAGTACTTTCTCCTTCCTTTTATCCATTCCCTAGGAACCTGACCCAGGGTGTTTGTGGAAATGTATGTAAAGAAATGGTAAAGTCCTGCAAAAATGGTCATAAAATGTCACTGGATCACCAAGGAACAATGGGCAATGAGATACCATAACAGGACATCATGGAACCTTCAAGTTCTGCTTTTATTTTAAAAGAAAATTAAATGCAAATCTCCTCTGAGGCTCTCATACTACTCAAATTGGGCTTGAGTGCAACTGATATTTCAATTATTATCTAAAAGTGCTGTTCCACAGGACAGGTTGAGCCAACCTAAAAGCTTATGGCCCCTCAGGGGACTGTTCTGCCCCCACCTTCTCCCTGGCCATGTGCTCCCACTGCTTCCCTCCTGGCTGGCATTAGTCCTTAACAATGGCAAAATTCAGCCCCCTGAACAGCACAACCAGCACCCCAATGAGGGAAAAAAATATTAAAATGTAATTTACAACTCAGACAAGCATCAGTCTCAGCAAAGGGCTGGGACTGGGACCGTGTGGAGCAATGGGGGAGCAGCGAGACAACATGACAAGCCACAGCAGAGCAGAATTCCTGAGACCACCCAGAACAGCATCATTTGTTCTGTGGGATTTTTTTTAGCCAGATTAGCTCCTCGCTCTCATTTGTTGTGTTGCAGAAACAAATGGCTGGGAACAGGAGAGTCAGGGGCCTACAATCAGAAATAAACACAGATGCTGAAAAAGAGCAAGCCCCAACTATGACTTTTTTCCATCTCAAGGCAAGAATCACCTCTTGTCTCAGGTACATGCCTGGTGCTATGACCTTATTTTTTTACCTCCTACCACCACTATTCCTGTAAGCATCAAAGCTATGGCTCCATACTCATGAACAACTTGCAACAGGAAAGCCAAAAGACTTGCAAATTCACTTGACTTAAATTCTGTTCATTTCAGTAGCACCTATTAAATTTCCACAGCAACTGGGCTAAGAAAAGCATGAAGTCTTGATTGGTTTCCTATGCACAGATTTTACGAAAAAAGTTTCTGCAGCATGAATGCATAGTACTGAATTTGATTACGCTGTGCCAGAGACACACATTTATGAATAATGCAAAGTTAAAAAAAACCCACAGCCAAAAAAGTAACATTTAGGATATTCTTGCACTCTTCGTTATGTCACTAAATTTTTTTCTAGTGCATTCATTTACTTTCTGGCTGCAGAAAAGTTTGTTTCAACCAGAGTGATGAAATACAGCTAGAATAGTTAGGATACTCCACCAGGAGAGGAAAAGTGAGGGGTAGCAACCGAAGATGGAGCACATCAAGGCATCTGCAGACATGCCATGGGTACAAGGACCTGTTCAAGCAGTCCCCCTCCTTTGCCCACACCACTCACTAGACTCTCCCAGATTGACAGGGCTCCTATACATGTGTAGGAGCAGATGGAGAGGTGCCTTTGATAAGGTTTTTGTCAAAAACAGGGGTATCCACGGGCAACCAGGTCCACATGCTTGCTGCTTAAATGCCAGCCATTGTTAATTAGGTACGTGATCCCTCTTGCAGGCCTGGGCAGAGAACCCAAGCAGCATCATAGGCATTTTGTCCTAAGTGCAATAGAAATGGCAATGGAAAAAAACAGTTCATTCCCCAGGCAGCTCAGTTTTATGAGAAACCACAAGCAAGTGGGAAGAACAGATAGGATGAGAAAGCCAGGATATAGCTGGTCACACAAACATCTGCATTTAGGGCTTTTAAAGCAAACAAAAATCAGCTGCTCTATTTCAGTTTTATCTACATTAGTTTTATTTCACTTGACAGGTCTCAAAAAAAATAGGTGAAGGGGGGGATTGTCCCCACCTTGTTTCTAGTGGGCTACCTTAGGAATCCGTCCAGGTCTCGGTGCTTTTCAGATACTGTTTCTTTCAATTCACAGTTGGCAAAATTGGAAAGTCATACAATTGTAGTAACTTAGATGGAAGTTGGTAACTTGGTTAGGGAAACTCACTCAAGCCACATGGTTTAACATGACTAAATACACTGTTAGGAATAGGCTGCGGGTTATGTGCTCTGGCTCCATATTTCTCCCAGTGTCACTCATCTCCTGAATGCCATGCGCCACACTGCATGCATGACCAATGGAGCAGATTCCCCTGCACAAAAACAACATCAGGCAGAAAGAGAATGATGGTGTTCCTCCTGCAGACAACATTAGTGAGACCATTACTGACACGCTGCATCCAATTTCCACTGTCATACTTCAGAACGGATATTTACCACAAAATTTTATACCAACTCAGAACCTTAAGCTGTAGGGGTAATAGCTGTACGGATAATCTCAGTCCATTTATCTAGGAGAAAACTAAGGGCTGACTTGACTCAAAACTACAGATGAGAGGTCCTTAACCTAAAAAGTGAAGATGTGAAGACATCACTGGCTGGGATCTAAGGTTAGACCACTTCAGCTGATGAACTTTTGGAACAATACTGATGTAGTGGCTTCTCCATCACTAAACTCTTTACTTGAAGATGAATCATCTTCTCAAAGCCAAGCTATAACCCAAAGAAATACTATAAAGCAGAACTTACCATCGTGGAAATGATCACACTAGATAATAGTAATTCATAGGTATTAAGACTAAAAAGGATTATTTCTATTATTTATATTTTAAATTATTATAAATCAACTATATTCTTCCAGGCGTCATCAGATCCATCATGAAACTTGGATCCCAACGCAACATGCGGATACAGTAAAGCAGCAAGAATGCAAATGTGTAAACCGGTAGTTTAGCCCACGAAATCTCTCCAGCAGGAGAAATGCACAAGTAACTAAAAAGAAAAAATAAAAGTTTCATTTTCATCCCTGCAAACACAGGCAGACCACCGCTCTACCTGTACACAAACTGAAAGAAAAAGGAGGAGAAAGAAGAGGTACATGGACACACACACAAGACATTTTAGAAAGTTCTGTTTCCTTGTAAATCAACACTTTTCCTTACCCTGGCACTTTAAGACTGCATAGGTATAGCACTTAAGTTCTCGGACAGACTGGCAATATATCATTTTTCTAGCATAAAGCTCTGGTCACTTAGTAAAATTTTAGTAAACTTTACTTCCCTGTATTTGGGCAGAGGGTAAAAGTTGAAATAACAGGCACAGATACACAGGTGCCTTTATGGTGAAGAGGCTTCTGACAGCTGGGGCATGCAGGTCTAGGAGACTCGTCTTCCACTGCACAGTTAGCTCCTGTCAGCTGTAGAAATAGCACCCGACAGAAAAGGTTTGCTGCTCTTTTTCTTTTTTTCATTCTCCTCTCAGGGAAAAAACATAATATAGAAAGAAGTGTTTGTGGTTCTTAAGCGTTTTGTATATTTAACTGAGTTGAGTAACTTAAACACCCAAGGCATTTTATTTATCATATATTGTTACATTTTTTAACTCATTCTACATTTAAGCTATTATTCCATGGAGATCTGAGTTCTCCTGATAGGGCTGAAAATGCCACTGCATATAACAGCTTCCTCCAAGCTACTGACAGAAGAATTTGCATTTCCTTGTCCAGCAATTTGAAACTACTTTCTTATAAAAATACTTTCTCTTTAAAAGCCTTACTCATGTCGATTTTAATATTCCTGAGATAACAGTCAATTGGTTTTTTTTTCCTGAGACTGCCCTAAAATATTTGGCCAAAACCAGCATAAGCATTATTAATGCAAACAGCAAGCTTGTTGTTACAAAAGGTTTTATTATGTCCATGTGGGTAAAACCTTCTTTTCTGTTCCTGGTGGCAGTCCATCACCACACATCTCGGTCACACAGCAGTGCCAGCTGTGGCTGAGGGCTGTTCACTTTCCAACTCTGACAGGGCGTCTGTTGGGCTTGACTGTCCCCGAGCCCCAGATTTCACCGCGTGTATCGCATAGTTAATGCTCGTGCTTTCCATCCAGCTCCATGACCCCGAGAGGGGATTATACAACATCCCATTCACAGTCTTGACTGAAAAGCCATCTAGAAAAAAAAGAAGCCATAAAGCAACAGATGTTCTTAAATATCGTTAAGTCACTGCAACATCAAACCCTTCAGAACAGCATGTCTGAAATATGCTGCCTCCTCTGAGCTGGGGAGCAGTGCTTCACAAGCTGGCCTTTGTCAGGCGCCACCACAAACAGTGGCAACAGGCACCACTGGTGACAGCGAGTCCTGCTGCTGGCAGCAGCAGCAATAGCTCTGTGCCAGGCCACGTACCATGAGCACACTATATGGTGAGCCACTGTGAAGCAGTATGCTAGAAACCCCAACTTCACAACACCACATCTGAGTGACTGGTAATGTTTTCTGTAGGTGGAGACATTCTCCAGATAGAATTTCATTTTGAAATGTGTGATGTCAAAGTGTATCTTTGGAAGAAATCTGTAGGTTCCCTATAGGAATGGAAAAATATAAGAGTCAGAAAAATGCTATCAAGGACTCGGTGCAACTAAAGACTGATTTGGTACTCCCTGCTGAGCATCTCTCAGGTCCCTGCATGGCTCTGCTGTGTCCCAGCAGGATACATGAAGGAAGGTAGAAAACAAACACCCTAACAAAACAAATCACTCCACTGCACCTGCTTCTCCTTTCGAAGGGAGAACAGAAAGAACCACCAGCATGTGAACTAGTTATTAGTCATGTTCCTTACAGCATCACTGCAGTGTGCCAGGAAAAGACCTTGCCAAGAGAATAGCTCAACTCATACTTCAGCTTCTTTACAATGCACTAAAGCAAAGTGAAATATTCGGTGAGAGGGTTTTAAAACATTTGCAGGGAAGGAGGGCAATACGCAGAAATCTTCCCAGCTCAGTGCTCTGTCTATTTTAAAAGCAATCAAACCAGGGCAATTTAATTATTTCTTCAAATCAGTAACATACAGTTTCTCAACAACTGACAATGGATTTGCAGTAGGTTTCATCTCCACATTTTTTAAGAAATTTTTTAGTAACACAATATGAATAAAGAACACAGATCAGCAACCAAAAATAAAAACACCTTCTCCCAAAGGGAAGATGACAAAGAATGCAGTGGCAGCAGTGCAGCTCTGGAGTGCCAATACAGTTATTTTCTCAGACCTGACCTAGAGCGTATGAACCACTTCAGAGAGTACATTCTGTCACCAGAACAGCAAGGAAAACTTTGGAATTTTAATTTAGACTATCAGATGGAAGGCAGCTGTAACAGTGATTTTGTCTGAGTAATATCTGCATTCTTAGGACTCCACTTAGTTTATTTATTTTATGCAAAATCCAGTAAGCAGACATATCTTTAAGCTAGAAATTATATTCATAATATATGACTGGTAACTCACACAGGAAAAGCTGTGTATTGTTGCTAGCACTCACCCCACCTAGTTTATCCCTTTGCCATTTCCACGGGGACCATTTGGATACCCCTCTGCATTCCCATCATCTGGCCTGGAACTTACTTGATTCCAGGAGGCGCTCCAGCTCTTCAGGGGGAACAAACTTCTCCCACTCATGTGTTCCTTCTGGTACAATGCCCATTATTTTTTCTGCAACTACAATTCCCAGGACATAGGACAGCTGTGTTTTATTGATTGTAGTAATGAATAAGGAACCTTCAGGCTAATTAAAAGATTAAAATGTCCAATTAGAAGAATATTTAATTTTTTTTTTAATCGTAAATTTAATCACATTATACCACATAATTTGTCTATCTACAAGTCTACACGCTGCAAGAGTAAGAACTAATTTCATCCCAGGATAGGTATTTTCAAGTATACCATTTAAATACAATAAAGAACATGATGTTCTAACAGTATGACTCAGTAGTCCTCAAAGAGTCAACATAATCAAAGTCTTGGGTGGTCTGAAAGCCATTTCCTTGTCCCAAAAACATCGAAGAAAGTCACTTACAACGTAACATTGCACATGAAATGGATAAATAAAAGGTATTAAGGCATATACAGTATCATAAAAATAAATGCTTTTTAAAATTAAACGTGCAAACTGCCTAATTTTTGAGACTGCTCAATGTCATGTTTGTTTTAATGATCACGAGGTCAAAAAACAAATCCAGAAATGAATTTTAAGTACTTAAGAGGCTGTTTAGTAGAAACAAAGGATAATTTCTATGTCCCCAGCAGACTGAAAATTAGTTACGCACTCCATTCAAGTAATCTATATTCCGTCTAATGACCAGAAAGATAAATCAAGAGATTAAGGAAAGCTGCTGCTTGTGTACTGGGCCTACCATCCTTCTTTACAAATGAAATAGCATCAGGAGAAATAAAACACCACCCGATTATCTCCAAGCATAACTACGACCCTTTAAAAGCAATCCAGGAGCACATCTGATGTGATGCTAGAGCTAGAATAGAATCCTGTGAGTCAGAAACATTATTACAGTCAGTTTCAATGCAGTCTGAGCCACAGCTGTCCATCACGAGCAGCACTGCCATGTTTTCTCTCACCTGGGTGAAATCACATACAACCAGATTTCTTAAGGTCTTGATGCAAAGGAACACTGCAATGCTAGGTAATGCCATCAACACTTTTCTAAGGCAAGGCTGGGGAAACAAATTTCCTCTAACTTTAGTTACGACGTTGGGAAGCTGTACTTGCATCATGGAGGAGAATGGAAGGCACCTCGAGAGCTCAGTTCAGGCTTCGAGGGGGAGAAATGAATGCAGATGTAGGTGTTTTCACATTCCTTCTAATGAAAGCCTTAATAGTAAAAGAATATTTCCAATAATGAAAGCAAAAACTCGCTTACCTTTAACACCTGAGAGCAACACTTGATAAACATTTCAAGGTCAGCCACATGCTCCACTACTTCAGAAGCTACAATTACATCAAAGGTTTCCATAGACTCTTCCACAATCTCCTCCAGTGAACTGGACTTGTACTGTATTCTCTTGGCCAGGACCGGATCAAATGACTTGTGCTGATCTGCTGTTCTAATGTTGTCCTCCAGAGGATCAATTCCAGTAACTGAAGCTCCCAGTCTACCTAAAGGCTAATAATACAGAGTATAATTTATTCTCTGCATGAAAACAATTTACTTAAAGGTGTCTGCAACTTTGCAATGTACATACACGACACAGAAAACATCTATCAGAGAACAAGACAAGCAACAGTAAATTACGAGCTCTGATCCAGCAGTTTTATTTTAAATGTTTATTAAAGCAAGAAAACCCTTAGATTTGGGGGTTTCATTTTCTTATAAAATTATATTCTGGAATATACACGTTTAAATTGTGGTTTAGAACAAATTGTTCTGAATCCATTCCGTTATACCAGATAAAGATTTCCTCCACTATTACCCTCTGACAGAGAAAAAACAACAGGGGGAAAATCAACACAGTACTTAAAGGGGGGAACACAATGCCATATTTAATTACTGTCATTACTTTCTTCAACATCCACCTGTAATGGTAAATCCTCATATCTTTTTAATGGTTACTTAATATATGATTATCTCTAGGACATTCTCACTGCTGAGAACTAAACACTAATGTTTACTAGGATAGCATCAGGCTTGGCTGTCACTCAAGTTTCTCCAGTGTCTCCTTACTCATAGGTTAACACCTCAGCCATCACCTCTTCTGAAACTGAAACAGGTTGCAGAATATGACCACGTGTATGTTATTCCAACCTGAAATTCACCGGTTGTTCAGCCTGAGAAGGTGATGCAGCACACGAGTTTTGCCAGCCTTGTCAGGGAGCAGGCTCTCACAAGACTACAGGAATTCGCATAGAATAAAAGAAACAAAAAACAAAAAAACAAAATGGGGAGAGATTCAGGTCCCTTTGTAACACCTTTCAGATGCTGATGAAGCTCCCAGCCAGCCAGATCTGCAATCCTAAATTTGCAAACCATCCCTAGTCTACTGATGGGATACAGCACTGTTCAGAGCCTGTGGGGCCAAAGGGTTCCACCATAAATAGTTGGTTCTCAATCCCAAATTTGTGCACTCTCAGGAAGCATCAGCCCCAAACCAGGAGAATCTCTCCTGACAGAGGGAAGGTGTGTCTCAGGTGTTTGACATTATTCCATGCTTTTCCCATGAGATCGAAGTAAAGCAAGTATACCCACCTCAAATATAAAAAACTGAAGATAAGCAATTCAAAATGAACATGTAAGAACAAGTTTATAACAGAAAATACCTCCGGTAATGAGGATTGTCATGACTGACTAAAGTTTTCTTGCCTAGCCTTGTAAATTAAAAAGAGAGAAAAAACACAGAAAGAAAAAGTTGTCATACTGTGTCTGCCCAGAGGAATACTCAGAAGACTTTTACATCATTCTTCCCCTCTCTTTTTCTTTACAGTGTTTGAAATCTTATTTTTCTGATGAACCTCAGAATTTTAGAATTTCTCATTACCAACTCCCTCCTTTTCTGCAAACCACCACCGCTATGCTAACCAAATATTCTATAGGGTTTGTCGAATGCACTGCACTCCAAAACATTCAGTAACTAATATATCCTAAAAGAAAAGGAGGATTAGAAATTAACCACTGTAATAGTAAACAATTCAAATACTTTGTACCCTTTTTAACAGAGCACACTGTTTCTTACCTCACTGAGCAGTCCACCACCACAGCCAACATCAAGAATCTTTACTCCAGAAAGTGGATTTCCCAGATGATAATTACTACTCATGTTCAACAGAGTATCTCTGAAAGAAAAGGGATGTCATTAAGGGCAAACACACAAGGTGGTTTAGTACACGCAATACAATTACCTTAAGTACTGGTATTTTTTTTCTTTTATAATGTTTTCTGAAATATTACATATGAAAAAAAAATCTGTCTTTAAAACCATACCTAATAAATGGCACTCTAATATCATTCATAGAATGAAGGGCTGAATATTCTCCTTCTTCATCCCACCACTTATGTGCGAGGAGCTGGAATTTTTTCATTTCCTTTGAATCCACTGATGGGTGTGAAGTGCTGAAAAGTCTCTTCACAGTGAGCCTAAATAATGAAAGCTGAATGTAATGAAAATAATACTAATACTTCATGTCAGCTGAAATATGGGAAAAACAAATTCTGCATCAGAAAATTAAAAAAAAAAGATATAACCAATGATCCTTCAAAGACTCTAGTTATACTTAATTAATAACAGTTTTTATACACGGTATGTGTAACATATCTTCCAAAACAGATGGCTGCATACCTGTAATTTTTAAGGTAGTAATTAATAAAATAAAAATAGGCCACATCAAACATTTAAACATTTGCAAGATTTAAAAATGACTTCATGTGACACTCTCATAAAGTAAAATTAAATTGTTACAGGAAATTATAGTCCTTGACATGCAGGATTACTTTAGACACAATACTTACATGCTGCTTTTTATTTCAGTCTTAGAGACAGGCAGAGTACTACCGGATTTCAGCTGTATTTTCCAGCTGTAGTTCTGAAGGGTACCTCTCAGGCCTGTCTGAAAAGACAGATCAGCATGGTCATCTGCATAAATAAAAGAAAGGCAACCAAATGGAAAACATCAGCTTTATGAGAGCTCACAGGCAAAAAACTAGTTTAACAATGCCGCTGTAGAACAATAGTAACCATGCAAATCTTTACACGTTTCTCACTAAAGTACTCAGGGAATGCATGAGGATTAAATAAAAGAGCATGTGTAGTTCACCACCCCAGTACTTCTCAGATTATTAATTATGTTCAATGATGCTTTTCAGAAAAGAGCCTGAACAAAAAGGAACTTTTCACGTAGCTGAAACATTTCAGTTAGTGAGAATTTCACCAAGACGTTTACTCTGACCACAAGTTGTGCGTACACAGACACAGTTATCAGCACTGCGTTCAGACTCCTGTTTCATTACATACTGGAATTAGACGTACACTGCTGCACGCTCCCTTTGTATTGTACGAATTGGTAATGAAACGTAAGACAGCCTCACGGACAGCGCTGAGACAGGCCAAAACACTGTCCCGAAAACCGCTCTCCACGTCCGCTTTCCCAACACGCGGCTGGGCTCCGTCGGGCCTGACGCGCACCCACTCGGCCCCAGCAGCTGCCTGGACACCCACGGTGCCCAAACCACGGCAGCGCCGCGCCCGCAGGGACGGCCCCGCAGGGGGGTTTTAGGCCGCGGCGAGCCACGGAGAGCTCTGCGCGTACCCCTGAAGGGCTGCGAGGGAGGTGGCAGGGGACAACGGCTCCTCTGGGAGCTCCCTTCGCTGCCTGCAGCGCCCACCGGGACCTGCCGCCCAACGCCCGGCGGGCTGGCGTCAGGCCGGCCTGGCCCCACCCGCACGACTGCCACCGCACCCGCTCACGGCCGTGCCGCTGCCCTGCAGGCCCCGGTGGCCAGGCCGCTCCCGCCGAGTGGGCTCCTGCCGGGCCCTCGCCGGGCCGGGGGCGGAGGGGGGCAGGCCGCGGCCGGGACGCCGGGCCCAGGCCGGCCGGGTGGGCGAGGGCACGCCGCCGCCAGAAGCAACCGCCAGGTCGCAGCCGGTGGGGGCTTTGCCGGGGCCGTGCCGTGAGGGAGCCGGGCAAGAAACACCCCGTTAGGCCGCCGCCGCCGCGGGGGGCGACGCCGCGCCGGGGCCCCCCCGCCCGCGCCCTCCCCCTGCTCACCGCCCGCAGCCCCCGGCAGCGCGCCCGCCGCCCGCCGGCGCCCAAGGGCGCGGGTGAGGGCTCGGGCTGCCGCCCCGCCGCCCCACATCGCCGCGGCCGCCGCGCTCGCCCCGCCCCGCCCCGCTCCCAGCGCCGGGCGTGCGGCGGCGGGACGCTGCCGGCTGCCGCTCGGGGCGGGCGCCGGGAACGTTGGTTCCGCCCGGCGCTGGGGCCCGGCCCGGCCCTCTGCCGCCGCCAGCGGCTTCGCCGCCCGCCAGCGCTCCCCTTCCCCCGCCGTACCGTTCCGGGCCTCCCACCGCCGCCCGGGGCAGCGGCTGCAGCTGCGTTAGACATTGTGAGGCTTCCGCGGCTGGGACGAGGTGCTGCCACCCACGAGGCTTCTGCTCCCCGGCAACGCCGCCGTTTAAGAGGATTTTATGGCCAGATTTCACAGAATCGTCTAGGTTGGAAAAGACCTTGAAGATCATCCAGTCCAACCATTGCCCTAACACTGACAGTTCCCAACTACACCATATCCCTCAGCGCTAAGTCGACCCGACTCTTAAACACCTCCAGGGATGGGGACTTGTTTTGCTGATTAAGGATACCAATTAAACTTGGACACCAGAGTCAAAAGAGTAGGTGTATTTTACTGGTGTTAACCAAGTAATGTAACAGTGTAATACAGAAAACATGCAGTAAGAAAAAGCAGAATAGTGCACCTAAAGCAACAAACAGGAGAATACAGGGTAATGCATCAAATCATTACTCCATGAGAGAGAGAATAGTGACTAAGAAATATCCATCACCACTTGCACACGTTACCGTCACCCAGCCCCGCAGTGGCTGGGGAGCCCCGGTTACAGCGAGGGTTTGCAGAGCCTGTCCCGGCAAGGGGGAAATCCTACGCCGTGCGTCCACCCGTAGGTGAGGCTGACAAAGTCGCTGCAAACGGGCCCAGCCAGAGATCGACAAGCCAGAATAGCTGGCACCTTTGTTTTGAGCAGAAAATTTCTGGTTTCATTCTCCTGTTGGATTCCACCCACAGCCTGGCCAGGGCTCAGGGGGGAAACCAAGGGAGTTTCTAACAAGGCCAGATACTTGGGTTCTCAGCCTTGAACAAGGCTAAACGAGGGAAGTTGGATACATTCTCTCCTCACTACTGATTATATTTTGTCTAAGCTGCATCTTTCACTAGCGAGCTTACATACTTTGTTAACGATTACATACTATGTTAGAAGCTTTGGCTTGGGGCCTGTTGTTCAGGCTTCAGTATTTCAATGTTTTAGCACTTTTTACATCAGAATAGGTGGTTTGTTGTAACTTATTACAATACCTACTAGCACAATGGTTTTCAGTTATAAAATATACAGGATTCATCTATAGGTCAGCTCTGGCTTAGGCTGGTTGTCCAACCTAAGCACTTCAGGACTCCACCACCTCCCTGGGCAGCCCATTCCAACACCTAACAACCCATTCTGTAAAGAAATGCTTCCTAATATCCAGTCTAAACCTTCCCTGGTGCAACCTGAGGCCATTCCCTCTTGTCCTGTCACTTTTTACTTGGTTAAAGAGGCTCATCCCCAGCTCTCTGCAGCCTCCTTTCAGGGAGCTGTAGAGGGCGATGAGGTCTCCCCTCAGCCTCCTCTTCTTCAGACTAAACACCCCCAGTTCCCTCAGCCGCTCCTCGTATGACCTGTGCTCCAGACCCTGCACCAGCTTCGTTGCCCTTCTCTGGACACGCTCGAGTCATTCAATGTCCTTTTTGGAGTGAGGGGCCCAAAACTGAACACAGGAATCGAGGGGCGGCCTCACCAGTGACGAGGACAGGGGTAAGATCCCTTCCCTGTCCCTGCTGGCCACGCTATTGCTGACACAAGCCAGGATGCCATTGGCCTTCTTGGCCCCCTGGGCACACTGCTGGCTCCTGTTCAGCCGGCTGTCAATCAACCCCCCCCCCCAGGTCCCTCTCTGACTTGCAGCTCTCCAGCCACTCCTCCCCAAGCCTGTAGCGCTGCTGGGGGTTGTTGTTACATGATGTATTTATAGATATTTATAACATTTATTATTAAATGACTGTTTTATAAAATGTAAGGGCAACAAAGCAAAACGCTGGACAGCCCATTGCAAGCACTTATTCATAGAATCATAGAATGGTTTGGGTTGGAAGGGACTTTAAAGATCACCTAGTTCCAACCCCCTGCCATGGGCAGGGACATCTTCCACTAGACCAGGTTGCTCAAAGCCCCGTCCAACCTGGCCTTGAACACTGCCAGGGAAGGGGCATCCACAGCCTCTCTGGGCAACCTGTTCCAGTGCCTCACTACCCTCACTGCAAAGGATTTCTTCCTTATATCTAATCTAAATCTACCCTCTTTAGTTTAAAACCGTTATCCCTCATCCTATCACTACACTCTCTGATAAAGAGTCCCTCCCCAGCTTTCCTGTAGGCCCTCTTTAGGTACTGGAAGGCCACTATAAGTTCTCCTTTGAGCCTTCTCTTCTCCAGGGTGAACAACCCCAACTCTCTCAGCCTGTCCTCATAAGGGAGGTGCTCCAGCCCCCTGATCGTCTTCATGGCCTCCTCTGGACCCACTCGAGCAGGTCCATGTCCTTCTTATGTTGGGGGCCCCAGAGCTGAACACAGCACTCCAGGTGGGGTCTCACAAGAGGGAAGGAGAGGGGGAGCATCACCTCCCTCGACCTGCTGGTCACACTTCTCTTGATGCAGCCCAGGATATAATTGGCTTTCTGGGCTGCAAGTGCACATTGCTAGCTCATAGTTTTCCATCCGCTAGCATCCCCAAGTCCTTCTCTGCAGGGCTGCTCTCAATCCACTCATTGCCTAGTCTGTATCTGTGCTTGGGATTGCCCTGACCCATGTGCAGGAACTTGCACTTGGCCTTGTTGAATTTCATAAGGTTTGCATAGGCCCATCTCTCCAGAATGTCAAGGTCCCTCTGGATGGCATCTCCCTTCCCTCCAGTGTGTCCAGTGTGTTGTATTCAAGCTTATTTAAAAATAAAAATATTTCAGCTTAAGATGTGGTTCATTAAGCAAGAAAAAACGCTTTCTTTACCTTTCCCTTCACAACAGTAAAGCGCTGTGGTGTCCTGATGCACTTCGCGTTGTAACCGATACAGCAGGGTTGGTGCCCCTTCTGCCTGCAAGACCCAGCTTGTACAAATGCCAGCCCCTGTTGTCCCAGGGGTGCATCATGGCACACATCACCATGGCTTCACCCAGAAGCTCTGCTGAAAATTAACACAGTGATTTTATTTAAATTTATGCCCCTTTACTCCTGCACGTGGACCCGATCCTTGCGTGTCTTGGAACAAGAAAACAATCCTTTAGCAGAGGCTTGTTTGGATGACACTGTGATTAGTTATCAGCTTTCAGTCTCTTTTATTACCAAGTAACACACTGGACTTGTTGGAGCAGGCCCAAAGCACAAGACTCCTCACTTCTGGGAGAGGGGAGGCACAGGAGAGAAGTGATACCCAACTGCCTGTACTACACATCTGTGGTATGGAGCAGAGCTCTTGGGCTCCCAACACGACCAGGCCTGAGACAAACTCCTGAGCACTTCCTCGTGGGAAACATCCAGGCTGGTTTGCTGCTGCCTGTTGCAGAGGCTGCCATGCAGAAGGCCGCCTTCCCCGCTCCCTCGCCCTGGCACTGCTGCCCAGGGCCCAGGACTGAGGCTCAGCTGAGAGTTTGAACCTACATGCCGCTGTGAGCAGCTCTGGCAGTTCAGAGCTGACAGACAGAGGAGCTCTTCTTCCCCTCCTCCTCCCCCCTGGCAGGCTTTGGCAATTTCAGATCCCTGTGGAGAGCTAGTTTAACATGCTTAAAGAACTAAGCCAATTTCTTAAAAGAATCATTTTCTGATGCTTTATGGAGCTGCCAGTCTCATGAGAAAGTCCCATGAACACCAAAGCTGGCAGGAAGGGAAGGGTGTGGAACAAGGCAGGGGTACCCGCAGCATTCCCAGGCTTTCCAAGCAGAGGATCCCCTGCCTGGCTGCAGGCTTGCTGGCACCCACAGGCAGGAGGAACGGCCTGTGCAAAGCCAGGGGCAGGAGCACCCTCCAGGCAGGAAGAGATTTGTAGTATAGCCAGTCATGGTTTGACTCGTTCTTCCCTCTATGTAATGCCAGACTGTTTTATTAACTGACCTCGTTCAGTGCTGTAACCTCAGTGCTTGAAACCTGCCTATTTACAGGTCTGTAAATACAGTGTAATTCATCTAAGAGTTAAAAGTTTGCTTTTTTTTTTTTTTCTTTTAAGGCTAAATAAGGACTACTGAAAGGTCTCAAGCTTGTCTCGGCAGCAATTAAATATATAGCAAACCTGCTTAGTATCTGTTTGTGCACTGCTTCCCTCTCACCTACTTTCCATCTGGCAAAGCTCCTGGTCCGGTGGACTTACAAGTCATAAATAACATCTCAGAGCTTCTGAAAAAAACAGAGCTCAAAGAAATCCTTTATGCTGAGACACATGGTCTCCTTAAGACACAAAACTAAGCCTTCCTTTCAAGTGTGCTTCTACGTGTTACTTATGCAAATTAATTTATTACTTCTCATGTATTTAGCATAGCAAACGCAAAATCTGGAGAGAGCAAGCCATTCCTTATGTTGCCATTGCTTTTATATTTGTGATTTTTAAAAATTTACTAAAAAGCCATTAAATACATGCACAATGGCAAGTATTTTACTTAACAGGATAAGCTGGTTTTAAGCTAGAGATAGCTATTCAATTTTTCTATTATTAAACAGACTTTAAGATAATGGCTGTTAAAAGCAGCAGCCTAGACTGTAACCTCTCCCACAAGACAGGGCCTCAAAGACACAAATAAAAGAGACTTTTTTTCCAAACCAGTTATTATGCCATATTTCAAAAAGTACGTAGTTGCTTGTTCTTTCAAGTATTTTACCCAGCTACACTTTTTTTGGCCTATCCACGGCCACAGCCAGTGCCTTGGGGTACATATTCACATTAGTTGTGTTCATCTTCAAAACAATTTGCGTGGAAACCATCTTTCACTTGATTCCACACTATTCCTTGTTTATTACAAACATTTTTCAAGGGAACTGCCTCCAAATGTCATGGTGCTGCATGACATTCAAAATGATGTCTTGCTCTCCTGCACTGCACTATTTTCGCAGTGTTTATTTTAAAATGTGAAAGAGTAGAGCAACAACCCAATTTAGACTTTTCCAAAATTATGCATTCCCATTTTTGTATATATTTGCATGTGTTTTCATTTAAAATCACTTCAGTTGTACGGAATTAAAGACTGGATGTTCCTTTAGTCTTTACCACTGGAAAAACATTCACAAGGGAGTTACTTAAACCCAAAGAAGTCTAATGTATGTGAAGCTGATATAGTACCAATGTATTTTTAATTACTGGTGTGCTGAGTTTGTTGTTTAGTAAGATTTCTGAAACGGTTAAATGCAGAGATCGTATGCTCTTTTTATTGGCATACAGTCACTACCCATAGAAGTGCATTTGTGTCAAAAAAATAATTTTCATATTTACAGGAAGTGACAGAATTCCAGATGTTGGCAGAGTATATAAAGCTTTTCATACAGAGTCTTTTTTATTATTAGACAGAAAATATAAAATCTGAACTGAAAACCAAATTCAATGCATCATGGAAACTGTATTCCTCAATAGCTTTTCTTAAACTTAATTCTAGCTTCTCTCTCAAAAGACATCCCTTCTGAGACATCTGAACTGTTATGTTACCTACTTTTCAAAGAATCCTCACTTTTACCTAGAGCCAATAGTGTACTGAGATTGGATCAATACATTGTTATTTATATCCATACCAATGCAAGTAAAAGTAGTGTGTTGCAAATTATGCCTTATTTAATATAAGGTATAAGTAAGGTATAACTGCTTACTCTATGTAAAAGGACTTAATGGGGGTGGTGGTGGTGGTGGTGGTGGTGTGTGTGTTATAAATAACTGATTAATTATTTATCTGTAACAGTGTTTTGATAAACATGCATGTACTCACCAGCCATTAGCTTGCATAATAAACACATAGTTAAAATGTGATTCTTTGCACTGAAGCAGTTTACTTCTGCATCTAGTTTATGAAAAAAAATACATTGGCAAAAATGCTGCATAGCTGAATTCTGATTTTAGTTAAATGGATTAATCTGTTCATGAAGACATGCTTTGCAAGTTGCCATTCCTAGTATATTTTTTTCTTAGAAGATTCAGCCACCAAAGAGATCTTACTTTGATGTTAAGCCTTTTTTCACAATTGGTATCATACCAGACCTTCTAGGCACAGATCTCTGATCTTTTCCTCAATTAATGTTCTTCTGTAACAGTCACAGGCCTAGGGCTGTGTAGTGTTGCTTTTTTTTTTAACTAGTATTATTATCACACTCTTAATAACAGCAAAAGTTCATTTCCTGAAGAAGGAGGTAATCAGTGACCTCTTTCAATTTATGGTGATATTAAAAATAAAAATTTAGTTACACTTCTGTCTAATCAATGTATTAGCTTTACAGGAATCACAATTCTCATAACACTAACAAAAATAACCAGCTTTAATGTTTACTACACATTTAATGCATGTCCCAAAATGTAAAGTTAACCTGTTATTAGTTTTCTAATGTGTACTGAGTGTCATTTATAAATATATTCCATAAAAACATCTAAAATACTGATTCTTGTTCCTATAATATCCCTGAACATCCAGAAAGTTCTCTCTGAAAACTGGGTGAGGAATATAGTTCCAGAGCTTAACACTCACACAAGATCAGTTAGTTGCACATATTCCTAATGGGGTTCAGTCTGTTTTAAGTATAGCTTGTATTACAGTGACCCATATTTTACACACACAGCATATATTACTTGCTAGTCCAAATAAAAAGATTATTAAAAATCTATTACACATATCTAAAGAAAAAATAAGATGTCTTTTCTTTGTTCTTCCACACTCCCCAACAGATTAATCTCATCGTGTCTATGGATTACATATTTTGACAAGTGTTTTATGTTAAAACCTTTTTCAAGTATTTTAAAAACTTGTTATACCAAAAAAAGCTGCCTTTTCCTTTTTTTTTTTTAGAAGTACTTTCTACAATTTAACACAAAATTCAGGTGCAAGAATTTTAAACAAAAAATGAACTAAAGAGCTTTATTGACATCACAGTACATTCAATAGTAATTTTAAGAACATTACAGCTGAAAGAGAATGGCCTGTTTTATATTCATAGTAAGCACTACCGTTCTTGAAAAAATGTAATACAAAGAAATCCTATTAGGTATTTAATTCTGAGCAGCATTTGGAAAAAATACACCTATTTACAGATAAAAAAAGGATTCTGGTTTCACCTACATAGCCACAATGTGCCTCTATAATGAGACAAGCCTTTTATAACTCATGGAATTTTTAAACGTCATAGCACTGGTGCCATAAATTCCTCAGCGTTTACGACGAAGAGGAGTTGTTGATCTGAAAAATAAAGGAAAAAGGGAAAAAAGTTAATTGGAAAAAATAAAAGACCCCCAAACCCACACACACTTTAGGCTTAGTAATTAATAGTTTTAAAAGATTTTCCAAAGTTACTTTTGCCTAAGACAAAAAATTTAATAAATACCATACTTTATTAAAAAAAGTTCATATGCCGTACACATGAAGATGAATATAAAAAAAAAATTTTAAAGTCAGACAAAATACTTAAAAAGTATACTACCTTGATCGTGACTTAGACTTGTGTTTGCGGCTTGCCTTCTTACCAGACCTTTGAGATTTCTCCATGGAGCATGACCGAATATGCTTCAATTTCTTAGCCTTCTTTTCTTTACTGCTTCCTGGTGATTCAGAACTACTCCTCGCACTAGATTCGGAGCCTGACTGTTTTTTGCTATCTTTGGTAGAAATTTTTTTGCTTTCTTGTCTGGAATCCTGTCTTATTATTTTCACACATATTGAATCACTGCGAGAGAAAGTTCTTTCGCTGTCTCTTTTTCTCTTTAATCTACTGTCATCATGATTGCCAGCCTTACTTTCTTTTTCGTCTTTTTTGGGCTTATCTTTTCTTTTTTCCTGATCTCTCTCCCTTTCTCTGTTCTTTTTTCTGTCTTTATCTACACCTCCACCCTGCTCCTTCTTCCTTTCTTGATCTTTACCCTCACTTTTATGTTTGTGCCTGTTTCCAGTAGGGCTTCTACGCTGGTCTTCAGTTTTACGTCTATCCCTGCTCCTGCTGCGGCTCGCACGGTTAGCTCGCCTGTCTCTTGAACGGCTACTACTCCTACGTCTATCCCAGCTTCTCTCTCTTGAAGGACTCCGATTTCTTCGCCTCTCCCCTCTTTCAGCACTGCGATTTCTACTAGTTCTTCTCCTTTCCCTTGTTTTCTCCCTGCTCCTACTCCTCTCTCTCCTATTTCTGTGGGAGTAACTCCTGCTTCTACTGCGCCTAACTTTATGTGAAGGCGTCCTACTGCGACTGTGTCTCTTCTTCCTTTTAGGAGAGGAAGAACGCGAAGAGCTGCGACTACTACCTGAGCTAGTGCTATAGGATGAACTAGATACGGTGCTGCTACTGCTGCTGCTTCTGCTATTGCTGCTAGTGCTACCGCTGCTAGAGCTTCTTGAACCACTCCTTCCTGTCCTCTCTTTACCCTCTTTTTTGAGTTCTGTATCAGGAGCAATTGCATTTGGGGATCTTTTCTTTTCATGAACCATATCTGCTTCAGTTTCTTTTGCCTCCTGGGATGCCGAGTTACTGTTTTGTTCTTTGTTGATAAATTCATTCATCTCTTTTGAAACTTTTTCATTTTGTAGCTTCTCTTCTGAAAAAAAGTATACAAAAGAAAAATGCAATTGATTTGGACTAATACGTCGATAATTTTCATACTGTTACTTTTGGCAAAACCAAATTTCCAAGCACTTTTCATAATACCTATAATTAATACACTGCCATCATACCAACTACCTACCAAACAACTTGTTATTTCCTATTTTTATAATTCTAGAAAAATTGTCCTCCTGGTTTAGAAAAAGTGTACAACCCCAGACTTTTAGAAGTCCTTGTTGTTATTTCATGTTTCAGTTTAAGATGAAGTTCTCAAATGAATACCCTGTAGCACCAGGACTCCAGAAACTAATCTACAACACACATTTTCCTCCTGCAACCTTTCTCCAAACCGGATTCTCCCCTTCTCCTTCCTACAACACTCCTCTAGTGGTACCAACACTTCCTGCCTGCCCTCCAGCCCTGTGCATCTGGGTTTGAGTAATCACTGACTGGTCTAACGCAGTTGTTATCTCCCACCCAGTGCATGGGTGGCCTCTCAACCTCAGAGCAACAGCAGCTGCACCTCTATGTTTTGTAGGCCTCATTACCCAAAAAAGTCTTAGAGGAGTACCTTATGCTGTAGTGACACATGCTTGCTTTTTGAAATAAAATATTGGGTTTATGGCTTTTTCCAAGGATAAATTATATTAGTCCTAAACACTAACTAGTAGAAGCAATTTACATTTTTCCTTGTTTTTAAACAGGCTTTATAGTCAAGGAGTTGCAAGGAAGAGAGGAATAGCATAGAAAAAGACTTCTAGATAATTCTTTGCTTAAGACACAGCTCAAAAGTTAAGGCCACAGCATTTAACACAGATAGATGGTGAAGCTCTTACAAAATAAAAAGTTAATGTCAGTTGAGATTATACGTAAGATGGGTAGTCAGCAAATACTATAAACATAGTAAGACGACCACAGAAGAATTAAAAATACATTTCTTGAAAGTAACATAATGAGTAGCAGGCCAAGATTTTCATATAGCAAAATAAAGGAATTCAGATCCTCAGAACATTTTACAGAGGTTTCCAACTTTAAAAAGTTTTACTTATTTCTATTCAACCTAGGAACCTTTGCATTGATGGCCAAGTTTATCTCCTCTTCCCATTTTAAATTGAACCCACAAAAAAAATAAACTGACATTCAACATTTTTAGCCAAAAAATGGCCTTTTGATGTGTGTCGTCAGTTCCTGAATTAATTTAGGGAATGAAACTCCATCTGGAAACCCAGTGCGATCCAATGGCAACCGATGGTCAACTCTAACCCAGAGTCCCCGAGTTATTAGGTAACACAGGCAGAGGCAAGTTACTGTACTATATATTAGAAATCTTCTGCCTTTCCTAAACGCCACTGCAAATGAGACCCTCTGTTTAGTATTCTTTGGTATTTTGGATGTATAGAATCAGCTTCTTTATTCTAGATTTATATTTCTGTAAATAGCCCCATGGAGGTGTCCCCAAAGTGACATCTGGCTTCCTGCACTAGGAAGACAGGGGTCACAGGCCATCAACCAGTCACTCTCCATATGGCTTTCCTTTTATGCATAGATCTTAAAACACTCAGTGTGAGACAGGAATGTTAAGAAAACCAGAAGTTTAGCTAGTTCACCCTTTTATTAAGGGATCCATATGTCTTATTTCTAGGCCTTTAAAAAGTAAAAGAAGGAAGTCATCCATACTAAACAAAAAGTATGCTAGTGTAATAACACTTTCTCCTCCAGCTTATGAATTTAGATCACAACTGCTTACCATTGTATTCATCTGTTGATCTAGACTGCTCTTCAGCAGTGCGAGGTGACTGTGATACCCTTTTGACCTATATTATTGGTACAAAAGGTCAAACCTTACCTTGTATGGAGAAGCAGAAGTAAACCACAAGATTTTTTTTTTTTTTTGTAAATCAAGTTTGCCACCTTCTCAGAGGCTAAGTGTGAACAGTGGGTTCAATAATCTTTCCCTGGTATTAGGTGCAGAAACCCCGTTGTATGAAGATACAGCATATGGAAAAAAACCTCAACTACAACTGAGAATGGTGAGTTCAAAGAAACTGGAACCTCCCACTGTACATTGTGAAAGGCACAATGCTCAAGAGTATGTAACAGAAAAGCAAGTTTTTCAGATTATGTGAAATGTGCTTCATATACTTAGAGCATACAACTTTAAGGAATCAAGTTTATTTAAACTGCAGTCCGGTGCAGAATGGTGAAGTTTATCCCCAAATCAAGAGTCAGATACTAATAATTAAAAAAAATATATACATTATATACACACATGCATTTTTATAGTGATACTATTATTTATATAGTGCAGTATCTGTATCATGTAGATATATATGCACCATGACTGCTCTTTTAACACCAAAGTAGAATAGCTTATGGGAAACACAATGTAAATTTTTTTTCTATTAGAAAGAAGCAAACCCCATTTTGATCAAGTAGCTCAAGCATCTTTTTTGTTAAAACTTTTAATTAAAGAATGGTATTTCTAAATCTGGCTTCATATTTTTTGGCTTAAAATGTGTTTTCCCCCCCTCACCAATTTACATATACTAAGTAGTAAACTCCATATACAGCAGCATAGTAGGAAGACATTATATGATTTACCTTCTAGCTGTTTTTCTAGTAGTAGTTGCTGTTCTCTCTCTTTTCTCCAAAATGCTTCTTGTTTTTGCCTGATTCTGTGTCGTAATTCCTCATCATCAGTATCAGATGATTCAGAGCCTCTGTCACTCCTCTCATCTTCACTGTCTCCTGATCCATAACCACCCAGTCCACCTGCGTGCATAAAGTCCAGTCTATCACGAGGAAAGATTAAGCTTTGTTCTTAATATTTCTGTGGGGCAAAGAGGAGAGTAACATTGCCCTTCCTTCACTTCCTCTTCTCTGAAGAAGTCACTTTATTCTGGTAAGTGCCAGTGTTGTTTGGCTGGTGTGATCAAGGCCCCCATATCTGCATTGATGCTCACTGTCTGGTTCTACTCCTTCTGGAACAGCTCATCTATTTTCGGCAAGCAATCACTGTGATCATGGTACTTTTTTCATTGTACAGAAGGGCAAAAAAGCTCCCTGCAGAGACTCAGTGCCTGCCTCTGTATCAGCAACCGGATGGAAAATGCCTGGGACCTTTCCCAGAAGGCATCTCTGAAATGACTTCAGCTGCCTCTGCAGTCCAAGGCTACAGAAATTCTGAATGCCATATCAATTTTTCTATACTGATTTATAAAACTCTGCACTTTGACAGGTACGGAGATCGAACAGAAATGAACATTTTTCTCCCCTAGAGATATCAGTAACTACTGGACTGATAAGAAAGATAAAAGTCAATTTAAACATCTGACATGGAGAAATTTTAACTTTTCTTCAATCTGAAATTCTTACGATCTTTATTGAGTTAGTTTTAAAACATGTAAATACTTGTGATGGTAACATTCAATCTAATTGTCAGAATTCCAGATAACTAACACATAACGGATCACTGACACTGTTGTAGCATGTTTTAGATGATAAAAAACATATTGGGAAAGATCTTTCACTGTTGTGTCTCAAGTTGAAATTTCAATCTTTTTCCTGTGTTGTTTCTGGTAATGTATGATATGGGAGCCTTTGTGCCTATGTAGCTTTTCCATAAAATAGTAATTCCAAAGTTTATAATATTTTTATTTATAGATTTTCACATTACTCTTCTATCAACTTTCCCTTTTTGTTTGGATGGATGAAAATAGGAGAAAAATATAAACCAGTATTCCTCTCTCTGAAGACTTTGTGTGCTTCTGAAACAGTCATACTTTGAAAAGTAAATTTATCTAAAGTTTTTATGTATTTTCAAAATTAGGTCAAGATACTCATACACTAACTCACACTGACTAGTCCTTTACTCCAAAAACCATCCCACTTATATCAGTAGGATCACCTGTGGAACAAACAAAGGTGCTGATAGTAATAACGTTATCAGAAAGTGACCCATACTCCTGGGCAATTAAAATCTAGTTTCAAAATGCAATTTCTAGAAATGCAAGGCAAGAGTGAAACTCCCCCTTTAAGCCCTCTCAAAAATAAGGAACATACTTACCGAGTCCAGTGAGGGAAGCCAGTGCACTGGACTGTGCCAGCTGTTTTGCAGGAGCTTTGTATCACATCAACAACAGGAACAACATGTTAACACAAATAGCCACGATTTCATAGTCATGAGTCTATGGTATTGTTAAATCTACTACTATTGCTGTTCTTTGGAGGGAGAGAAGAAACATTAAAAACGCATCATCCATTTAAAACCACTTCTAGATTTTTCTGACCACGAAGATTTAGAATTTAACTGCAAATTAATAGTGAACAGAAAAAACCCAAATATATATTCATAAATCACTTCCAAGTTACAGAATCTGCACATAATTTTCAGGTTTCAGTAGTTACATATTTAGATTAACTCAGTTATGTTAAAAAAATCTGTTATGTAAGTACAATACATGTTAATAGTGAAAACAAACAGATTACTAATTGAGGACTCAAAAGTTCGTCTCTTTTCACTTCTGAACAGCTAAGAACTTGAGATAAAGATGATAGCATTAAGAAACAGCTACAACTCAATAGCCATTGACACACAGGTACCATTTTAACTAAAATGAATTGTATGAAAGAAATGGAATAACTGAAGTAACTCACAATACACTGCACAGGACAACAATACATGATTACTGGATTTGAACTCTACCAAGTTGGATGCATTATACTGGAATTGTTCTTGGGGGGTAGCTATGGAGGTTAAATATTCTAGAGACATGCAAATATAGAATATTCACAGAAGAAACTAAAAAAAAAAAACAAACCTAAACCCAAAAAAACCCCGGCATACCTTTAGTTGCTTTACGGTGAACATCTTTGGCCACATAATAAATTTCTTCATTTGTGACATCTAAAAGAATCTCTGTCAGCAGCATTTTTGTCAGCATCATCTGAAGAAAATTTTATATACAATTAAAGGCCAAAACCTCTTGAATAAATGCCACATCCAAATTAGATCCATAGAGCTTCACTTCTTTTGATAGCTATGAAAGTATTCTCCTGCATGTTTTATTTCATGACTTCTTTCAACAGACATGACTTAAAAACTTAAGTCTGAAACTGTTTAAATTTGACCTGATTTCAAAACTTTCAGAACAGTTTGTATTTTGACTGTGAAGTGTCTCCACGTGTCTTATACACAGCCATCCAGGGCACTGACTCCTCATGTCAAAGATGATACAACAAAAGAGTATGTAAATCAGAAATGTACTTAGACTGATCCCATTTATTCTTTAAAAAAATAAAGAGCACATTTCTCTCTGGTATGCTGCCTCACTGACCCTAATCCTTCAAAAATCATCAGAGGTTACTTATATAGGATTTTATTATTACATATTTACTACAAATATTGAAATGTTGGTAGCTAGTTCTCCAGCTGCTCAGTCTGGCCATGTGCTTTACAAAAATACAGTCATGACACTTTACAGAATTCAGAGCTTTCATTAACAAGGTTTCAGTTGTACAATTAGCATACAACTACGATTTCAAAGTATGAAGTTTCTGTAGACACAGTGAAATTGTTGCTGTCTAGGACTTAGGCTTCTAGCACTTCCTTGAAAGAATACATTTCTTAAATTCCCTTTTGCAGGAGCTGAGGTTTCAGATGGGTGCCTTTAATCACTAAGTTTTCAAGAATTTGACAAGTTAAGCCAAACCACAGAATTAATAACAATCAGTGTAAAGATTACAGTAATTACATTCTTTCATTATTGTGCTAAATATGCTAACCTATATCCTTGTCTACATGAGAAAGACAGCATTATAAAGAGACATGCAAATATAACCCTGCTTTACTGTATGATATGTACTATACCTCTACTGACAGTATCAGACAGAGAAAATGTTTTACTTTGCTATGCCTGAAAAATATGAGCAAATTGACAGAAATACTTTGTGAGAACTACATTATTAATACCATTTGATACTCCTTTTCTTCTTCTGTCATTTCTGGCTCACTTTGCTCCTCCTGAGGAGCCGGGGATGGACTCCTGCTGATTTTCCCAACACTTACAGCTTCTGTGTTTTCAGCATCTTCATCTTCCTCATCACTGTCCTACAGGAACAGCATCACACATTTAAGGAAAACTTAGATGTAAAATCATTGGTTTCTACTTATGATAGTCAGCCTGATTTACTTCATACTGAAATCTGTATTATAGTTATCATAAAACTCTATTTCTTTTCTCCCCTCCTCATAAACACGCAGCTACCTCTCCACCCATGAGACAAGTAAATAGTTGTCAGTTCACTGCCAGACAGGTACTCAGAACTGCAAGCGAGATAACTGCGAAAGAGAAGGCAACACAAAGCTTCCTAAATGGGCTCAGTTTAGCAAATACAGGTACCTGAATTTGTTCAGCTACTGATTTAGAATTCAAACCTTCAAAGACCATCTATGTTCCCAAAATAAAGAAAAAAGCCCAATTTCATCTCTTTGCTACTACAGATCAAATAATATACTTTCACCTCTCAGACCTTAACAACCTCAAAACACTAAGTAAACATCAACTAAGCAGCAGCTAACTGTACTTTAAGCAACAGAAACAAAGAGATAACCAGGAATACAGTCTCTTTTCAAGAGACCAAAAAATGGATATCTTTCAGAAAATACAAACCTGAGCAAAAATCAAACTCTTCTACTTACAAATTTACTTTTCTGAGGTAACCGTGGACCATCCCCTTCTTCAGTCTCTTCACTTTCCTTTTTTTCTTTTTTAGACATCTGTGAACGTTGCTGCTCCATCCTCTCCTTTTCCAATTTTTTCTGTTTCTCCCGTTCCATCTTTTCCAGGCCCTCACGAATCCAGGCAGGCAGAGTTCTACGCTTCACAGCATCTAAACAAGCAAGGTTTACAGTTTTGTAAGATTAAAAAACCCCTTCCCCACAAAAAATAATACAAAAAAACCCCACAAATAAACAACACCAAGAATGAAGAAGCAAACCCGCCACCCCAGTATAAACAAGCCACAAAACTGATTGTGGGGGAAAAAGCATTTATAATAGTTTTTTCTTTCCCTTCTTTTTTACTTTATTTAAAAAAAAGACTTCAAATTTTGCAATTCTTTTCCAAACATATCTTTTATGTTTTTTCATTAAGGAGTGGTTAACATGTACCAATCTGTGGAGGCTCCTGCTTCACAGGCATCGCAATAGGTGAACGCTGTCGGTCTCTGAATGAGGGTCTTTCCCTTCGATTTTGAGGAGGTGCAGGAGGTGCTGGTGGACCTGGCGGTCCTGGTGGTCCTGGCTGCCAATAAGGTGGATGAAATCCACCTTGAGGTGGACCAAAAGCAGCCCCATGCTGAAAGAGTAATGCAGTTTATTTTTCTTCACATGTAACACTAAATACAGCATGTGCGCAAGTCGGTCTACAGAAATCCATGCAAGTAGGAATCCATGATTTCTAGGCTACTGAGATCTCTCAATCTTTTTTTCTGTGGTCCCCAGGAAACAAGTTTTCCTTAAATATTTAATGAGTAAACTTAGATTTAAGAAGGGATACTAATGAAGCTGAAAGGGCTTCAACCAATCTCTTTTCATATTGTGCTAAACATTAAGCCCTATAATCACCATCTATCTCCATCAGTTCTTTGCCAGCTTATCATCAGAGCATGCATTTAAATGAAAAGTACACAAAATTAAGGTTTAAAAGTCTAGCAATGTTAGCATTCTTTCCTTGTAACTATGACGTGAGGGCAAAAAATGAAAAGTTCAAGCTTTTATTACAACAGACCTTTGCACTGTGCACTTTCCAGTAATCATTCACAGATGTTATTAGTATGGCTGATTAAAATACTAAATGCATAAATATGCAAGTTTAGTACAGACCCTGGGTTCTGAGCAAGCTGTATAAAATCCAAAAGTCACAAGTCTTGAGGCATACGTGAGGGGGTTTTGGTTTTTAGTTTTTGCTGCCCAGAAACGCGTAATGAAACTATTTAAGGGGAGAGTGTTTAGGAGGAAGTTATAGCATCAAATTTTTTTTTTATTATACTCTATTGAGTGTCTATTTAAGTCACTAATGGTAGAAGCACTCTTCCACTATAATTTCAGGCCAAGCATCCCTCTGTTATTCACTGCAAAACACGTTTTCTGTTGTACTTAGAGAAATGAATTTTAAGAGTTGGTCCCACAATAGTAAACAAAGGAAATTATAATAAACTAGTGTATTTGAAAATATCGGTTCACTTCCTAACAGTATTGCTGAACAATAGAATTTAATAATAGAGAAATGTAGGCCAGAAGATAGAAACACATTTCTGCCCGTCTTCCCTTGGGTTTATGAACAGGAGGTAGGTGTTTTAACAGGTGTAGTTCGTCATTTATATCAAGAGTTTTGAAAGAAAAATACTGAAAATAGGGGAAAGATCCAAAACTTCTTTGTCTTTAAAGATTTGTGCAATGCCCCCTGCTATTATTAGTGCTAAAACCACCTACAGATTTATTATGCTATGCAACTTATATGCCAGAATGAAGAAAAAATGGGATGTGGATTTTTTAGAAATACCATTGTTTATTCAAAGAATCACAGTAGATAGATATGGAAAAGATCAATGGATCATCCAGTCTATCTCCCTGCAAATACAGGACTGTTCCCTATGGTACATTATCTGGTGTATTTAAGTATATATTTCTGAACTTTTTTTTCCCTCCTCCTCCTTCTCCTCTTTTATTTTTTTTTGTTTTAAACACAAAACTACATATGTTAATTTATATACTAGAACATAGTGATTCATTTTAATATTGCAGACAACAGCCATTTCTCATGACTAGTATAGAAAAAACCCTTTGGCCTCAGAACAGAACTGAAAACTCTAAAGTCTCTTCTGTAAAGTATCTGGTAAAAATGTATCTTAGCAGATAACAGATTCTGTAGATGTCTGTAGAACTGAAGAATGAAAGTCGCCGCTAGATGATATTAGAGGAACACATCCACGGAAGGGACTCTGCGCGTCTACAATATTAAAGCAACAAATATGTTTCACCTGATAGTCAAACTGGTTCACTGGCCCCATTGCAAAGTTATCGGGAGGTCCCCCAAAGTTGTGATTGTTCTGGTTAAATATATGCCTGTTGTCAGGAGCAAATTCTCCACTGTCCTGACTGTTGCTGTCTTCAGATGGAGGAACAATTTCCATTTGACCTGGGGTTGGAGCCATCCACTGCTGATCTGGAGGTGGGTGAGGGGGTTGGTGAGGCATTCCCCATTCTGTTTAGGATTCAGAATACAATTCAATATCAAGTTAGTATGATTTATATGAGTCACCAATCACTCACATCATCTTTTATTTATCACAAGGTTCCTCAAAGCAACAGAGATGATTAATGATTTTTCATGTTTATCTACAGACTCTATTATATTGTCTCAATCATTTCAACTAAAGGAGGGAAATCCAAATGGCTGTGGCTGAACTAAAACATGGTGGGGGACAGAACTGGACAGACACAAACACACTACATGATATTGAGTCCACCATAGCACTTACTAATTGTGTAAGCTGTTAAAGCACTGCTCAATATTTCTCTATTTTTACGTTGTTTCAACTTTCAAAGTAATGAGCTATTTTATGCCTTTGCATAATAGACTTTAAAAGACCTATTGCAGAAAGCAAATGGTTTTGTGAGCAGCAGAACCACTGAAACCTGCTTTCCAAAGTCTTGTGTCTTGATAATGGACAAGTCCCTGGATTTCCCAGTATCTAACAGAGGTCCCAGCATAAGCTACAGTCAAGCCCTCAAACGTAACTTACAATTGGCTAACAGAGTGAAAAGGGCTTAAGGAATGAATTAATAGCTAATGTGGCCATAAGATTTGTCTTCTTAGGAAATCAGTCTAATAATTATGTTCACTATACAGATATTTGTAGACTGTGACAGAACTAATATCTAGTCTCTGAGGATAACTCCTACCTTTCATCCAGTCCTTTAATAATTCTTTCAATTTTTCTAGTTTTTACTGTCCTTCCCATCTGCATCATAATTGGATCCATTACTGTAGCAACTAAAAAGGGTTAACATTGCTTTTCTACTTGGTTGTTCTTTTTTTGCATGTTCAAAGCTTGTATCACTGCTTTCACTCTCCCTGTCATCCTGGTAGGTCATGTTTAGCTGATTAATCAAATCTTTTTCCAGAGTCAATACTCCTAAAGTAGTCTAAGGGACAGAATCCTTTATCCTTTAAGTAAAATTTACACAAGTTATTGTTCATAAAGGTATGTGTTAACATTTGACACTATTATTTAAATGCCCAGTTTACTTTAAGTCAACTGACTTGAAAGTTTGCAAATCACATATCAATGCTGTTTTCACTTGTGGAACATGAATCCCTTCAAAATTAATTGTCTGCTAGTTATGCAGTTGGTTTTCAGATTGCCATTTTGCTTTTTTGCTAGTAGCTCATAAAGGACTTTTGGATCCAAAACAAAACTTGGAAGGATATGGAGAAAGATGAGGCTTTGTAGAAACAGAGTAAAGACGTGAAGAGAACTTTGGCTAGCCATGCATGCTATGATTTAGTTTGTCTGCTGTGACTCCTCTTAAACATTAAGAATGACATTGCCTAAATTAAGGGAAGCTGGGTCATATCTACATCAGCATGGCCTTTATCAGTGTCCCAAAAAAATGGGAAAACAACATATTCTCCAAATGATATACCCAATGAATAAAAAAAATGCACTGGCACATTGTTTCCTGTTAACAAAAGGCATTACATTATTCTCTCTCTCTCGTAGATCCCAAGATGTTTTCCTGTTCTACATTTTCTGGGTTACCTTAGGTGCCAAACATTTGTAATTATCAGCAAAATGTCTTGCTCATTTTTACCATTCTGCGACTATTTGCAAAAACTACCACTTAAAATATTATTCTCTTTCACCTCACAGACAAAGAAAGCGTAGGAGGAAGAACTCACCGCCACAGGATCGTATGAACAAAGCAGCTGTCCAGTAATGACACAGTATTTCTGTGAAAAACTCTACTTAATATACAGATATACAGCTAGAGTACAATCCATGTACGCCACATAGTAAAGTTAAAATTCTTATACGTGGCTACAATAACTTATAGTTCCAAGGCAGTTAAGTGAAACTTAAGTGAAACCTGATGGCTACCTCCCTTTTGTTATGCACATGTAAGAACCACCAATAACATTTTAAGCCTACTTTTATTAAACATTGCACTTAAATAAATTTGAGTAGTCACAGTGAAAACTGGAGGTGTTATTCTTTCAGTCATTAACAGGATCAAGCATGAAGTGCAGTTTTCACCAAGACAACAGAAGGCGTGCACGCAGGCTTACTAACTACCTTGCTCACACATTTCAAACTGCATTACAGTGTTGTGACAAAAACAAAATTTCAGAAAACAACTTCAGAAAACTTCTTAGCAGAAATACCCAATATCTACCCCATGCTTATTGGCAGTGTTATTTTATGAAGTTTTAAAAAGAAAATTAATTTTTGGCCAAAACTGAAATTTTGAGGAAGTTATAAAGAACTGAAAACAATCGATACTAACAGAAGCATTAAACCAACTTTCAATAACGGAAAAATTAAGTAGATGACAATCAGATATGTAAGTCAAATAGGGCAAAGTATATGAAACATGCAATTAAAACGTATTTTACACACAGAATTTTGCCCATCACCTTTTTCAAGACTTTAAGACACTAAAGCCAGCATCTGCCAGTTATATTTTCAACTACATGGCAAGATCATGCCAGAAGCAGGTATTACACTACAGGAGAGGGCAACAGATGCTCTTTAATTCTGAGGCATCCTGCTACCTTCAGTGCTGCTGTTCCTAGTGCAGCGAGATAAGCAACAAAACACATAAGATGTAAGAATAAGATCCAGTGAAATAAATATATTACTGCAATTCATGCTTTATCTTTCTACAGCATTCAGGGACAGAACAAATCTTCTGCAGATGTATATTGTAAAAGCAATTTATTTATTGTATATAGAGATTACTGAGTTGTGTTACAAGACCTTTGTATCTGAACTGTTACCCACTTGGTGGAACACTTGCATGGAAGGTAGCAACTGTGATACTCAGTTAATGCGACTGGTAGTTTTGCATCTTGAAACCTAAGGGACGGGGCATATCCACCCCAAAACTGTCTGACAAAAATAAAATTTCATTATATTAGAAAAAGGAATGAATGGGAAGGAAAACAAACCTGGCTGCCACATTCTGTTGAAGTTGGGATCCCCCTGAAAATTATTATGGTTGTTTGGACCAGACTCTATTCCTGAAATATCCTGTCCGTTTGGCATCATTCCTTGTTGTTCCACTACACTCTGTTGCCCTGAGGCTTCTCGCTGAGCAATCCATGCCTGAGCTAATGCAGCCCAGTCAATCTGGCCTAAAATAAACAGAGGAAATTTAGAAGGTTAGTATTCACATGTCTGAAGTCTAACACTTTCTCACGTACATGTCTCATTGCTCAAGAGAAACAGGCGTTTACCTTCAGCAAGTACCATGAGCACCATTAAAACTTAGTCACAGTGTACAGTAAAACTGAAAGCAAATATCAGTATACATACTTGCTGAAGTAGAGTTTCTCTGCATATGTTCAAAACACCATAAAGCAGATTATATTAGGTTCACATTAGTACTGAATGGGTAGTAGCAATACAAGTGTATTTCATAAGTGAACTAATTTTGGTATCAAAGAGATATATGTAGCCTTAAATTCTAAATTCATGAAGATTCAAGTGTAAGAAAGATACATAGTTACAAAACTACATTTTGCGATGTATACTTTTCATATAACCTCTGATTTCTGGAATGCCATTTTATGTTACAGTTCTCTCCCCCCCTTTTTTTTCTTTACTACCATTTCTACCAGTAAGTAAATAAATTGCACTCTCAGTCTTCTACTCATTATCAAGTCAGGATATCTCTCTAGTGAAGTTATAGAAACTGACGTGACAGAAAGAAATGTAAAACCAGTGTGTCTGATCACTCTGCCCAAGTATGAAATACACACCTCCACTCTTTTCATCCATTTCTATATTTCTCTTGATACTTTGAACTGCTGTCACCTCACACTCAATTTAAGGTATATTATGTTCTATTGTTTAAAATGAGGGGTTTTTTGGTGGGTAAACAAAATCCAAGCAAAAGATCATGATCATCACTGCTGTAACCTAAACCAAGTATCATACTAATCTTACAGTCACAGTTTTTCTGTGTGTACATCTGCATTAGTACTTCTGCCACACAGGCACTCAGTAAACAGCAGATTTTTCTTAAATGATTCAGCTTGACTAAGAATTGGCAGGAATACAGATTGTGCAAAAGTACATGAGGTCTAAATGCTGATCTGTATGACTGGTAAAATGTTGATAATTTGTCCAGGATAACTCAGGTTGCTTGCCTGAATTTTGCATATTAAATATTAACTATGTCAAAACATTTGGAATAGATGTATGTTTTCTATTTTTTCTAGTTGTTCAGTATTATCTTGAGAGAAGCTATAAAAAAGGAACTATCAGTCATGCTCTGTAACAAAGGTTCAAAAATTCAAATGACAACAGATTTAAAAAAAAAATAATCCACAAAGCTTTCTATATACTTACTTGGATCTTGCTGGTGCTGAAATGACTGCATCCACTGCTGTTGGTTCAAAGGCCATTGCTGCCAAGGTTGTCCACCTTGATCCCACATCTTTTAAGTCTTTATATAGTCTATATTTCAACTAAAAATAATAGTTGTATGTTTAAATAGATGCCCATGAAATATCACATAACTGAAACTTACATAACTGCAGATATAGTTAAGCCTTGCAAAGCAAGCTGAAGCAATGCTGGCTTAATATTTTAAGCTGGAGGAAATGGTTCATCCTTTAGAGTAATATCTGAAAATATTACTGCAAGACTTCAGAAGCCTAGTAAGCTTTCTCTGTATTTTCGCAAAGAAATTAACTACAAAATGACGTTCAAGGAGAGAGAGAAACAAGTTTGTAAGACAGGAACTCATCTGACAATAAATGCAATTTAAAGTAAGTCAAAATATAAAAGACATTACTTAAATTATATCCTTGCCTGTTTCTTAGGGAAAAGATGTGTATTTTTCTACATAAGTGTCATGCAAGGCTGTTAAGCAAGACAAAGGAAAGTCACCAAATGGTAAAACACATTGTTAATGATTGCACTGGAGAACTGCACAGGTACAAGATGGTGTCCACATGCATTTTATGCATTGTACAAGCTCATTAAAATTTCTAAATAATATATGCCTTCAAATCTGAGAAAGAGAAAAAAAATAAATCACTGTGTAACTGCACATTTGCCACATGGTCCCTTAAAATTACGAGAAACCTTTTTTCGGTGCTGTGGTGTATATCCTCACTGAGCAGGTGGCAGCAGCCCTAGGACCTGATCACATAGGAACTCCACACCTGCTTCAAGTGAAGCTCCAGGAGCAGCTTTGCAAGAATCTGATGAGGCACAGCAGCCTGCCAGGTAGCTATGCCTGTAATGGCATACCAGTTTCTTCTGGGCATTTGTGCCTCCTGCGTACACCTAACCTGCTACACACAGAGGACCAGAGAGCAGCCACCTACACTGTTCCAAACAGCTTTTTTCAAAAACAAAGCCTGGGCACAGTTTTGGAAACACCACTCCAGGAACTGTTCCCAAACACCAGTATGGGTAAGGCTGCACTGAGTGTGACTCCCTCTGTCCTACTCAGCCTGTAAACAACTTCTCAACAGGCTTTCCACTCTCAATTAATATATCCTCACACCACTCAACACACAATCCTTGATGTCATACCATAAAAACATCACCCACATAGGCTGTTTCAAACACTCCAAACTTAAAAGAAACAGAGAAAAATTCATTCCCTGAGGTCACAGGAGCAGCACACAAGACCTAGTCATGGCTCACAGCCAAGTGCGATACAAAATAGATGAACACAGCCTGTCTGCTTCAGAGGAAACTAGCTCAAAGCAGGCAGTGCCACCCGGGTGGCCACCCAGGAAGGTAACCGCAACCATTCTTACTGAGCAGGACACACGCAGCCCCACAGACAGAGACGGCTTTTGGCAGACAGAAGAAGAGCAATTAGAGTGGATCCTGCTTGCAAAGGGATCTCAGGCTTAGTGCTTACATGTTCATACAAATAATTGCATGATTGCATAGGAAGAGAGTATAACACTACAAAAATGCACAAGAAAAAAAAGCTGTACATAACATCATGGGGTGTTGGGTCATGGAGAGATGAATGCAAGCTCGTATTTTGCACACCTCTGTCAAATTTTATTTTTAATCAAAAAAAACCAATCACCTCTGTTTTGAGGCCTCTTACATTCAAGCCAATACAAAAATTACATGTGTATGGCTTGGAAAAATTCAGTTGCAAATACCTTTTGGGGGGGGCTTTAAACAAGACCAGATCAATTTTGGGAACAGGGAGAAGTACTGGGCAAGACCTATGTTACTATTTTCCCTGTCTTTTCTTGCCAAATTAAGTATGGGTTTTTCTCCATTTCAACATCTTTACAATAGCTGAAGACAGTGTCATTTTTTTGCCTTTTAACATTTTTATCTGTACCTAGGAAATTAACTTTCCTACACCAGTTAAGTGTAAGAATGGCTAATAATGCACTATAACATCTAAGCTGGCCCTGCCATACCCAGCTCTCCGAGTATTCATACATACATATTTCATACACTAAGTATGAAAAAGTAACCTCACATACTATTTTCTCCCTAAAGTAAGAAAAAGGTAACTGTTTCTTCCTCTACTCAGTTCATCTGTCCATCCAGAATCCAAATTCTTCCAATTGTCAAAATAAACTTGTTTACATTTTAAAAGTTGTAACAATTATGGTTCGAGATAACCACTAGCCTTCAAAGCACTTCACTGCCTCATGGTGCCGCTCCCTTTGTTTTCAGCTGTTAAATCACACTAGAAATAATTCAAATATATTTCAGTAATTTGAGTAACACTTTTACCTAAATACGTAATACCTCAGAAAAACTTTGTGACAATTCACTAAAATAAACCCAGTGAAAGATTTAGAAGATTAAATTGCTTCAACAATAACATAACACGCAGGTTTGCACATAACTGAATGCCAAAACCCCCAAATTTTCAAACAGTTAAAGAAATATCAATTTCTCTTATGAAGACTGAAGAACAATATTAAGAGCACCTCTAAAAATTCAATTGAGTTGGAACCTCCTACACAGAGCTTTTACTTGACTGGATCAGATGAGATTTTTTTTCTGGACTGGCTATGTCTCTGTCCTAAAATCTTGGACATTCCAGGGTTTTTTTTACATGTTCCAACTAACACAATTGGCTTGTAATAAACTTTTGTACCTGTTAAAATGCTTATCAGTTATCCGTTTCTCATGGATTCTGCAGTGAAAAGGATGTTTAGCATTTTAGCCTTTTTTTCTTTATTCTCAGGCCTTGATCCTCACTAACTGAAGCACTAGTTTGGAACATATGAAGGTCTAAGGTAACAAATGCCTCCAGATCTCCTCTGTATAATCTGCCCCTGAAACAGGAACTACCTTACTATTTTACAGGGTGTTCAAAGAAATTAATTCCACATTTTTTTGTGGGGGAGATAAATTATTCTGCAGCTGTATTCACTGGCATCTGAAAAGGCGACCAAGAGATGCAGAAGACAGGCAGTGACTGTAGGCAGCAGCAACAGCATGTGTTCCCCTCCTGGCTTCCCTCTCAGCAAGTTACCATGCCCTAGGACACAGAGGCCAAGCCCACACATGTACAGAATGGTGCTGAAGGACTTCACCATCTCCCCATTAGAGAGCAGCACTGACCCAGAGCACCTAGCACTCCTCTGGACTGTTCCCAAGCACGTTTCAGGTGTCAGCAGGGACCCAGGACCCAGTGGGCAGTTAGGACATGTCCATTCTGGTTTGTAAGGTCAGAGACTTTCATTCGGTGCCAGCTGGCTTCAGGGCCTGAGTAAAAAACCCGGTCAGGTTTTAGTTGTTAGCATACATAGCTGCTTCTCCATCACTCTGCAATATAATATGGCCTAAAGTCTTCAACTTTCCCCAGAGAGATTATTTTACCTTATTATTTCTATTTTGGGGAGAGAAATCAGGTGGGGAAGTGCAAAGCAAGAGGTCAAGACAGGGAGCTGATTTCTATTTTGATGCACGACAGTATGACAAGACAGGAACAACTGTGTAAAACCTTGAAGAACTTCAACATTTTATTAATTCAATTTATGCCATCCAGAACGAACTGATTTAAAATCACTGCCATTTGAAACTGCTAATTTTAGTTTGTGAACTGTATTTGAAAACTTTTAATTCTGTATTGTATTAGTACTTCAATGTTTTCCTGAAGAAACATTGATTTTCATAGGTTGGCAACTATAAAATATGCTGGCTTTCAAGTACATAGATTTATTACCAAATTCAGTGTAAAAACTAATCAGAAATGTGTACTACACAAATACTTAAGCAATTATATAATTTTCTTTACATAACTGTATATGTAAAAGCCCTTTTTCAAATATGTGAATATTGGTCAAACCTCTTTCTAATTTTCTATTTATTTCAATTTTTCTTCATCGTTGTGCTATATTTTGGACAGAAACAGGAACAGGATATGAAAGGAACAAAATTAGCATCTTAAAATGTTTGTAAAACTAACCTTAAGGTATACTGGCTAGAAGAGAAGACAACGTATTCAAATTCTTTTAGCATTGAAAAATAAATGATGTGTTTTCATATGCAATAGTCGGAGCCAGTGAACAGAAGAGGCCTGTTCTAAGGTCTCCATCTATATGGTGACCTGAAACAGCAGGACACCATCACTTTCTGAGAAACAGACTTCCCTGCTTTTTTGCTCCCCAGTTGGTTTCCTGCACTTTTACCAAGTCTTCACAAACTGGTATAAGGTAAACATGAAAAAGGTACTTGCTGTAAAATTTTCTCACTTATTACAGGGAGGCTCCAGGCTTTTAAAGGTGGTTTATTGTCTTCACAAATTATTTTGCTAAGCACTGCAGTGTTTAATGGTTTCATCTGCTTTTAAGTTTCTGAGGCAAACAAACTGGCTTTAGCTCTTAGTTTTGAGTCATCATAGTCTAAAAGATAACTACATAAATCTTCTATACAGATATATCTATTAAATTACATGCACGCAGACTATTTGATGTTATTCTTTTCTATATAGAAGTAATGTAATTTTGTACACTGCTGTGAAACTTTACCAAGAAGAGTAGTATATAAGAACTTTTCAACAGAATTCTACATATTGCCTCATCAGACATTACTGACATTTTCCTTTGCTAGTGATGCTATTTTAAAGACGTCAAGAATAAAAACATACCAAGGCAAGTCTTACAATAATGAACAAACCAGATGTTAGAGATAGCAAAACCACGCTTTTGAACCTCAGTGCTATGAAATGGAAAGGGCACAATCTACTTCTAACAGAACTCACAAAACACAGCAAAGAAAACATAGCCTGTTCTCAGTAATTTTAAATTTACTGCAAGGGATTCACCCCCAATACAGGGACCGGGGGTGGGGGGGATATAGGGAGAGAGAGGAACCAAACCCAAAACCAGCAAACAGTGCCTCTTTCCCATCAGTAACTTAAAGGCTTGGAACAGCTGAAACCTCTTGTACTAATGTATGTGACAAGAAGCAAACATTTTCCTGAGACACATCAAGTAGTAATAATGGAGAAAAAAGAATCAAAGTCCTCTTCCATCTAACTAAAATCTGCATTGCCAACACTAACTTAGGATGCTGTCACATTAATTATTTTCTTACCAAGTTCCCAAAGCAGCATCACCTGAAGGAAGGAGGCTTCACCTAACACAATGGACAGCTCTATGCCTACCTCCCACTAGTGACACAAGGCCAAATACTCAGCAGAGCATCCAAATCACAATGAAACAAGCTTTGTTTTCCACTGAAAGGGAGTGCGGGGAGGGTGTGTGTGTGTGAATACTGGCTAAAATCTACTGAATTCAAACATTAGCAAGACACTTACTAAAAGAAGGGAACATCAGCTGAGAAGTCATTAAAACACAGGTTCCGATGTCACCAGTGTGTACAACAGGTTTTGAAAAGCAAACAGGTTCAAAGAATGGATCCATTTTACAGGTACCTACTTGGAAAGGAAAATGCAGATACCACCCTCCCTTATGACAATGGGTTAAGGTTCTTTTACTTAGCTGTTCACCCTCCAATTCAATTAGATATAGCTTTTCTGCTTTCTCTCTCCCCCAACCAACAAAAATAAACAAAAGAACATTTACAGATGCTTCAAGAGCCAATCCCTGATGTCAGATCACAGAACAGGAACCTGAATCTATTAAAAATCTATTTAGCAATGAATAAACAGAAGCCAATTCAGGATTCTTTTTGTTTTATACAGAAACACAGTCACATGGGAAAAACACCCTGTCAATTCACATTTCATTTCAGTTACATGTACTTAACAGATTATGAAAAGTTAATGTGGTATCTCAAAATTCTGCTTGCATTTTTAAGAGCAGACATGTTCTGAAATATGTTCTGTTGTATGTTTAAAAGATTCCTATTCAAAGGCTGGATCTACTGGAACTTTATTCAATGGCAGGATCTGCTGAAGCTTTATTATAGCAAATTACTGGCACTAAAACATGCTACCTTTGAAAGGATTGCTGGTGAAAGCTCCCCTGCTGGCAATAAAAGCTGACATAGTGGCATAAATAGGACTTACCTTGAGACCCAGCAGACAGCAACCTCTGAGAGCCAAAAGCACCCAGAAAAATTTATGTTGGTGTCAAACTCTCTACTATACTTTAGTATTTCACCCAACAAAAAGCTAGGTTAAGACAGAGAAAGAACAGATACTTTAAAAGGCATCTTTCCACTCCTCTCCTTGATTGTGATGTGCATCATCACACACCTCAGTGTTAACCTGTCCTTTTAGGAAAGAGGCATCTCCTTCAATCTGCCTATTTGTCTGCAAAGTAAAATATTTTCCAGTATGGCTGTATGATGTGTCCAGACACACCACATACACTGAAAAGTATACAAGTAGAAACTACTTACCAGTAACCAGAGTTCTGAGTGATAATTCGTATGTTCACCTTTCACTCTGGGAGACTCCCCCCAGCACTCTCCACAAGACACAGTTACCTTGTATCAAATCACAGACTTTCACACTGATGGGAATGCCACCCGGTCAAATAGAGCATGGTTTCCTGACCATTTCACAACAGCACAGTGCTTGCTGAAGGCTCCCATAGTTAAGTTGCTCACTGACATCAAAGATGGGCCCCCAATAGAACTTGAGCTCTAATGGACTCAGTCAGATTCCTCAGACGACTCTATATATACAGTTTCATATTGTAAGCTCATAAAATCTGCTACGCAGTTCAACAGCACTTGTGCAAAGGTAACTACGCTCAGACCTCTCTACAGAGGAGCAGTTTTAGGGAGTGAGGCTCAGTCCTGTCAACGTCAAAACACAAAGCCCACTTGTCATCCTGGAAATGCTAACTTCTTACATGCCTTATGACATTGGCTGCACCAGAACTGAAAAATATCAAGAAATTTCCCCTGAAAGATAAGTAAGACCTGCCTCTAAATAAAATTTAATAGATCTAGTGGATAATCAGAATTGCTCCAATTCATGCAGATAGTCCTAGACAAGAAGCACAGAGACATACAAAGCTCAGCTCCAGAAAAGCATCAGGAAGATAACTAACCATACCTAGTTGGTCAGATGAGTACATTTAGCAGACTCTTCCTTGCTCCTTCTAAGAACCTCCCGTCACTGTGACTACATACTTCTCCCCCAGTTTGAACGTCACACAGCCTCCAAACTATGCAGAACACCTTACACATCAACAGCTTTTGGAGAAAAGATCTGAAGGTTCTGAATGGCTTGTCCCAGTAAATCCATGGAAGTGAAATATCTTGGCAATGAAAAACAGGTATTCTTTGGAAGATTAAATTAAATAGGATACTTGTTAGAAGCAAGATTACCTCAACTCCAAGAAATCAGGAGACAGCCTAGGATCCAGGCTGTCCCTAGGAGGAAAGTAGCAGGTACCTTCTGCTGTGTCATGAGCTGAAGAGATCAAGGTTAGGAACTCCTACATCAGACATCAACATATTTTGACCAGATCTCCAGGACACAGTCTGGCAGTCTGGTTTATTCAACCCTGTAGACAGGTAGACTAATGACAGATGATTCTGGAGCCTACAGAAGCAGAGCCAATAATCAAGTGCTTTCTGAAGCAGAAGAGAGGCTATTGCATCACTTTTCTGATAATGTTACTCATCATCCCTGAACAGCAGGTCCATGTGTGACGTGAGATGGCCTGACAAGTTTTACTTGCAATCTGAGCTCTAATACATGGCTGCAGAAGTTCTTCTGGTGACTAAAGATCTTGTCTTGCAGGCCCTCCAAACAGACATTGCATTTTAGCAAAGAAGTACCCATTATCCAAATAAACAAAGAAGCTGAAACCGCAGTCCATCACGCATACTTTGGAAATCCCTATACAGCTAGTCTTTGGATTCCAGAATTTAAAGACAACACACTCTTTTTGATATTCCATGCGTAGGTCAGGTATCTTGGTAGCAAACCAGATGTTCCATCTCCTCCAAGATAACCTGCCGTTGCAGCCATTACTTTTTTACTATCTTTAGGTCTACAGAGTAGTTGAAGGGAAGGACCCCAAGAGGTAGGAATCCTGGTTTGTAATAAACTGCAAGTACTGCTTTTGAAACAAATTACTATTAAATAATCAGTGTCATTAGCTAGGTAATCTTTCTGCATGAGCTTAAGGCAACACAACCAGCAAAAGCATATCAGTCTCTACTTGATGCTTTTTGCAGAATTCCTGGGCTGCAGGGGGTCATCCACGTCACACCTTGAGAAGCATCCCAAAAGCATCCTCTGTGGGCAGAGCTTCTCTGTCTCATATAGGCTTAGGCTCTGGAGATGGACCTAAAGGAAAACGGAGACGTCTCAGAAGCAGAGGTTCTTGAAATCAACAGCCTGATCTCTTGATCTTTTGTGTGAGTGCCTTGTTCCAACGTAAGGTCTTTTCCTTTCATTCAAGGTAGTTGATATTGACTCTGAAGTTTTGGCACAGTGACTGAAGGTTTATGGTGAATTTTCATGTTGAATTTTGTGGAACCATTCAGTTGCAAACAGGAAAAATCTAACCATGCATTCACAACACCTGGAGCAAAGCAGTTGGTAGAAAGACAGGAATCAGACCAATGACACCAAGAGTTCAAGCTGAAGTGTTGCTTGAGAGCTGTTTTCCCCCCTCCCTCATCCCCTTTCTCCCACTATGCTATTAATTCATCAGTCATGACATCACAGACATTGCTGATGAGCCTGGAAGGACTAGCGGATAAATACTCTAGGGATACAACCCCAATAGTTCCCATGATTCTCCCAAGGAATTACATAGAGCAGCTCATCCATGCTATTACTGACATCCAACTGATCTGGCATCCAAAGTCAATAAACGACACAGACTGTATAAACTCCAAGAATATCTATCTCAATGTACTCCAAACTGGAAGAAAATGTAGACTGAGCACTTCTTTCACGACTGTGTCACTGGATTAAAGAATACCTTACTATAAAAATCTGTACACAACTGAAAAGAGAGATGCAAAGGAAAAATGGCCTTGCACACCTGGAGGAGCCCCTCTACCAAGAAGAGAAATTTAATGCAGAAGGGGTACCAGAATCATCAGCTGATGGCCTTAATGTGGGAGACCCAGGAAGTCAGAACAACTGTGCAGGTGGAAAGCTCTGGGAACATGAAAAAGCACTGCACCCTATGCACCCACATAGAAACAAACTAGGAGTCACTACAGAAGGGCTGCAGACACACTTTCACTCAGAGTCAGAACAAATGCACACCATCACTCAGACAAAAACATACCAGCTTCCATTTTATTTGGGAAAATGAATATTTACTACTATATTTTACTCAGCTGTTGATTAGAAAATGAAACATTTATGGCATGAGTTAAGTTTCCAATAAATCAGAAGAAAAAAAAAAGTTAAAATAACTATCTTAACTGCTACTCTGTTTCTCCCATCTCACTTTCAGCTGGCCAGACTTCTATACATCACCTATGGCATCACCCTAAGTAGTTGTAGGCATTTAATGCCCAGACACTATGCATCTTTTCTCTTCCTGAGAAGCAGAAGCTACACCAATGTGCCTGCCAGAATCTATTAACAAGATGTCCAGTGAAAAAAAGTGTAAAATCCTTCCAGCCCATTTACAATTGTGTATCACTAGAATGCTGGAAGACAACTTCAGTTACTCCAATGCATTTTTTAACATCAGAACAATTCTTTCTCAGATTGAAGAATAGAGGCTTTCCAAATGCATAACCAAGATCCAAAATACAGAACCAGAAAAAGAACTGAACAGCTTGTTCGGTATCTACAAAGTTTTCAAGAACCTGGTTCACACGTCAGCATGTCTGACTAATATTTACAGTACTACTAAGATGATGTAGGCTTGAACAAAGGCCAAATTTAAAAAAAAAAAAGTACTATGAAAACTTCTTCAGTGAGTCATTCAAGCAGTGTAGCTTCCAAGGTCTGTTATTTTAAACTTAAATCGACATACCCACTGAGTTTAAGCCAATCTTTTTAAAAGAACAAAAAGACCAGATATTGGCAACTCAGGTATCACTTATTTTTTGTATTTTGAAGACATAAGAACAAACATATGCTTTGATTATCATAAAACACCAAAACTACTACTAAAACATTTACTATGACAGAAACATCATAGTAACTTAAGTAGGTTGAGTCAAAACTCTACTAGAACTCTACTGGGTTTGGAGGAAAAAAAAAAAAGTCAGCTCTGATTATTTTTTGCACATATTATTCCACTAGAAGACCCGATACTAGATTTTCAATTAGCCATGTAACAGCAATTTTTTTTTCTTGAAGTCAACTGTCCATCTGCAACTTCCTCCTTGATGAACATGCTCTGTACAAAAAATGAACAGTACCAATAACTAAATAAACAAACAACTATTCCTCACTGGTCATGAGCAGATATTGCCCTCAATGAAAAATACAGTTATTACTTAAGGAAGACAAATCAGCCAGTGATGAACGTAAGACCATTTAATAAAACCTACCCAAGTATTACTTGCTGCCATGTATCTCAGTAATGAAAATAAAGGAGACTGGACACTCTTGTCTCCATAATATCTTTGCATAACGTTGCACCTAACTGAAAATCAAACATGGTTAAGACTCCTCTCTACCCTTACAGGTTATATGGCAAGTTGTCCACTAAAAAATTGTGGAACTGTGCTAAATTTGTTGACTTTTCAGCCCTACAATACCTCTGAGCCCAAAACTGGAGAAACCACTCTTTCAGAGCAAGAGTTTGCATGTCACATGTGACAAAGCCAATACAGGAAGTCCCATAATGGCATAATACCGGAGATGACACAAGGTTTGCTGTTGTCCCAGACAAATTAGAAATCAGCAGGCTGTCCTCTGATTTGTCACTGAATTGTCACTGATGCTAACGACTTGTCCCTGGACAAAGCCGAGGCTCCCAGTTCCCTGTGTTCTACAACCAGCCACCGCATCTGTCACCTCTGCAAGACGTACCATCTCTCAGGGCAGCCTGATTTTAGAATTCGAAAGGGGTTTCTTACTCCTACACATGATACAACTATTCAGCTGGACTGTTATTTGTAAAATGATGCTTGAATATTGTCTGCTGGCAGACATGCCTTATGCTTTGAAGATTGCCATTTCTCATCTTTAAAAGGTGACTGACCCTTTGCCTTAAAACAAACCCTTTAGAGCATCCCTTGCCCCCTGCATCCCACACCTTTCAATGAAGACTGTCTGCATACAAACATTTACAGGTATGACATAAGAGATGAAAACAACAACCACCAAGGTGGCTGAATACTCTGTAATTTGTTTCAGAAACTCAGTAAATTTCAGCTGGGGTAGTAGCACATCATAGAATCATCCAATGGTTTAGGTTGGAAGAGACCTTAAGATCATCTAGTTCTAATCCCCCTGCCATGGGCAAGAACACCTTCCACTAGACCAGGTTGCTCAAAGCCCCGTCCAACCCGGCCTTGAACAGTTCCAGGGAGGGGGAATCCACAACTGCTCCGGGTAACCTGTTCCAGTGTCTCACCACCCTCACAGTAAAGAATTTCTGCTTTATGTCTAATCGAGATCTATCTCTTTCAGTTTAAAAGTGTTGCCCCTTATCCTGTTACTACAGGCCCTGGTAGCAAGTCCTTCTCCATCTTTCTTATAAGCACCCTTTATATAACGAAAGGCTGCAGTTTCCCTGCAGCCTCCAGCCTTCTCTTCTCCATGCAAATAACCCACTCTCTCAGCCTTTCTTTGTAGGAGAGGTGTTCCAACCCTCTGACCACTTTTGTGGCCCCATCCTTAGCTATAAAGCCTAGCACACCCCATCCAAGTCTAGTTCAACACTGAACTTTGTGGGATTGTCTAAAAATGTACTGGGAATCTATGTAGATAAGTGCTCAGTGCAAAAAGGCTTGGAAACCTGGAAACAGACTGTTTAAGGATCCATTTAGAAACATCCTGCATTTGCCAAGCTACTGAACCAGGCTCAGGTATCCTACAAATGTTGCTGCGTGCGATGATATTGTTAATTTTTGTTCTCTGGAGCCCTCCAGTGGAGCAAACTCGTGAGAATAGCCACGAAAGCCATGAAACAGCACAAATACTCCACAAAGACATTTTACCTGCAGGAGCCAGGCTGTTGACCCAGTCAACTACCAAAACCTGGTGCACGTGTTGCCGCCTAACTAGGTTACTAGCTAAATCGGTAGATATTCTCCCCTGCGCGCCGAGGGGCGTTGCTTCACCAGCCACGGGCAGCGTTCCTCCGGCACGTCCAGGGCCGGCTGCGCGCTCCCCCCGCCGGCCTGCTTACGTGCGCTGCGCTCCGCTCCTCACGGGCCTCTCCCGGTCACCCCGCCGGGCCAACGGCACCCGAGGCGGTGGCGGCGCCGGGCGGCCCCGCGCCCCCCGCGCGGCCCTGGGGCATGCGCACTGCCAGGTAACGGGACCCGTCCCCGGCGGCCGGCGAGGGCCCCCCGGCCGGGCGGCGGCGCATGCGCGCTGGAGGGGGCGGGGGACACGGGCACCGGGTCCCGAGGGATCCCCGGCACCGGCCGCCGCTCGTCCCCCGCGCCCCCGCCGCGCATGCGCAGCGGGCCAACCGGGCGGCGGGGGAGGGCGAGGAGCTCGAGTCTTCCCTTCTCGTCCGGGCCGGCGGTTTCCGCTGGCGGCAGCGCGGCGCCGCCGGCTCCTCGTGCCCGGCGAGGAGCTGCCGCCACGGCGCGCGGCACCCGCCGACACCTCCCGTCTGGGCTGGGGGAGGAGGAGGAGGAGCGAAGGGGAAGATCGGGTCAGCTCGACACCCGCCGGCCCCCCGGGAGCGCTGGCGAGCGCAGCCTGCCCCGCTACTTACACTCTCCCCCGCCTCCCGCTGCAGGCGTTGCCGCTACTACCGCTCCGCGGCCGCTTTCTCCCCTCTTTCGCTCCTCGTCTTCACGAACAAGACAATATGGCGCCCACTGGCGCTCACCCGGAAGTAAAACTCGTCATGGTGCTGACCCTTGCCTGGAACACGCGAACGCCTCTCGCCACCATCTTTGCTAAGGGCTCGTGGGCGGGCGGGCGGTGCCTCCCTTCCCCCCTCCCGCGGCGCCAGGCGGCCGGCCGCGGGCAACGCCACGCCGCCGCCATCTTAACTGTGGGCAGCCACACAAGTTCCTGTCGCTCGCCGCTCTCCATGGCAGCCGCGGCGGGGGAGGAAGGCGGGGCCGCTCTCCTGCCAGCCTTCCCCTGCGCGGGGAGACGGACCCCGGCCGGCAGCCCCGCCCCGACAACGGCTCACATCACCTTGTCAGCACACGACCCCTCCGAGGCCTCCCGCGGCCGGCCTGCGGGGCGCCGCGGGCCTGGAGCGTAGCCGGGAGCGATGGGAAACAAGCGGGATTCCCTTTCCCGCCTGCATGCGTTAGTGTGAGGAGACCCATGAGAAGCTTGTCCGCTCTGTGGCCTCCACAGGTAACTGCTAGTCAGAGAGCGTGATCCATGGTTCCAGTGCGGAGCATGGAGTCTACGTGGAGAAGTTTATAAAGCTTCTTCATTAAGTGGATGTAAGTCTGGGCATGGAAACATGTAAGTAACTTACATGTTGCATAGCTGCAGGGTGTCAGCCTTCTAGTAAGGTCAGTGTATGCCTCTGGAGCAGGACAGTTCTTTAAGTGGTTTATTCAGAATATCCAAATTAACTTTTAAGTTATCATGAGATTCACCTTGAAATTATTATTGTATTTTAATGTATGAAGACAAACCAAAATCATCCTTGGTAAATAATGCTTGTTGTAGCAACATTGGGGTTGATTCTGTAGGCAAGGATTTAGCGGTTGCATTGCTTTTTTGTGGAACAGAGATTTTCATTAGCTAGCACATTACTTATCGCTGTGATCACTGCCTTTCCTTCCTTTAGCATCATATGCCTAAATGCCTAAAACATCCCTAATCTCTTTAATCATTGGATAAAGCAACATTAATACCCACATGGAACACCAAAATAAATTATATTTTCTAAATCTGTAGAAAATTGAAAGCTTCAAGAAACTTGTTTTTCACTTCATGCTACGTTTTCATTGTAAGATTTGTTGGTGCCACTTACACTACTCTTACTGTTGACTGAAGTGTTCTAGATTTTTCCCTTTGTGTCACAAGGAATGGCTGGGCCGAGAATGCTTTCTGTGGACAGAGGCCTTCTGGAAGTTTTAAGTCTGTCCAGCATCAACTGACACACAGCTGGAATCCTGGAGTGGTACTTCTGGATGGGCAAGCTTTAAACTGATACTGAAACTGGGGATTTGAGGGGAACCCGCTCTTGTTCCTGTTTTATCACAGAATTACAGAACTCGGTTCTTGTAAAGGGAACAAACTGTCTCTTAATCTATGACCTATGTCACATCAAGTGTTCAAGGATATGGACTCATCTCTGGGTAGCTTTTCCAAGTGCAGTGAAGTTGTGACACAAGATGAAAGGAAAAAATATTCTCTAGCTGAGAAAAAAGTGGAAGAGTTGTGAACTCAGTTGTACAGTGTACAGCTTATATTTAAGCAGTATAGTTCTCCAAATGCTTGGATGTTTTACTTATACATCTGTTAAATAATATATAGCACAGATGAAAAGACAAAATGAATAGAAGAAAAATGGCAGTTTTATTCTGAGTAACTTGTTAAAGCACCTAGGACAGATTGGAAAACTGATAGGACTTGTTTTTTAAATGGTCCCTGTATAAGGCCCTGTTTACTTACTATTTGGAATTAGACTTCTACAAAGTGTACAATGTATCAATACTGCAGTAAAATTCTAAAAATATTATTTAAATACCTGCAGAGTAGACTATTAGTTCAAACAGATTGAAAAAAGTAAATGAATAAAAATGAGGTGAAATTTTTAACATGCTAGATTTATTGCTCACAAGTATTGAGGATTCAGGAACAGGGTTTTTTTGATTACTTGGATTGTCTTTTGTATAAGTGCAAGCACATGTGAACATACCAGGGATTCTACCCATGCATAAATGACAGCAGAATCAGAACTCAACTTAGTGAAATGGCTAAATAGGGAATGGCTGCCATTGACATCGTGGTTTCATTACAGAGTTTACTGTAATGATCACCAGGTTACACAGCTCAAAATCAAAAAGCTAACCTAGGAAAGCGATGAGATAAGTGTTATGAAGTCATAAACCTACTCAAAATAAATGCCGTTCTGTTTTCTTTTATAAGCAGAACTGCAGCTTTATATTTTGTACTAGAGAAACACTGGAAGCTTCAATATATGTAAGAAACATTCTTGACATTAAAAAATAGTTGTTCTGCTAATCAGTGAAGACAGAAGTATTTACAACTTGGTATACATTCTATTTATATAAAGTAGTCTTAAAGTAGTTACAATGCATTGCAATTGTTTTATTACAGCAAATAAATTCACTTGGACTTTTTATGTAGTGTGCAAAGGAAGTGTTTTGACTTGCACTAACAAACTTCTGTCTGCAAATATATTTTAAAATCTGTTTACAAATAAAAATAGACTTTGAATCATTTTGAATAATCATTTTTCTCCTGTTTCTGCAGTTTATTTATAAACCAACAGGCAAGGTACAAACAGGTAAAACAGCTGGCAAAATGACATCCTAAGACTTGGTAAATAGATACAGAAGCAAAAATAATCCATTTGAAAATAATTAGACTGAAATTATTCTACTGAAAATTAGTGGCATCTCTTTCATGTAGATCTATAAATCTTTGTACAAATGCAAAAAAGTTTCCAGATGATGAACACTGAGGAGCATAAATGTTTTGTTTAATCAGGGCTGCTGTGAAGCTGTTTTGTGAAGTATGCTACCACTTTTTAATTAAAATTGGACTGGCTAATATTTGCTAATATTAAAGCTGTATTCAAATGCTTTTTGTTCCCATTTTAATACATCTTAAAGTTTTTCCTCAAGAAATTCTTACTTTCCAAATATTTGTTACTAATATGTTCAAATAAGATTTTTATAATGGGTTGAGAATGTAGATGCATTAATTTCATGTCCCTTTATGATTAAGTTTGTGTTAGAATAAGAAAGAAGTCCAAAGAGAAGCAAATGGTGAAGACATTTCAGCCTTTTAATGAATTTATACACCACTCTCACCTGCTACCACTTGAAATCATAAGCAAGGGGACTTCATTGATACACACAGAGGGGTAAAAAGGAATAGGGGGGGAAGGTTTGGCAGACTGTATGGATTTTGTTTTCTAAACAAAGATGATTACAGTGCATATATTGTGGGCAGAGAAGTTTAGGGTTGGTTTGTTTTGTAGTCCTCTCTTAGGAGAAAAGACTTACACAAACATATCTGTAGATTTATTGCTGTAGATAGGTTGTACACTAAATCATATCCTCGTCACTCTTTGCCTTATTTAGCAAAAATGGTATATAAATCCGAAGATAAGAAAGTGCTTTCCAAGGAGAAAGACTATAATTTGGACTCACTCCTTAGCTGATACAGCCATCTTTGTTGATCCCTCCACTCTGGGGAGATTTTTGTAGGGGGTTCCAGTTGTCCACATGCAAATCAAGTACTTCTCATAAATTAGGTTTACTTACTGAAGAGTGAGGAACTATTTACTTTGCTTTCCATCTCATTGTTTTAAAGGCATTGTCTTGTCAGCAGAGGGCTGCTCAGGAGTCACAGCTTTTCTTGGATACCTGCAGGTAGAGCCAGTGTGGTAGGGAGAGGCAAGACCATCGTTACAGTAGCTCTTCCAGTAAGAGTTTTGCTAGTTCATGGAACACAAGTGATGAGACTGGCAAACATTATGGTATGGTTCAGGATCAATGAAAGACAAGACATTGACACAGAGGCTTATGGAGACCCCAAAAACATAAAGGATAGATGAGGCTGATGAAGAAAACAGTGGTGTCCTTGAGAGAACAGAAGGGTGGGGCAAAGAGAAAGCCATTTCTAAGCTATTCCACATGAAGTGGGCTACTGCAACTTCCTCAGGTGTCGGGGGGACACCACAAAGGTACGCTGTGACTCTACGAAGAGCAGATGCTGTAGGCCTGAAAAAATTTTTGGTCTGGTAACAGAAGAAATTTTAAGGAGAGTCTTAAACTTCAGAGCCCTTGAGTTAAATTCTGAAAACACTTTTTAATAGTGTGCACGTATCTGGCAGTTGCAGGAAACGGAGACCTTGCAAATAGCCTCCAGAATCATGTTTAACATTTTAGCAAATACAGGATGTACATCCGCTTTTCTGGAACACTCTGACCTCTTGCAATCCTGGTAAAGAACTATAACGAATCTTCAGTATGTGTATTTATGTACAATCACTTGGGTAGAGCCAAATTTTGCCGCAAGCCCCCCCTCCCCCATGTCTTAAAGGATACACCAAGTGTGATTTGCATCTAAAATTGTGTATGACATCTCATGTTAGTCATCATTTCTTCATTCTAAAGCCATAACCTCACCTCACCATGACCTGCCCTCATTTTTAGAGAATGTTTCCTTCTATAATATTTTCATACCTGTTCCTGACTCGGAACTTACTAGAGTTGCTGCTAACGCTGTTTCTCATTTCAACTCAGGAAGCCTCATCCAGGAGCAACAGTGATGGCCATTATCTTGGATAGAGGCATTGACATTTTTTTCACGCCATTTTCTCTCCATATTCGATAAAACAACTTGATAGCAAGGAAATATTCCCTGGCTGTTAATGGGGAAGTAATCCTGCCAGCATCTTTCATGGCATCCTAGTCAGTATGTCCATTTGAGAAGATTTCAGTGGTCCAAACAGTGCATGAACTCCAGTTAAAGAGAAGTGAAGGCCACCTCAGGAGTTTCCTGAAAACAGCATTAAAATTAAGAAATAACAGGTTAAGAACCTCATCCTGTTTCTCTCCTAGTTTTGTACGCTAGGGAGAGTAGTAGGAGATTAATGTAGGTACTTAGGTTCAGAAGTTTTACAAAAGTCAGAGAAACTAGAAACTTCAGACTTTAAAGTCTGTCTTCTTTAAGGTGGATGAAATACATTCCATCTGTGCCTCCTAGCAAGATTGTGCCACAGAAGGGAAACTTAGTTGGTATTTGCTGTGACTCTTGCCCAGAACTAACCTTGAGTTTTGATCAGCTATATACACACATGGGAAGATGTGTATAAGTGGATGAAGGGTATGGGAAAAATAAGCAGGTAAAAGAAAATTAATGTATTTTAACCAACTAGTCCAAACATGATTTTTTTTTTCCTTTCTTTTTAGTGTAGACTTAGGTTAAGATGTGTTTAGTTGGAATACAGATGGCTAAAGCCGACTGCTTGCTTTCTCTTGAGTTTTACTACTTTTGGGTAGACTTGAGACAATTTAAATCCATGCAGGGAAAATGATTGTGTTGCCCAAAATGCATAGCTTAACTTTGACCTAAACAGAGGAGTTTTCCTCTGGAAAATAAAATCCTGTGTGACCAGGGGCTCATTTTGTTATGACAATCAGTTGTATGGCCTAACAATCTTTAGTGCCTGCACAAGCGTGTACAAGTAACGTGGCTATAAAATATACCTCAACAGTCTGAGCAAATGCAACTGTGGCAGGTTTTGCTGTTTTCTTATGAAAGAGAGTAAATGCAGGTGGGATGAAGCTCTGAAGCAGAACTAGAGAACAGGAAAGTCAAGCAAGTAGGTATGACAAGACATGGTAGAGATAGTAATGGGGACAGCATGTTTTTTCACAAGAAAAAATAAATCTGTAAATGAAAACAGTAAGAAGAAATAAACATAATGTTTTCTCTACCAAAGACTAAGTTGGACAGGATGGAACTGTTACATAAGTAGTTTGTATTGAAGTAACTGCTAATTAAATAAACTAATTGCCACATAGCTTCAAAGTAGTAATCAGAATTTGACCTTAAAATATATCTATTACTCTCTGGAATGGAAATGAGAAATTACCAGAAGGAGTAACAACTCAAAACGGGGCAGTCAAACAGGAAACAGAAACAAGTTCTGCCACTAAGACAACTGCTGTCCTCCACTGGTGACAGAGGGAAGTCCAGACGTGTATCAGAGGGCAAAAATCATCATTTGCTGTCCAATTCACACACACCGTGCAAAAATAATTTATAGTTTATTACTCCTGTGAGAAAAGTATTTGGGAACAGATAAACAAATTCATGTTTAGAACCAAAAGTAACAGAATTACCCAGTTACACTTAAACCCCATACATATTCATACACAAGCTTATATGCTGTACATTGTCATAATCATGAAGTTGAAAATTTACTAAATACAGAAGTATTTGCAATTCTCTTTGCTAGTAGGTAAAATGACTATATATTGATGGATTTATGGTGTGCATATATATATACATACACACACACGGGGGTCTATATATATCAAGAGGATATACATATGCACACCAAGTATATATTAAATCAGGAGTACACTGCTATACCAGTGCCAGTTGGAGACAGCTGAAAGGGTACTGGGTATCTGAGGATCCACTGTCACTTCAGAAGCCATGTTTTCCCAATCTGTTCCCAGCACTATCAGGAAAGTGCACTGCAGCACTACCCAGAGACAGCTGTTGTTACTCCATTCTGGAAGCACCATGCTTTCCAATTACTATATGTGGAAGCAACACGATCTGACAGGTTCTTGTTTGCAGAAATCTTAACAGGTGACATCCAACCCAGTGATGGGAAGGATCTGGACTAGATCACAGAAAGTCAAAATATTTTATATTTTTACTGTACACTAGCAAATCCAGGCACTTAACGCTATCAGTATTTTTATTCTCAACTGTTCTAGAACTATGGATGAACGCTTATCTTTATTAAAATCAAAAACAAACTTTCCATAGACCTCAGTAGAATAGGACATCATCTTACATTCTAACGGTACTGTATTTTAATGAATCCAGGAGTTTTAAATGTTTGGCAAAGTGCATACTTTAAGAGAACCATTCAGATATTTATAATAGCTTGACTGAACTTCAGAATCAACATATGATAAATTCTCTACAAGATAAAGGCACAATATTTACAGGTGCTCTTACCACTGCAGCTTTAAATAGGATAAACTAAGTAACCACTATCATATTTTAAATTAAACTGTTGAGAATTATAGTAATAATCTTTCATAAAAAAGTAGATATGCTTGTGCATTTAGTACTCTTGATTCTGGAACCATCTGAACGTGGGCATCACTAACATACACCCATTGTCCTCCTGATGCTCCCATGGCTTCTTTTAAACCTGAAATGCAAAAGCAAAAGAAGTTGTTTCTTCTCTTTCACATCATCATCAAATACAGTGATATTTCAAAAAGCAAGAGAAGCTTCTAACCCACAAGGATAACTCACAACTTATACTGGACTGCATCTCTGTAGTTTGAAATTTACATGTCAAAGAGTACCATAAGAGAAACTGGTGGAAGACAGTGCTTACAGATGTACACTGCCATCACTTTTTTCATATTTTTTCCATAAGACATGTCAAGTACAGCTTGTGGAGTTCTAACAGTAAGTTATACTAGCACACAACCAGTTCTGACACAGAAAAAAAAATCATTTTTCAAACGCTGACCAGTGTGAAATTAAGAACACAAAAAGATCTAATCTGTTCTAATAATCATTGCAAGGGAAGTGTAAAACTGACGGTTCCATTTCAAGAATGATACAAAAAACTGTCCTTCTGGGAAATGAGCTTCAAATGCACAGTGGTACTACACAGGATGGACAGGATACTGCTTGATTCTCACTCCCCCAATGAAGGGAAATGGTAAATATATTTACCTTGGTCTAACAGCTCAACATTCTTGCCTCCACATATCATTCACTAACAGATTCTATCCTAGAATTTTATTTCATTCTGCATATCCAAAACATATTAATAAGAACAAGTGTGCTGTTCTAAAAATACCAGCAGAAACCCTACAGCAAACCCTGTACCCTCCATGAAAAAGTTCCTTGCTGTTCCCATTAAACCAGAGTATTCCAGATTTTTAAGCATTAAAAAATTTCCTGTCCTGAGGTATGTAAAATGTTCAAATACACAGAAAATTCAATTTAAATTGCCATGGGTTCAGCCTGTTGTACTAGAACATTTTCAAATACCAACTATGCCAAATAATTATATTTTAGCAGGCACAATTATTCATCTGGACATATTATTTTGACTAGGAAAGGGAAGAGACTTTTCCATCAATTCTCTGTTTAACAACTGAACCAAAATTCCATTATCACTCAGGTCTGTGTGGGGTTAATACAGAAGTAAGTCATGTACTGTGTGTAACAGGAAAAAAAGAGAACTTATTTATGTGGCCCTAAAAATAACAGAATATTCTGAGGTAAAACAATTATTTGCCATAAAGCCCCTTCCAGATAAGGAGCTGTAGGCAGTGGTTGTTTTTGGTTTTACTCACAAAGAAAGGAGCCTCTGTTTGTACATACCTAGAACATTTTTAGCCGTAGAAATATGCTCTAGTAGTTTCTTGGAGGGTGTCCTGACTTTCACATACGCTGCATAATGACCACCTCTCATTGACCCACTGTGCTCCACTATTCCGTAAAGACTATATAGCACTCTTGTACCATCCGTAACATTCTGCATTCCCAGAAACACAGAAAACAAAGAATAATTATTTCATGATTAATTTTCCAGATAACTAGCTATCAACAGTATCACTTTAAAAGAAGCAGACAGACATCTACAGCATTTCCAGTGGTGAAATACATCTATTAAAAATACTCAATAGTCTGTTAATTGAATTTAGTTACCATGGAAGCAGCAATATTTGTCCTTAATGCTGTTAGATACACTTAACAACGTGAGGGCACCATAGCCTAACTAATACTAGTTAACATCCGTGATATTCTTGATATGAATGGCATTTCAGTTAGTTACAATTCTTATCTTGGGATACTCCTTGAAAACATTCACATTCATTCTAGTAAAGGAAGGAATCATCATCGTCATCATCACCAATCCAGTTTAACTTGTGCTCAGGACAACAACTGCTGAAGTACAATAAAGATTTGAAATGTATACCTTGCAAGATGCAGCACAAAATGGTGCTAAGTCTAAAATCAGTGGGAAATCCACATGCCTATTTACTTTCCGTAGACTCAAACCAGCCTTCAAAAGAAAAGAAAAGACTGTAAAATAAATATTTTTACTAGGAAGCTAAGGTATTACTATACTATTAAAATAAACCAAAACCAAGAATAAGATTGTAACCGATTTAAACATTCTTTGTTGTGTTTTCAATACAGTGCCTGCTATGCATAAGCATGATGGACATGTAAGAGGTTTCCCTGGATACATGTGAATGGCTAAATGCACTCTGAAGGTATTAGACAGTCAAAAAACCATAATCATGTTTCAAATAGTGGTTCTACCAGTTCTCGATTAAAAAAAAGCAAATTTCAGTATGCACGATGACACTTAAAGAACTGCTCATAGACCAGTGAGGCAGAGGAATATACAAGAGTTTTGGCCTTTTACCTGGTGGAATCTTTTCAAGTGGAGAATAAGAATAGCAGGAACTGAAGAAATCAGCAGCTGTTTCCGAGCATTTGTGTAGACACCTTCCATTTTCTTTTCTGTATTTATGAATATCAAAATAATTTGTAAAGTGAAGGCAGTCATACAGAATTTAAGTATTTTTAAACATCTGACAGAGTAGATCTATGTTGCAATTATTTTTTACATGTTATATAAAATGCAAGGGAAATTTTGTGGGGTAACAGAAGAATATTTTCTTATTTTTCTAGTTTTTAATAAACATAATCTGCCAAATCTGAGCGTTATTTTAGCTCGTCCTGTGTAAATCAGATCAAAAGTTGGAAGCAGGAACACTATCTAGGTCAGCTTGCACACTGAGATACCTACATTGTCTGTTACTATAGCACCCAACTTTCCTGTTAAAACCATTTCACCTGAAATAAATGGATGATCACTGGAACAAGAAATGGAAGGCACAGGTCCAGGTCTCTTTATGCTCATGTCCTAACCACTAAGACAGAGATTCATTTTCCATTCCTCAGTTCTTTCTGAATGACTACATACTTTGTGCTTATTTAAAATAAAGATCTGAGGGGAGGTGTCTACTTCAGGATGCCTTATAACCTGCTGGTTTGAGCACACAGGAGTGGGATATGTAGACTACAGTCCCCCTTACAGTGCAGAGGGAATTGAACCCAGAGCTCTTACCAAAAGTAGCTCAGTGGTTAGCTATACAGTAAAAGGAAACATGCCACCAGCATTTTTTTTTCACTGAAAAAATTAATTTACTAGTTTATGCATGTCCAAAGGAAAATATTTCATTTGAGGTAGAAAGGAACATTTAATGTAAAAGTAGGTGACTACTTTGATCTTTTGTTTTAGAAGAAAAAAAATATTGATTAGTTGTGAACTGATTTTCCTTTTCCATTTTTCACTGTCCCCATGAAACCAAAATATTATTTATATAGCACTTACCCTCAGTCCAATAGTGATAAATTAACGATGATAAAATTCTATTTGAAATTTTCTGAATTTACTCATGCTTAAATTGTTATGTCTCTAGATATCTAGAAGTGGACAGCAAATGGGCAACTTTTTGTTACTGAGACCTCTCTTTATATTTTATTTACAAATAATCAGAAGAGCTTAACTTTTTTACCCTTCTGAACTACTACACATCAAAAAATTTACAGTTCTTTTTAAAGGTTTATTTTTCATTATATTTAAATTGGTTTTCTTACGCAGTGAACACTAATGGTCTGCTTGGGCTATTACAAACATCAAGGAAAACACTGTCACAAGAAGGTAGTTCTCTCATCTCCATTCTTACAAATATTTGTAAGGTTTTTTTCCCCTCTTCATTTCAAGTGACTTTTTTTGCCCCTCTTACATACTTAATTACAGTACTTCCTTGAGTATGTAAGTTGTTCGAGCTGAATATTACAGCATTTCTTTCAAAGCTGCTAGGATTGTAAAGAACAGGAACAGCCGCAAAGATCAATATCGAGTGATGTGCCTATTCAGTTTATGATCATCTTTATATTACTTATCTTGGATAAAATAAAAGAAAATATGCAAAGTAAATTCTCAGTTACATCTACGATTATGTCCTAATATAAAATTTAGTCTCGTTGCCCTCACAGGATGAAGTTTTAAGGTTGTTACAAGCCAAGTTCTGCTTGGGGAGACATTTTCCGTTTAGCCACAAGGGGGAGGCCCATGCTGGCGCAAGGAAACGGCAGCGAGCACACAGGTTTGGAGGGACAATTCTGTAAAGGGTCCAGACACATACAAGCGTTTTACCTGTGGAGTTGGTTTTCTTCTGATACTTTTGTTTCCTTTCTGTGCAGCTCTCACATAAAAGCTTGTTGTTCCCCATTAGGAGCTCTACAGAGGTGAACTGGTAAAGGCAGGACTGAACAGAACATTCCTTTGAGCTTGTTGTGTAGCTTTGGGAAAGTGTCTGGAAAGCATTTTGAGGGTTTTGGGACAGCAAGGATTTGTCTACTGAGAACATGGAATTATTTGATAAACCTATCGCTGGATCTCCACGGCTCGATTTTTTATCTTCATTTAGAGTATCACAGAAGCTGAGTTTGGATATGGCACTGGAAATCATCTCTTCATTACTGTCACTTGGTTTGTTGTGTGGCATTTTAACATTTATGTGGTTGACATGCAAACCAGACATGTTGCTGGACGGGCTGAAAGCTGTTTGCTTGGAAGCACTTTCACTTTCTGAGGCTTCACTGTCTGCATCAAAGCTGCTTTCAGAGCGGCTGGCTTCCTTCTCACTGCCATCCGTCTGACTTCCATTTACAGCCGAGTCAGCAGTTGCGTCTTTGGGGTACAGGACGCCAGAGCTACCTTCCAGCTCAGGCTTTTTGGTTTTTTTCTGCATGATAACAGGACTTCTTTCTTCTTCATTCAGGGAAGCTTTTCTGGCAAGCCGTCTCTCGTGGTTCAGTTGATTCTGTAAATTACGGCATTATTATTTCAGTGATATACGGGAGAAACAGAAAACAGATCTGTGATCTAATGTAGCTTTTGGAACATGACAAATTCAAAGCAAATTAAACCTATTATTTTATATTTGCCCATCTCTCACATGTTTAATCTAGTTGATTTCCTTAAGATCTTTTTAAACCAATTTAGGATTACAAACCTATACCCCAGTCAGCTAAGAGCATTATACTTACTGTGAGAGCAGTACTTCCCCCAACTAATTACATTCACTTTGTGACAGCTGTGGATGGCACATGTGAAGTGGTATTCACTTAATCTAGCTTAAGCTTCTAAAAGGCTCTCATGTTTAAGCTAGTCCCCTAGCCTCCCATCAGAGGCCTTAGCTGATGTGCAGCTCCAGAAGAAAATTCAACTCGCCTTGTAGGCACTTGTCTTAGAATTAAATAAAGCATCCCTAATAGTATCTTTACTAATTTGTATATTATCTGAAGTTGATTTTTTTTTAAATCAAGACTCCAAAAAGAAAAAAAAAAAAACAACTTTGCTGCCACAAAAAACTAGTGCTGTAGATTAAAAAACCCCACAAAGCTCCATAATTTTAGGTAATTTATAAACATTCATGATTATTTTCTTTCTTTCATCTGTTTCTCTTTCCAGAGAAGTATCTCTTTCCAAAAGAAATAACCAACCTTCCTTCCCCTTTGCTTTTTTCTTTATTTGAGTTGGATCAAAATTCCAGTGATGCCAGTAGGAATCCTTCCATTCACCTCAACCATTTGAGTCTTAGTCTCCTATAAAAATCAGTGTCTGCACCTTCTTTTCACCCTTTCCTTTGTTTCTACAACAGATCCTTTTCCTACTTCTATCTCATTCTCTTCCTTTATCAGTCTTTTATATGATTATGCTTCACAAGTATTTAAGTGTGTTAAGACCTAATTCAGGAGAGTTTTTATGATCCCCAACTGGGCACAGACCCTTTCAGTAGGACTTCAGTAGGACCAGGTAGAAGAATCTAAAATTGACATGACCTCATAACCTGTAGTCTAGGCCCATTCCTAAACTAAGGTTCATAATTCCCTGTGAGCATCAGGAGCCCTGCACTTGCATCTTCTGATTTCTGGCATTAATAAAGTAACTTTAAACAAAGTGACACATAGCACGAGTTAAGCTCACATCAGTGTTTTTACAGAACAAACTACAGAAACTATCTTTCACAGGTTGCTTCTATAACAGGGAATCTAAGTGGAGGGAAATACCCTTCTGCACACCTGATCATGTGCCTAAGCTGCAGCAAGTATAACTTTAGACAGGGCTTTGGTTTAGTATTTCTTCCAGACTAACTTTAGGTAGCTTCTCATTTGGTAGAGAGGGTTTCTGAACTGGTTTTCTTTTGGATCCCACTCCAGGTTATGGGTACCAAAACGCTAGGCACTACAGGTAACTGCCTAACTTCCATGTACTGAACTTTGTTCAAGTTTATCCCTTAAATATATACCATAGACTCAATTCATGGGGAATCCTCAAGCACATACTCAGTTTTAAACTTTAAGCAAGAACTTAAGTCCAAATGAAGTCCATGTGAAAGACAAAAAGTACTACTGAATATTTTCTTCAACAGGGTTTAAACTTACACTAAATATATGACTTCATAATTCAAGTCCTTAAACTTTTAAGCAAGTGAACAATTTGGCAAAGAAAGAATAAAATCCCAATAAAAATTAGAAACCCCAAATGCTATTTTCCATTAGGACCATTTCTTGTCTCAGTTAAGCTTGTTTGCCTTATAAATAAAGAAGAGGGAGAAGAACTTGCCTGAAATTACTGCTAGTGTTATTATGTAAACAGCACTCAAAAAATTCTTAAAATTGTGAAGCTCCCCATTTCAGGAGAAAAGCCTAACAAGGAGTGTTCAGGTACTCTGTTACCTACAGAACCACCCACAGGACGCCCCCCATTTACACAAGCAAACTCACAAACTGATGAACTGAAGTCACAGAACATTGACAAACACTGACTGAATTCAACAATTACTTGTCTTGGATTATAAGTTTTACTGCAGAACAGATGTATTACACTGAAAATAGTTCTTTTTAAAAAAGACTAAAATAATGATAAATACATGACTGAAAAGATGGAGGGGGAGTGGAGAATCAAAACCTCACCAATAAGACAGACATACTTGACAGATCACTTTATCCTTATTGAAAGCAGAGTTGTTGCTTCCTTTGTATTAGTCTGGCTAGTCTAGTTTATTGAATTGATACTATATTTTATTTTCTTAAATTTTGAAAACATTTCAGTAATTATGTTTGCATGTATCAACACTATTATTCACACTGTTTTGGATTTTTCCATGTCTCTTCTAGTATAGATTCTAACTGGCCGCATAACCCTGTATGGACAATAAAGATTATTTTTAAAAATAAATTAATGACAGTAAGAGCCTTTGTCATGTTTCACTGACAGCAATATATGTGCACAAAAGTTACTACATATTTCTTTTAATCTGTAAACACTAATACGTAATCAGTTCTGTTAGGCTGGCGTATATGCAGAACCCTTTTGCTACCACCAGAAAGAACTGTATTAGGAGATGGGCTGAACCCCCAGCCCTCGGGCTGCTGAAGGCCAAGTGGGTCACAGAAACCACCGTCTCAGTCTCCAAGAGTCTCTGCTGGCTGCCCTGTTTTTGTTGTACCCAATGCCAACTAATCCCTTGGACGGCACTAATGCAGACTTGCCTGCTCTCTTGGCCAGCATTACAGTTCCTTGTGATTGCAACCAGAAACAAAACTAGGAGGACAACAAAAGAAAAGCAGTCAACAAAACCAAAAGCAACATGAATTGAAACTAAGTTGCAGATTTTTTTTTGTCTTGCAAACGAAACTCTGTAACTGAAACTAAATGGTTCCAAATGACTATCATTTATCACACTTCTAATAATGACCTAAATATTTTAAAACAAGCCTATGTCAGCTACATGTATACAAAAAACCCCATTGATAGGTGTCAGAATTCCACCCCTGTAGCCCTAGAAACCTCAAAATAAACTCAAGATAATTGGTCAGTGCAGGTATTTAAGTTCTTACCTTATCTTTTGTTAAAGGATGTTTCTTGACAATTTTGGGTTGATTATTCAGTGTAGTCATAGAAGAACAGTTATATTGACCAAGATCTGCCTCTTGTACACTTTTACCTTTACCTGTTCTTCCCAAAGGCACAGGTTTTGCAACCTAAGAAATTAAGACAGGCAATTAGGAAAGGAAATATGCCAATTTTGTATACCTTTGCAACCTCCAGAAAAGATGAACATAGGTGGGTTTCTTCCTTTACTTTAGAAAATAGTAACCTACATGAATGCAATTAACCCCTGAATCATGGTTTAAAGCTACTTTGTAGTTTTACTTGTCATAAACACACTGTCAACATCTTTGAAGGATCAACTGAGAGCCACAAGAAACAGGAATGATACAAAATTCCTGCACAGAATACATACCAAATAACCTATTCTAGTATTGCATAAGCACACACTTAGCTGTGCGAGATGTGAATTTATCAAAGGGGACATAGCTTCCCGTAAGTCAGTCTCTGGTGCACCTCGTGACATGATGAAGGAGCTGCTGCACATCCACCATCACATTAATGGCAGCAGCATATCTAGACTATAAAGCAAAGCAACAACCATAAAGTAATACACATCCTCAAGCAAGTGCAGCAACTGCTAAAAGCCAGCAGCGCTCTCTCTCAAACAGAACCCATGAAGTTCCCATGTTACACGTGAGCCAGGAAGCACAGGTGCTCAGATACTCAAAATGCTTTTAAAGCTTTAACTCCCACAGACATCTGCACTCAATGCACCAAGAAAGACAAAGAATTTATTATGAGCAAAACTGATGTTTGGGGACAAGTACATTTTAGACAGGACTAAATATTACATTAAATACTCTCCCTTAAATATACATGAATATATGCAGGATGGGGGAAGAACCACTCGCAACTCTACTCTCAAATGAAAACCCCAAGTCCCACAAAACCAGAGTATATGCCTTCAAAGGGACGCAGTTCCTCTGCAGCTAACAGTGGCATTCTGTGAAATGCCAAAAACACCAGAACAAATATATTCCAAGTCTGTCCATTTTCACATCATCTCATCCCATAGGTACACTTCAGCCCAAGGGACTCAGGTTCTCTAGATACAAACCAACAGGCTACAATCTGTCTGGACATTCAAAAACCAAAGTTTATAAATCATTATTTTCATATAAGTCTATAATAAATCTACTACTAAATTAAGCCAATCTCACACCTACATATACTGTAAATTACTATGGTCATTTGTTCCAAGTTTGGACTAATTTAAAAATATAAGCACTTATGGCATTGTATGTCTATATATATAAATAAAATCATATAATGAACAGACATATGACAGTACCTGTATTTATGGACAAGCATACATTTTTAGGCTTGAAATGAAAACTGTGTATATATACATTAACATGTTCATAAAGGTATGTAAAAACAATCTACCAGAAGCAATAGTTATTTATCACATATTCTGTTTCTTACCCTCTCCTCTATTATAGGAAGTGAAAGATCAATGAAAGGTTCTTTTACTGTTGAAATCTTGAAGAAAAAGAGAAAATGCATATTAAATGCAAAGAACATTATATGCGTTTAGCATACAGCTTCCTTTTTTAAATCAGTTATCAGAAACTAGACAAAAAGCTAATTAGTTGCAATATGTATCAAACTACAATGAAGAACTTCCCACAAACTTTTTTTAAAAAATTTATTTTAAGTTAGCTCTGACTTTCTTTCTAACACTGCACAAAATTTCAGCATACAGACATAAAGGGCAAGGCCATTGATCTGGGCACAAACTGGACCTAGAAGCAGTGTGGTGCTGAGTTTCTCTGAGCTCCAGAGTCATGTGGACCTTCTAGACAGTACAATTTTGCAGAAAGCTAACTTTCAGAGTTTCCTGATCCTGGACACTTCTGTGCAGGCGTTTGACCTCATACACTGTTAAGCAGCAAGGACTAGTTAATGACAGTTAGATGACAGATTCTAACCTGATGCTCTCAGAAAAGATTAAGTCAGGCTTACTGGTTGTAGCCAAAAGCTTTATTAGAATTTTTCACACCATAACATACACTAGTAATTGTTAAAATAAATTCAATTACTGGGGAAAAGGGGACTGAAAAAACTCGAACCTTCTTTTCTGTACCAGTTTTATTTTGCCATCTATAAGCCATGTAAAATCTAAGATGAAACTGGAAATATCTGGCAAAGTATACCTAAAAACATTCTCTCTCAACACTCTCCATCTGCCTTTATGACTACAACATCTCATTCAAGCCTGTTCCTGAAGCTCTCTCCCCTGCCATTCTCAAATTGCTTCCAAAACTGACTTATCTTACCTCTGGATAGACTGTGAAAAACAAATAAAAAATAAATACGTTAAAAAAAAGAAATCATGTTGTACATGTGAGTTACTGAACACAGTCATGCCCTCCATTACTGTCATCGTTGCCCTTCTCATATTTGTGACCCTACCTTCCACCTCCAACATTTGATATGGACTGTAGGGTTATTTTTACCTGTTGTGCAAGGGACTCAGCACGGTTTAGGTTCCAGTAAAGCACGAAATGACATTAAAACTATTGTAACTATGATGACTGACGGCCCAATGAGCGATGTTCAAACAGAGGTTCCTCTTAAAGAGTGAGTTTGAATGAACAAACATTAGTCAAGAAATCTTTGCCAATGCAGGCAAAGGAAAGCGACTACTAAAGTTTTCCTCAAAGGGCTACAGCTATCAAATTGATGAGTCTTGTGTGAGCAGAATATAATAATCCAGCAAAAATAAATGAGACATGCAAAATACATACAACCTCTCTTTTTTATATAGGCAAAGTTCTTCACTGATACTAGTAGCACATGGAAGTGTAATCTGCACATCACACACAGGGAAGTTTACCTGGCACTGGAGGACTGTGCTTAATTATTCAGACTGATTGACTTACTTAATCTCTATAATATGAAATATAATGTTTAGTCTAAAACACAAATGTAACATTCAGTTAGAGACGTCATGCAAATAAGATTTTTCTCTTCCAAAGTTAAAGAAAATTACAAGGATCATGGAAAGCATTTATGATGAAATGTCAGTAATATTAATTATGAAAGGAATATGCTGTTCATTAGAGTTATTACATTAATTATCAAAAATAAGGAAAAAAAGTAATTTTAGCATTTCCCCACTCATACTAATTCATGGTAAATAATTCCCAGTTTTCAGGTATATCCCAGAATATCAGGCAGGAGGATTTACATTTTAAGATAGTAGGTGTTTTAAAAATATCAAATAAAATTGGGATGTAACACAGATGGTTACAGAATTTGGAACCTCCAGCCTTCAGTTAGACCTAAAATCAGGCCCAGTACTTGAATCCTTTTTAAATCTTCTTAGGTTTGAGAGGATAATGCTTTAAAGGAATAAATCATTTTAAATGAGAAACTTTCAATAAAGTCTTGTTTTTACAAACAAACAAACAAGTATAAAATTGGCAATACAATTTTATACTTTCAAGACAATGTAATCAAACCAGTATGTGATCTATTCCACATCAAACCAAATTCCAGAATACCTACATTTTCACATTCCTCACACATGACAGTGCTAGTCAATTCACCAACAAAGATCCTATCTATGAAGTTCATCTTCACACCCTCTCTTCCATATGCTGAAAAAACATTGCCTTTTTTAAATGTGAAAAGTAACAGATCCAATACCACACTATTACAATAAAATTCTTTCTAAGATATATTATGAAAGCACAGTTTTAAAATATATTCAAAATGCTTTGAACACAATACAATAATACATCATATACTGTATTAACATTTAAAAATATTTTAGGGAGACGGTTCCCTTTCATCCTTCCCTTCCCCACCTACTGTAAAAGAATAATACTGTCTCTCAAGAAACAGCCTTTTAAATAAAGTCTCAGTTTTCTTCTGAACACATAATATTGCGTTGTCTTGACACAGACACTAGGGTAGTAGACAGGTCGTCACCCTTTCTAAATGGTGACAAACTCTAAAAAATAAGACAAAAGCCTGTTCTAATACATCTCTACGTCTTAACTGTTGCAGATTTGGGAAGGGTGACTTTCAAAACAGCTTAATCATTATTAAGACTTTAATGAAAACAAAATCCCCCAAATTAGAACTCTTGTATAAACATGCACATAAAAAAATTAATTAAACTCTCATCCTGAAAAAACATGCCTTCTTTTGAAACAGCTTCCTATCTTGGCTTTGTAATCATATTTAAAGTGCTGGCAGTATCAGTCAATTGACAGAAATCAGTTTCATTTATGAAAAGCAGCCTCTCTGAATGATACAGTAACTGTGGCTATACAACAAACCTGAAGATGCATCAAGCTATTTCAGAAAATAAAACTGAGTTATATCTATCATTAAAAGAGGCATTATTAATACAGTGGGAGCCTTTTTCCTTGGATACAAAGATGCATGTCCGCAGATACTAAATTCTCTATACTTTAGATACACACTAGGTGGCACTAGAATACAACATAATAAAAGTCTTGTAACTAGAGTACTTCGGGTCTGTTGTTTGCAATAGTTTTGAAGAAAATGATACTTAAAAACTCGTGCATTTTTAAAAGTTTTCAATAAAACGTTGCATACCTTTGACTCTTCTTCTGGTTTCTTCGTCTGCTGTCTTAGTGGTTGGATTATTAAATGCTTTTAAGATACCAGTTTGTATACGCTATAATTTGGAAAAAAAAAAAAAGGGCAAGTATTTAAGTGTAAACATGCTAAAAACTATTAATATATGATTAGATTTTATTACTCTTATTTCGATAAAATAAGCATAATTTAATATTTTAAAACTACTGTTGTTATTCACTAACAGTGTCAAAACTACATGAGCTTAACTTGATAAAAAAATTTCCTCCCCTTAAAAAAGGAGCCATTGTAGAGCACTCAATAGGTTATTGAAAAACTACGAGACTTTCAGTGAACAAATACTATCCATTTCTTCCACTGTTAGGGGAAAAAAAATATACTGAAGAATGGACTATTACTGATTGACTAGGACACAAAATACTTGAAGGCAGCTAAGTATCTTTTAATAGCCAGACTTCAATGAGTGTGTTTGGACAATATTTTTATTACTTCTGTTCATTTTCTAACACTCACTGCACATTTCAGAGTTATCATAGAAAACCTCACAGAAAGCTTTGTATCTCTCCTGAACACAAAGATGTCATCAACATTTGCTCAAAAATCCTAAAGACTTCAATTTTGAAAGAAGAATCAGAAAGAAGCAAATTCATACAGGGGAGCTGTAGCTGCACCTCAAGACAGAGGGTGCTCCCTCTGCTATTTCTCAGCTGCCCTGGGATAAGGAGATGCTGTAATTCCTGAGAGGTGCACCCCAGCCACAGAACTGCACAGGCTGGTACAAAAGGCAGCTCAGCCCCACCTCCAACACAATGCGGAGGGGGAAGCAGGAGGGTGACTCGGGTCCCCTGACAGAGAACACTGCAGCGTGCATGACCCGTGCTTCCCTTTTTCCTGGAAAATGGACTTGCTCTCTAATCCATAAACTCTAATGACATGTACAAGACTCCCGTGTCAGTGCACAAATGACATTTATAATTAAATGTGTCACTGAAGTCACACTTAGAGCAAGGTACCACTCTAGAGACAAATGGTGATACCAAACGTTGTGCAAGTAACTCAAGCCCTATGTCCTAACAGGAAAAGAATAATAAATAGCTCTTTTTTGCGGGCAGCAAAGTACACTTTCAAGCCATATATTACAAAAGCACAGGATGACAGACAGCATGGGAGGCTTGGCTTCTAGTTCAGGCACCCATCAGACCAAGTCATACTCCTACCTTACGAGTATGTGACCTGGCTTGTGAATTAACTCCCGCTGCCCTGAGCTCCGCTTTGTTCATCTTAAAGCCAACAATATACTAAAAGGGCTAATCAATAGGTAATTCATGAAGTTGAGAACCATAAATGGGTTTAGGGCCATAAGCAACCCTTTTGTTGAGATTAGCTCGTTGAACCATTTATTTAGGTCAAAGAAAGACATAGTGTTTGAATGGGCAGGGTGCTTTGGACAATGGCAGCAGACATTAATCAATTAGCAGCAGGGTTCAGCCACTTCAGACCTGGTGTGAAACCATCTCCAGCCTACATTACTAGAAACAGCAGCCGCTATATCATCTTTATTGTAGAATCAACAAGCTTTTATCTTAAAAATCCACTTGTGTACATATGTGCTTTCTGACTTTTTTTTAACAGGGACAGGTGTCACTGGTGTCAGATACGAGATACGCAATCACAGAGAAGAGGCAGAAATGTAATGTGACTTTTTGTTAGTTCCTATAACTAGTTCCATGTTATGTATCATACATATTTCTCATCAAAACTCTTAGGGTTTAAAAACAATTAATCCCAGCAGGGATAGGGAAGCAGGGTCAGCACGACCAGCTCTCTCACAGGTGGATGGCAAAGCAGCAGCCTGCTCTTTCAGAGAGCTGTTCCTTCTTCCAAGAGTAAAGTTTAAAGCAGTGTGAAAAAGAAAGGTTAGTGGCTGTAACCCCTGCTACAGGGTTCTGGTGGCAGACACACTGCTGCAGGCTGTCCCCAGCCGGAGCCTGGGAGCGTGGTGGGGAAGCTGTGGGGGCACCTGCTGGGCTCCCGTGGCAGGTAGAGCTGCTCTAGCCTGCGGCTGGACAGCGCTCGGCACCAGCCTGAAGGTTGCTGTTTATCACACTATCTACAGACCCGAAACAAGGGATCATTTAAAAAAAAAAAAAAAAAAAAAAAAAAAAAAAGAGAGAGAAAGCTTTTACTAGTACTGTCCGTGGCGGAGCAGCCTGAGGTGATAAAGACGTGCTTGCAGAGAGACACCATTAGGGCAGCAGAGGGATGTAATTGCAGGGCAGGGTGGGAGCAACCTCTCCCTGCCTGGCGATGGGGCAGCAGAAATACTCTACTGCCCAAAAGGTCGTTTAAAATTCTTACCATCTTCCATTACTCTTTTGTGGTAGCTGCTGTAGCTGTCACTGCTCTCTAATAATAAACGACTCAAAAGGCAAATACAAATGCAGGTTATCATAATGGCAGCACATTCACTGGCGAAACAGGAGACTGACTTGAGGGGAAAGCACAATCACCTACTGGAGAAGCCTAGTCACTGTAATATCCTGGTTTTGGTGAATCCTCATTTGTGAAGCAAATACAGCTTCCATCTTTTATTACATGAAAATCAACAACGAAAAAGTTTCCCTCTACTGCAAAAACATGACAACTCTTTTCTAACTGAAGTCAGCTGCTTCTGTCGTGTGACATGTTTGACACATAATTTTGTAAGTGTGACAATGTCAAGGTTTAGCTGTTTCGCCCTGTAGTTCAGTTCTGTTTATGATGAAGCATACTGCTGACAAGACCAATATATATTAATATTGTGGTAGGATGAGGATTTGTTCAGCTCTACTCTAGTGCCAGGAACTGGGCTCAGACACAACTTCATAGCTTATCTGCAAGATAATTCAGCTTAGGATCATGACATTTGTCATATCACTAAACAAGAGGGAAGAGGAAGTATAGTGGTCAGTAGGAGATTTAAGGCCCTCCTATTGAGAAGACTTAGAAAAGGCTATTTACCAAAATATCATCTGAAAAGAAGGGTCAAAGACTAAGTCAGGCAGATGAAATCTGGTATGGTCAAAACAGCTGAAGCAAGCGAACACATGCTTTCTTGCATTCCACAATGCAGGAGGCAGAAATAACAAAGGAAAAGAAACCAAACAAAACCACACTGGGTTAATTTAATAAATTGCTTATATATTTAGCATACTTAGATGCAGATTTTAAATAATGAAAAAGAGCACCTTATTTATAAAACAAACAGTTCTTCACACTTACTTCACTCTCACTCTTCTTCATTAAGTACTACACTCATTAAGTTCATCTTTAAAACATTGGGAACACAAAGAACATTGAAGCAATGACTTGTAGTTCACCATACAGTCCTTTAAAAACATGCACAAAGATGTTACCTTTGTTTCTTCAATTCTCATCGCATCCAACAGATAGTGCAGGAGCTCCTGGCTGTCCTGCTGCTGGAAACCCTTAAATCGAGGAGCCCTACCAAAGAAGCAGTAAGGAATTTAAATCTACTTTGGGAGGTTCTTATGGAGACAATGTCTGTATCAGACTCTTTCTGGATGCCAGGGGTACAAATCAATACAATCCCCACTGGACCTCCCAGGGCTTTAGGAAGCTCCCGGTGTGGCAGCAATTACACCAACAAGGCTGCACTTTAACCTGGGTAGTATTTTGACCTTATTGGGTATGGCTTGACTAAAATACAGCTTTGCCAGTAGAGTGTCATCCATCCTAGCAGCACTTTGCTGACAGACTACACCAGTATTTCTGTATCACCAAATAGTCCCAGTGTCATAGAGGAGAGGGAAAGAAGATTTTCAAAGTGTTTAACCTCCACTCTGCTACCCCACCCTCCTCTCTACCAAAAAGAAATATTAAATGTGCATAAACCACATTTGTATACAGGAAACATATATAGGTTTATATAGAAGAAACCAGAAACAGCACTATAATCTGAACTGAAAAAAAGATGATCTTGAAAGGGGAGGGAAGTCCCAAAGTGGTGCAAACAAACAAGAACTGCAGGTTAGAATCCAAATGAGAATTTCTTAACTTCTTAAACAGAAGTATATATAAGCATCAATTCCAAACGGCTCTACAGTCAATCAGTCCAGTGATCTGCAGCTTACTGAGTGAACAATCGAGTAAGACAGTAAACATGCTAAAAATAACTAATATCACATAGTATATGAATTTCAAATGCTATTCAAAAATAGAAAACTGTAATAATATGATATACGTCATTTACACTGTATTCAATCAGATTCTATTAATGTGAAATTTCTTCAATTAATATTACAGATATTGGAAATAAATGCTCTAGACATAGGATATTCATTCTAAGAGTATCACTAATGGGAAAAGCCAGAGTTTGGGGCAGGTTTTCTTGGTAGAAGAGTTAATCACTCTTCCATTATCAGAGAAGAGTTACTCTTATACTTGCTTCACAAAAGCGTTAAAAGGACCTTTTAGCATCATGAATTATCAACTCACACCATATCCACATAAACTTCTGTCCTACAGTCTAACAAACTACAGTATTTCATGTCTGAAATTCATACTAAAACAGCAAACAAAACACAGCTGAGACACAGAGACAATATATTCGATTCCAGATTTCAAAACCTACCAGGTTTGAAAAGGCAGGTAATAAATTAGCTACATGTCGTCTGTTCCATGCCCCCCCACACCCCCCCCCAAGCTGCTTACAGGAATTGTGTACCCAACTGGTTTTGCAAGCAAAAAAATCTTAAGATGACAGAGACTTGACATTTCACAAGTCTTCTGCACTAGTTCAAAGGAACCTTCCTGATCCACCCATCATATCAGCCAAGTATATCAAGTATTTTGCTCCCGCTACATGTTGCATACAAAAACTTTAAAAATTCCAGCTTTTTTTCAATTTCTGAGTGCACCCAAACATGTTATCTGGACAACGCATGGAAGAACATAAAGTATCCACACAGCTGCTGTGATTTAATGTTGCCACATTTCTTATCACCATTTTTTTACTAATCTGGATAGCCATCATTACAAAGAAAATCCTGATACACTTATCTTTTCTCATGCTTTCCAAGTTTAGAAAATGAGGGATTGTGTGGTCTGTCTCAGAACTTTATAACCCTTGGTGAAATCTTTTAAAATCTCATTTCCATGCAGCATCCGCAAGCACAGGTGCCAGATACACCAGCCCCAAGCCCACCAGAATCGTTCTTGTACAGCAGCCCCCCACAAGAAGCAGCCTCCCTGGCCATCCCCCAATGGCAGCGAGCAGCATCTCGGGCTGAGCACATGAAGCAGCCTGTAGGAGAAAGCCACAAGCAGGAGAAAGCCTGCAACTCTCCAGCTGTTTGTGAAGTGAGTGATAAGCCCTTCTTGTATAACTGTGTGCCACAGCCCTCCTTTTTACACTAAAGTGTAATGAAGAAGCATTTTTTGTTTTGTTTTTGAGATGCACATGAGCTAAAAAGCATTAGAGCTGCAACTGAAAAAGATACTGCTCCTGCATAAATGTCACTACCTTTTGGATGTCTGATATTGGATGACTGAAATTCCCAGACTATAAGCCCACTTTCTAGAATAATATATACTGACTACTCAAGTTAAACAGAGATCTAAATCACCACAGACCGCAACAGCTTCTTTAAAAAAAAAATTCAGGGTACTTCCAAACTTTTAATCTCTAGAAATTAAAAGTCTCAAAGGAAATGGTCTACATGCCTTAGGAAATATGTATCTGCTGACACCCTTGTCCTCTCAGGCTACACCGCCCTTCGAGCTGTCCTCCTCCGTGGCATCTGGCCACCTCACCAGCAGAGACAAGCCAGTTTGTGGGTCAGCCTACAAGCATAGAAGGGACACTGGCACAGGCTGAGTTGTACCATTGTGCTTTGCTATGCAGGACAAACAAAATCCGAAGGCTCCACAGGAAAGGTGATTCTTTTTTAACCTTTCTAGACCACCAGCAGCATCTGTGTGACCCTCATAAGCCAAAAGAGGAAAAACATCTGTTTCAAACTACACTACTATTTACACCAGTGATGTCTGAGCCAACTGCACAGGGGTAACATCGCATCTGCTCAGATGCCATTCAGTAGTCTCACCCACAGCTATTCAAAAACTGTAGATTCCTTTTTTTACTACTCACAGCATCTTAATACACTCAGAATACCATATTTTACAGGCATAGATTACACAGAAATTACAAAATACACTTATGAATATGAGGATAGAGCCTTAAGGTGTTATTCTTACTAAGATAACCAGAGCTAGAAGGCTTCTTATAAACAATTTGGATCTCCAACCCCAAATGAGACTGTGAATTCACTATTAATATATTCTTATTCACATTAACTAACTGGCCAAACCACACCTGTCTTTCCAGGCAAGATACCCTTTAGATCTTTGATGACAGTCTTGGATCAATTAATCTAAAATGGGATTTGAAAGGGTGGTCTTTTTTGCATTTCCAGTAATGCCACCAAATATCAGCTGTGACTCTCACTGCACATTGAGGAGAGCACGTGCAGGCATGCACTCCTTCCAAAGTCTAGCCCAGGAGACAACTGGCTGAGCAAAGCTCAAACAAGAATTTTATCAAACTGGCAGAGTAGCCAGGAAAAACAACCAATTACTTGGTTACTCAATTTTATTAAATGCACGTTAAGCCAGTTTTCATTTTCAGTCTCAGATTTCATGCTCTGGCTAATCAGTACATCGAGCTGTAAATACATCAGTATTTTCTCTAGGCACAACGATCTTACTTGCCCAGCCACACTCTTCAACTGTTCTAGGGTTCCTGAACGTAAAGTTTCTTTTCCTCTCATACACTAAAGCTGCTCAGGTTTGCCTTAGAATTTTGTGCTTGTGGACAGCAGAAACTAAAGGCAATCAGAAAAATACATCACGCATGCAATGTCCCTCAACAGTAAAACAAAATTGCGCAAGATGCCAAGTTAGGGCACAGCAGCTCTGGGCTACAGGCAGGACAGTGACACAAGGGTCTCAGTTTTGAACCGCTCGCTGGAGGCACTTTGGGATGTAACTGGAGAAGGATCTAAGGTGATGAGGCATCTAAGGTCAGTGCCTAAAATTAAGTGGAATATATCTGGACCTGCATATGCAAAACAACATGTTGACATTTACAAATATGACACTTTCACATTTGTACTTCATATCTACTTTTTGACACAAAATTGAAAATATCCCCAGTTAAAAATGATTTCATGATGCTGCTGTACTAAGAGGCTTACTATAAAATCTGGAATCAGCAGAATGGGTGATTTTTTTAAGCATTCCTTTTAAAGACAAAATTTTTTTTGCATGTGCAGTTCAACTTAACATATTAATTTCAAATTTTAAAAAATAATCAATTAATTCAAACCTGAAATAATCCTCTTCAAAATTAAACATTCTGGTTTAATATTATTAAAATGCCATTTTTTTCTTCTCTTAAAATCAGATGGTTTATTTCCAATTAGTTTTATTATAAAAGCCAAATACACTCTGAAAAGCACTGAACCTTTATTTTGGATCCAATAAAAAACTCAATATATATTAAAAAAATAAACAACATGTGTTCCTGCATGCACATATTTATATACATGCACAGTTTCACTTTTCAGTTTGTTAAAACAGTTCTCATTTCTTTCATTGACTGGAGAAGAATCTGAAAGAATCTTTCTTTTTTTTAATCCAGATACCAAAATCAGTTCAATTCTGAGAAACCTAGTAAGTCAGCCACAGTACTTTCATTAGTTTTATTTATTATAAATTTCTTGTTTTCCTGAGATGGTGAGAATCAACGAGTATATTCAGACTATCTCCTCCAATATATGCACATTAATAGTTCCAGTGTATAGCAAGAAAACAAAATATTTCATTTACACAACCTGGATTCTGGTACTAATAGTGATTTTTTTAATTTTTTTTTTTTTTTGCCACAGAAGCGGGGCCACTGCAAGAGACATTATAGTAAAAAGGAAGAAAAATTAATAGTTACTCGACAAAGAGGCAAGCAAAAACTCCATCTTAGTCTTTCAATCTACTAGCACATAGTGCATCCACAAGGACAAGATTATGTAAGCTTCTCTGTGCTTGTACTAAATCCTCTTCTAACCTCACATAAATCTACATGCTTAAATTTTAATGGCAACAAGGATGATGGGAATGTAACAGCTACCACTTTAAAAGTGAAGTGGCAGGGAAAGTGACTTGTAAAGATGGTACATAAAGTCTGAGTCATTTACTTGGATTGATGATGTCATTGTTAACACTGCTTAATTTATAATCTGTCATTCATGTACACAGCATGCTATGTAACATTGTATCTAATTCTAAATATCTGATGTTCTGTGGAAACAGATTTGAGATTACTGCATTTGTTTTCAGGGGGAAAGCATAAAGGAAAACCAAAAAACAACAATAAAGAAAAAGGAGGGAGGAGAGGAATTTCACACCACACAATGCCTTTACTGGAAACTTACTACACTTATAAACTAGAATTAGGGAAAAAAAAAAAAAAAGGAATTAATCCATGCTGATACACAGAAATCTGACAACTAAAAGATGTGTGCTCTTGTCTCCTTGAAAATATGCTTCAAGCAAGATCCTTGGCAAAAGTGGGGGACTTGAAGATGGTTGGTTGAGTTGACCGCTCACAGATGTGCTGACATATGGAAGCCAGTGCCAATGCGATACAACCTGTTGTACAGTGTCAGCAGGATAATGACAGAACAGGTTGAATTCCTGCTAATGGCCATAAGTGGTGAAGGACAACTGTGACATCTACATGCACAGTACTTGTCTAGCCTCTCGTTACTCATCTGGAGAACAGTTATAATTGCTTGACTGTCAGTTAAAGAAATACTTCTCATGATAATCTACTTCCTAGAATGTTTTATTAACAAAAACTACATAACAATTTATAAAAGAAAAAAAAGCATTAATACTTTTAATTCATATCTTATATTCAAGGGAAATTAGGCAAAACTGGGATACAATTACAGTCATTCAATCATATCACACAGAACTGCCATACCTTTACTGTCTCTAATAAAAATTGTCTCCAAAATCATCCTTTCAGCAATTACTGCCTTTGAGCAGAAGATAGGCTAATACCTTGGAACACTTTAGAAACAGTAATAAGTGCTTGGAAACAGAAAACAGAACATACTATTTGATTTTTTCCAGTAGAGCAAAATGCAGAGGAACCCCTTTGACCCTGCAGTACACTACAGTGAACCAAAGCAAAATGTTTACTTAGTGTTAGCCTGAGAAAGGAAATTTTGCTTATCTGCAGAAAAAAGTATGCAAAGTGACAGTTTATAAAAGTTACCACAATTGATAGGACTTACCTTTCCCAGTGACAGTATCAAATACCTATTCTCTGTCATTACAGAATAGCTAGGATGAAAAGTTTTGTTCTTCTTAAAGCAATCGTTCTCATTAGTGATCCCAAGCTATATGCAGCAATATGACAGAAAAGAGAGCAAAATCCTACAGCGTGATTAATCCCCATGATTAATCTCATCTTAAACTTGCCCAACAGACATAAGAGTTCTGCTACCAGAATGTTCTTGACAGAAAAAAACCCAACCAAACATGGGCTTGCCCTAACATATAACTAACACCACCAGCTGTGCCTGTCCTATATTGATGACATGGATAGACAGCACTTAGTTCTCCTTTGGATGTGCTGGCCAATTTCTTTCATCTTTTTCTGTCTCACCCTCCCCTAGTAGAGAAAATGAGGCACCATCACTTTCTTGTGATGCAGCAGATCTCTGGTACCTTGAGCAAAAAGCACTTTTTAGAAATAGCTCTGAATGGACATAATAGCTGACATGCTACAACAGAGCCATTACCCACTGGACCATCAGATGGACAATATGGCTCTTTTTACCAAGTAATGGAAATACCAGTCTGGGGAAATTTCTTCCTACCAGCTGGTAGCCAAGTGAAGGCCTTCCTTTATGCATGAGATCTTGTATCCCTACAAAAAAACTCTTCTCTTTACATGGACATCTAATTCTTCTTTCTTCTTTCAAGTCCTGCTAAGATTTTCAACAGCACTCTGTGACAGCAAGTTCCACAGATTAGCTCTATAAAATATTGAAAAAAAAACTTTCCCCCCCTCAGCTTTAAATCTGTTGCCTTTCAGTTTCACAGACAGCTCCTTGAACTCTTATGAGTGCAATTAAATAAGCATAGCTAATTTATCTTCTATAGATAAACTGTATTTATAGATAAATTGTCTTCTCTTGCTGCCATACCTCCTTTTCATGTCCTCTCCTGCCTAAACTCCCAATATTCAAGCTCCTCTTGATGTGAAGGCTTCATATTTCTGTTACCTCTCTAAAGCTCCAAACCAGCTTTATCTTGTAACGCTCTATTCTGGTTAACATGAACACTGCTACTGAGGATACAGCTCCAATATACCCAATGAAATTATAAATTTTCTCCTTCATTGTATCTACAAGTAATGCTTACATAGCTCACCAGTACCACACACATTGCAAATACTTGTGTTGTCCAAAATGCTGCACAGGTTGTCCTCCCGAGTGAAAGAAGTGAACACAAAACTCAGGAACAAGTGCAGATGAATCCTGCCAATGCACACTACTTACATATGCAATTAATCTACTTAGTACTCCTAAACCTCATCCATCCAGCTTCATTAACTTGTTCCAAAAATCAAGGAAACTGAAATAAAGACATGCAACCTCCTGCTGCTGCACAGAGAAAATTCAGTCTCCTCTGTCAGAGAGCTCCTGAACATGATGCAGCACCATAAGCAAGGCCTGTGGAGGCACAACAGGGACCCAAAATAATTCTTCACAATTGGTCAAGGAAACATCGACCGTGTGTTCTGCTGCTATTATCTTTAAATGGTAAGAGTCAAATGGGAAAAATAAGCAAGTTGGAAATCTTTTCTAAGAGATTTTTCTCTACAGCAGTATTATTTTAAAAGAAAAGGCTCAAAAAGACTTCTAATTAATGAGAAAAACGCTGTTTCTTTCACCCCTTAAATCTTTTACATTACCTCAGTTTTACTTAGCTTTTCTTCTCACAAGTGATAAATGCAGAATGCTCCAAGCATTGTTTAGGTTTCCCTCCAAAACTAATCAATATTCCTAACTGTGCATGACCTCAATTCTCTCAGTCCCACCCCTGTTTGAGTTCTGCTTTCTGCACCTCAGAAGAAAGGATGAATACTCCTTGAGGAGGGAAGACTTATGTATGTTTTGTGACCACCACTAATATCTTTGTTAGGCAAGTCTTTTTTCCTACATGTTAACATGGCAATATAATACCCCTATAAATAAATATTTGGTGGAGGTTTGAAGCAGCTAAATACTGCAACTGCTTTCTGGACTCATCACTTGTGTGCTGCAACATTTAGTTGTTACACAAATCTAAGCTTTCTTCCACCAATAAAATTATTCAATCATAACAAATAGAGGAAATAAAATTTATGTCATCTTAATACATCACTGTTGCATTAGTCACTAAGTCTCCAGATAAGTCAGAAGTCTGCAGTCCTGATATTCAGCATAGTGGAAAACCAACAGAAGGGCCCCGTAGCTATGCTCACAATCTGTCCTTGCAAAACATCTGACAGCTGCAACACTAACAAAATTAACAGTGGATGAATTAGTACCAGACGCTAAACAGTTGCTATAGAAAGATTCATCCATTTCTTTTCTTCTTCTCCCCTTCTTCAACCTGGCTACCCCACCACTTGATAAAATTAACACTCTATCATTTTTTTATTTTGTTATTTAATTTTAAAAAAGCACCACAAACACCCAAGACAATGAACTTCACGCCGTGAACTCCCTAGACTCCTAAAGAAGCAATCTGCAGTTGAAGGACTGTTTCAGTTCTCTTACTGATTTGAGCAGCAAACGTGCATCCACTTGCAGTTTCTCGCTTGGAGGTTTTGGGATCCCACCCGGTGCCATGACAGAGCTGCAGCTGAACAAGGCAGTGCCTGCTCCCTTTCTTTATGAGCTCAGCCCACACCTATCCACATTCTTATGTGCCTTTGCCATCCTTTTCAGCTCTTCCTTCTGTGAATAGGTCTTATTTCACTGAGCATTTTTAATTTTTGAGTAAGGATGCCCAGTTCAAATGTGAACGTTCAAACTCTTGCATACTGCAACACCTGAAGCAGGTGGAGTCCTGAAGTCCTACAATGACATCAAAAAAAGCAACTCTGGACATCAAATCAGAAGTGTTATTTATTCCAGCATTGAACTGGAAATGAGGGCAAGTGTCAGGTGTTAAATTATACAGCTACCTTTACTATAACTTGCATCAACTGATCCAACATTAAAACATGTCACCATTCAGCTAGGAGATTAAAAAACAAGACACCCAAACTCATTAATACTAATTTAATTAAATTTTTTATATATTTTTAGATATACAATCCAATTGCATCATCAGGAAAAAGTAACCATTTTTTAAAGGATTAGCCTTCTGCTACACATGAGAAAAATGTTATTAGGAAATTGCTGTGTTATTTGTGGGCTAGGCAGTCCTGACAATAGATAGATCTAGGTATATAAAGAACAGCAGCATACTGTCACCTGCTGACAGCTTCAGCATTTCAACCATTTGTGTTTCTAAGAAGCCTAGTAAGATCTGGAAGTGACTATTCTATTACGTAAAAAGTCTATATTCTGCATGACCACTCAGTGTGCATGTCCCTATTTTGCAAGCTACAAGCAACTATTCAAAACAATGTTATGGTGAAGACAATTCCTGGGTCACTGAGTCCAACTCTTGGTATCACAGACAAGTACATCCTATACTATCTGTACAATCTGCTTCATAAATTCTTTACTGAAGAAAGGTATTGTCATATACTGTAGACCAGGACTGACACAGCAATGTCTGTGATGGGGAAAGAGAAATAATAAATTAAAAAAACAAAAACAAGGAAACAAGGTTGCAACTGGAGTCAGCAGACTGTTATTTAAAATATATAAAACCAAAACTTATTATTAGAAGTCCTTCCTCATGTCCTTCTCCCCAGTAGTTAACTGTCTCTGACATACAACTCTGAAATAGGAACATTTATTTTAGTGTAGTTCTTCCTTTTACACGTTCATCCTATCATCTCTTTAGGAAAGATGCTGTTTGCACTTTACCCGTTAAGTAAAACCAGTTTGTGCTAATGCACGTGAAGGCCCCAAGTAGTGCATGCCTCTAAGAGTACTTTATTATGACTTCTTGGCAGGATTCAAAAAACACTTTATGGAGAATGTTGCAGCAACACAGACTTCTTCCTACCTGGGACTCCTGCAATCTTGCCATGTTCTCTCTTTCATTTCAGCTTTGCTAAAGAGTAGAAAGCTGACTTGAAAAGATGAAAAAAGGCTTTGTAGAAACAGTGTGTCAGAACACTACATTCATACTGTTTAAGTCAATATACAGTAAATGCATCCAGTTTGCAAAGATGAAGATTTTCAGTTCTCCTACTTCCAGGACTGCAGACTGCTGAATTTGCTGAAATTCTCCCTTTCTTCTGTCTTGATTATGTCACCATCAATAACAAAGTAATGAAAAGACCAAAACCTTTTGTCATACCTGTGCAGTCAGTTACTGCCCTTTAACACCTAATTTCTTGCTAACAGGATGTGGCTATGTGGCTGACACTTACGGTTTTGATATGAGAGTTAGTAAACGATTTCTATCTAAGTTGTGTTCTACAAGTTAAGTAAGTAAGGAGTTAGAAAAAGAAGTAGGGATGAAGGCAAGAGATTGCTGAAGCTGACAGATCCACGGCTAAATAGCAAAAGTCTGCTGCCCACATTAAAATATGTTTCAATTTTAGCTGGTAGTTAAAGTCTGTGCCCATCTTAAAAGATCAAAAAGCAACAACAAAAATATCTGAGATTTAATACTGATGTTTTGTGTAGCCATCACTTGATGACTACACAAACACACACACACAGAGAGGATACAAAGTAGCTATCACCACAAAAATAAAATGCCATCTGAAGTGCACTACATCAGGACTATTTTACAATGAGTTTGCTAAGGTGGGCTTCAAAACATGTTTTACATCATCTTTTCCTTTCTATCCTTAATACTTACAGAGAAAAAACTACTGTTCTTATTTAATCATTTGCTTTCCATTTCTTGGTCAAATTTTGTTCTTATAATCACATTTTTGAGTCAGCCCTGAAACAGGAGGAAGAGTGACAAAACAATATATTTTTCTTCCAGGTCAATAATGCTAAACAGAGGACACTGCTGTTTGACTCAAAATCACTGTAAGGAAACTTTACACATCTTTTACAGCTCAAAAAGAATCAAAAGGAAGTCAAGTACAACAGAAAAAAATTAACATTGTTTCTAAAGTTTAATTTTGAGGATAAAGAAAAAGCAATAATGAATTTCTTTATCAGAATTGTCTCTGCTCCAGTCTAAAAGCTTTTGTTTTCATATCTTAAACCCATGCTTGCACAGTGAGGTTGCCCTGGAATACCATGGTAGGAGGCTGCAACTTTCCCCCTAACTCTCTTGCTGCAGAATGCTTAAAATGCCTTAAAATAATACTGTAGCAAACAAATTAACATGCATTACTAATCTTTTTTAATGTGAGATTCAGCTATATCATCCTCCAGTTACCCTGCCTCTACAGCTTCTTTTACTTGCAAAGTCAATATTTAAATATTTGTATCAGCGTTTAAATAGGTCTTCCACAGGTGTTTTAAAAAGCAAGATTGTTTGCATCATAATTGAAGGCACCTACAAAGCACCACTGTAAACATTTTCCACACCAAGAAACAGGAGTTTCTTTAGGGCTTGTAAGCTCTTTGCAATCTGGAGCCATATGCCATTTCAGTACTGCTTCAAGTCCTTACTTGTTAGGCCCTTTTTAATTTTGAATTGATGCCAAGGTCAGACATCATAGCAGAGGTTTCCCATTTAAAAGCTTGCCCCTTTTTTCAAAATAGCTACATAAACTCTGCAGTATTAGCACAGCTTTATGCTAATATACAACAAAACCTGAAAGGTAATTCTATTTTCTTCCGTTTTACCATGCCCTCTTCTGCCCCTTCAAAGCCCGTTGAAAGTTAGTGGTTATAGACTGGGCTATACACTTCATGAAGAGCCGGTACATCCCCACAGTGCAACAAGGAGCCCTGCAACTTGAAAGCATGAAAAAGACATTTTCTGGACTACCTGGTAAAAATCTAATGGCACCTTAGAAAGAACAACAGACATGGTACATTTAGAAACAGATCACTGGAAAATAAAAATAAATAAAAGATACTGACAGTACATACTTTTGACAAAGCTGGCTGAACAGCACTTTGGGGGAAAGTGGACCTTTTCCAGCCTCCCTCATGCTGTGAAGGAACAAGAACATCGCTGAAGTCAAAGGTCCTGGGCTGGAGAGGTTTACCACCAAAGGATCCTTCAAAGCAAAGGTAAATTGCACATCACATTTCAAAGTTAACGACACCTAAGACTTATTTCAAGTTAATAATATTTAGGACAAACAACAATGTCACTTTCAGTCTTAGAGTGGTTTGGGTTTTTTTAAATGTTGATGTCACCTCCATAACTGAAATAGTTTAAGAGAAAGCTTATTATTTAAGCAGTAATAGTTGCAAACCCAAACAATTCTTGTTGAGCAAATTGATTGGCAGGCAACTGTTTTGGAAACAGGCATGTCAGTGACCCAGCCTGATTTTCACAAAAACAGACTACCTCCTGCATTACCTGCTCTACTCTTACTCCCATGTGCATTGAAATTTAGTTGGAGACACAACGTGGGTGACCTCCTCCATGGGCCAGCATAAGACAGAGCTCAGTGGCACTCAGTCTGCTCAACGTCAGGAAGGGGGAGGCCAGCTTCTCTGACCTGTGAGCCGCACACTGAAATTTCCACACATCCAACAGCCACAGAAACACACCCCTGTTTCTCCAGGAACCAGGCACTGGGAAGGCACCAGCAGTGGTTCACAGCAGAAGCCACCAGCAGATGCCACAGGTCCACAGTGGCAGCAGAGACAGCCCCTCCTGGTGTCAGATTCATCCCTGCCAGCAGGTCCTGTGGCTGGAAGGAGCCAGCCAGCAGCCACTCAAGCCAGCATTAAGAGCAGGAGGCACTCCTGCATTGTTTATGTGTCACAGACCGCCAGCTCTCCCTAACATGCTCTCAGGTTCACACATGACCACAGTGCTTCCTACTAGCTGGCCTGACTCACAAAACCAGATTACGACTTCCAGACAAACACAGAGACTGCCTTGTCCAGAAAGCAGATCCACACAAAACATAGGCACTATGGATACAAACAAATACAAAGTATTTGCACTAGATACACTATCAAAAGGTGGAAAAATACCCTTTACCAAGCCTGAAGCTGGGAGCTTCTACATTACTATTAGACTAGTGCAGCCCTCTAATTCTGTGCTGACATACAAAGACCAGAAAAGAGAGCCTTTGCTCCAAAGATCTAATTTACATCGTAAGCACTGTCATTAAACAAAAAATAAATCTTTCAACGTTATGGCTGTGCAAGTTTTCCATCAAGAATAAGCTAACATACCACTTGCTTTCTAAGCCTCTGGGCACAAACAAGCTCCAGACCTCCACTGTGGCTCATGATAACTTAGCGAAACACATTGCTGCTCAGAACTGCCACCGGAGGAAATACAGACAGCAATGCAGTGAATTTCACACTGTTCTTGCCTGGAGAAGCTATGAACATCACTGACAGCAACATACAAAAATCTCTGTAATTTCAGAGGTATCTGAAACAGAATCCCACCCCTCAATCCTCACTGCCACCAGAAAGCTCCCAGCTAACAGCAGAAAAAGTAAAAAAGAAAAAAACCAAACAACCAAATCCTCTCTAAACTGCTTTCTTTAGCTAGCAGAGAGAAAAGGGTATTATCTTTACTGCCAATAACATATTATGAAAACCTAAGTCTCTTAAGACATGACCAGGAACAGCAACATATTCTTTTGGTAATAACCACAGGAGTCTCTCTCCCATATGCCTGCAATAAGCTTGAGGACAAGAAAATTGGTGCTCGCTGAAATTTTGCTTCTCTCAGTTTAATCCTCTGGCCTGTGAAGCATGTAATAAATTTTACAAGCCTTACTAATGAAGGGCTGGAATAGACTGGAATAAAATATTTCATGAACACTTTCTAAGACAAATACACTATTTCCTGTATCATACATTCATACTGAAGAAATGAAAAGGGAAACAAGTCAGTCACTCTTTCTTAAGGTCAGGCATTGTTTGCTACTTCAGTGTCACAAAATATGAAAGAGATTATTCCTCCTCCTCTAGGGCTGAATAATTAGTTTTGTGAAAGGAGTGAGTTCACAGATATCATAAACTGGCTCAACAATTAAAAAGCAGAAGAAAGGAGAGAGTAAGACCATGTCTTTAACAGAGATGCGATGTCCCATCCTCCAGCTTCTTCCCACATTTCCCCAAATTTGTATTTCTCACTGCATACTTACCAGTTGGGAGTCTGAAGTATGACAGATTTTTAACTTTGTTCCTTTCTCCTTCATCTCACACATCATTTCGTTTAGTACATGAGTCTGTGCCAAGTTCTTAAAGAAAAAAAAAAAATCCAAGACACACACACACTGATCTTTCAACTCTACGTTTTTCTTTAGTCATAAATTCTAGCTTCAAGGATAGACAAAACCAGATACTATAATAACATACAACTGAGGTTTAAATTGGACCACTAGAAGAAACAGGTATCACACTTGTAAGTGCCAAGATCATTGATCTTAGACTGTCTCTAAAATACTATTTAATTCCATTCCTGTAATTCCAAAATAGTTTTCTAGTAATAACTTTGTTATTTTTGTTGAACAACAAGATTTATTAGGTTGTTTTATTTTATGGCAAGACATTAATATCAGAAATCATTTGTTTGTTTTAAACTCTGCAGTCCCTCTCATTGTGCCTCAAGAAGCACAAAGGCTTTGGCACACTGAAAAGCATTACCTCTCTGAATTTGAGAGAGAAACCAACTTCACATATCTCAGCTTTGTTGCTTTATTTTTGGTTAACTTTGACTGCAAATCACTTTTTCTACAATGACTGCAAATCACAATTTCTACAATGCCCTAAGTATGGACAGAGAACAATTTGCAGTAACTCCTTACATATTTACTATTTGTTTGCTGCATTTTGTAACCACCACCATAAACACAAGGTAAAGAATGCCAGTTCAGAACACCTTTGTCGCAGTTTTCTCTCATTTGTTGACTCCTGTCTGCAGACATACAGATGTCTGATCAACTGACAAGCAAGAGGATGGTCCAATATAAAACCTGCTAAACCTGCTGCTTTTTTTGAGGATGTTGGATTAGTTGTACGCTCAACATCAATAAAAGTGTATTAGTATAGCTCATCCTCCTATTCTGGTCAGAAAAAAAACCATAACCAATAAAAGTACTTTTAAAACCTCTACAATAGATGCAGTTACAAATCATCACAAAGCACTAGGCAGACATTTACATTATACATAAAGTACCACTTTTCACACCCACCAATATGGTAAATACTGTGCATTACTCATGGCTGCTTAATGCTGAACTACAAATAAAACCATATGCTAGAGTACAACCCACACACATATGCAGTGTGTAAAACACTTGACATTTTCATTTGTCGCATTACTGTGAAAAATGCTACTGATCCAGGAATTCTTTTCTGTTATTAGAGGAAATACTGCTTGGATAGCAAGGAATAAAAAGAATTTGAAAAGGACCTTCAGAAAGCAGAATGAAGACTGGTAACAGTCAGAACCTTTTCTGCAGCCCACAGTTTATACAGATTAAGTATTTCTGAAATCTATTAAGAGAAGGCTGTATGATCTTTCCATCTTACCTGCATGACAGCATTAAAAAAGCACGTATTTCCTAAATTATTTATTCCTTTAACTGGAACTGATGCACCATTACCAGAACTTTTTCCTTTCAGTATTTCACTTGTTTCACTGTTTTCTTCACGGAGTCGTATGATTTTTGATGAACCTATAATTAAACTACAGATTAACATTACTATATAACTGCATAGTTTAATCATTTCAGTCCTTCCATGGGTTACATTTATAATTTTTAACATACGTGGAAAGATACCTTGATGGTACTCTAAACTGCTTCACATAATCTTTTTTTAAAAAAAAAAGATACATCAGCAGTTACACTGCTGAGGAAAAAAAAAAATCCCCCAACACCCCCAACAACAACATATATTTAACAATAACCATACTGTAAGACTGTAACTTCTTCAATTATCCATGCAATAAATAAAGTAAAATGGGCTCTTAGTTTATTAACAAGAGGACAAGAGGCAGTTAGGATGTATGTTCATTAGACACACCAGAAACACCACACAAAGACTGTTTTTTGGTGCATTTGAAGAGAGGTAACCAAAAATTACCACCTGAATGCTGCAAGTCTTTATCAGTTATTGTGCTCTGTTTGAATTACCTCATATAACTCAGTCAGTGGCTGAATAGGAGCTGTTATCAGTTCCCCTAAACACTGTATTTGCTCCTCAACTCACCTCTCTTTGTCACAGCCTGAGGAATTGCTAAAACAACCCAAATACATACAGTGCGAGTGTTATAATTTCAAACAACAAAAATTTTATAAAACTGCACTGGAATATGCTACCAGTATAACGTCCACATATTTCCCTGGTTTCCTTATTATTTAAATAGATGAGGGACAGCAAAGTTAGTCATTAACTTGTAGCCTAGAGGTAATGGAAAGACTTGAGATAACAATATTTAGCCTCAAATTCTACTAGCAACTTTCATATTGTCATGGTTGCAGGACTAAATATGAGCATTACTGACATCTGCAGTGTCTTAAATATTGATTAACAATGCATGTCAATGTAAGCGAGTTATGGACTTAATAGATGCCAAGAACTGTGATGCTGCAATCTCTGTCTTGACATATGAATTCATATATTTGTTCTAATGAGTTTCACATTGAAGTCTCATTAAAGTGTTCTTGAGAAATAACTAACAGACCTATTTACGTTAATGAAATGCTCATGTCAAAAGGTTCTTTTATGTACACTCCTAGGTAGCTTCTTGTTTAGAAGATGAAAAAATATAATTAAACACAGAAGAAGTCATTAAAACATCTATTGTATCTGGAAACAAGCTTCTGATGCAGTCTGCCATCAAGGCATAATTATTTTTCAAAATTGTATCTGAATTTGTCAAAATGAAGTTAGAGGTGTTTTGCTGTTTAAAAACATTTTAAAATGTTCTTGGTAATACTGCTTACACAGCTTCAAAATACTCTCCACTCGTGTGGAAAATCGACAGTACAAGGGCAAAGCAAGAGAACAAGTTCTCCTTGAAAAAGTGTTTTTGAATGCAATGAATGCAGCTTGGGAGCTGCTCACACCCTGAAACAGTCACTGTTTTATGGGCTACACACAGCAACACCTCATAACTGACATGCTTACAAGGAGCATACTACAGTGTCTGAGACTAATTCACCCACACAGAGCTCCAAAAGCATCACAGGAGGAGGATGGGAGCTTCAAGTGTCTGCAACTCAAAGGCACTGCTCACTCTCAGAAAATTAGTAATCTAAGTGGAGGCTTCTTCCCCTCAGAAGAGTGTGCCATTCAGAGTAGTGCTGGGGAGAAGAGAGGGTTAAAAAAAAAAAAAAAAAAAAGCAGAAAAAAAAGAGCCAAAATTGTGTAAATAATTTGCGTATTAGTATACCACAGTTGTTGCATTTATCCATCGGCATTCAAAAACATCTGGGACAGCATCTTAAAGTAAACAATGTTCACAAGGCCATCTGGACAAAACTGCAGGCAAAAATTAAAGCATAAGCATATGGAAAAGCAGATTTTTCTCTTCCCTTTAGCAGTACAGGATGACAAATGTCAAACCTAGATCTGTCCACGCTTCACTGTGCTATGCTTTGCAGCACCACCTGGCTCTCCTTGCACAGCCACCAAATATGGACAGCACTGCCACAGCGGACCATATCTGCAGGGCAAACTCGATAAAAGCATTTCACTTCATGGTTAAATGGCAGCTTCACACAAGTAACAAGGTTCCATTTACTGAACCTTACATATAAATTATTTAAGGGAGGGAAAACAAAAGGCAAAGCATCCAGCTTTGTGATAAGAGCTGGATGAACATACAATTATAAAACACAATAAATGAGTACCAGACATCCGACTGCCACAAAGCTGGATAATTAGCATAGGGATAAGGAGAAGTAGTAGTAAATTAAGAAAAGGCCTGTATGTTGTTACTGAAGTCTAGGAAACTCCTTTCATTCAGAAGGTTTTAATTACTGCCACTTGATTTTTTAATAATTTTACAAAGACAATCCATGTGACATTTTACCAGGTTTTTTTGTAGCTGTGAAGAAGTTTTGACAGAAAAACGTTGCTTTGCCATTGCAAGCATTATCTGCTGCCTCATTTATTCCATGCAGATATTTTTAAGGACATACACAGACCCAGAGGAGGGACGGCAGTTTTTAATTTAACTCTGCTCAGTGTCCCCAGCTCAGTGATAAATGACAGACAGGCCTGAAGCTGAATGTTTAGTTGACATGTGAAGAGTTGGTCAGTCTTAACAGAAGATGCTGGTAATGACTGTGATAGCTAATACTTCTACAGATTGGAGCTGGAGGGTCCTTCTGCAAGATTAACCCAAGGCTACAAACAGTTATTAATCAAAAGGCTAATATGTAATTTTTTTAAAGTGAATTTGCACTGAACTGTTTCACGGACTCTTGCCGACTCAATCTTGCAACACTGTAATGTTTTAACAGGCGTGCTTTTGGATATGAAAAGTGACTTTTAAGTCAGTATAGACACAACAAGGACCCCAGCAGAAGGGTTCCATTGAAATGGCTGTCATCTGCTACTGCCCACAAGGGTCTATGGCTCCTGGCCAAACATGATAAAAGAAGTAGTCTAAGCCATCCTTGCACATGCAGTAACACCTGTTATAAAGGACCTTGTAAATGTTAATGAAAGGTGAAAAGCACAAAAGTAAGTAAATTCATAGATTGATTTCTGTCCGTAATTCACTACTACGTCTTTTAGAGAGTTGACATAGTGACCCTCAACCTCTCTGCCCTTCTCAGGCACTGTGGACATCAGCCTCAGCCAGGCCTGTCCCTCCACAGCAGGGACAGCGTATCTGACTGACTGTTTTGAGGCTCACACATTCAGACTATGCCTCTGTCAGACTCCTTCTGCCGTTCTGTTCTAGAGCTGGCCTTTCTAACCCAGACACACAGGGAAAATTCTCACCCAGGTTGTGCCTTGACCACAACAACCTCCTTTTCCCTTGACAAAGCCTATATGGCTGCAGAGACACCCTACCAGAGCACTCTGCCAAGACCCACTGCCCAGCTCTCCATCTAACTCGTCACACCCACTGACCATCTCTTCCTAGGCACCAGGTCAGCTTCTGCCTCTGGTCTCACCATGACACCCACCTCCAGTGCTCACTCCTTCAGCTCTCAGACAGCTGCATTTGTGCGAAGGCACAGCCTTCGTGCCCGACAAAGCTTCCCAACATCACCCTGTTCTCCCCCACGCTAGCAAACCCCCTTCCCACCAGACCCACAGGAAAGAGGACAGCAGTCTGAAATTGCTCCTCTGCTATACCTCTTGCAGCAATGCATCCTTTTCTTGACACTCTGTTCTTCAGCTTTTTTTTTTTTTTTTTACCTACTTTTGCTCACCTGTAGTCTTGTCTCATAAGCTCTCTGGAGGCAGGGAACATTGTTTTATCCCACAGCTGCACAGCACTGGCCTCATGGGTATGTGACTGAGATTCATAAACTCAACGTTAACACACAGAGTCATTCGGTCCATGAATCATGACAAGTCCACGGGCCAGGTGTACAAACACACACAGTGCTGACATATCCACTTGCAAAAGACATTCAGAAAACTTATTGCAGGTTCTCTATCAATTTGTTTGGCCAGTATTTCAAACATTGGCAGTGCACATGGACTTCTGTACTGCCCTTGCTGAAACTGAGCTGTGCCTGGGGGTGCAGATGGTATGCAAGCAAAAAGCTAAATGACATCCAATTTTTCTTTCAGCCAGGGGAGTAAGCATTTTTGCTCATCTTTTCAATGCAACTTTTTTTTTAATTAAAAATGAGGGTTCCAGGAATATGGTCTTTTATTCCAAGGTCAAGCCTTTTCTATTGAATACAACTCTGGTACTTCAGCTGAAGGTCTTCACAGTAAAAGCAAGGTTAATAGATTGCCTTTCTTTTACCAAGTTCTCATCATGCTGTATTATGAAATGCTACTAAATTGTCTGGCACTCCTTTTTTATTTAAAAAATTTAAATTTTTTTTCAACACTGTACAACAATGAGAATTAGAAAAACAGCATGGTTCTCTTCTGAAATGGTCACTAGCTTTACATTTTAAAAGCCCAGTTTCCCTTGCAGTGTTATAATCCTACCAAATTAAAGATTATAAACTGCAATTTTATTTCTCTGATTCTGCCAGAATGTTATAAACTAAAAAACCTGTCTGCACAGTGTGAAAGCAAGCTATTCAAACACCAGGTTTGATTCTCTACACTCAGATGACTTGTGCTACACCTCGCAAGCAAGTATGTGGACAGGAAAGGGAAGAATCCATTGATAAAAATGACAGAATGTCTATTTTTTTTGCCAATGATTCAGTTTTCATTTCTTTGCAATGTTTATCATTAACAGCAGCTCCTAGGAAGTAAGTAAACTTGAAAGAAAATTTATGACCAAGAACAGAAATGTCTTTTTGCCGAAGTGTACCTTAGATTTGGCGAATCAACATATTCTGTTTTATTTGGCTAGTTAATTTTCTTTATAAGTATATGGAATGGATTTATATCACTTCAAAACTGCATGGAGTGAAAATCAGTTATGAAAGAAGAGTTATTGTTTTCATTATGATCCTTTATCAACTGCTAATATCCACAGACAAATGCAAATCTGAAAAGGTATTCATCATATCATTTGTTTTTCCATAAAAGTTAACACCTATTTGTACTGTAAAACTATAGATTTTTAATCTTTGTTTTATATGAGTTATATCCATTAAAATAGAAATCAAGTTTCTAACTTTCACCTATTGGCAAATCTGGACAGCTGAACTTACTAGCAAAATCTCATTCCTCTGATTGACCTTCCCAACAATAAATTTAACTACAAAAGTTGAGAATAAACATTCTTCCTTCCCATTCTATTGCCACACAAACCAATTTATTTAACTGCTCTATAGAAAAACCTGAGTATGCAGTCTTATGTCTCCACCGACATCTAATTTGGCTTTTGTAAAGGAAAATACACATAATATTCATTTTTAAGACTGCAAACCCATTTATTTTCTCCAGCAAATGAGCAGATACACAGAGCGCAATGTCTCAGCATGGTTTCTGTGTACTACATGTGCATTATGTCCATGTGAAGCTCACAAGTGTGCCACATGGACAATACTGCACCTGCCTTTCTGTGAAAATCATCATGGCCTGCTAACCTTTTCCACAAAACAAATTTCTGGGTGGCACACCCTAGAAAGCAATCTTGCTTTATTCTTCCATCTTGTGCTCAACATGACCTCTTAACCAAACAGACTCCTCTAAAAAAAAAAAAAAAGGGAGGGGGAAGAAAAAAAAAAAAAAAGGCAGGCATTGCTGGGTACAACAAACCATAGGATCAGATGCGAAAATCACACAGCTGCAAGCATTCTTTTGGGAACCCAGCACTGGGATTTATCTCAATCGCTTAATGTAATTACAAAAGTCAGTCATGTAGTAGTAATGTAATTTGCACATTTTTACAGCTGAAGTGAAGTTGAATCTTTATGAGAGGCCAAGTGAAAAGCAGGGATCCTGCTGCCACACTATTCCACCACATTAGTACCAAATGACAAGCATTTTGCTTTTGTTTATTTTCCAAGATGCATTAATTAGGAAACCTATGTAACCCTCCCTTACATGTTTAAGCTGATTATTTTATCTTCAAATGACTCCTGCACTTTCAAGAAAAAAACCTAGCAGCCCTCATCTAAGGATATAAGCAGCCCATGAATTACATATATCCATGTTCATACAGCATTTCTGCAAAAATTTCCACACAATGCTATTTGAATTTTAATTATGCACCATGCCAACCAGTTGTTACAACAGAAAGAAATCCAGACCTAAGATGAATTGTTGTTACAGTGCCACATTCTGATATGAAAATTAGGTGTCTTCACTTTATCTGCTTTTTTAGGAAGAAACAGAAAAGCAATGGGAAAAAAGCACAAGATTGATTTTTAAGTGAGAAATATGAATTGTTAAGTATTGTCAGTTTTACACTACTTGTTCCTCACAAGTCATTTTTCATTTATTTAAAATTAGTTTATGTTTTTAATGGCTGAAAATATAAAAAATTAAGCCAACTAATATTTTAAAGGGTGACAGTTACACTGAAAATATCACTATCACTGTAACTTGAAATAAAATGCTACACTTAAAAGAACCCAAGAGATAAGTTATCAATAGTAGAGTTAATTTTCACTGTTATACTTTATATCCTTTGTGATCTGGACAACAGCATGAATTACATTTCGATTTCAGATTTTGTTTTCGAAAAAATCCTTAAAGGCAGTCTCATTTAAAGAAAATTTTTAAATCTTACTTAAGTTACTTTTCTTCAGGGGAAGTACCAAGTGTGTCAGCCCAAGTATCTGACATGAAACAGAAAAGGCATTGCTGTTATATTCATCCAAGTGAAACAAGAATGCCAACTCTGCCTGGGAATTCCCTCTCATACATACCACTTACTTATCAACACACAGCTGTATCCCAGCCTCTTCCAGCAAGGAGCCTGGCCCAAGGCAACATACCATGCCAGGCAAACAGCTTTTTCCTCTTTTTCTTGCCACTTAAGAAAACACAACAAATCATCTTTAGGCCCAGAACGGGATCCAAACTGCTCAGCCCAGCCATACTCCACCACCTGGAGAGCGTCGCAGACTTCCACCTTTAAAACGTTACTGGAAGCACACACACGTGCTTTTTGTGTGAATACTTGGGCCTCAGCCCTCTCCCGGCGTGGAGCAGGAGACACGACTACCCTGCAGGAGCAACCTCCACTAGCTAAGACTTCTTGCTGCTGAGGCAGCCACCCGGCAAGGCTTGTGCATGACCTCCTTAGCTTTGAAGGACACCAGGTGTGACTGTTCACACACTCTAAACCAGGCATGCGCATGAATCTGAAGGATGAAGCGTAACCCTGCAAGCTGGTAACACGCGGCACAAGACACTGGGAAAGCAGACTCCACAACTTGCCACTAATTTAAAACTGTCCTGCGCCTCCCACCGCCTTGCAGGAGAACCCTCGCGCTGCCCACAGCACCGCTCGCACCTTTTACATCACTGCTGCTGAGCCTCCTTTTACACGGCACCAAAGCAAGCAGGGCCAACTCAACGCACTGCTACCACAAAATGAACAACACACTGAAGCTGGATGATAGCTAGTTTTTCATTTCTATGCCTGGTTTCAGAAACTGAAGGAAAAACTCGTTAAAATTAAACAGGAAAAATAAAGAAGGGGGGGGGAAGAAAGTGTTTATTCCCTAAACAGAAACAATACATTTTTGTTTCCAGTTAAGTTTTATTCCACAGTTTTGTTTCCTGCATGAGTCTCCAGTTATAGCTGCCAAATATTTAAAAGCAATATATACATTTTCAAAACAGAGTATCAAAATGAAACACAAATACAAACACAGTAGAAATATATTCTGCCCTGCTCTGCTATAAACATCTGATTTTTAAGAAATCCTGGGCCTAATTTAAGCTTAAATTAGTTTTGAATTTTGATTGCTTTATTTAAGACATTTCACAGAAAACTTCTAAGCACCACACTCACAGAATCTAAACCATGAAGCACACAGTCATATGACTCTGAAAGTCTTATCCAGCAGTACAAAACCAGAATAAAACTGGTTCCATTAACTGAAACAAACACTACAGCATTTTAATCTGCAAGCAAGCTGCAATACCAATTTATTACCACACATAAAGTTGTAACTGATGCTGTGAATGAAATCACATACTGTATTTTCATTGCTGCCAGTGAAAAGACACAAAAAGTAGCAATTTATCAATTTAACAAACAACTTGTGAATAGATCAAAATATAAAATATGTATTTCTGAGTGGCCCTTCATTTTTCCCCCCCCTCAAAAAAAAATATGTATCACTGCTCAAAACCAGTAGGATTTATGGACATGCAGCTAGAGGAATACATAGTCCAATTCAGAATGGCAATTCTTCTCCTTCATTACTTCTAACCAGGTGACTGTTTCTGGTAAAACCTACAGCCATTTGTTTTAGAAGTTTACTTAAGCTGGTTTTTTGTGAAGAAAATCTGGAATTCAATGCACTCACTCAGCCACAAGCCAGAAATGATGCCAATTTTGTTACAGTAGGGATGAATAACATCAACATTATCAAAAGCTGATAGCCACAAGTACAAAGTTCTATCTATAATTACATACATTCAGAATAATAGTAGGCTCCTAACTTAAGAAAATAAATTAATACTATTTTCTATTAATAGAAATGAGCATTCTATCCATGAAAACCCCATGACATCAATGAACAGAAAGCATTACATCCAACAACAGAGTACTAGAAAATCTGCTTAAACAAATTTAATTAACCATGGAAAACAAATTTAAACCAGAAAAATTTTAAGATGTGACAAATCCAGACTAGGAAAATTCAATTCATTAATGATTCTATATGGCATCTTATTTAAGGTAATGTCTTCTCTACAATAAACTAGTATTTCTTCATTAAAGACAAAATCTGGGAAAACCATCCTATGGTGCCCAAAATATTCTTAAAACACAACCATACTGTAAGAAAAAAATTAAATTACTTTTATGAAAACCACTACCACAGGCATTATTTGCACAAGAAATTGTGCAATTTCCAATTGCATTATACTTGTACCATACAAGATTTTCATTTATGTTTAACATGCCTCAAAATCTGAAATACTCATTTTTGCGGACAGTACGTTACAGATAGCTCCAGATAAAACTATTAATATAAACTTACTTGGTTCAGCCCTGGAACCATGTTTTTGAAGAAAGTCAACTATCTGAGCCAAAACCTTTTTGTTGCAATGTGTTGACAGCTCTTCATCACATTCATAACACCTAAAAAAAAAAGAAGAAACAAACTGGAATTCAGGATATCTGGATGCACCTCTAGCTCTAACAAACCCCTCAAACAAACTTACACAAATTACTTAAGCTCCAAGTTTCAATTTTTCATATTAAAAAGAGGAATAAAATTTAATTCTGTCATCCCATATATGCTCTTCTATACATCATCCCCAATTCACTGTGATACTTACAGATTTAAATAATCTCAATTTATAGTCCTGCAAATAATCATATAGAAAGGAAGGACAAGCAGCAAGGACAAACTCCCATAACCAGACAGCTCTCTACAGAATACAGTGCACTCAAATGTCTATCTTACTTATTTGTGACCCCTCTGAGATTCTTAAGGACAAACTAATTTTCTCTCCAGAAAGCTTGCCTTTCCTCTATATAAAGTATTAATTTTATCTGTCAGAATAATTTCAGAAGACAGTGCTTTAAGTTATGAGTAGTCCTTATGTAGAACCACACAGGAGCACCTGTATACTTATTCTTACCATATGATCCATGTGCTGAGGTTGATAACAATGCAATGAGGTTCTGTGCGTGCTGTTTGGAAGTGTTTCAGAGAATGCTGGCCTTCCGAGTTCTTACTACATCCCTAACAAAGGAAACAAATATCAACACAGTAAGGGAAAAACAGGAAGTGGGAAAAGACTACATTATTAGTAAATAAACTACAAAAACTTCACTTTCCAAAATTAGACAGAAATCTATAGTGCCCTAAATACTCATTTAGCATTCTCAAGGATTGAAAGGGTTTAACACTCTTAATAACCCAGTATTATAAAGATATCAATTAACTTTTTTTTTTTTTAATTAACACATTTTCTTTTTACTACTAAAGGAAAATCAATGACAATACAAAACCAAGATCTCATCTTTTCTACCAGAAAAATCAGTTAAATGCATAGAAAATTATTGTTTGTTTTAACTTAATAGAAATAATTTCTAACTTTTGAGTAAATATTGAGGAAGTATCAATAGACAGAAAATTATGCTATTCACAAAAGTAAGAATTCTCTAAAAAAACATGTGAATGAAATGACTATGTAGTGTATTTGCTCCACAGAATATCAAGGAGAAGAAAAGCACAGGTAGCTTTCCGGGCTCAAGAATGCCAAATGCATTCCAGACACCAAATACAAAAGGTATATAAATTCTTTTGTACTAAAAAGCTACTCAGAACACACCATTTATGTACAGCAACACTGAGATAAAGCATCTGCAATTTTTCAAGTATCTACAGAGTGGGACTTAGAAGATGCAGGATTGGTTTCTGAATGAGGCATGAGTTTTGAAGGCTATTAACAGCATAAACATGAAAAAGCATACAGCGTTAACTCCTTTTAAAAGCCTTCCTTAATTACAAATTTTCAGACACGAGACATATGAGTCTGCCTCAGATCTAGATAATTATCTTCTGAAGCCCGCGAATAACATGTTTCTTTGCAAAATTAAATCTGTTCAGATAATGCTGGTAGAAGCCAGCTTCTGTCCTTACTATAGGAAGACCTACAGAAAGTCTAAGAAAATTGTTCAGGCAACTATTAGCTGAACCAAGCGTGACATTGCCTGTAAACTGTATTTTTCTGTATCAGACTTTACTTCACTCACAGGGCAGAAACTTGGGCAAGCCCTTGGGGTCAGGACCTGCCATTTTAAACTCTGAGGCCATGATGTGACATTATAACTGATCCAATCTAATGGCTAGATGCCACAAAAAGCAGCATCCTCACTCTGGCACAGTTCTTTTTCCCTGGTTTCAATCAAATCTAGCAACTGAGTGCCCACTGTAAGCTGGTTCAGCAATATACATCATTTTTTCAATTTACATTGTTTTTTCATTCATTTGTATTTGTAGGATCTTCTGCCAGATGAGCCAGCTGAACAAATGCATTTTACAACCACAGAGTTCCTGAAGCCAATTCTCTGTAAGCAGCAAAGGCATGTAGATGAAGAACAGAGGAAAAAGGTAGGACCCTCACTTAATACTTGTGATGCCAGACCGTACCACAACACATAAAGTTAACCCAAAACACAGCCAAAAACAAGACAAGAACGTAAGGCCGAATCCCACACCACTGCAGAAGCTGAAGAATGGACTCTCACAACTAAGCCATTACATCACACCCTTTCACTGAAGGTAACAAGATGTCACACAGACAAGGATCCACACCAGTCGTATCTTTTAGAAAATCAGGACCCATTCACCTCCCTAAATTTCCAGCATATGCTTACCTGAGAGCCACATTTGAGACACAGCCATATGTCCGAAGGTGCCACAGGCTCACCATCACTCATCCGCCTCTCCTTCAGACATTCTGCACATATCGACCAGACACTCTGAGCTACTGCTCTCTTCACATGATGCACATCCACTGCTTGGCTCACGTGCTGGCAGGTTAAGCCTAGAGAAAACAACACACACTCACTTTCATCCATTAAAAATAATAGCTATGAAAGGGAGCATGTGTACACTAAAAGAGCAGAGTCTTCAACAAATTCAGCATTAAGAATAAAAAGTAGCAGAGAACCAAAATAGGAAAAATCAGCCAGCTGCTCCCCATATACTGAATTTTATGAAGGATCTATTTCAGTCTTTCTGTAACAAAAATCCTTCTCAAGTCAGTAAATGCCACCACTTAAAAACAGATAAACTACTTCATACAGAAGTACAAGAACTACTTTTGCACAAAATTCATTTCCATGTTTTTTGGTTTGGTTTTTTTGTCAACAGTAAAATACTTCTGGTTTCAGCTGGGATAGAGGTAACTGACATTTTTTTCCTCCCTTCTTAGGAAGAATAGTGCTATGGTTTGGATTCAGTACGGGATTTAAGATGAGAAAAATGTTGATAATATACTGTTGTTTTTAGTTGTTGCAAAGACATCAAGGACTTTTCAACTAGTGCACAGGTACACAAGAAACTATGGGGGTGCATAGCCAAAGCAACGGACTCAAACTGGGCAACGGAATATTCCATGTCTACTAACATCATACTCAGCGTATAGATAAGGGTTACTTGGGAAACCCCACTCGGGTTTTGGGGAAGGTGGTTTCAGGATTCTGTGGATCACTAGCTGGGAACAGGCTGGCCATCAGTCAGCAGGTCGTGAGCAATCACGTTGTGCATTACCCATTTGTATTTTCTATTATTACTATTCTCATTAATATTTTAGTTTTATTTTATTTCAATTAGTAAGTTGTTTTTATCACAACCTATGAGTCTCCTTACCCTTACCCCTCCATGTCTCTCCCCCATTCCACAGGAGTGGGGGAGGTGAGCGAGCGGCTGCATGCTATTTGGCTGCCAGCCGGGTTTAAACCACAACAATACTACCTAAATCTATTTCTGCATATAACAACACAGGCAGTTGACCTCCTTTGCAATCTGTAAAGAAAGATTTTCAAACACCCATGCATCCCTACTACAACTGCCCATTCTGAACGTAGAGTATCAATCCCTATTCTTATCTGTCATATTTTTTGCACAAATTCCACTGCAGTATGAAGAATAACCTGGGTTTGAAGGAAACTGAAAGCCATCTTGTCCAAATCTTCATTCAAAGCAGGGCCAAATACAAATTTAGATCTGGTTACTGATGGCTTTGTTCAGCTGAGTGTTGAATATCTTCAAGAACAGAGGTTTCAACAACTCACTAAAAAGTCAGTTTTCTGCCTGACCATCCTCAAGATGAAAATAAATTTCCTCATACAGTCAAATTTCCTTGCCCTAACTTCTGTCTGTTGCCTTTAGTCCTCTCATTGTGGACCTCCCAGAAGAGCCTCGCTCTGCCTTCTCTATAACCACCTGTCAGGCAGTGAAAGAAACAAACTGTATTTTCACTCCTTTGACTAAACAAAACCATTGCCTTCAGCCCATCTTCACACATCATGTTCTTAGTCTCCTTAACAGGGAGCTCAACTTGCTGAACTCACTCAGACAAGTCAGTGTCCTTGTAACAGGGAGCCACAACCGAACACAGTACTCCAGATGAAGTCTCGTAAGTGCTAAAAAGATGGAAATAATCACGTACCTCCCCCTACACTCTAGATAATACAGTCCAGCATACACAGTAGGCACAAGCCACACAGCTTGATTTTATTCAGCACGTGTGGTAGGACCCCCAGGACCTTTTCTGCAAAGCTGCTTTCAAGTCCTTGATTCCCACCCTGTAATTGCATGTGGTTATTTAGGCCCAGGTGCCAAACTCTCCACTTGCATTAGTTGAACACCATGAAGTTCCTGCCAGCCCATTTCTCCAGCCAGTCTAGGTGACTCTGAACAGCAGATCTACCCTTCAGCGTTACCAGCTGCTCTCCCCAATTTGTAGTCAGGAAGATGACAGTATCACCCAGCTCTCTCAGCACCTTCAGATGCATCCCATAGGATCCCATGGACTTGTGCATGTTCAGTTTGCTTAACAGCTCTCAATCTTGTTAAACTCTGGACAATGTTTAAATCCCAGAGTCTGCCACTAGGCTCAGGAACCAGGGAGGACCAAGTGCAGAGCTTACATGTGAAGACAGAGGCAAAGGAAAGACTGAGTTCCTCAGCCTTTTCCCATGTCCCTAGGTCCCCTGCCCCCTCAAGCAACAGGTTTTCACATGCCATTTTACTGGCACAGTATCCATACAAATCTACCTTACCCTTTACATCCCTCATTGGATTTAACTCTGAGGCTGGCTTAAATAATGCCATTCCTGCACACTCAGGGTACCTCCAAGGGCAGCTCGAACCTGCCTCCACCCTCTTTGCCCTTCCTTTTGCCTCCGCACTCAGCTGGAAGCTCCCCAGTTCAGCCAAACAGCCTCCTGCCACATGTGCTAGACCTTCTACACCACCTGAAAGGCCATTCTCCTACTTTGAAAAGGTTGTCGTTGAAGATCAATCAACTCTCCAGCCCTTCAGGGCAGTCATGTAATGTAATGACTGATCAGGTCATAAACACCTAACTGGGGATATTTCTGTTACAAATTCAAACAAGAAAAGTATTTCATGGTAATGGTACCACTGATTTGTGGTTTTCATCAGTCAACACCAAAGTTATTAGATCTGAACCTTACGGCCAAACAATCACCTAATGTATTTACCTGAAATATCATCTGAAGAGTCCTCATCCTGTGGCCTGTTAGGCCTTTTGCTTCTCTTCGGTTTCTCGGGGTTGGCTCTTGATGGATCTTTCACCCGCATCTGTTACTTACTAGGAAGAAACAACAGGGGTTGCTGTATTGCCCAAATACTTCATCAAATGTAGTGAGTTTGAACTCTAAAAGCATGAGATCAAATCACACATTCAAACCTCACAAACACAGTCTTCATGTCAGCTGTTGTGCAACAAGGAGTATGAATGTTTCAGGAATGAACTCTTAGGAATGCCACAAGATCAGTTTGTTACATTACATGACATTATAAATTGTAGCTGTAGCTAGGGAGGAAACACACTTCCAGGCACCAGTGTTTGAGATATCAAGATTTTCTTTATTTTTGTTGTTGTAAACTACTACAGAGCTCCAGCCATACTTTACCATTAAAACTTCATCAAAATAGAAGCTTCTCTTCTTTAATATATCTCCCTTTGGAAATGTTTTAGTCACCATCTACCCTTGTATATTCCCTAAAAGCTTCTGAGCAATTTCAAACACTTCAATAAATACAAAAGTATTCCAAACTTCATGAAAGTGTCCTCTCCTATGAGTGAGGACAGACTGGAGTGTGAGCTGACCCCTCTACTAAACATCAAAGAATCCATACAGATGAAGTCTTTCTTAGGAAATTTCGGTCATTAGTCAAGAAGTCCTATGAAGAACAGAATTAAAGTATAAATATTTGCCACTAAACTTTAAAAAAAATCCTCAGAGATTTCAGCACACCTGTCATTTAATCAAACTCCAAATGTGAAATCACTGAAGGAGTGTAGCTATGCATCACACAAACAGTTTCTGAAGCTTAGTATACAGGTTGTCTTTTAACAATGTGCTTCATAAAAACAAATTTGTTTTCACATATAAAGCATATGAATGTAAGATAGTCTAATATTCATACATTGTAAACCTGTGAGCCATTCTGTTTAGAAAAAAAAAGACACCTTGTAGGGTAACATTTGAGTTAATAATGTCACCTGAGCCACCAGTACCAAACATTTTCAACTGTGCTACCTCATTTATGTAGGGGAAACCTCTAAAATGTCCTAGATTTGAGAATAACAGAAGATATATTCTTGCTACAAATCAAGTAGATAAGATTGCCAAAGTTTAAAAAGTTTGTCTAAGTTTTTTAATCTTCTCTGTATATGCATTTAGACTTTTGTATTACTGAAGCTCCGAGGGACATGGGAATTGACCTGTATATTGAACTCCATATTCCCTCTCCTTTCTTATCCATTAAGCCAATCAGCAGAACAGTCATCAATATTGATACTAGAGCACCACCATCACTGATATCTGAACAGCCTTCTCTGAAGTGAAGCAGGCAGTCTGGACCTCAGAGCTCCTGTTCCAGGTTCCTACAGACCTGGACAGACATCTCTGCATCTGTCACACATGCTGTTAGTGCTGGAAGTTTTCTGAATAAATGTATCAATTAGAGATTTACTGTGGACAAGTCAAATTTCTGTAGAGTATGAAAGAAACCTTTACTCTTTGCTTCCTTGCATCGACAGCTTCATGTCTCCTCAACCTTTCAAAATGCACTTCATTTTTTGCAAAATGCTATATTTACATAGCAATCAGTTTATACTATATTAAATACCATGCATGACATTCTTAAATTACAGATGTTAAAATTTCCTGTACTTAAGGGTATATAAAGCTTGAAATGCTTAGACACGCAAGTGAACAATGCCACTAAATTGAGCTTTGCTGATTTTGTAGGTTTGCAATTCTTGTTCATACAGTAAGAAAGATCTGAATATTCCAGCTCTTGACTATTTATATTCAACAAATGTTAGCATGCCTGATCTACATCAACAGCCATGGATCACGGCGTCCCTAGAACAGGAGAAAGTGCTTCAGACCCAAACAACTTCAACTGTACTGCCTTGGCACCTTATCATATATCCAAGCTTCATGTGAAAATACCCATCACCACTTGTCGCACTGCTGCTTAACTAAGCACAAGATTCATCGAGACATTCATCAAACAGTAAGGCCAATACAACTACTGTTAGAAAACCCATGATTTTACACTAAATTATGTAAAGAGTCAATAGCAAAGACAGCAAAAATGTCCTCCCTAAAGGAATGTAGTGGTGTTTAGGTTATTCAACACTGACATCAACAATCTATGAGTTCATTTCAGCATCACAATTTTTATCTCTTTGGGCAGATTACGTAAGACTGCCCAAATCACAGATTTCGCCCAAATGAAAGTCATGTTCATACCAGTACATTTGGAGAGCTTGGATAACTTAATGAAAGAACAATTATGGGCCCAACCAGCTGAAATACAAGCAAGTCTTTACCACCTGTGAAATCCTGTGGCCCATGGACCGGGTGATATAATCTGGATCAGGGCACGCACAGCCCACCGCTGAACCCACTCTCTAGGGTCCTTCAGGACACATGGAAAAGACAGTGTCAGCTGGTACCTGCAACCACTGAAAACGTGGCATTTCTAGCCCATGGCATTAGAAATGAACACTGACATAAGAAGTTGGCAGTACAAACAGGCATCCATCAGACGATGTTTACTGACCTGGGAGCTCTTGAAAAGCACAGCATATCAAGGACCTAGCCAGCCAGGGTTTGTGCCTGATTTTGAAAAGCATGTAAGTGGGATGAAAAGGTAAAAGCAATGAGCTACTCAGCTTGCATCTACGACGCAAGTAGCACAGTACATTTGCAGTACTATTTGCCATTTTACAGTATATTTGGGGACAGAAAACATAAGTAGAAGATCTCATTTAACAACTGAAACCACAACATTTCAAAATACACCAGGAATTTTATTATTATATTTGAGATAAACAAGGAAGAAACCTAAGGTGCTTCAGAAACTACTTCTCAGAAATACTTCAGTTTATGGGAAATAAAAGATGGAGATTTTATTGGAACAGAGTCCCTGAACAAACACAGACTCAAGAAAACATAAAATACAGCTAAGAAAAAAGCAAGAGAGAAATTCGGGAGTTTTCTGTTGGCCATGGACACAAAATATTCAGAACAAGCGGGCAGAGAAGAAACAAACAATTTACACAAAATGAACTCAATGCACTGAAGATTAAAAATTATGGCAATATTCCCATGATTTGCCTCTTTCCAACCCATTCTCCTTTTTTTTTTTTTTTTTTTTTTAATACGTTCAATGAGTAATTTGTAACTACAGCCATCAACTGTGGAGTGTCCTAAAAGAGACAGACTCTCCCTCTTTCCCTATGCAGAAAGAAGATTGCATGAATCCTTGCTTCAAAGTTTCTTTTTGTGATGGAAAAACAAATACTGTAAGTTTTTCATTTAGTATACACCAAATCAAGTCACAGTGCAAATGATACTTAACTAACGAATCTGATAAATAAAAATACCCCAGTTTTTGTGGTAGAAAAAACTGAATTCAGAGGGTATGTTAGCTCCACCCTGATCTCTATTTGACATACAGTAAAAATTTTAAGTGGAAATTATGCAGTTTCACAGGGAAAAAGCTAAAAATAGAAGGAGCTAAATCTCCTCCTTTTAAGCAATCATTTTATACAAACCTATGAACCAGTCCTTGCCAAACGTGTTCAGATTCTTGGAGCTTAGCATACAAGAGCGAAGTATAATCATCATCACTTGCTATTTTCAGTTTATTTTTTACTGATTAAAAGACTCCTAATGCCAGTCTGCCTACAAAAAGCCGATTAAGATCAAAAGCTCCTTGCTACAACTGCTCCTTTCCACCTTTTTAGAAAGAACAAGCCACTTCAAAAGCAGCAAAATGATCTGCCTACCTAATTTTAAAAGCTTCAAATTTGCCAAAGTGCCAACAATCAACATGCTAAATTTAAGTTAAATCTAAGGTATGCCTAGATTATTTTAAATGTAAGGCATGCCTGAAATAGTCTGTATTTAACAGCATTAATACTTTTATATTTAGAAATGTACCCTCTATAAAGTATGTATTTAGAAACTAAAAAGAGCTGGCTGTAGTTCCTAAAATAAATGTTATTTTTTAAAATTTTATACTTTACCAGAAGTCAGTAGAGCTAGGACCAATAAAAGATACAAGGCTAGTGTGAACTAGATTTCACTTTTCTTTTGGGGGAAAAAAAACCAATAAAACCCAAAACCAAACAGGTCATTCCTCTTCAAACCGTCTTTACGCAAGAGAGGTGAAGAAGCAAACTATGTCTTTGCTGTCTAAACTCCCCAAGACCTATTCCTGTCTTACCATCTTGGACTCCTTACTTGGAAGATGAGTCTATCCTCCTACAAAGTCTACAGCTCACTTGCTAAAATTTGAAATGTGCCACCTTAGTGAGTCTTCCCATGCTGTACCTTCACTATGATGCTAATAAGAAACCCAAACCAGATCATCAGCATGTTAGAAAAATAACCTGCTGTGCTGACTACTACCATGACACTGCTTCCATCTGCCATCATCCACATTTTCCACCCTCCTACAATTACGGTGCCAGCTCTTTCAGGCAAGTGCCACATTTTTGGTTTTATCTCTGTAATACCTATTACATTTTTTCTGATTATTGATTAACTCTAAGGATTATAGTTCCATTACTGAAATGCAAAAAACAAGATAAAAATGGTGTAGTAATCACCAGCTCATCTAAGTAGACTTACCCTGTGAAAAACAGCCAAATGAATATACAGATAGTCTCCAGGTACTATTCTGGATACAGGTAAGGCTCTCCCAGTAGGGCTGCCTGTTAACTGTGAAACCAGTACTGTTAAATATTTCATCAGTGAGCACCTGAATTCAAAGAAGCTGAGTTAAATACATTTACCTCAATCCCTCAAACCATCTGAGGTATCCTAAATTTCAGCTGTCTCACCACTTGTAGTGAAACTTTCAAGTTAGAATTATGTCATTTTATGTTGCAAATGCAAAAAAAACCCCTGCATCACACTGAAAAGGCATAACACACACTGAATACAGTGAAAAATTAGCACTTTCATGTAACTTAACAGAACTGTCCAGCTGTCAACAGCAGCCTAGCACCAAGGAAAGTAAGGAGCTGAGGAACAGCCCAGATGTGCAGATGAAGTCCAAAGGCCAAGATGGTCCATAGCACACCTGTGAAAGGGCTTTATGAGCGTCCACGTAACTGTCAGAGTACAGAAAGAAAAGCCTTTGTAGGGGTCAGTAACGTCAGATCCTCTGCAGAATTGCTACATGTTTTGATGTAAGCTGCAAGTTGATATATTTTGGACGTCTCTTCCAAGCGTTACCTGTGGCATTTTGGCTTGCTCGTCACTAGATCAAATGTCACCCAATCAGAGCAAGAACCGCATCCATCACAGTTAGCAACCGGGCAGCGTCACCCATCAGCAGGCCAGGAGGCTCAGCGCTCTGACAGCCACCGAAACCTTTGTGGCAAACAAGCCCCCGTTGCCTGCTAGAGCAGTAAAAGGACCAGAACTGCTGACTGGTAGTGGCAGCAACACTTCTTCCCCTGGAAAATGTCATCTGAAATTCTGAACGTGTCATCTCTGAGACTTCCTAGCCCAAAGGCACATCACACATCCTACACCATCACTGGAGCTCAAACGCCAATCCTGACATTATATTACAGTCCTAAGAGGGTGAGACACTGATGTACTTCTTGCGCAAGGAGCGAGACAGAACCCTTGGACCACCAGATACAGCTTTCCAAGTGACAGGTAAAATCCCTAGCATTTCTCACTTTTATTAACCCTTTTTATCCAGCCGCCCATGCAAAACATGGTCTGTCAATGTTCCTGTTTGCACCCTGCACAATCTCCCTCGCATTTCCTGCTGAAACCCACTTACCACAGAAAAATTACTTCTAAGAATGCACAGAAACCAGAAGCGTCCAGAAACAAGTATGAAAAGACTCTGTAACTGGGTTTATGACTAAAGTAAATTAAAGGATTGAGTGGGTAAAAGAAGTAGTATTTCGATGCCATATTTTTACTAGTATCTTATAGCAAAGGTTTTATGGAAAATTTCAGGGATACCCATGAATATCCAACCTCATAAAGCAAACTGCAACTTTTGCTTATGTTCTCTATCCCACCTTAAATGTATTTTAAAAAATATGAACACACCAAGAGGGAAAAACACTTGGATAGGTGCATTTATGGTCTAATACGGATTTTCTTAAAATTCACTCTTCAAAAAGCAAAACACTAAGTACCACAAAGAGCGCCATGACTTATAATGATGTTGGCCCTCAAATGAAAACTTTGTATGTGAAAAGGCAGTCAGATGACAGAGCTGAAAGACTTTGCACTCACATGATATGAACACTAACTTAACAGTGCCATCACCACAGAAACTCTGAGGGTGTAACAACTGAAACAGCTGGAGAATTACCAGTGAACTCAGAGTATATTGCCAGGATAACCACGTGGATAAAAACTGGGAACCAAGTGGTTGAAGATGTCATAAGAGAACATAAAGGGGAATATGAGCAAAGGATGAACTTCAGAGAAATGCTAATTCTGTGAAGTCTAAAAAAAAAAAATAGGAACCATGGTTGCAGCACAGCGTGTGAGATAGCAGGCTGAAGCCCACACAAGAGAACACGTTAAGCTGAGACTCATGCTGTACCCCTGCCTAAAGGGCTGAGTCGGAGCAGATGAAGGAAAACAACGGCTGCATGTAACTTCCCATCTACACTGGAAGGGTGTTGTGGGAGTTAACTAATTATATCATAACTATAAAGGACTACGGAAAACTAGTTAGAGTTGTTTGAAAGTCAAAGCCTTGCCACTGAGAGCAAAAAATTTCATTCCATTTTCTTCCTCCACACAAACTGCCCTAGTTTGTTTTGATGACATGTCTAAAGTGGAACAACTTGTCCTTGATCTATGGTTGATGCTCACAGCAGAACCCATGAGACACTAGCTGCATTTCTGTAAATCTTGCAGAAACAAAACTACATAGCACCAGTTTTTCAATATTTCATGAAGAAATATGAAAAATATTTACAACCCTAGTAAACTGCACAGCAACTTCACAAAGGCATAGTCTGCTATCAATCTGGCACATGTTCATACCACTACTATGCTTTCATTTAAAAAGCTAGAGAATGAAAGCGGAAAGAATCTTTTAAACACAGTTCTGCTTTATATGTTTGTATGAGAGGATTATTTAATGGCATTGGGAAGTACTCGTAGCTGAGGATGACATGCAACAAGAATACAGCGCTACACCTGGAATTATTGCCATCTGCTTCTATGTTCTTGACGTCTTACTTTATTCTTCTGCTTCTGTGTTTCATATGCTGTCATGCATATTCTGTTTATACGTGCAGGTAGTAACGTATCTGTAGCAAGGGCAGGATGAAGTCCTAAAGTAAAGAACATCAACAGCAAAAGACCAAATGAAGTCCTAAAAAAAATATCCAGGAAACAGAGAATCAAAACATTAACTCAAGTACAACATGCAGAGTTGCAGTTAGGGGTCTAAAATACCACGTCTCCAGTTAATCGAGAGGACCGTCACGAGGGTGTGATCTAATTCTCAGGCATGTACCAGTCTGCATTCGCTGAAAAGGAAACTTCAGGTAGCAGAGCGGCAGCGCTGCGGCCACACGTCCTGCCTGCCAGACCACTAACACTTGTCGTGGGGAGCCCGCAGCCCGCCTTCACACGGCCTCGCCGCAGTGGCCGCAGGCCGGTGGTGGCATCACCAGCCCGGCGTGTGCCACGCTGTCACAGCGGGGCAGAAACAACTGCGCCAGCCTCATGACACAGAACCGCAAGACCCTTTTATAACCGTATTCACTTGCGAACTTGCCTAACGCAAAGTGAACGGAGCTTATGTTTCAACTCGACCAAAGGCGATGCTACCGACTGTCTCTAATTTAACGGACCGAGAAACTTACCGCAGGTCACGGAGTCAGCCCGGTGCTGCAGTTTTCACGTCACAGTATCGTTAACCTATCTGAGACCGACAGCGGACGGTCGGCACCTGCAGCTCGTCGCCGGCTACTCGAAGCGAGCCCACCCTAGCCGCACTCCACCACCACCACCAGCAGTTCGCGAAACGGCGGGAGGAGGCCCGGGCAGGGCTGCCCCGGCCGCCCCCAGCAGCAGGCACCCGGCCCGGGCCCACGGCGGGGCAGTGCCGCCCCCCGCCCGCCCCCGGCAGCGGTTAGGGCGGCCCGCCCGGCCCGGGCCCACGGCGGGGCAGTGCCCCCCCGCCTCCGCCCGCCCACAGCCCGGCACAACCGTCGCACCCCCTCCCCGCGCCCCGCCCGGCCGCACCTCCGCGGCGCCCCCCGGGACGCGGCTCCGCGGGACGCGGCTCCGCAGGCCGCGGGCCCGGCCGCCGCCATGGCGGGGCAGATCGGCCCGGCCCGGCCCTCCCGCCGCGGCCGCCGCTCGTCGTCGCCGAGGGTCCGCGCACCCCCCCCCCCCCGGCTCCACAGGAGAAACCCGCCGCGGCCACGGCGCCCCCCGAGCTGGGCCGGCGGCCTCCCCCCGCCCCAGGCACCCCGCACTCACGGAGCGGCAGCGGGCGGCAGGCGGGCACGGCGCGGCGGCAGGAAGCGGCGGAGGAAGCTGGGCCGCAGCCAGGGCCGCGCCGCTCCGCTCCGCCCGGCGCGGCCCGCCCCCGGCCTCGCCGCCCAGTGCTCCCCGCCCCAGGCCGGACGGTTCCCCGCGGGCCCCGGGGCGGCGGTAGCGGGGGTGCGGCCGGGGGCGGGTAGCGTGGAGGGCGGGTGGTGCCGGTTCGGGGGGAAGATGCGTCTAGCGGTTTAGGAAGGGCGGTGGGAAGCGGCGCGGCCCGGGGCTGCCGGCTGGGCGGGAGCGCGCCTCGGCCCGCTGAGGGGCGACGGGTAGCGGCAGGTCTGGCTGCGGGGCACCTTAGAAACTCAAGGCAAAGAAAGGAAGGGGGTGCAAAGGAGGAGAGACATGATGGGGTTACCTTCGCGTCTGAATTTGGCGGGGTGTTGCTGAAAGACCTGAAGATACCGCACTGGATTTGTGCGTGTGGGGAGCAGGCTAACAGGTTTGCCTGTGCACAAGGGTGCGGGTAGTCGTACCCAGAGGTTATGCAGAGGGGCCTGGGCCCTGCGTCGTTTTCAAAGAAGCCACCGTGGGAGAGACTGGAGGGAGATCGGAATCAGAGGTGTCCGGGGACAGGCGAGTGAAAGCTGTCGAGCACACGAGGGAGGAGCTGCTAGAAACGGATTGAAATTTAGCTCGGCATGTGGCTAGACAGCAAGGGGGGCTTTAGGTGGACAGAGGGCTAATCTAAATTAAGGACTGAGAGATAGTTTTATTGGAATGAGGTTATCCAGTGATAAGGCACAGAGGAAAAAAGGGGGAAAGGGTGAAGTTGCTGTGGCGCCTCTCAAAAACCACGGGTGGTGGATCTGTAGTGGATATGCTGACAAACAGGCTGAAAAAATAGTTAGAGAAGCATGTAAAAATCACTGGACCAAGCAAAAACAAGATGTCAGAAAGAGTATTGTTGAACGAGGTTGACAGATTAAGCGGGATTTGATTTAGGTAGGAGGAATTCTTTAGGCACTTCAGTGACAGCAATGACAACTGAGCACAAAGATCTGCAGGCAGACTGCAGACCATGTAACAGAGGAGCCCAGACATGGATTGTGAACACCGTGATCATGGGGTCTATACATGAAAGAGAGAGAAAGAATATAGGACAATAATCTGGAATAAACTGGATCAAGAAGTGGGTCCTTCCTCCTCTGCACAGGAGAGATTAGAGAACTGCAAGGAGCAATAGCTAGATTAAAAAGTTTAAAAAAAAAAAGGAAGGAAAAGAAAGTGACGTGAAGGGGAATACTTTCATTTAGCACAGGAGAGGAGAACAGAAATATCTGAAAGAGGTGGAACATCAGGGCACTGGCAGAAGGGAAATGCAAGCAAAGGAGGTGGAAAAGATGAGGTGAGAAAATGTTTCCCAAAAGAAACGGTTTGAATTCTGTGCAGAGAATGAGGACAGCAGGCTTTATGCATAGGTTCCTGTTGTGTAGGGGAAAATGGGGTATAAATTAGAATTGCATGTTAGGAAAACAGATTTGTCACAGAAATCAGACAGGTCCCCATCTTTCCTCGAGAAGCACTCAACAAGGCAAAAGCAGAGCCGAAGAAAGCCAGTGTCAAGATTGAATAGTGTCTGAGGTTTAGTAATGAGAGAAAATGATCAGTTAAGGGCTAAGAAGAAACACACATGAAGAGCATCAGCAATCAGAGGCATGAAAGAAAGAAAAGTGAAACCAGAGAGGGAAGGCCAAAAGCAAATAGTAAATCATGGTAAAGAATACTATGGAAAGGCTGAAAAGTCTGGGAAAAGAAAAACGATAGAAAAAGAAGATGCGGTAACAAAAATAATCAGAAAGGCGGTAAGACTTGATTAAAGCCTAGGTCTGTGAACCATTTTTTTGATCAGTGAAGGCTTCAGTCAAATAAGATGAGGATAAAGAGTGTGCAAGGGTAAATGCAGCTGGGTAGTCAGCTGGGAAATTGTGCCACTGGGAATGAGTGTTGGAGGCTGTGCAGAAATGGAGAGAGAGGGAAAGGAAGAAGAGATGAAATGGAGAGAATCCCAAGAAGTGAAATGAAGAAAGCTGCTGAAGAGGGGTTGAGTGAGTGCCGGATGACAGTGCCATGAAGGCGAGAGTAGAACTGAATGTGCTGCTTCCCACCCTTTTACCAGCTGGGGGAGTTTACCTAGCTTCATCTCCTCTGACTTCAAACTCTCAGGCTCTCACAAGAGGGACAGTAGATCATTCCTATTTCTGCAGGCAAGCATGTTTTCTCTTTGTGTGTATATATGTATGACCCAGGGTCAAATTAAAACCATAAATTAATTTATAAAAATGCAATGGCATGTGAATATGCATTCCATATGACAAGTATCCTGACACTCCACATTGCACGCCTTACAGTGATATATGCAATAAATGGAGAGTAACTGTGGTCATTATTTTACTACAGATAAAATATACAGTAAATCACCCTTCAAAAGAGAATTTCTAGAAGTAGTGTATTCTAACCGTACCTTTTTGAAAATGGAAAATGCATAAAACTTTGACTCATATATAGATATACTGCTTCAAACAGACAATTTGCAAATGCCTGTCAAGGAGGCCATATGGAGAGGCTGGCAGAAGGGCAGCTAGTGAACCAGTTATGTGTGCCAAGTTCAATTTGTCACACTTTACGGTACTGAGAAATATTTTGTTCTCGTTTTGAGAAGGAAAACTCTCATTAGCAAAGATTCAACAAAATACTCCTCAAAATGCATCTTTTACGAAAAGATACGGCACGCCTGCCTGTAAAGACTGGAACTGCTGGAATGTAATATATCTACAAAGGTATGCAGCAATATGGAGTACTGATTTAAAATGCATTCAGGAAAGGAACCCTCATTTCTCCACTTAAAACATGTCTTGGCCATCAGTCCTTGGGGCAGGAAGACTGACAGCTTTCAAAACCAAACTGTATCAAAATTAGGGATGCGGTTATTACCCTCGGACCACAGCTCCTGTGGCTGTGGAGAGACGGTGGCAAGGGTGAAAGTGGTGCAGGCCAGTGCTAAAATCACCTTTTCTCCTCGGGTGTAACACTGAGGAGGTTTTTTTGGAATTGCTTTTGAGTGGATTTGGCATCAAAATTCCTCATTCCTGTTCAGTCTCCCAGCCTTGGGTACCTTAATGCTTCTCAACAGCTTGGCTCGGTTGTGGAAATTACCCTGCCCAGGCAAAACAGCAGGTGCTGTGTGTGGCAGCGGGCAGCTCGCCTACAGCTTGGCCGCCCGGGCCGCTCGGCGTTTTATAGCTCTGGTGAAATCCAGCCTTCCCTGAACCAGGGGGTTGCCCTCGCGGGCCCCACGCAATGCTGTACATTCATCGGATGCGAGCATGCGAATATTTTATCGACGTCAAGTCATAAATGGCCAAAAATCTGAGGGGTTCACAAGAGAAAAAAAGCCCCCAAACTATTTTTAACCCAGCCTCGCTACTCCGGCCGTGCTTCCCGAGCCGCCGAGGAGCAGGCGGAGCCGCCCGGGGAGCCGTCTCCTCCCCCGCCGCGGGGACGGACGGCTGGCGGCAGGGAGGGCGCGGGCGGCCGCCATCTTGGGAGGCGGGCTGATGGGGGCCGGGGGCTGGGGCTGGTGGCGGGCGGCGCGGGCCCTGCGGGCGGCCAGCGGCGGCTGGTGGCGGGCGGCAGCGCCGGGTGAGGGGGGACGCGGGGGGCGGCGGGATGGGGTTTGCTGGCTCCCGGGGGGAGCCCCGTGTGAGTATATTAAACGTTACTGGGGGCGCTGGCGCTCCCCGAGAGGCCGGGAGAGCGGCGGCCGGCTCCGGGCTCATGGGCTGCGCCTCCTGTCAGGTCCCGGGGCGGCGGGTGCCAGCAGCCGCGGCCTCTGCGCCGGCGAAGTGCCGAGCCTTTCCTACCGAGAGCTCAAAGACTTGAAGAAGACCAACGTCCTCCACATAGACGTGCGGGAGAGGTGGGAGATCGACAGATTTGGAAAAATCCCGGCGTCTGTCAACATACCGCGTAAGTTGTTAACGTGGAGACGTTGGGTGTTCCCCTTTGCTTGATGGTCAAGTCTGTGAACAAGTGGCAGTGACTGAGCAAAAAATACTAGAGCTGTGCTAGACAGCTCTGTTAGTATGCTGTGAGGCTAAACTTTTCCTCCAAGAGGAACTGGAAGCCTTACAGTGTAAACTTGTCTGTGGATGGAGAATAAATGAGGCTTTTATGTATTTCCCAGTGGGTGAATTAGTGGAAGCTCTACAGATGGACCCAGCGGAGTTCAAGGAGCAGTACAACCAAAAGATGCCATCCAAATCAGACCCTGTGGTTTTTTCCTGTTTGGCTGGAAAAAGAAGTAAACAAGCACTTGCTTTTGCCACGTCCTTGGGTTTCAGCAGGTATGACTTGTGTGTATAAGGGTGGGATTCAGGCAGCCTCCCACCGCGAAGCGGAACTCATGCTCAGCTTCTTGTGGGCAAGGGTAAAAATTTAATGTGGAGTATGAGCAAAATGACTGGTATTTGAGTTAGACACGTCCTCTTGTCTCCACTGAACCTTGAAAGACACCATTGGGTGTTACAGCAAAGTGAGGTGTATAGCTCTGCGAAACAACCTTTCAGCAGCTCTGCACAGGTGACACATGCTGCCACTGGAGGGTCCTTCTGCATCCTAGGGCTCCCTCGCCAAGACGTTGCTTCCTTGTACAGCTTCATAAGCTCTAGTGCTGACACACAGGATGATTGGAAAGGTGGAGAACTGCTTGCTTTGGTAGAAGTAGGTTCTTAAGTAGTTTACAAAACCACACCCTTTGTTAAATTACAGTTCTAGCTGTACAGTTCACTGTTGACAAAGTACACCTTCACTTTCAGTAAAGCATTGGGTTTGCCAGGATCAAAGCAGTGAAGGCAATAGCTAAAAAGACAATGAGATTGATAGAGTGAAAGCAAAACCAGCATTTGGTTAGCAGAATTGTTTCACACATGCCAGAAGGTAACTCGCTGGCTTGAAGACTGCAGATAGTATTTTAAAAATTGGTTGGTTGCTCATGTTTTTGCTGAACTGCAATTCATGAACTGGAATATCCCTCTAATTCTAGTCAAAAGTATGGAACCACGTTCTTGTTTTATAAATATGTTGTTTTACTAAGTGTGAAATATCCTCCATTACCTGTTTTCCATGCTGCCTAATTGAAGGAGTCAGTATTATTTTGCATGGTGGGTTTTTGTTTTCCAGAGTTTAGTTTTGTGCAGGCTTATGTCAGATCATGCAGATTTGCAAGGAAGTAAAGATCTGTGTGCTGCATTTAGTCGATGACGTCTGAAGTATTAGACATAGTAAGATGTAAATCTCCCACTGCAGTAAGTCTGGTTTTTCTTTTTAAATAAAGAAGTAGCAAAATGTTTCATTGATCCAGCTGATACTACTTGCTTGATATTTGATCTCCAGCATGGTGTCATTTGGAAGAAAAGAGTTACAGAACACACAGCATGGAAGCAAGCAGTATTAGAGTACAAGGAATGTTGATCTGGTTCATTGAAGCTAGGTACAAATGTATTTGATTGCAGAGAATTTCTGTATGGGTTTTTTTCTCAGATTTTTTTGGTTTGGTTTGGAGGTTTTTTGCCATGTGCTCTTAGACACACACCTTTTTCAAGAGCCCTTCTTGACATTCTATCTTCTGTATATTTTCAGAGTTCAGCAATATGCTGGTGGCTTTGAGGATTGGGTAAAACATGAACCTCCAGAGGAAAAATGAAGATGACTACCCCAGCCCTTGCCCCATCAAGGGTTCGGGATGTTTTGTAGGTTTTAGCATTCAGACAATGTGCATTCCACTTTCAGAATACAGCCCACTCCTGTTTTCTTGTGTAAACCGACATTCACCTTCAAATAGCCGCCCTTATCAACTGCTTGGTTTATATTGTATCTAAAGATTACGACATGAACAGAGGATGTTAAAATTGTTCAACCTTTACTTTGGGCTGTGTTGTTTGGTGAAAATATGTGAAGAGAACCTAAGTGCTTATTATGTTTTACAAAGATTTTTGTATGAGGTAGTTTATGATGAAACTAATAATGATAGGACAAATAAAATTATCCTTTCCCAAATAACCGTGTTGGGTAGTTTGTTTAGAATGGTTAAACTGCAGATATCCTCATGGAATTGGGGTAACTGCCTTACGCATGGATTTATTATACTTCATGTGTAGCTGAAGTTTTAAAATAGTTGCTGTGTTACTAAAGAGTACAAATACAAAGTTTTAGATTTGTACTATCTGATTGTAAGGCCAAAAGTTCACTACTGGTCAGAAAAGGAAAACTGACCTGATGCTAGAATACTCGGTGTTCAAATTGTTTATGCGATTCCCTATTTTACAAGTATATCCATTTTTACATGCAGATCCGCTTCTGAGCAGAAAACGCTACGGCATTCGGTCAACTTCTGCTCCCTCAGCACCTCAGTATCAAGTGGTAACTTGCCTATATTTGAAGTTACTATTATACAGAGATGTAATCATTTTATGCTGGAAAATTTGTGGTGGCTAAGAAAGCTACTAAACTATTTATGTAGGTTAATTTGCGTGTCTTAAACTTTAAACTGACCCATCCCATCCCCACCTATAAATTTGCACAGTCATAATTTTAAGGATTTTTTTGTTTGTTCTTTTAATGCTATTAGCAGTTTAGAACTAGCAAAGGTCAACTGCTTTCACCTCCAGAAAATTTGCTAAGTCCTAGCACTGAAGTTCAGAACTCTGCAGGACATCTGTAAAAGGAATTAAAATTTCTGCTTTAATCAGTATTGCAGGTGATGTGCACTTATCCTCCAGCTCTTTCATTCTGACAGAGCAGTATGCATGGTGAGAAGAGGATCTAAAAAATATACCCCCTCGAGTTTAGAGAACAGAGAAGAAAAATTAACAAATCTTACTAGAATTTTATTTCTAGAGAACTCCTGTAGTTGGTACAGCTGGCTGTGTTAGCTGCCCTGACAGCGTATCTTACAGGGGTTTCTGGTCTCGTCTTTGCTAATAATCAGAGACCCTTTAGTGTAGTGGTCATAATAATGAGTAATGAGTGCATTTTCCTCCAAAATATCATTGATTTTTTTGTGGTCTTACTGCTATACTTTATTTCCAATCCATAAAAATCCCGAACAATTTAAGACCCAGAACTTAGATTAATTTCCAAAATTCTGGTTTAGTTTAACTGATGAACTAATGGGAGGAAGATGAAATGAAAATGCCAGGATGAGTATGGGTGTTACCTTGTAATCAGTTACTCTGCAATTCTCACTATCTTACTTTTGAAAGGTCTTTTTCCGACCAGATCAGGAGGAGTAACAGATGCCATTGGTTTTGTTGGCTTTAGCCAAATCCTATGATCTCTTAGTTTTGTCTGTTTAACATGATCTAGACTGTCAGTTTCACAGTGCTGTGGGCACACACTCAAAAGGGGCAACTGAAGCCCACTGTTGGCTCTGTTGTGCCAGGCCTCAACGATGCTTTCTGATCTAGACCATTAAGGTCAGATTGTATGGAAAATTTGAGACATGCTGAAAATATTTAATGTGTAACTAATCATGCCTAGCTGTACTGACCAAGCCAGTATGCAAATGAACAAAGCAAGGAGATCCAATCAGCTAAACTTAATCGCGATTCAGAGGTTGTTGGGAATGTCTAAAACTACACAGCCTGTAGTCTAAAACTACACAAAAAATGAACAACAGTTACACTGGGTCACACCAAGATCTGTCTAGTCCATTATTTTGTTTGGCAGCAACCAGAAATAAACATCTGGGGAAGAGCATAGAACAGGGCAAGTATGTAGTGATACAATCCCCAGATTATTCTCATTTACAACTCTGAGTTCTTTGCATATCTTGGTGTATTTGTAAATTTTCAACACACACTCCCAGCAGTCACAGCAGGCTGCACTGGGTTCTCTCTCCCTTTGCTGCTTCTCTGCTTGCCATGTATTATTCTCATTGATGCTCCTGCTTCTTCTGTCAGAAGTGATGAAGAGTTGTCACCTCATCAATCTTTACACCACTCATGATTTTTCTAGACCTCTGCGATTCTGAGCTGAAGAGCTGTGGATTTTTTTAATAGGAGAGCCACTGTATACCTCTTTTTTATTTTCATTAGTTTTTGTTAGTCTTGATAGTTTTTTGCAAGGTGTTTGTCAAACTATTTGTAGTTTGTCAAAGTTGATAATTCTTTCTGTGTCTTCCTCTCTATCTTCATTATATGGTTATAACTTGCTTTTCAAATCATGTTTTTTGAGTTAAGTAACTTGTCTACATCCTTTTAGATTTTTCCTTAAGTCTTTTTGACATAGATGGACTGTGCTTGCTTTGACACTCTGCTGTCACCTGTAACTATATAATCTGTGAAGACTTTCAGCTAATTATCTTTTAATGAAATACCTTATTTTTATGTATTTCTCTCCTGAGATGAAGCACAGTAAAGGTGACTTTTTCTGTATGGTTGATAGCAAAGCTGTTCGAATCACATTATGTTCCATTTCCTGTTCCAGTTTACATCCTTCTCTTTATAACTGTCATCACTGAATCAGTTTCCTTCAACCGCACTTTATTGCCTTTTACCATTTACATCAGAATCAGAGCTGGTAAAACTACCCTCACCTCCACAGTAGAGAAATGACTTAAGATACTTCTATTTACCACCAAGAAATGCCTGATATTTTAGCTGTGAGGTTTAGGTCACATAGGTAATTTAGGTGTGAAGTAAAGTCTGCAAGGACTCCTGAGCAGCAAGAAAACTTTTAATCACTCCAGCCAGAACTCTTCATTAAGTGTGCGAAATCCCTAATTTCAAAACATTAGCTTTTTTAGCACATTATATGGTGTGAGAAGACTGATGTTTTACCTAAAGAACAGTTCCTGTTTAAGAACTCCACACAGTGTTCAAGTTGCATTGATTTATTTCTATTCCCCAAGTCCACATTACAAATAGCACGTTTTAGACTTCAAAAAACAAGGGCAAATGGCCAAATTCCACTCCTTCGATCAAGTGTCTATAAAAGGTAGGGATCAAATGGCAACAAAAGTAGTAAAGACCAAAATGTATATATTTTCAATCTATCTATCTATCTCACCAAAGTGGTTTGGGCTTGTTGATGTAATGTTTTACAAAAATAACCTGAACAGAAATAAATGCTAGTAGCCTAATGGGCTACATAGAAACACACTTCAGTTATATTTCACTGAATAACCAGCCAATTACAAAGACAGGTATTTGCAAAAACAGGGGGTTTGTAAGGGGCCAGTTTTTTGAACAAAGACGCATCATAGAGCAAGGGTTTTCAAGAATTTCCCTCCAATATTTCAAACCAGTGAAATGTGTTGCTTCAGGAAAAAAAAAAATGAACAATGTTACTGCACTTCATTTTATCATTCAATTTTTATACTTGGGCAAGTTGGCATTATCATTCAAAATGAAGGTGTACAGAACTCACTTAGAAACAAAGTTATCTAAAAATCAAGAAATTCAATTTAGGCCACTTCCTGACTTCAATGGGATATCTGCCTGAGTAAGGAACACAGGATATGGCCTTCTGTTTGAAGGAATCTCATTTTCTCCAGCACATAGTTAACCAAGGAATCCCATTTCAGTTATTCTAAAGAGTTGCTCCTAATATCACAATTAAAATTAGCCAGTATGAAGCTCACCAAAAGCTTGATCCTCTTAAATAAACTCTCTAATGAACCACACAAATTCACACTAACAGTGAAGGCAGACTAACAGTGTATATCTTTTGTACAAACAAAAAATCCACCATAAAAAACAGCAATCATATCCAGATTTGTACTTGACTGTGAAATATTCCAATTGTACTACACAGTACATTTACTTGAAAAAAAAAAAAAAAATTATAGTATGTTGGGTTTTTAAAATTCCTAACACTTGAAATGTTTAAGAAAACTGCAGAATCACTATACATATTGCACTTCTCTGGCAAGCTGGGCTACTATGCTTCATGGCAAAAACATCCAAGTACATCTACTGAGTAAAACAGCATTTTTCTAATCCAAAAAAGGAACTGAATTTCTTTCCTGCAGCTTTCATTCAAACTGTAACAATATTCTTTGCAGGCTCTTCTAGGCTTTATTTCTGATGGATTGCTGTTACTTGTTACAGAATCCATATTTATGTTAAAAAAATTAACAGAACTCAAGGTAATGAATAGATTTAACATACAGTGCACTATCTTCCTTCAGTCACAAACAAAATTAAGACAAGTCATTAATACAGTTACACTCAGGCTTCAGGTTACTGTTGCTTTTAAAATAGTTCACTTCAATGGCAAGTTACAATTTTCTCAAAGCAAACAAAACCAATAATGAACTTTTGTTTTGAGTGGATAGTGTTAATCTTTTGCAGCTTGGTTTAACGTTTGATTCCTTACACTGAAAAATCTTAGTACATTTGCTCCAGCGTCAGAGAAAATGATGCGGTTTTAGAGGAAAAGCTTTCAAAATGCTTGACACAAACAAGCTATTTATTCTTCAAGTTCTTTGTCAAAGATGTTATGAAAACCTTCTGTCCATTTCATGAACACAGGAAAGATCCCAGGATGTCTTGAGTCAAAGTGGTCCATAGAGAAATTCTTTGGAATGTCTTAAGATTGGCTATAACTAGAGTTCTGGCTACCATTTGGACCCTGTTCTCCTTCACTGTTTGGAAGAAAAAAACAAAACAAAACAAAAACGTGTCTTCAAAAAAGAAGCATCATGTTACATTTTTTTAAATTAAAAAATATGGTATTCTGAAAGTAGTAAAAACCTTTTGAAAGAAAATACCTCGACACATACACAAATAGTTTAATAAAAAATGCAAAGGTTGTTATTCTTAGCATGCATAAATAACTTCAGTGTGTTTGTTTTAATAATGATTTCAGTATATCCCCATGCAGCTGCCTGCTGAATCTACTTCTGAAGTCAACATTCTAAAGTTCACATTACAGAAGTGTGTGCTCAGGAATTTCCATGTGCAGATTCCCAACAGTGATACTGAATCACAGTAATTAAGTACGACATCAAGCAGGCCCAGTTCCAATGACTCCGGTCCAGCCACGGAGCCTCACAGTGCGGTTCCTTACATTTGCTGAGCTGTACTGATCACATTCTAATCACATTAACGCTCTCCATAAAACAATGAACGTTTTGCTTCTCAGTAGCTCCTGAACAGTAAGACTGTTTGTAATAGAGAGATCTGCACTGGAAAAACATAGGCTATATCTCAAATTAAACATTTACTCATTCTTAAGATAGTAGTTCAGTTTTTCCATATGAAAGGCATATTAAGGAAGTACAGTACCTGTTTGGAGGTGGTTTTGGTTTAGGCATTTTACTAAGAATAGTAGCCATCTCTTTCCTCTCATCAAAGTTCTTCCACTGCTCATACAGTTTCAGAATAACCCTGATTATTTCTAAAATCTGATTAAAAAGAAAAGAGATCCTAAGGTCAGACACAACAGTGATTTTATCTTTGTCATAGTTGGTTTAAGTGTGTAATTAATTAAACATGCCCTGAAAGGAATTTAAGCAGCACAATCTTCATATTATAAACTGAGCTGTCTCACATTTAATCTGGTCTGGCAACCAACCATTTCTATAATTAGCTTTTTTATTTAATTGTGAATGGAAGCCTCAACAGAATACTTTCCCTCCAATTCAACTGTATATACCATTTCTCCTCCCCTGCAAGCTAAATAGCTTTTTATTTATTTATTTGCAACTACTGCCACAGCTTATAACTATGCTACTGGGAAAATATGGACACCTGACAGCATGACTACAGCTAGATGTAGTAACTGATGATTATCAATGTCCTATACACATCAGAGGCACAGCATAGGAAAAAAAAGCCCCAAACCACCAATATTGGTCTGAATTCTTTCATGTCAAGATATAAAGAGCCAAGGAATGTCTAAATACTTCTTATTATATTCTTATATACATGTAATAAGAATTGTTAAAATTTCATATTCCACTTCTGGAAGCGTAAGCATTCTCTACCAGTTTGGACATGTTCTATCTACTGCACCTCAACTACCCTAATTTCCTATTAAATTTCTAGTTCAATATTCTATATGAAAGGTGCATAATGTTTGGTTTATGATTTGTTTCATCATTCTCTAAATTAATAAAGTAGCCCTCTTTTTTCTTTTTAACATGTGGACTTTGGTTAAGTGCTACAACAATATATATCCTTGAAACAAATGTCACAGTTGGGTAAGAGGTCCATGGTGCTGATATTAAAAAAATCAAGCTTAGATTGTACCACTGTTATGAGAACCAAGACATGTAAACATTCAAACACGTTCAGTATCAAGCTTATGGTAACCTTATCTGTCAAATATACGTTGGTACTCCTCTGCTGCCAATTTATTATCACCCTGATTTTACATGCATAATTCAGAGCTCTTGATGCAGCATAGCATCCACACTGTGCTTAAAAAAGATGAATCCTGGAATACAAATACAGGGCCAGGGTATCATCAGTGGCATAAAAGACAATACCAATGGCACAGAGGGCAATGTTACATCTCATCCATAATATGCTATTTAATTCCAGACACTCAGTTTTGAAAAAGATAGTCTGAAAAATATGTGCAGAGTGAAACAGTGTGATTGGGAATATGATTATTAGTTTGGCTCACTTGCTGGAGGTTAAAGGAGTCAATCTTAACTAAAGGTTAAAGAAACTAAACAGTAAAAGGAACTAGGGAAGATGAAAAACTTTATTGGTATGAGAACAACTGCACCTTGGAACCTGATAAATTTATGAAGGGGATTATTTGACATAGAATTTGCAATAGCAGGGAACTCAAGTGAATGATCTTGGAGTCCCCCTGTTTAACACTGACTGAAGTCACAGTCCTGATTATCCTGAAAGTGTCAAGAATGTTTTACACTCTGCTTACTATGTACATTCATAGGGAGAAAATGAGAACAGTGTGTAGGCATGATGCTGAAAGGCAAATCAGAAAATCACACACACTGGAATTTAAGTCAAACACGTGCTGGCAATCTTAAATGACGAACAACACAGGTAAGTCTTTTCCTGGCAAAAAAATTTCAAAGGATATTTGTTTTATACTTCCATCTGAAAAATGGCAACACCAGAAACACTTTGCCATTATGCAATGGTTCTGTCTTGACGTTCAGAGCAGGGTGATAACCGGAATGACCTGACATTGTCTCCCTGCCCGAGAAATCTACCTAATTGCGACAGCACCTAACATGATCACAGAATGAAGATCAAATCAGTACCACAGACATATAAGACAGTAGTTTTATAACCATAACTACCGTTTCCGGTCAGTCCGTAACAGGTGTCGGGAATTAAAAACAGAGTACCTTTTCCATATCAACAGATAGCTCAGCAAACCATTGCCTTGCATCCTTCTGCTGGACAACACAGGCCACGTGTAGGCAAGCTGCAAAGATCAGGTGACACGGGTACTGAACAAAGATCCACTCGATACAGTCAGAAACATTCTATTTTTTATAAACACTATACAGTTGAACAGAGAAAGCTTGGGATTAATTATCTGATTTTTCTTCAAGACTTTTTAAGTTGCAAGACTACACTGTCAGTACTGTATGAAACACAAACTGAAGCACCTTATGAGGGCACTCTAAAGAATGCCTGTTGATGGGACAGTGCACAGAATACATCCAGTTAAAGAGACATTGCTTGTGTTACTTACCTAGAGCTATCATGAAAGGAGGGTACAGCAGACAAAGATCAGTTCTATATGTGTCATTCACTATCCTCCTGTGCAAAAAAGAATTTGTAAGCATCATTTTGTTCACCTTTAGACTATATGAATTCAAAAACTGCCATCAGTTTATAAATATTTTGTCAGTTTTACAGATGGTAGAAGCAGTGAGACTGCAGGGCGAAACAGCAAAGGAGGAGATCTCTTTCCTTGTAAAAATCTCTTTAACACCTTTCATTTTTTCGTTTGTAGTCACAGCAGAAGTTTATTTGGAAGCACTATTACAGTGCCATAAATGTCTTTCTGCAGAGGGTGTTGATGTACACAATATAATAATTATCCCTGTTTCACAAGTAAGTAAGGGCAAGCATACAAGTAGCATTTTTACTGTCTTTCTGTACTTGAGAAACAGTTCAAGAACAGAAGTTCTGCTTACACAGCTAAAAACCTCTATATACTGCTTCTACCTCCTATGACAAGATACAGCAGAAAGCCAACGTTGACAGAAAAACATAACCGCTACTGACAGTCACCATTCAGTAGTGAAAAAACTGCTATTAGAGCTAGTCTAAAAATAAAAATTAGATCATTGCTAAATAAAATCATTACAGGATTAAAGACAGAATTATCTGAGTTAGAATATATACCTGCACAGGTTAACTAGGGCACCCTTTGTATTCAAATATGGCTAAGCCTGCTTTTGATTAAGCACCTTTGAAGCATAACCGTTAAATGCTTTCTTGTTGAAAGGAGGCACTATTGCTAATCATTGTCTTCATTACCATGCGAGAGGTAGCAGCATGTCTTCTTGGCCCATATCTTGCACATATTGGAGCAAAGGTCTGTAAGGATGATATACTATCAAACAGCAGTCCTAGGAAAAGTGTCAACGGGATAAAAGTTAGATTACAATGCAGAATGTGTTGTCAGTTCATATTAAAAACATTTGGTTTACAAGTCAATGACTGACTATTTTTTTGAAGTAGCATTCTGACACCTAACCCTACTCTAACGAGGGCAGTGCTCTCTCTAGAATACCATTACATAGCATGGTTGCCAGTCTGCCAATGTCCTTCCCTTAAGAGACATAGAAAGCCACATCTGCAGCACACTGAAACCTCATTTGCTTACAAACCCGTAATTCCCACTTGGAAATACAGAACGCTGCCAGAAAACAGTCTGTCACTAAATACCATACATGGAAACATGCCAAAATAATTGACACTGGTTTGGAAAGAAACAAAGAAAAAGAAAAAAATCCACTGCTCTCAAATCCCCTTTTATCAGGCCCAGGTTGGTGTAAACAAGAAGGAATAACCTCGCTGAAAGCAGCCAACTGTAAGGATACTACATAGAAAAGCTGCATTAAGTTACATGCTCTGAACACTGAAGTGAGCCACGGTTATTATGCGTACTATATACTGCATAGCGTACTAGAAAAGTAAGTTAATCCCTAAAATGGAACTTCTTGTAAATGCAATTATTTGTGATAAAACTCCTGTATACAAACCCCAGGAATTACTGCCATGGATAGCAGAGGTATCAATGACTAAATCTAAACAGGTTATCTAGAAAGGAGTTATAACAACTGTAGGCACAAACAAAAACTTTGATCTCCTCTGTGTCCTGTTCCCAAAACATCCTTTCTCAGTTGCTGCCTAACTCACTAGGCTCCTCCTTGGTTTCTCTCTCTTCTCCGTGCTTGAGCAGAACTACCCGAGTACAGCGAGCCCAGTGTCTAACCCATCCAAGTCCAAACAATATGCAGAAATTAGGCACCACTTTCCCAAAGCCCCCTAAGAAGCCTGGGCTGCATCCTTTCAGCTGCCCTAGAGAACACAGCAATGGGATAGCAGCTTTTACAAAAAGCAGGAACAGCTCCTTTCTTTCAATGTGCCTGGAAGAAAACATCACGTTGTGCTCCCTTCATCCACCAGCCTAACAGTTACAGCACCATCTTAGAAAATGGGAGGCCCTGATTTCAGCTTCTTTGTCACAGGATTCAAACTCACATCTCACTTCCTAGAAGATACTCTCATTATCAGGTTATAGACTAGCATGAGTGGGATACTACCCACACCTTCTGCTGAAGCTAGAATGTATACATAGCTCCAGATTCTTCCAGGAAAGAAGAAGAGGGCATAGAAAGAAGACAACTCTTTATGCTCTTGACTGGCCATTCAGCTGGGGAAATTGGAATACTGACGTCCTAGTCTCTGCATCAGGACTTATATACAGTTACCTTTCTTTTAAAAACAGAAGCAGTTCTGGAAACAGAACTTAGGTTTTACCCATCCCAAAAGTGCTATAACCACTAGGATGCAGAGCCATACACACTCCTCCTGTCCCCACCACTCCCACAATCTGCCCTTTCTGTTGAGAAGTCCAGCTTCCACACAAGGAGGTGAGAATGCCCTCACTCAGCCTAGATGACAGCACATTAATTATGACATTCTGCTGAAAATGTTAATGTTAGACCTGCATGGACATCATTCAAAAATTGGAGTGGAGGGAAAAAAAAAAAAAGCAAACCACCAAAAAACCCCACCTACCATTAATTCTAAGAGATAGAATTCACATTCTAGTATCTGCAAAGAAGTAAAATCACAGTTAAACAGCAGCATGTTTCAGACAGCAGAAAGAATTAACTGGCATCCATGAATGCACAGGAATTTTCAACCCATACTTGCAACAGTCTTAAAAGCATTTAATCTGAAACTACAAAACCAAGCAAAAATTAAACATTATTAAACGCAAACAACGCATTTAAACATCTTGGATCAAGTTTACTATGTAAAACTACTTCATTGGCAGTACTTGTCTGATTTGTTTCAACACCTGGCAGCAGCAAACTGTTTCCACGGTATTTATACATTGGAATAAATAAGTCCTTTTGTAGAATTAGAGCCTCTTCATCAGGCCACTAACATGCCAAATGGCCTTTTAAAGCATTTTCAGATTTAATTTCATGTGAAATATTCTGTCCAATTGTAGCAATTAAGTCAGTTCTCATGTTCCATAGAGACAGTGATGTATTAGTGATATCAAGGAAAAGACCAGACTCTTTGGCTATAGGAAAGCAGTACCCCAAAATAAGTTTCCATTTGCTTTTATCTGTAAAATAGCAGTGCCATTTTATGCAAGGTCTTAGATATTTTATATTCTGATGTATCATTTGGCTTTCTAGATTGGGTGAAAAGCAAACCAACAAAAAAGTAGTATTTGTCACAGTCAATCTAAAAATAATGTTTAACTTTCAAAATAGTACAGCACAGGTCAAAACTGGTTTCAATAAAAACTACAAAGTATCTCAGCATTGTGACTGAGAATGCCTTGAAAAACCACTGGTAAATCCATATTTTAAATAATAAATTAAAATTATTTTTCAAAAGCCATTACATTTTACAGGCAAAAATAAAACTGCTTTCTGTAAGCCAACTGCTCCTGTGTACAAGCTTTGAAGCATCCCAGGTGCAAGGGCTATTTACCTTCCCTGGAGCAACATATTTGTAAACAAGAACATTCAAAAAAAGCTAATCCTTTTTCTCATACTACATAAAAATTACTATTTCAGTCCCCACTCACATCACTTCTCTTTATAGCATTCCTGTCAACAATTTAAAGAAAGGAGGTTATTCAAGATTTATTACTTTTGAAAGTTAACTTTCCCAATAATCTATCCAAAACTAGTTATGAGCAACCTGACATATGAGTATAAAAATATTTCTCAGAATTTAAAAGACAGAATTTCTTGCAAAAAATTATTTGCTCAAGTTGTATTTCAAACAGCATACTTACATGATTCATCCTATAAGGAAACTCCTTCGGAAAGGCATACGAAAACCTAGTTTTCACTACAGTAAAGAGAAATCAGTATGTTAAAAATTCTGTAATTAATACTTTTACTTCTTTTACTTTCTATTAATTAATCTGTATATAGGCCTTCAAATCCATTTGGCAGCACAACTGCTTGCAGTCCAGAAGGTTTGTATTTGAAAGAGAAAAGTTATGAGATTTAAGATCCTGAAAGGGAAAGAGAAATACAGCTGAAATCCAGATTTGCAGAGATACTCAGCCAGATACTTGTCTGCTGCTTTGGACACTATTAAATCTTCCGGTTAACCACCAACCAGCTTTTGGCACCTGACTTTCCACAAGTTATCAGTCACAGAGCTATCTACCTACTGATGTCGCTCCAAATCTGATGATCTCTTCAAGATCTCAGTTCCAACACTAAATCCAAATGGAATTTTTACATGGGATTTTTTACACAGGCTTGATCCTTCGTCATGCAAGATTTTAAAGCACGTAATGGAGTCTTAGAAAAACAAGACCAAAGGCAGGGTGAGGGAGCTCAGCCAACAGATACTGTATTTCCATGATGTAAAGATTTTGGACATGTGAAAAACAGGCTCAAATTCAAAGCAAGAAGTTAATTCACCACATTGCATTATCAAACATTTCAAGGCTGTTTCTCTCCAAGAGAGAGACACCTGAACATCTGCTTAGGCATATGACAGGATTCAAGACACTTGTCTCCACGAGAATGTTCAAATATAACCTGTTTTCTAGCTTATGATGATCCCCGATTTAGATACTTAATTATCCTAATGCAAGAACAGGGACAAATAGCGCACTGTTAAAAATTCTGTTAAGTTCCAAAACCAGAGTGATCTTGTATTAGAATGCTGAGCAAAGAAAAACTTAAGGATGTGGATTTGAGATTTCTGCAAGTGAAACATTTAAAAATCTATTTTAAGTCGCTGGTCTCCAAGGAAAACAGGTAACATTTAACATCCTAGAAGTGAACAATATTCCTTATATTAATCACAGACGGTATAGTATGAAATGATACTACTTCCAGAAACTCAGTATGCCATTCACTTTGATGAAAAGATAGGGTCAGTCTTGTGGACTAAAGAATTCAACACTTAGACCTACAGTGGACTTTGCTAGAAAATTTGCTGTAGGACAGTAAGACTAGGCTACTGGTTGGAAATTTTAATTACTTCAAGAAAGAAAAGAATGAATAAAGCAGGTTTCTCAAGAAGCATGCAAACTGAAGAGATCCATAGTAAAAAAAATAAATCATTTTGAGGAGGAAGATAGGGGAACAAAACTTTTTTCCCACAAAGCAAGCTGCAGACACAACCATATGCAACCGTCCTTTCAGTGAGCTGTGGAAATGGAGAGAAAAGCTTTTGAAGTTGCCAGAAACCAGGCTGAGATTATCTTCCTTACAAAGGAAGCATGTGTTAATAACTTCATGTTTCTACCTAACAAAAAGCAAACAAACCTTTTCAGCCAACATTACAGCAGTCATGCCTTTTGTTATCTTTCTTTCACTTGTCTGAATTCATCTTTTTTCTCCTTTGATATGACGGCCTCCAAAAAACCTGCTGTGTGCTACTGAAGCAACTCTGGTAAAAGAAGACCAGGTGGAATAAAAGACATTAACATTAACAAAAAGCCTGTTGCTTTTTGTTCCCACTTCCATGGAATACAGAGCGCTTATCAGGGCAGGCAGGGGTTCTAGGTCTGAAGGGAGAACTGTGGAGGAAATCATCTGCAGGATTCTGAGACTTGAGATTTTCAGAAATGGCACAGCTCAGGACTAGAAGTCTAAGTAAAATCAGCTACTGCGTATTTACCAAAATCCATCTAACTTACTGATGCATCAAAACTGTCACATAGACCTGTGCTTTGCGATGCTACTGCTGTAAAAAGAGCAACTCTTATTGCTAAATCCAGTACTGGTCTTGGTCATGCTGATGCTCAAGATGTATTTCAGTTCTTGGTGGTGGAACTGTCACACACAGCCAGCCCTGTGGACTGATATACTGACTGCATGTGGAGGGTACAGATGCAGCCAGTCACCTGTTCCCTCAACAGCCAAGAGGGATTTTGAAAGCAATGACCTACATTTTGAAGAGCATAGCCAGCAACTGCCTATTGAGAGCAGCTGGACCTTCTGGGTCCAGCATTCAGTTAAGGAAGCCATCACTTGGAGGATGAGATGCAAGTTACAGGAACTGGGAAATACAAGGCAAGTGGGACAGATAGAGAATTAAGTAACTACAGTGTGATTTTATTGCATTTATTTGTGACTAGGTTATAAAATGTATTTTCAGAAATAAATATTGTGTAAAGACTAATTTTATGATGGGGGAAAAAAATAGAAGATATACAGCCTACCAAAAGTTCTGAAAACAGGCACTTCTGTGGAGCCATACCTTTTATAAAACAGACACATAAAGCCCTACGTTTCCAATTCCATCTTTGAGGAGTTCAGAAGTTAATTTACTACTCGATACTGCTTATAAACCTTGATAGTTTAATTTTATTAACTTGTTTTTATTTATACTTGGCATAAATTCCAACCAGAATCAACAAAAAATAATACAGAAAGGACCCTTCTGTTTCTGTATTTAGAAATGGAAATTATTTATTCTAAATGGCTTTAACTGGCTCCTGGCAGTCAACATGCAAACCCCTCCATGAATTGATAAAAAGCTACCTTTTAAAACCAAGCAAATAACAAAACCCACAAAGAAAATGTTTGATCTCCCTATAGAGATAGCAAACTACAGTATAATGAAAATCACCGATACTTACATACAGAAGTAGCAGCAGAAATCAACCTTGTATTTGAAACAACACCAAATTCCTGAAGAAAAAGAATGGTAAATGAGGTGAACTACCTGAAATACCATATACTCATAGTGTTATCAAACTAAAATAACAGCTTCTTACTAAACTGGGCTTCTTTATGCAGTATTTCTTTCTTATCCCCCACCCCTTTTTTCTTTTTTTTTTTTAGGTAAACAGGGTAAACTCTTAGGTGAAGAGTTTTTTCATTAATTACTTTGTTGTTTGAGTTGTGAGGAACAAGTAAACATTTATGAAAGGTACTAAAGCCACAAAAGCTCAGTTGGCTAACACTCTACATATAAAATAGACAAGAGGGCTTCAAGAAGGTATGTTGGTTTTTCTTAACCCACTTGGAGAGAAAACTGCCTTTAGAAACCTGTCATTCACTACCTTTTTTGTTTCCATGAAGCCTTAGCTCCTCTGCTGAGACAGTCAGCATGCTGAACTTTTTCTGTATACAGCGTTCTTTCAGAGAAGTGCACAGTTGATTCATTACTGCTATAGCTGCCCTCTAAAGTTGCAGAAGCTTTACTGTTAAGGAAGGCTGCACAGACTTCTAGTATTTGTTCTAAAATGCAAGGTACAGCTGTTTATATATACACTCTATGTCTGTACTTTCTTAAAGGCTTAATTAACAGGCTGATAAAAAAATACTCTTTCCAATACTCTGCATCTTTCTCCTTTCTTTCATCTCTTCCAAACACTGAAAGGTATCACACTATTTGTACAGACAACAGTATTACATGTAGACACTGGATTAATAGGACTGTTTCTACCATCCGCTAGGTATTTGAGTTCCTCCTGTAAAATTCATTAGTGCTGACATATCACAAATTGGCCAATTTGTTTGTTTTTTTTTTTTCCATTACACAGACACTTCTCAAACAGCCAAAAAACTTCTTGCATTACAGAGGACTAAGAGCAGTGCCCAGCTGATGCTAACTCTTGGCCACATTCAAAGTAGACTACTAATGGAGGCATGGAGCCTTCTCACCACTATCCCTAATGAGTCAATTCCTTATGATAATTTCTCAAAGACAGAGTATGAGCTACAACATACTTTTAATTCAAGTAATGAAAGTGTGGTAAACTCTGAGAATCCCTCACTATATGAAAGGGAAAAGGATAATTAGGAAAAAATTTCAAATTATGCTTTAAAGTTTGAGTAAACATGAATAAGGAAAAACACACCAGAAAGGAGACGCTGCACAATTTAAGATATAGTGTATGTAAATATGTAAACACTGTTTCACAGTGAGACAGCCATTTAAAATACTCTTTCCAATTTTCAGAGGCCCTTCAGGGTTAGTAACATTGAGAAAGATCAAATACTAAATAACATGTTTGAAGGCGTTCTCCATCTCCTTTTCTTAAGTGCTACAGAAATCTATACAAAAAAGAGAAGGTTTCAACCCCCAAAGCATGAAGAATGACAAAAAATTTAAAAGTCCTAAACGTTTTCTCTCTCTCATACATCACATAATTTTACATTAAAAAATTGTAATACTTCATACCTCTACTTTGGATGCCAAAAACACACACGTAGGAGCCATTAATACTGGATCTATACTTTTTAGGGAATATCTGAAATGTTATAACAAAATTATAATATGTTGTTTCATACACGTAGAACGATTAATCTATTAAGAGCACCACACTTCCTTTTGAAAAAGCAAAGCTTAAGTTAACTTTATTAGCATAAAAGCTTTACACCATCCAGAAAACAAAAGTGGCACTGTTTTTAATACAGAACTGCATTTTAAAAGGGCTACCAAAATGTGCCTAGCAAATGTTTTATTCTTGTACCATCATAGTAAACAGTCCTACCTGGCATAGAATCTCTTGAAGTAGACTGTAGCAGTGGCAATAACTTGTTGTCTTAATTTAAGATGTTCACCTAAAGCCTGGATAACTTAAAAAAAATGAACAAAAGCTTGAGTTGAGTTTTTACAACAATTTGACACCAAATAGCAAAGGATCTCAAAACATGACTAGTGCTGGGGATTCTAAGGAGCAGCAGCACTGTCTTCTCTCTCAGTTCAGATACGTTGTTCTGGTGAGACAACATGTTGCTGTAAACCTACAGACCTGCACGTGAAGAAGCACTGCATCCTGAAGCTTGTGGACACCTTCAAAAAGGGAAAGGAAACTTGACTTCACTGTGTACAATGTGAGTATGACCTTTAAGAAGATGACAACACAAATCTCAGAAGGGTAAACCTTGGGTATTCCGTTTTAGAGCAGAACAAATTCAAACACTTAAAATATAAGTCTATGGCTTTTCAGTGCCATGCAAAATGTTTTTTTTTTTTTCAAACAGCTAAAGCTGCCAACACAAACATGGTCATTAAATTTGGCAGAGGCAGCAGGTGTTAAAAAAAATGACATATTTAGTCTAGGGAGAAGGGGTGGGAGACCAGAGGATGCAGTCAGCTGCTCCATCACTGTGGTCCTCTGCCAGTTGGCCAAGAAACAACCCTGGTGTCATCTGTGCAGGTAGCTCTTGTTTGGCCTCCCAGGCAAAGGAAAGGTGCCAAGCAAATTAGATGCATCGAGCTGGGATTAAGAGCAGGGGTTGGATATAGAGAATGGCACAGTGAAACATAAGGTTGTTACTTGTTATTTTTCCCATACTTCTTCACAGCCATTATTCTGAGCAAGGCTTGGCTGTGTTAAGACTCCTTCTTCTTTTTTTCCTCCCTCACCAGAAATGTCCAAAACCGTAATTTAAAATAAACTTAGGTATATATTTAAAATATGTACAGTAAGGTCAAGACAGCGACTGCTGATGGAAAAAGCAAACAATTCCGTTATCAGTCATCACTAAATTCTTAGTCTCTACTTAAGCACAGAAGTGCATATCTTTTTTTCCCCCCCATGGTCTTAACCTGTATCCCTTGGGAGTAGCCAGGGTACACCCTACTCTCACTTTTAATGAGCATCACAGGATTATAAAACACAAATATCAAGGACACTGTTGGCAAGAAAAGGGCAGAACATAGGAGAAAAGGAGAAAACTATACTGCACAGCACTGATGCTTGGCAACATTTTTTTTCCGCCACAGGAAAGGGTAACTAATTTGTTACCTATTATGTTTACCCAAAGCAACATGAAGTCCCTGTCCATGTCATACCACTCTTTTCCTAAAGAGAAGAATGCCAAACTGAGACTAGCTTGACAGTGACAGTAGGACAAGCAATACTGCCACAAAGAAGGTTAAGCCCAGTCTGTACAAATATTAAAATATTTATCAGCATATCTTGGGAGGTTTGACAAGATTTTTCCCTCTGATTTGATCATGGGGCTACAAAGCTGTCCTACTACTAGGACATCAAAAAAATTCAAATATTAAGCTAAACAGAATTCTCCAAATATGTTTCTCACTCCCATGGGATTTTCAGGAACAGTTAGGCCATCTGCTGTCAGAGAAAATTCAAGTGTGGTTTAGAGAAAAAAATGGACAAGAGCCTAGAGAGACTTAATGAAATGGAAGCTTGTATATGCTGGGAAAACATCCAGTACTTGTAATTAATTTTTTAAATATTTTAAAATAAGCTATTGGATTATTTATTCCCTTTTGTTTACAAAATAAGTGGTTTCAGTAGTTTTTTTTAAATTAAAATTGTTTTAAACCTGAATATCTTGAGTAGCCTGTAACATAAACATTACAGCTTCTGCCCTAAACCAGAAAGGGAAATCAATTCATGCACTTTTCAACCAAAAACTCTATTAAGACTTGGTGATCCAAAGAGAAAAATCAACATCCATTTCCTTTTTCAAACTGTTGTAAAAGATGCCATTTTTCTTTCTCTACAGTATTAACATTCTGCATAGTTGCACATAGCCATACAATTAGTTGATCTACTGCAGTTGTTTTCCAACAGACACATGCTGAATGTGACAAGCCACAGCCAAGACTCATATCCCCACCCCGGTAATGCAGGAGATGGGAGAGAAGAGGGGGACGCTCTAAAACCCAAAGCAGGGTCCCTATTCAGAGGCAGGTGATGATACAACACATATCATGGGCTTGGAGCTCTGCCTGAGCAGTGCCTGACTGTCCTCCCCATGAAGGTGTCTCTCTTTGCCACAGAAGGGGTGAAAGCCCAGCGCCACTCCCTCCTCCAGGCTAGGCTGTGTTTGTAGCCCATGAGGGAGGGAGATGCTGGCAGAGCTGTTCTCCAGCTGCCGCGGGTCACACACTGTACCTTCAGAGGAGGCAGGGAGTGCCAAGGAAAAGGACCCTGAAAACCACAAACTGAAACCACCTTGCCTACTTGGTAAATCTTTTGTTAACTCAAGAAAAATACTTAAGTGAAACATTTAAAACATTTAAAAAATTCAAATTAATACGAGCAAAAACGAGCACAGAAATCCAGTTTTAGGTGTATCAGTACTCCATTTTTTCCTGTTTGAATTATGAAGCTATGACACTTTGTTTTAATCTCAAGGAATTTGAGATCTGATCAAATAGGTAAATCATTGCTAGCTTGATTTCCTGGTGCCGTCTAAGCGATAACACAGATGTATCCACAGCAATCAGATCTGCAGCATATGCAATTATTATAAAAATAGCTAGGCTAAGAGAGAAGCTGGGATAAGTAGCTTTCACAGGTATCACTCCAGCACTGACATAAGATCTTCCAGTGGCTTTGGGAAAGTCACTTAACGTCTCTGTCTCAAGTCTGGCCAGATAGCTGAAAAAATAAACATTCTGTGCTTTAAAGGACTGCTGTGAAAAATATTTAAAGAGCTGTCTGCAAACAAAGTACTACTTAGCAACATCCTTTGCTTAGGGAGTTTTTTTAAATGCTGAACAACTGCACAGAAAAGAGTTTAAATGCTTGCGTAACCTCATGTGCTCCAGTGCAGCCATTCATATGGTTAAATGCTTTGCAGAATCAAGTAAGTCTCAGATAACTTCATAGACAAGCCCCATACCCTTTGGGAGAACAGGTTGTCTGCCAGCAGCTCTCAGAAACTTGTGGACATTTTGAGAGCCACCGGGTGCTGGGGAACCAGTCACAAGGCAAGACACAGGCTGTTGTGCAGGTTTCAAAGAACGTTAACTGAACACAAATAACAAATTTCCAAGCTTTGCAGTTTAACTGGACTGCACAGATCAGCTAAAATACTTACCACAGCCTAAAAGCCCATCAGACGCCCAGTCTGAATACTAATGCTTGACACTGAGCCTTTAATATGCTAGCTCAACAGTTTCTGCTTGCTTTTCCTCCTTTTGTTTTTGATAAGAACCTCTTGAAAATAAGAAAACATACCGTTTCATCCCATCACAGGTATATATGGAGCTAATTTGCCTGTAAGTTCTCCTAAAATTGTTAATATAACTAACAAACAACAATGTTACTGATACTCCAGTTCTTTGTTAAAACAGGCTGTGAAAGTATATGTAGTATCACAATGAAAACATTACATTTTCTAAGCAATTCATACTTGCATTTAGACACGGCAGATACTGTACATATTTTATGGCAGAAATAAAAATAAAACAGTTTTACCATTAGTAAAAAATATCTGTAGCTTCCAATATTCTTCTTCAGTCAGAAATTTCAAGTCTTTCTGGCGTTCCTTCAACAGATCTTGTTTATCCAAAATCCATTGTAAACTAAAGGAAGGGAAAATTACTTCAGCATCTCTTTGTCAACATCATGCCGAGTGACTCCTGTACAGACTACAGGTTGCAGGTCAGGGCTAGAGGACTAACGACCTTTAATCAAACCACACACAATCTTACCAAGCAAATGTTCACTAGTCTTCAAAGTTAGACCTCTGAAAAAAAGCCTAACTATTATAGCAGGGACTAAGATCGGCCTTTTCCTATAGCAAACTGAACTGGCTGTGCAGCTCGCACCCACTGTCAGTGCCTGGCAAGTTTTGCGTTATATTTAGCACATCACGGGCACACATTTAAACCTCGACGCACGAGGTATTTGAAGGCAGCTCAGCACTGGCTGCCCTACCGCTGGGGATAAATATATCGCACCCCAGGGATCGCAACTGCCCGCACTCGGCCCCTTGAGACCACGGCAGCGCGGGCTCTGTCACCGGGACGGGGCTCCCGGCCCGGAGAGCCCCAACACTTTGAAAGTCACGGCGAGGCGAGGCCGGCTGGCGTGGCGGTGGCGGCGGGAGCCAGGGCGGCTCCGGCTGCTCTCGCACTCCAGCCCGGTTCCCGCCAGGGCTCCGCGGCGAGCAGGCCCCGCCGCCGCCGGGAGACGCGGCCCAGCGCCCCGGCACTCCCGTCGCCCCCGCCGGGCCTCCCGACAGAGCCGTGCCCCGCGCCCCCGGCCCGGCCCGGCCCCGCCGCCCCGGCAATGAATGGACAAAGCACGGCAGCGGCCCGCAGCCCCTTCGCCCCCCGCCCCGCGGCCGCGGCACCCACTAGTGCGAGCTCTGCCAGAAGTTCCCGGCCATGGGGAGGAGAGGAGAGGAGAGGGGAGGAGGCGCCCGGGCCCGCGACGTCCCGGCCCCGCCGCGCCAGCGCCGCCGCCCCCGCGCCGGCAGCAGGAAGGAGGCGGCCGCCGCCCCCGCCCCGCGCCCGCCGCCGCCGCCGCCGCCGCCGGCCGGCAACACGCGGCACTGGGAACCGTTCCGCTGCGCCCGGGTTCCGCCCGTCCCCGGGTGCCCCCCGCAGGGCCCACAGGGCCTCGGCAGGCCCGGCAGCCCCCGGCAGGCCCCGCAGGGCTCCGGCAGGCCAGGCTGGCGGCAGCCATCAGCCGCCCGAGGGCCTGGCGCTGCTGCCGGAGCGCAGCCCGCCACGGTGGGGCTGAGGGGCCGCGGCCCCGCGTACGCACAGCAAGCGCTGGCTGCCGCGAGTGGCAGGAGCCCTGTGAGATCCCGCCGGCTTTTCCAGGCTTCCCTGCGTGGTGCTCTCTGCTTAGAGACACAGAGAGGTTTGGGCTTGGACCTTCAAAGACCCCCTTCAACGTTCAGCCTGGACCTTCAACCCCCCCTGCCATGAGCAGGGACACTTTCTACTGGACCAGGTTGCTCAAAGCCCCGTCCAACCTGGCCTTGAACACTGCCAGTGATGTGGCATCTACGGATTCTCTGGGCAACCTGTCCCAGTGCCTCACCACCCTCGCTGTAAAAAATTTCTACCTTAAGTCCAATCTAAACCTGCCCTCTTTCAGTGTAGAACCACTACTGTCCAAATTTAGTAGCAGTCTGCTCCCAATAAGGTCTCAACTGTAAGACCACTTGTCTTGCACTGTCTTCACCTCACCTAAATTCCCAAGGTTTCAGGGCTCAGCGTGCTCCATGCTGGACTTTTCCTCGTTGCAGAGAGACTCTGGAGGCAATATTCTTTTAAGTTTAACTGGAAGATCCTAGGCCTAAGTCCTCTGAAACTTTCCTGTGGTGGCACATGAAACTCACAGCTCTCAACTTCTGAGTGGGATCTGAGATGTATTATAACCCACGTACTGCTGGGAAGGGTGGATCAAGGCCGGAGCTGTGGTGCCTGTAGCTGCACAGTCACAGGGATGCAGCGCTCCCATCAGGGTGAGCAGGGAGGGAGGGAGGGATGGTGCCTTGGTTTCTTCAAGCAACACTGTTGCTAGGGGAAGTACTCCTGAGTTTTGCAGCAAGATCAGTAAAAAAGGATGTATTTTAAAAGTCTGAGTGAGTCTAGCTGAATACTAGCCATCACCTCCCAAACAAGGTAAGCCTGCCTGGCATTTGGCAGGGCTAGGTGTGCATGGCCACCAACAAGGGACCCTGAGCAAGGCTGCTGGGACTGATGCAGTTAGAGGCCAAGTATCCACACTCCTATCACATGCTGCTAAAACCCCACTCCACGTTTGGGGAAGGGGGTCGTTAATGCCATTTGGCAGTATGTAGCAGTACCTGATGGCCCCAGGGGGCTGAGATGAGGTCCTCAGCTGTGGACAGCATGGGGGGAGCCCCAGGGAGTGGGCAGGGACAGCCAGGGCTGTGGGTACCCTCAGAGCCCTGACACGTGGTGCTGGTGTGTGGTGTGCTAGCATGGATGCAGTAAAAGGGTCCTCTTTGTTTTGTGAGATTTAATATGCCATCCAAACATGTTTGTGCTAAAACTGCTATCTAAACCATTACATTTTGCACTTTGCTTCCTCAGCTTTTCAGAACAGTTTCCTAATCTGCTAATTAATAATGTTAAAACAGAGGAAACTCTTGGGGTCTTGGAGGCATGCTCTACCCATGTTCACTGGTGCCAGAAGTTACATTCACCTCTTTCTCTCCCCTGTCCTCCACGTGAACTGTATATAAAATTAGTGGATTCAGTAAGTTGGTCCGGGGTTCACTGCCCATTTCCACACTTTCTACTGCAAAATCTGAACTGGTTACTTCTAATCTGGACTCTACTGTGGCAGTACCTAGACCAGGGGGTTATTTTCTTCCCTACCCAGTGTAGAGACATACATGTGTGGTCTTATACCCAGATGAATGTGCATACTCATCCCTCCTGCAAGCCCAGTTGTCAATGCTGAATGTGGGCAGGAAGGGGAAGGCTGCATGCACACAAGACAGACAGACAGCAGCTGGCAGCAGCTATAGGAAAGCTGCAGCCCTCACAGCCTCCCCATTCCACCATGAACCCAGGATGGGATTGAAACACATCCCTGCACCCACAAAAGTCAGCAGAGTTTCTGTCAGCAATCATGGTGGCAGCAAGAAGCGCTCCCACAGGGCAGATCCTCAGCAAGGTGAAGTAACTCCTGGTTTATCCTACTGGGAAGGTTGTGCTTGTTACTAATGGTTGGCAAGACCTGCAAGTACATGAGGACTATTTTCTGCATGGTCTGACAAAACCTATTTGTTCTGAAACTGAAGTATGCCTTGTCTGCCTGCATGCAGTGTACTGTGCAAAGAACAGCCTGCTTGTTCCCTAGGGGTTCTCCTCACAGTGGGCAAACTCTATCTATATCCACCACTTCAAACATCTCCCTCAGCTTCATCAGCCTAAACTAAGAGGCTGGCTGCAGAGCCAGAAGTAAATATCCTGCAAGGCAGCCAGCACCACTGTCACCAATAAACAAAGAAACGTCTCCATTCAGCAGAAATTAACATAAGAACTTTATACATATTCAATGATCAAATAATTGAGAATATAATTAATGTAGTTCTGGGTATCCTTTGGGATATTCAGATATGAATATATTTGACTTTGTGTTAGGCGAAGATGAGTCTAGAGGTATGCAGGTGTGCATACATATGCATATACATATATGTGTTTGTGTAGATGAACCTGAATGCTATCTTGATTTTGTCATGACAGAGATGATCTGTGAATGTCCCTCCCTGTTCCTGCAGCATACAAGTGGTGCTTTGTTTGGACTTTGCCTTGAAACTGGCAGGGACTGGGGACTGAAAGCAATAAACCAAGAATTTCTGGGTGGCAGGAGGAGTGAGAAGCACCCAATGGTTGTCCTTAGATTGACCAAGTACCCTTGAAAGGCATTGGAGATCCAGTCCCACAGGACTCTGCAGTGATCCATTGCTGATGGTGTAGCTAAGATGCTGAACATGCATGAGGAACTATGAAATGGAGAGGAAAGATGCACGGGGTAAGATGGAGGCAGTGGTGTTTCTAAATGGCTTTGCTGGTGGAGTGAGAAACCTTTCCTGACATGTCAGAGAAGGTCTAGGTTTCAGACTGTGTGTGTATAAGTAGGAATGTGAGGGGCAAGGTAGGGAAGAAAGAATTTGCATACCTTGGCTGTGGTTTCCTTTACTTCTCCCTTTTCAATGCAAGGAGACATGATGGAGACCACAGGTTGAATTCTGTGGGATTTCTGTGGAGGCCCTCTGACCTGATACCTTTCTCCAAAAAGCCATCCAGACCTTGCAGAACTTGATGAGCATGTGAAAACTCAAAGGAGAAAGTCCTTATTCCACTATTTCGATGTCACAGCTACAAAGAGAGGAACGAGATTGCCAGCATATGCCTCTGGATCACAGCCACCCACAACTGCATCACACCCAGCCTAGCACAGCACCCAGGAGCCAGCAGAGAGAGAAGCTGCTGTACAACAGAAGCCTGTCATTGCCTCACTGAACATACTAGAGCAATCAAAAATCAGCAGACCTCATGCTGCTGCTTATCACATTAAGCAGGCATCTCTGTTTCACCATTCTTCCCTACCTGTCCTCTTGTCTTTTTCTTGTTCTGCTTTGGTACCTGAATTTTGTTACCTCATGCTGGCAATTTGGTCTTCTGCATGCTGCAGTGTGGCAGGGAATAATTAGTAGGGTTTGGGCAGGAGATTTACCATAGCCATGATAAATACCGTTGTTCTGCTGCACACTGGGCATGGGGCACAGCTCTGCTTGCCTTGCACCTGGCACTGCAGGGGCTGTCTAATGCTGCTGGAATGGAAGCACTTGGCACTGCAGGGGCTTGCCAGCCCCGCTCCCAGACTGTCCTTTTCCTGGCAGGACAGGCCTCATATTGCATGACCCCATTTCACAGCACAGCCGCAGACCACACCACTACCAGAGCTATGGAAGAACAAGCCCTCCCTGCCCCACAGACCCAGGGACAGAGACAGAGACCCTCTGGGACACATATTGCTCTGCTCAGCCACCCTCCTAGGGTCCTACAAAGGGATGTCCTGCCATGCTGGAGATCCTCCCTGCAGCGTGGCACCTGGGGGCTCACAGTGCTTTGGGGGTCCTTCCCAGCATCCCTTGAGCATAGGGACAAAGGCTTCTCCTGGTGGGGGCGTGCTGGGGATGCCCATTGCCAGGCCAGGAGTCCTGCGGCTGGTGTGGAGCCATGGGGCCCCCATACACAGCGCAGGGCGGATTGATGGCCACGTGTGCTTTCCCATGTTTCTTGGAGGATGTGGACACGCTGCGGCTCCATCTCCCTGGAGGCCCAGCTGGGAGGTGCTTCCCTGGGTAGGGGCATGGCAGGGGACAGACGGGGCAGAGCTTTTTCCTCTTGACATTGCTTTGCAGCCTTTCTTTTCTAGGAGCTGTGCAGAGATCGCTTTATTTACCATGCCCTCTCTGTGTGTTTCTGTCAAAACAGGCAAACGTATATTTCATGAAACAGATGTGCAGTGCTGCTGTGTGTGCCGATGTCTCCTGCTCAGCCTTGGACCTGTCTGCTGCTCTGAGGGACATCCAGATATAGGAAGAAAAAATTGCAGCCAAGAACCTGCAGGTAAAATTATACTTTGTCGTATTTGTGAGATGAAATTATCTGTCAGCTCTCGCTGATCTCTTCCCCCTCTGCCCCCCTAATAAAACCCGTCACAAACACATTGAATATACTTAGTAGTCCATTGCTAGATATAAATATACACAGGAGAGTTGGATAGAATCTCTTTTTTTTTCTCACAAAATTCTTCCAATCCACGTATTATAAATAGCATTTTAGATCATGTAAGGATGATGCACATTCAGTTTTTTATTCATGGCTCCTCCTCCACAATTCCAAATCCAATATTTCCTTTAGCCCTTTCCCTTAGATGTGCACAAAAAATAATCTCTACTAATACTCTCAGGATTTTTACATGTTTACATATTCAACTATTAACTGAAGACAATACAATCTTCTCACAGATCTGACAATAAGCATTCCTGTTTGCCCTCTTCTGTTTAATATCCCCTCAGGAAATGAATGAGTGGTACAAAACCAGATTTCCTGACTTTAATCAAGCTTCCACAAAACATGCCGAGAATGTGAGACATTTCAGGGAAGGAACGGGGAAAAGAAGTGTAAGTGGAATTGAAAACCCCTTCCAGCTCATGTTATGTCACATCTAATGGAAGCCTTTGTTATGATTTCACTAAGTTAGGTAATGTGACAGTTGTCTGATATTTTTTCCAATAATGGAGGTCTTTTAGGCTGTATTTTGCAACGAGGAAGGTGGATTGGAGCAGTGGTGACTCTGGATGTGACCCCATGTCAAACCAGTAGGAAGTATCCACAAATAATGTTTATACGTATGAAATAAAACTTCAGCTGCTCAGTAAGGCACATATCTGAACATAAGGATCCTGTTGTTCTTGATTGACAATTTCAGGGGCAAAGGATTTATGTTGGAGAATTTTTTGTTTGAAGCACCCTCACAACACGCACCCGCAATGCACACACATACAAAAAGACTCTTGCAAAGGCAACCATTTAATACGTTATGTAGAAGACATTCAGGATAATTTCCATTAGATGAGGAAAAGACTTTAGTATAATGAGTGTCCAGTGTACAGCATGAGGATAAATTACAAGAGATGAGAACGTTATTAAAACCATCAGCTCTGTTGTGAGAACCCCTTGATGGGGGTAGCTGGTTCAGAAAGATGCTCTCAGCCACCTCCTACCAACCTGCACTTTAAATAATTTTTTTAAATCTCCAACATTCCCACACAGTAGCCTGTTATATCAAAGGGTTTTCCTTTCTGGGTCACAGCCATTGTGGCATTTAACCCCACCTTCTCTCAGTAAAACATACACAGCAGGAACATATACAGGACAGAATATCAAATCAGTATCATGTTGGTTTGAGGTTTTGGGGTTTTTTTCTCTGGTCACCTGGAAATGCACCCTCCGCCCTGGTGTCTCAGGGGTTCCCCGGTGTGTGGGGCCGGAACCTGAGCAGCACACCCTGTCCAGGCTGAGTCGAGGGTTAAACTGTCCTTCCAGCCGTGGGAGCCGTGTCGGTCCCCCTGCAGCCCCGACACCGGGCAGCCCCTCACTCACAAGGGCCGTGCGTCCCAGCAGGGAGGGCTTTCCCTCCTGGGAAGACCAAGTTCCCAGCGTGAAATGCAGCCCTCCTGAAACGGTATCTTGCGGATTGCCCCCCCTTCTTCCCTCACAAATCCCAGTGCTGAGCAGAGTCACGGCTTCTCCTTTCCTTGTGATGGTGCTGCATATGGGGTGGCTCCGCTGGGGACCTTTGCGAGGACACGAGGAGAGGGCTGAAGGTCCCTAAGGTGGCCTGCACCTCGCAGGGAGAGTTTACTTCTCCCTTACCTCTTCGCAAACGTTCAGTTAAACAAGCGTTAGGCCATTGTGTGAAAGGCGTCCTGAGAAGTCAGGAGGCTGCCCAAGGCTGCCGCCCACCCCAGGACAGGAGCCCTCTACCAGCACCCGCACTCCTGGGTGCCTCGGGCAAACCCTCCGCACCTTAAACACCTTCTGGAGAAAGCGAGTCTGCCCTGAGGGTGTAGGTTTTTGAGCTGAGACCTTGGCCTCTGCGGAGGAAAGGGGGCTGCCATAAAATGGAAACGGCCCGCGGGCCCCCCCGCAGGACGTCGGGGATGCTTCGGTGCCACCCTTGGCTTGCACAGGGGCTGTCCCCACCTCCTCAGGACCTCTCCTTCCCTTGTCGCTACTCCTCCAGGTTTTCACTCAAAAACCTGCGTTTCCCTCGCACACCACCCCCCCACCCCCCCCCGGGGAGCAGCTCCTCCACCTTCAGCCCGAGCCTCCCGCGTTTGCAAACCTGTTGTGTCGCTTTTATTAACTCGGATAAAATTAGGAACAAGTAGTTTCTTGCTTGACCCGTCCCGTCGGAGCCCGGGAGCCGGGTTTTCTGCACGATTTCCCGAAGGTGTCGGGTAACCGTGAAGCAACCCGGCAGGCGGGGTTGGGGGGATGGCTGGCTGCCATGGCTGCTGTTCCACGGCACGCACGGCGGAGCCTGGCCCGAGGAAAACCCCCCCGCACACACACCTCCTTCCCTGACAAGCCCCCGACATTACCGGAAAGAAATGAGCGGAAAATAGAGAAACGAATTAATTAGTTGAATCTTCGCCGGATCACGCTTGAGAGACGCTTTTCCAAGGGGAGGCTTCACTGTCTCGCTCTATCTGGTAGTGAACGGTTTCTCTCCAAGCCAGAAGCTCAGAGGGGGTTTCTATGTAAGAAATGTAAGTGAGGAAAAGCTATATAACCGAGGAGAGAAACCATATCACTGCCGCGTTATATATTTCCGTGTCTGCATTCCCCTGGACAGGTTTTATGTGTATGCACATCTTTTCCTCCCAGTTTTGCGGAGTCCTCACGGGAGTTTGGGAAACTGCCGTCTTCCCGCCCCGGGTTTCAACCGCCTCCAATGCAACTCGCCCCTGGGGCCGGCTCGGCGGAGCAGCGGGGCGGGGGTGCCGCAGCCCGCCCCCCGACAGCACCCCTCAGCCGCTCCGCGCAAGCCTGCGCGGCCGCGCTGCGAACCCCGCCGGTCTGGGCCGGACAAAGCGGGGGGGGGGGCGCCTGTTAGGTTGATATTTAACAGGAATTGAGGGACACGGAGAGCGGGGCTCGCTGTGACCACTGGCACAGCGGGGTGGTGGTGGTGGTGGTGACAGTTTCAGGTGTGCTGTGATGAAAATCCAGGTATTTCCCCTCCTGGAAACTCACCCCAAGGGATGGCGTATTTTTGCTGTTCCGGAATTTAAAAAAAAAAAAAAAAAATTGTTTTTTTTCTTTTCAAGGTAAAGCACTAGTGGAAAATCCCAGCGCAGCCGCTACAGGACACCCAGGCTGTAGGACGGGGCCGCTATTTCTCAAAAAAAGGCCGTTCAAGGTTGCGGTTTTTTCCTAGGGAGCGGGCGCTCAGCCGCAAGCCCTGGGGGGAAGGTGCGGACGACTTGGTGCAGCGTTGGGCGCCCGGTACCTGGGGGTGCGGGCACTCGGGGACTGGCCAGGGTCTCAAATTCCCGAGGAAAAGTTGCCTGGAAGGCTCACAAAAGATGGCTGAAACTCAAGTATTCCCTTCGTATGGGGTTGCGTTTGCAAAGGGTCCTGTACCCACCCGAGAGCAGTTTCTGTATCTGGGGGTGAGCCCCTCCTAAAGCCCGGGGGACTGCTGTGGCTAACGCGGGCTTTTGAAAACCTCTTCTCAGCGGTAGCTGAATGTGCACACTCAATTTTTTCTTCAAATACCTCGGGACACGGGTTTAAACACAATGTCACCCTTCTCAGGCAGAAATACCTATACGGTGGGCATCATAATTTGACTTTAAAACCAATAAGTCAAAAGCGGGAGTTAGTTTGACACATATTCTGAGCGCGGCTTAATTCAACCCCGATTTTAAGAAGGTTTCATTCCACAAATAATTTTAAAAAGACGCCCCCACCAAATACCAAGCTGTGATGGAAATATTCAAAGATAAACAAGATTTTTCCTGCTGGTTTTGGAAGAGCTAACCCTGATGTATGTGTGTGCCTGAAGTGTGCCCTTATTTGTCCGTATGAGACACACAGAGTGAAACAGAAACTTTGAGATTAATCTGTCTTATTCTTCTAAATGCATATTTGAATATTTAGGCTGAAAGATGATGACACTGGGGAAGCTGAGGGCAGCGGTCCACAGGCAATCGGGCAAAAATATTGAATAATTTTATTTAGATTTTATTTTAATAGCACAAACAATGAATAGAAAGAATGACATTAAATCTACAGGCTGTAACGAAAAATGATTTCCAACAGATGACACCTACAAGTTTCTTTGGTTTCGTAACTCCGAAGCTGTCAAAAATGATGCATATTTCACAATCAAAATAGGCGATGCCTAAATAAAGAGAAGGAAAAGGGATGTACTTCGTGGTGTACTTTAAGATAAGTCCTAGATAACATGGGTTTAACCTCCATTATTCTGAATATCTAAAACAAATACCTTCTTATTTCGAATACCTTTACTGGGTTAAGAGGGAAAAAAAAAAAAAAATTTAAAAAGTCAAGTCACAAGAACCAGACGAAGACCTTTCAGTTTGTCAAATTAATTAATTAGAGAGCTGCACATACTAGAAGAAGATGCGTTTTCTTGCCCTGCCTTCCGCCCCCACCAACAATTTCACCGTGAGGGGATGTTTATCAGAGTGTAACGAACAGTTTCTGATGGCCGCGTTTTTGCTGAAGTTCTGTTTTTCCTTCTTGCTGATAGTCGTATCTTGAAAAGCATAAAATGCTGAAACCCTTTACAACATTATATGCGCTCATTAGGAAGTCATCTCTCTTACAGCCCTTTCTCCTTGCTGGCAAAACCTATCTCTTTCTCCATTTACACTATTACCAGCCAGGCAGAAAGCTCTGCCCTGCTCTCTGGTGCCACTGCAGAGAGAGCTCTTCCTTCCAGCAGCTACCATTTTTGCATCCCTTTCTCTCTTCCGTGCCAATGATTTATATCCCTGCCTCTCCTCAGATCAAGTGCTGGATTCAGTGGGAGCCTAACAAGGGAAATCACCATCGTTTTCACCTCCCGGCTCCTGAACTGAGGGCAGGTGCAGCCAGAACGGGTTGGCGCCTTCCCTCCGCCCTGCCCCCGGCTCCCCACTCCTGTCCCGGCACTGATGGCACTTAAGCTGGTCCTAAGTCCCGAGGTGCTTGGCATCTACCTACGAATCACCCCTCCAGAAGCTCCGGCTATGTCGTTGCTCTTACTGTATTGTAACGCTGCCTCCTCGGGGAGATTTACATTAAGTGTCTCGTTTTACAGATGCAACTTTTTCTGAAACATAGAACTGATTTTAAGAGGTGAGCTCCCCTGTAAGCTCTTGAGGAAAAAAAACCAAAAAATTTACGCTGTGTATAAAGAATTTTTTTCTCCTTAGCCGAGCTGAGCACGACAGAGGGGTCCGAGGAGGAGGATCAGGGGAGCTCCGGAGGATGCGCGCTCTGCCCGCCTGCTTTGGCTTCCTCTGTCGCTGCACAATTTCATCTCTGGAAGAGATTCAGGGTCGGACTCGGGTCTATCAAGCTGTCAGGACAGAGAGAGACAGTCTGTGTAAATGCTCAGGGAAGGGGACTCCCACTGTATTTAAAAAAAAAAAACCGAACAATTAAAGCCCAGGCTGAGGTAAAAAGTCAGTGATAGCTTGCCTGCCTAGAGGTGGAAGGACCATGTGATTTAAGTGGTACAACCACTGTCTTTACAAAGCCCGACTCAGGGGGAGCTCAGATCAGAATACAACCCTATGAATTGCATTCCCGGGGATATTTTTGATGATGGAAGACGAGGGGGGGGAGCACCCTCTGCTACTTTACCCCGCTGCTCGCTGTAGCACAAGAACAACTCGGTTCCCCAGCGCCACGCAGACCTTTGCAGATGCTTCCTAGCGCGTCGGTCGGTCAATGTTCGGTAACCTCTGGCGCTGTATGTACAGTATGCTTCTCCATAAATCACAGACCTGTCTCTCAGGGACGGCCGGGAGGGAGAGAAAGGGCCTTCCTCCCTGCGCTTCTGTCGCGAAACGCGTGTTTAAAAAAAAGATCGCGGTGACTCCAGCATACCGACTTAAAAATAATTCTGTATGTTGTGTACACGGGTGCATACGTACGGGCACACAGACTAACCCCCATCCCTCCTGCCTCCGAGGTGCCGGTGGATATACGCGTAATAACGTATGGATGCTGTAGCTGAAGGGGCAGCGAGGAGTCCCGGGCATCCCTTCGCGGGCACCCCGGGCACCTGTTCCCTCGCCCTGACCCGGGGCCGCGCTTCCCTCCTCGGGCTGGGCCGGGGACAGAAGTTTGGCTCCCCGGTGGGTGGGGCGGTAGCAAACACGGGTGGCCCCGGCTGGGCTTGGGCTGCGCTGGCAAGCCCTCCGCGTTCCCCCCCGCCTCCCCTGAAAGCTCGGCCAACGCTGCCGACTGGCGCGGGGATGCTCTTCCCTTTCTTATTTAAATATCGCAGCCGTCTGGGGGCGGGGGCATGTCAGGGCTGCGCGTTTCCCCCGGCCCGTAGCCAGCGCGCTTGAGGCGAAATTGTGTCAGGGGCTTCTCCCAGGCTCAGCGGCGGCCACCCGGCGCGCCCGCCGCTCCCCGAGCCCCGCACACGGCCACGGGCGACCGTGCCCGCCGCTCCTCTCGCCGCCGCTCCCTCCCGCTCTTTGTCTTGCAGAAAGATGAGGGTCGGGTCCCGCGGAGATGCCACCGGCAGTGCCGCCTGCCCGGCGTTGCGGGAGGGGACGCGCAGGGCTCCGCTTACCCCCTGCCAGTCTCCTCCAGACCAGACCTTCCACTCACCCGGGACGGGTTGCAGGGGCAAACCCACCCCAGGGAACGGGCTTCAGTCCTTGATCTGAGACTTCAGCAGCATTTGCCTGATAAGAGTCACACTGCTTCTTCTTCCCGGGCCCGTCGGACTTTGCAATGTCTCATCCCGAGGCTAGTTGAGCGCGGGATGTACTCAGGACACCGGGCGCGCTTCGCCTTGGGTCAGCCCCGTTTCCTCTCCCCACCCGGGTTACTGCCTAATCGTGGGGCGCGGGCAGGACGCTCCCTACGGCTGCGGGCCCGCCTGCAGGCACTGCCAGGGGATTTCCCGTGCGGAGGGGACACACGGCTCTGCGTCGACGAGGAGAGCTGTGTCCGTACCGCCTCGGGGTTGCCGAGCCCTCCCGGAGGCCCCTCCGGGGCTGAGGGTCCCCGATCCCGCGGGGACGGCAGCGGGGAGCGGCCCGGGAACGGCGTCCCGTCCCTGGAGACGGGCTGTGCCTCCAGCGCCACAGGGGCTTGCCGGGGACACCGGCACTAACCCGCCCCGTCGGGGCGATGGGTGCTTTGCAGAGGAGCGTAGGGAGGGCAGAAGCCGCAGACCATCACCAGCTCTCGGTCGCTTCGCTGGGACACGGTAGCCTCGGCAAAGGCCCTGATAGCGGCGCAGGCTCTTCTCCGGCTGATGATGGTGGGATTAAACATCGGCTTTCCGAGAACCGACCACAGAGGTTGAAAATCACTAACTTCGATATTTTTCTCACCACGTTTTGCGTTGCCCCATCCAGACGACCTGACACCCGGATTAGCCACAGTGTGAAGGCCAGGCCTGAGCTTTGGATGTGCCTCTCGCTACAGCTCAGCGCGGGCAGAGCCTACAGCGGCGGGGCGCTTCTCCCTGGCAGCCGCAGGGTGTTTCGCCCCCCCAGCGCCGTCTGTGCACAGCTGGCGCGCAGATGGACAGACGGACAGAGGCAGGGGGGTGGGGATATGGACTGGGAGCCGCTTTGGGTTAAAAACTTCATAGACTCACAGAGTGGTTTGAGTTGGAAAGGGCCTTTAAAGATCATCTAGACCAAGCCTCTGCCGGGGGCATCTTCCGCTAGGTCAGGCAGGCCCGGCGCAGGGAGTGCAACCCCCGTCAGCCCCCGCGGCAGCAGGCTCGCCTTTCCAAAAACTTCATTTCCCTGATACCGGGGCTGGACTGGGCAGGGAGCAGCGTCTCACATCTCCCCCCCCTCCCTCCCTCCCTCCCTCCCTCCCTCCCTCCCTCCCTCCTCTCCCTCTTCCCTGCCTCTTCCCCTGGGAGCATTCTCCTTAGGCTAGAAACTCGCGGGGAAAGTTTCCCCATGGGGTATTTAATTCCCATCCCATGTAACTTCCAAACCCGGGGTTATGTTTTTGCAGTACGTTTCCAAGCCCGAATACAAACCTCGGTTTGCTTCCCCTCCCTCCTAAGGGAAACCCGTCTCCAGGTCCACTCCCGGCCCCGCCTGGCCCCGGCCCCGCCGCCTCGCCGGGTCCCGCCGCTGCCCGTCGTTGTCCCCGGCAGTCGCCACGCTGGCAGCCCCGCAGAGGGACATTAGCCCGGTCATTTTCGGCGTCTCCTTTATTTCCTCAGTTTATCCCTGAAATCTTTATAAATCCCCCCTTTTCCAGGGGGAGTGTCCAGGCGGGTGGAAGTCTGAGCACAATGAAACCTGAGAATTTCTGTCACTCTTTGCATATGGTCCGAAGTGCTTTAATCCCAATTAGGGGCGGTTGACACACGGTCCTATTCATCCCAATCAGCTCTTGAATACATTTGCCTAGAAATGAACTTCACAAATAGACTCTCTCCTAAATGTGCCCAACAGCAAGGAAAATCGAATTGAGGCAGGGGCTCATTCTGAGGCGATAGAGGGAGAAAAGGTATGAATTTATAAGGTACACCGAAACATTGCAATTCAGCAACAAGTTTACTGACTTTTATTTGCACCATGTCAACCGAAAGAACCAAGAGATACGGTGGGGGCTGCGGGAGGGGGAGAATCCGGTTAAAAGGCAACTTTAGACAGACTTTGAATACTTTATGCGGCAAGTTTCGCCTCCAATTGAAGCTGAGCTCAAAGAAAAAAAACCTCAGCCCCTACACTGGAATTTTTAACGAGCACAGAACGTGTTTGAATCCGATCTGGGTTGACGCTCGCGATTAACAATACGAATACCAAATCGAGCTCCTGTCATCTGCCCGGGTTCCCATAGAACCTGAATTACTATTCAAAAGCTGCTTTAATATCCCACCCGCATCTCGTCTGCACCGCACAGCTGGTTGGGGGCCGCCGGGCCGGGCCGCGACCGCCCGGCCCCGCCGATCGGCCCCACCCGCCCGCAGGACCGGGCACCGGGCATCGGCAGCGCCGCTGTGGGGAGGCGGCGGGGCGGGCGGCGTCACGGGGGAGCAATGGATGTGGTGGGGAGGAAAAAAAAAGGAGGAAAGGGCGGCGAAGGGAAGGGAGGTTGAGAGAGAGCGGCTGAAAGAGCGAAAGTCAGAGACGTCGAGGAAGAGTTGTAAAGAAATTGCGAAAAGACAGGGGAAGGCGGGAGGGAAAGCAGGGAAGAAGGGAATGGAGAGAGGAGAGGGAGAGGGAGAGGGAGAGGGAGAGGGGAGGGAAGGGAAGGGAAGGGAAGGGAAGGGAAGGGAAGGGAAGGGAAGGGAAGGGAAGGGAAGAGAAGAGAAGAGAAGAGAAGAGAAGAGAAGAGAAGAGAAGAGAAGAGAAGAGAAGAGAAGAGAAGAGAAGAGAAGAGAAGAGAAGAGAAGAGAAGAGAAGAGAAGAGAAGAGAAGAGAAGAGAAGAGAAGAAAAGAAAAGAAAAGAAAAGAAAAGAAAAGAAAAGAAAAGAAAAGAAAAGAAAAGAAAAGAAAAGAAAAGAAAAGAAAAGAAAAGAAAAGAAAAGAAAAGAAAAGAAAAGAAAAGAAAAGAAAAGAAAAGAAAAGAAAAGAAAAGAAAAGAAAAGAAAAGAAAAGAAAAGAAAAGAGACGTTCAGACCGTGTTGATCTCTTCGGCTGGTTTAAAGGGGATTTCCGTGTTTCAGGGTCTCAGCAACCTCCCTCCCCCGCCCGCTTCTTTCCATCTCCATCCCCTTGCGGCGCGGCTCTGGCGGCGGAGCCCCGGCCCGGAGCCCCGGGTCCGTCTCGGGCCGGACGGGGACACGGGCCCGGCCCAGTCCGCAGGCCGGGGAAAGGCCTTCCCATTTGGGAAAAAGGTCACTCCGGGAGCCGCCGGCTGGGCTGTCCCGCCAGAGTATGGCCTGCTGAATGAACTTGCAGCATTTTGTTCCAGCCTTCGCCGCGGTGCTCGGCGGCATAATGAGCCGGGCCCTGTATACAGGCATTCATGCTGGTCTGAATGTGGTGTTGAACCTTCTCTGTGCCGGAGCGGTTTGATGGTTTGAATGGAGCTCCCTGGTGGGACATTGCTCTCTGCAACTGTGCCTCTTTGGATGACTGTTGTTCCTTAACATTCATGCCTCATTATGGGGCAACCTGTTAAATCAGGGAGAACAGTGTGCCAAAGTGTTACTCAGGGGCACCGGCAGTTCAGCACTGGGCATAAATAAGGGCCGCCGAGGAAAATAACTTTCATCGCATCTCTGGGCAAAAGTGATCTCTCTTTAATGGTGCCTCTAGTAGCCCGGTTTAAGTATATAAAGAGCGATAGTGGAATGTTTTGATTGAGTCTAAACATTGTCTTTGAATAAAGCTGAAACCATGTAATTAATGTGTCTTTTTAATAAGGGACAATACGGTCGTTCAAGCTATTTAATTTCATTTAATTTTCCATCCCATTTGCTCCAAAGGCTGCTTTTACTTTTAACACCCGGCCTTTCATGCTGCATCTTGCTCCAGTGGGCACATTAGATCGGTTTCACCCTTCCTTTTTAGGCAAGGAAAAATAAAAGAAAATGTGGTTCCTTTCCTCTTTTGTGGACAATTTATTTCACTTGGGGAACTTCAACTTTGAGCCACAGGACAGAATAAAAATTGGAGAACTGGTGTGAATGCTTCCAGAGCAAGGGCTTTTCTTTTCTGAGTGGATGGGAACCAGCCACAATCGGCTATATTAATAAATAACTTTCCTCACAGTCGGCCTTTACATGGTCCTATTGATAAAATTGTTCGCGTGTCGTTCACGCTTTTTGACTCATTAAGGCCTGGGAGGGAGCGGCTCCCGAGGCGGAGCAGTAGGGTACCTTGGTCGCCTTAAAAGCCCTCTCTCCACCTCTGTGGCTCTCGGAATTTCAACCCGGTCTCATCCTCAAGCGGCCGGGCCAGAGGTTACAGGGACATGTTCATGGCTTAAATTTATTGCCCTCAACTTCTTGTTTATCCTTTTTTCCCCATTCAGGCCGCTGATCAAAGGGGTCATCTTCAGTTCCCCACATCCTCTCCCCCCCCTCCATTCCCGTCCCTGCCGAAGTGAAAAGGAACCCCCCCCCTCCGCGCTCCCGGGTCGGTCCCTGCCATCGCACCCCGGAGAGATGTGATCGATGGTCATCGGTGCTGCGGGGGGGCAGGCGCGACGTTTATCTCGCGTGCGCGCCAGTACGTATCATTACAAAAAATACACCGACTCAGTGCCGGCCAGCAGCCCCCGGAGCAGGCGGCGGCAGCACCCGTCCCGTCCCGTCCCGTCCCGTCCCGTCCCCTCCCGGTCCCGCCAGGCCGGAGGAGCCCCGCTCTCCCTCCTGCCGCCCGCGGGCAGGGCCGGGGGCGTCCCGGGCGTCTCGGGGGACCCTTGCCTGCCCGCCGGCCTCGTCAGGGGTGGTGACATTTCAGGGGTCGGCCCGGCTCCGTGAGCGGGGGCCGGTGTCCGCGGGCGGGCTGGCAGCGCGCTGACGCGGTGGGGCCCGGGCGAGCGGCGACCGGCCCGGGCAAATGTCATCGCAGCGGCAACTCGCCAGGCTGAGCTTTCAGTTGCTCTCCCGGCGCGGTGGGAGAGGAGAAAGAGCATCTTTGCGGCCGCCAACTGGTGAAACGCGCCCGTTCAAAATCGGTGCCGTCCCCCGCGCCCACCTGGGTGGCCCTTGCTGCCACGGGGCCGCTCCTGACGGCGGCAAACAAATCCGGAGTAAAGCCCACGCTCACGGTCACATCGAAAGCGACGTGCCAAGGTGTAGCTTGCAGAAAGCGGGGTTACTTGAGAAGAGCCTCCTCAGTTACCTGGCACCTATCGGCAGATACAGCTCTAAGCTTAGCTTTTTGGTTTTAATTCTGAAATTGATTAGGTCTCACTATTAGAAAGGGTGGGGGGTGGGTGTGTGTGTGTGAAGCTCCATGTCTGGCATTGCTTCTGAAAGCAATGGGTAAAATCTTCGTGTGCAACTTCTGCGCAGGAGAAAAGTTCAGAAATCTTATTTTTGGTGACTTATGAGGCATGGAGCAGAGAAAACCTGTTAGCGGGAATTAGGCAGGACTATAAAAGCGGAAGTTGAAAGTGGAATTTGTTGCTGCACACTTTGGTCTGGCGGGCACATCTGGACTGTTGCATGTCCGTAAGAAAAAAGGCACAGACTTTGCCTTTTCAGTTCTTGGAAAATTCTTGGGACATTTATCTAGCCTGAATTATAAACCGACTTAATCCTAGCGCTTCGTGTCTTAATTAAAATATTTATGCGCAAAGGAGGGACGCTGACGCACTCAGTTCGAGTCTCTTCGTTCTGGCTTTATTGACTGTGGCTTTTTGCAGGTTCCACCTCCGACAGCAGTCTCGGTGCAAGCGGTTTTGCGTGTGGGAGAGGAACCTGTGGATGTATTAAACGAGGAATCCAGCTGCAGACTGTTCGCTAGACATCTGTATTATCTGCTGGCCGTGCCCCTCAGTTTCATGGTGGTTGTATGTCTCTATTTCCTCCTGTCTCTATTTCTTAATCGCACGAGCTATAGGCACAGCTTCCCCAGCGCTCGCAGATGCAGCGGTTTGTGTTTTACAAGGGCTACGGCGGCTCATATTTTGTGCTATTCATCCTCCTTAAGGATCAAAGTTCTTCTGAACAGATTACTGGCCTGAAACCAACCCACTGAAATGGTAATATGGTCGTTCTTTTAAAAAAAAGAAAAAAAATGTGTAGGTATTTTCTGGTGTTTTCCCATCAAGTACCTGCCCAATTTCTGTATGGCACACGCCGGGAATCAATAGAAGTTAACAAGTCCTCAAAACATTCCCCATCTCTTTGTTTAATCTCTTTTACAATAAAGCCGAGGGAAGAGAATTAAAAATCTTTGAAGTATATTAAACCTCAAAAGGCTCAGCCAAGTAGACTTAAAATAGTCACTTATTTTCCAAAACTGGTTTGTCGAGGAACAATAAAAGGAAGTAAAATTTATGGAGAAATTATACAGTGGATTTGTCACTTAAAATATCGTAACTGTCTCGGGGACAATACCCCATGCTGAGGATTAATGGTCCCTCCAGACCTTTGATTCACCAGCGCCTTTTCTTTGCCCTTGACAAATTGGATTTTTAGGAATGGGAAGGTCGCCTGGCCCATTGTCTGCCAGCCATTCACTCCGCCTGATTATGCAGGAGGGTTAGGGAAAGGCTCCATGTGACCCTCTTGGATGGGACTCCGCAGCTGCTCGAGGAGCCAAACTCTCTCACCAAACTCTGCGCCCCAGAGCATCCCCCTGCCAAGGGGTACCCCTCCTGCTCCCGTTGAAAAGCCGGCGGCCGCACACCGCCGCGTCACTCTGCGGGCGGAGATACGCCTGTGCTCATCCTCCCCGCCGCTCGCCGCTGTCACTCCGGCCCCCTTAAGTAGTTGGGGTTCCCGAGCGCTCCCACCCAGAGGCAGCGATGCAAACCAGCAGGGCTCCGGCCATCAGCGTGAGCGCCGAGAGCTGCATCCCGGCCGGGCTGCGCCTGGGTCCTGTCCCGGGCATCTTCAAACTGGGCAAGTACCTGTCAGACCGCAGGGAGCCAGGACCCAAGAAAAAGGTATTTTCCTACGCTCTCTCCTGCACCGCTGGACCTCGCTCTTTCGCTGACTCGGGGGAAGCCAGCTTGGGAGAAGAGGCTGCTCTTCGCCCCCGCTCTCTTCGATCCTCCCTTCCCAGAGCGAGCCAGGAAAGGAAAGGGGAGCGTTTCCAGAGCGTCCCGAGATGTCTCCTCGCGTCTTTGCCAGGAAAGCCCGCCCGCCCGTGCTCTCTCTCCCTCCTCCCCAGCGCCGGGGCCCCGCTAGCCCCGCCGGCCTCCGCGGCGAAGCCGGGGCACCGGGGGGGCTCTCCCGGAGGAGCGGACGCGCCCCCGCCTTGGACATAGACGTGCTGAAACCGCCGCCGCAGCCCGGTGCCCTGTGCCCGGTGCCCGGTGCCGGAGGGTGCCGGTTCCGCCGCCCGGCCCCCGCCCCGCGGGGCTTCGCTCACTGGGGCATTGCCCCTTCCCGGGCAGGGCCCGGGCGCGCCTCGGCTGGCTCCTCGACCCCGGAGCCTCGGCGAGACGGGGGCGTGCGGCATTCGCAGCCCCCGGTTTTCGTCCGGGGAAGGAGCAGGGAGAGAGGCAGACGCACCGATTTATTTCTGCGTTTGGCTCGGGCTTGTGTCCCCCACCCCTCCCCAGTCCCTCTCCCCGGCCGCCAATCCTTTGGCTGGGGCCGGAGGGGAGCGCGAGACGAGCGGGCCGAGGCTCCCCCGGGGGCGGCGGCGGGGTGCGAGTCGCCGGTGCCGGGGCAGCCCCGCGCCCGGCAGAGCACAGCCTGGCCTCCTCGCAAAGCCGGGGGCCGGCTCCTACTCCCGGAGCCGAAAACGACCCGCGCAGCCGGGGCGGGAGGGGGTGACGGCCGCCCGGCTACCGGCGCCGGGCTCAGTCGATGTCCGAGCTGGGAAGGAGCGAGGAGGAGGCGGTGGAGGGTACTCGCCCCGTCCAGCACGCTATTCGGGGGGCTGCGGATCAGAGCCCTCTTTCCACCCCCCGGGCAGCCGTGGCTCACGCGTTCCGCTCGGATTTTTAATGTCCTTTAATTGTTTTTAAACGCTCTGCCAGCCCACTCAAATTTATTTCTCATCTGGCTCCCTTGGTTTCTCGCTTTAGACGGCTTTGTTCCGATGACTTTTATTGCACGGTCATTCAGGGAACGGGCACTTCATTTTCTCTTTGTATGGGCAAGCAGATTATGAAGTATGGGGCTACAGAGACTTTGTAGCTAAGCAGAATCCTCTCCCCTTTCCCCGTATCCTAACAAGTCTTGTATCTTGTAGGTCGCAATTGTTTTGCGCGAACTCAGACACCGCACAAACCCTTTTTTTTTTTTTTTTTTAAAAAAAAAAAGTCTTACCTAGGCATTTACTATAGCTTTAAGCTAAAATCAGCAGCTGCGACTGAACAAGGTGCTTTTGGGCCAGTGCGACCCAAGGGAAAAATCTCGTTTCTCCTCGCAATGCTGCCGGTTCCGGGCTCTTCCATCCCTACCCCCGCAGAGCAGCAACCCCCTCACCCCCTCCAGGCCAGCCGCGGCTCTCCCAAGGCACCTGCGAGGCGAAGAAGGTCCACCCCGAGGGTGGGCGAGGATGGAAGGGTCAAGGATGCTCTTGCCGCTGCTCCCGAGCTGCGATGCCCAGACGCCTGCCCGGCGTGGGAAAGCAGGCTCGCCGGGCAAGGCAGAGCGGGCAGACAGGCAGGCAGGCAGGGGGACGGGTAAGCTTTTCGCTTTCTTTCTGTTTCGTCTCGCGTGGAAGTGACAGCGGTGCCGCCTGTCTTCCAGGTGCGGATGGTGAGAGGGGAATTAGTGGATGAAGCCGGGAGCTCCGCTTTGGAGTGGATAGGGTTAATCCGGGCTGCCCGAAACTCCCAAGAGCAGACACTGGAGGCTGTTGCGGATCTGCCAGGAGGACAGGTACCCCACACGCGGCTCCGGGCCGGCCTGCCGCCGCTCTCCGCCACCTGCCTCCCCTCTCAAGCCTCCTGAAGAAGTTTCCTTTCTTCCCCTCCCAGATTTTCTACCGGGCGCTGCGAGATGTCCAGCCGGGAGAGGAGCTCACCGTCTGGTACTCCAACCCCCTGGCGCAGTGGTTTGACATCCCCGTCACGGCCACCCCGACGCACGACGAGAAAGGTACAGATGCGGGCAATTCGTTTCAGAGCAACCAAATTAAATGAAACAAAACAAACACTCTTTAACTGACACCTTTGACGGGAGCTCGAACTGGGGTAGGCAAACGTGGGCCCTTCAAATCCGCGCCCTCAGAAAAATTAATGCCAGCACAGCTGCAGTGACTTTTAACCTGCCACCCTTTAAACTAAGACTCCATCTGCTTATGTTTAAAGGGTGATCTATTAACTCAGTGGCGTATGGAAAGCCCCCCATGCCTCGAGCCGTTCCGTCATCGGCACAATTTAATGATCTTTTGATAGGCAAATGGGATTTCTATGAAACAGCGCTGGTGTTGTTATGCGAGACAGCAATTTGGCTTGGTAGTTTCTAAAAACATCCCTTTCACCTTGCACGTTCCTCGGTCAGAGCTTCAGACCCTCCTTTCAGGTTATTCTGGGGGCAGATTCATGTAGTCAAGTCAAAACGGTACTGGGTAGTCCCTGTAAAGTAGGATGCATTAGGTAAAAAAATTAAGTCGGCGTCTGATGACATTCAGATAAGGATACCCGAGGATATCGGGAAGGGGACGACGCCCGCCGGGGGCCGCTTGTTTCAGTCTGCAAGCTGATTCTTATCTGGAAATACACCGACGTTAACAAAAACGATGAGGTGGCAACACATTAAAATGGGAAAAAGAAAACGACACCCCGCAGCGTTCACCAGTCGGTCCGCTCTGGCGGCGGGCGCACCCTCCCGCTAATCCCGGTGGTCCGGCCGCTCCCAGAGGCGGCGGGGGCTCGGCGCGACCGGCGGGCGCTCGCTCACCTCGGGCTAAACCTAAACTCAGCTGGCGACCGGGGACGCCCCTGCTCCGGCCCTACTCAGAAGATCCTTCATCCTGACGGTGCCCCTGAGAAGGGAGCGAGGGCACGATCCGGCGAGGGGTTGAGCCCCCCGAAGCGACCCCCAAGGTTGGCCGCTCCGCAGGGTCATCAGGGTCCGGCCTGGAGGGGTGACTGCCCAGAAGCCGGACGCCGGCTGCTCACGTCCCCTCCGGCTCGTGCGATGTGCAAACCCTCAAATTCCTCCTACTAAACTTGTACCCGGAAAAGAAACTCTCGGTCACGTCTCTATCCTCCCCACCAAGGGCAGTGAGGGTCTGGGGACGGTCACCTCCTCGAAGAGCCTGGCCTCTGGCGAAATTTTGGGCTGCAGGCAGGAAGACACGGTGCTGGGTTCTGCACCCCTCTCCCCTCACCCAGCAGCCCTGCCCGCGGATGGGTACCAGCGCTGCTCGAAGGAAATAAAGGAAAGAAAGCTCAGCTCTGCCAGAGGCACCCAGCATGTGGCATCTGCCTCGTCCCTTCGAAGCGAGGCTTAGTTGCAAACTCACCCCGCGGATCTGCTGTGTCTCCGGCCCCACAGTTTCTAGACTAATTAATATGGACTCAGAATAGGTATATCAAAATGCTGAATCGCTCTTCTTTTAAGGATAGTACGCTGAAAAAAAACCAAAACCAACCCAGGGCAGAAGAAATTAAGAGAGGTTTTTTGTGTGTGTTTTTTTTTTTTTTTTTTAACCGAAAACAAAACTTTGGAAATCATCTCTGTTTGACCCCATACATTTGGGTTTACCATGACAACAAAGGGGTGTTTTTCGTTTTTTGTTTTTTTTTTTTTTTTTTTTTTCTCCCTCCCTCCTTTTATTTTTTAACTCGATCAATGGTTGCTGGACTGGAGCTGAGCCCGGGAACGCGCCGGGCCGGGCTCGGTGGCGCTCGGGAGGCAGCCGGTCCCGTCACGCTTTTGCTCAGAACCACCGGGGCCAAACCGCGCCGAGCGAGAGACCCGCGAAGGCAAACGCAGGCAGTGGGAGGGAGCCCGCGGAGGTCCGTGGCCTCTCGGTCCGTTCCGCTCCCTAACGCGTTTTACAATGCAGGGCTGTGGGACTGAGGCCACTGTTTCGCCTCCCGCGGCCGCTGCCTCACCCAGGCCCGGGCAGACACGCTCCCGCCTCCCTCCTTCCTTCGATGGGGCGAAAAGCCCACGTCCGCCGACAGGCATATCGCTGCACAGCCCGCGGACCGCCGCTCCACGGCAAGCGGGGAAGGGCTGCACACCACGGCAAGGACACGGGCGACGAGACACGCCACAGCGCTGGATCCTTTCACGCGAGTTCGCGCCCGAGCTTCCCGCGGAGAGCAAAGACGGGTGTTTCACCCGCAGTGGCCACCGGCTGATCCCCGGCCCAAACGCTGCAGTAAAAGCCCTCTCGGGAGGCTGGTCGCGGCCAGCGTGCCCACCTGGGTCACCCGCCGCCCCCCCGGGTGCCCCCCGGCTGTCGCGGAGCGCAGCGCAGGGCTGAGCCGAGGCCCCCGGCATCCCCGGTCACTTGTGCTCCACCTCACCCCCTCATCGCCCCCCAAGGGACCCCCCGAAAGGTGAGGAGCTGGCCCCAGGCCCGGAGCGGCCTCTCGTTCCTGTGTGGCGCTTGGCCCGGCCTTCGGCGTTTGGGTGCATCAGCTCAGGAGTGCAGAGGAGCGGGGGGCGGGCAGGGTGGGCAGTGTGCGAGGGAGATCCGGGGGCTTCTGAAACGTCCTGTCGGTATGCTGTAGTGACGGGGAGGGACATGAGAGAGAGGTGGATACATACAGACAGAAAAAGAGGAGAGGAGAGGAGAGGAGAGGAGAGGAGAGGAGAGGAGAGGAGAGGAGAGGAGAGGAGAGGAGAGGAGAGGGAGGGAGGGAGGGGGAGACAGAGTTAGAAAGAGAAAGGAGGGAAGGAAGGAAGGAAGGAAGGAAGGAAGGAAGGAAGGAAGGAAGGAAGGAAGGAAGGAAAAGAGAAAGAGAGAAAGAGAAAGAGAAAGAGAAAGAGAAAGAGAAAGAGAAAGAGAAAGAGACACACAGAGAAGAAGAAAGAAGGAAGGAATGAGAGAAGGAAGAAAGGAAAGAGAGAAAGAGAGAGAGAAAAAATGAATAAAGAGAAGAAAGAGAGATAGAAAGAAAGAGAGAGAAAGAGAGAGAAAGAGAGAGAAAGTGAGAATGAAAGAAAGAGGGAAAGAAAGAGAAAGAAAGAGAGAAAGAGAGAGAAAGAGAGAGAGAGAAAGAGAGAAAGAGAAAGAAAGAAAGAAAGAAAGAAAGAAAGAAAGAAAGAAGAAAGAAAAGAAAGAAAAGAAGGAAAGAAAGAAAGAAAGAAAGAAAGAAAGAAAGAAAGAAAGAAAGAAAGAAAGAAAGAAAGAAAGAAAGAAGGAAAGAAAGAAACCCAGACAGACAGGTTGCCCGCAGAGGCCGCGTTTCACGGTCGGGTCTGGGGAGATGCTCCTCCGCGGGAGGACACTGCTGGCAAGCCGGGCCGGGAGGAGGAAAACGAAGCCCGTGTCTCCGCGGTGCCGGGCAGTCACCACGGCCGCGGCCACCGAGGTCTGTTCCGCTTGAGAGAAGCCGAAATGTTTAGGGGACGGGGCACAAAGGGCATTGTCCTCTGAAAGGGAACGATTACATATGGCCCATACATATCGGATATTGTCTCGCCTCGTAATGAGGGGCTCACGATCATTAGATTGGCCTTTGTTCGGTGCAGCCGACTCCCTGACATACGCTACCTCCTCTGCAAACGCCAACAGATGGGCTCCCCGACAGACGACTCGCGGCAGCAGCTGCTCCCCCCCGGCGCCCCGTCCGCGGGAGCGCAGGCCCGACCGCGGAGCTCCCGCACGGCACGGCACGGCGGCACGGCGAGGGCGGGCCGGGGCGCGGAGAGGCGAGGTGCGGGGAGGCACGGGAATGCGCGGCCGCTGCTGACGGGCCCCTCCGCTTGCCTCCGCAGGGGAGGAGCGGTACATCTGCTGGTACTGCTGGAGGACCTTCAAGTACCCCAACAGCCTCAAGGCCCACGTCCACTTCCACTGCGCCCTGAGCCACGGCCGGCCCTTCCTCCACCACGACCACGGCAGGCCCGCCGCCTTCGGGCTCCCCGCCAAAGAGCCGCCGGCCACCGCACTGCGCGGCCACCCGCCCCCCGGCTGCGGCCCGCGGGAGGCCGTCAAGAGGGAGGCAGCCGCCGCCTCCCCGCCGCTCGCCAAGCCAGGGCTGCCCAAGCGGGCGGCGGGGGGCAAGGAGGAGCAGGAGCGCGCCCTGGACATGAGCGTGGGGGCCGCCCGCGGGCCGGGGCCGCTGCTGGGGCCGGCGGGCGGCAACGGGCTGGCGCTCTGCCCCGGGGCGCGCTCGGCCTTCCGCCCCGCCGGGCCGCTGCGGGAGGAGGCGAGGGGCCTCGGCTTCTCCAAGCTGCTGGGGGGGCTGAAGGCGGGACGCGCCGCCGCCGAGGCGCCTCCCAAGTGCGGGGCTCTGCCGGGCGAGGCCGCCCCTCCGGCGGCGGCGGCCGCGGCGGCGGCGGCGGCGGCGGCGGCGGCGGCGGCGGGGCTGGCGTGCGGCGGCGGGCTGCGCGCCTTCCCGCTGCTCTCGCCGCTGGAGGAGGCCTCGGCCTTCCGGCAGGTGGAACGGGGCCCGCCGGCCGCCGCGCTGCCGCCCGCCCGCTACCCGCCGCTGCCCGGCGGCGCGCTGGAACGGTTCGCGCTGCCGCCCTTCGAGGGGCTGAAGGCGTACGCGGGGGAGTGCGGGCTGCCGGTGATGCCTCTCACCGTCTACAACGGGGAGCTGCTCTACGGGGCCGCGCCCTACTACCCGCTGAAGCTGCACCTCGGCGGGCTCCTCAAGTACCCCGAGTCCGTGTCGTACTTCGGGGGGCCGGCGGCGGGGCTGCACGCCGCCGAGCTGGGCTCGCTGGCCAGCATCGACCGGGAGATCGCCATGCACACCCAGCAGCTCTCCGAGCTGGCGGCCGAGAAGGGCCGCGGGCGGCTGGAGGCGCTGCCGGCGGGGGCGGCGGGGCCGGCCGGCGGGAAGCCCAAAACCGGGCACCTGTGCCTCTACTGCGGGAAGCTGTACTCCCGCAAGTACGGGCTGAAAATCCACATGCGGACTCACACCGGCTACAAGCCGCTCAAGTGCAAGGTCTGCCTGCGGCCCTTCGGGGACCCCAGCAACCTCAACAAGCACATCCGCCTGCACGCCGAGGGCAACACGCCCTACCGCTGCGAGTACTGCGGCAAGGTGCTGGTGCGGCGCCGCGACCTCGAGCGGCACGTCAAGTCCCGGCACCCGGGGCAGAGCCTCGGCAAGGCGGCCGAGGACAAGAGTGACTCTGGCTACGCGCACCCCGAGCAGGAGCAAAAGACTGACAACGAGAGCGACGTGGATGTCTGCTTCACCGACGACCAGAGCGACCCGGAGAGCGGCAGCAGGAACCGCGAGCAGTGATGCGGGGGGCGGCCGGGGCGGGGCGGGGCGGGGAGGGGACGGGGGGGCCGCCCCGCAGCCCCCCTCCCCCCCCTCCTCCGCTTACTCTGAGCTCCCGGGGCGGTCCCACGGGAGGCCGTGTCTCGGCGGGGCGCGGGCTGGCGGGGCCCCGCTACCGGCGGGGCGGGCAGGAGTGCGCGGTGCCACCGAGGTGCCGGGAGAGGGCCGGGGCGGGGCGGGGAGGGGCGAAACCCTGGCGGGCCCGGGATCCCACCGGAGAGGCACCGCTTCCGCACAGGAGCCTGGATTTCAGTGGCCATGTATTTTTATTGTACCTATGTGTCGAGGAACTTGTGCCTTTTGGAAACGATTTTTTTCTATGTGCTCTCCCGTCACTTGTCCCAGCGGCCCCGGCCGTGGGGCTCAGCAGCAGTCCCGGCTCTGCAAACGCCTCTAGCATCTGTACACTTTATTTGACACCTCAGACGTGCTTTCTCGGGGCCTAATAAAGCAATACCAACAGCTTTTTGGAAAGAAGAAGAAAAAAAAAAAAAGGCAACAAAAAGACACACAGCGCTGAAGAGGGTCGCATATGCTAACAGGTGCACCATTTGATCAAGTTGCAATTATTTATAACAGATAATATTTGAGTAACAAATGTAAAATAAATATTGAAAAGCATGAATCTAAAAGCACGCACTATATAATTTTAAAGGAAATACGCTCTCTGTTTGGTAGAATACAAATGTGGTGTATGTTTGTTTTCTAATGAATGATGTACAGTGGATACAGTATTTTGGTCTTGGTTCCAGTTTGTCATGCCATTTTTTTTAAAAAAAATAAAGTTACTGACAAACTACTGTTTGTCTAGTTGTTCACTGTCTAGTTGTTCACTGAAGTGCTGTCAGCAGGATCTCATGTTTCTCCGAGCACTGCTATAGCATATAGTGCTGATAGCATCTGCGATCGGGAGATCCTGCTGTATGCAGCGTCTTTGGACCAAGTTCTAAAGGATTTGCCCCTGAATATTTCGTCTGGGTGTTTTCCTTCTCTCGCTCAGTAAAACAAACCAACAAACCCCAAATCCATTCTTTCCTATGCCTACGACTTTTGGAAATATTTTTTTTTCCTCCCCCCACAGGGCCAGCACAGAGATGTTAAAAGCTGAACATTATTAGTCTGCTTTATCTGTTTGTGTTCTGTCACACGTGCCCCTTTTGCAAACGCTCTTCTTTAGAATCGTTGTTACTTTTATCCGAGGGAAAAATCTCCTTATACCGTTGGCATGAAAAACCTCAAACGCGTTCAACTTAATAAACTGTCAGAAAAATACCTGCTACCCCTGGAAAATCCTCCAGGTCACCGCGGGAAGCCATGCAACGCTGCCGATAGTGACCGGCCGGCTGTGCAGGTCTCCCTGTCACTGCGGCCGAGCTGGTGCCTTGGGTGTCACTTTGCACTCGATCAGGCAGAGAAGACGGGAGGGAGCCCCGCTTTTTGATTTTGCGTAGTTCACAACTCTGAAGCAGATGGTAAATCTCTTCGATTGATACGGAGAGATTGAAGGCTGCTGTGAGTTTCCAGGATCAGGCCCCATTCCAGTCCAGGGTGTAGGTGACGCAATGTAAAATACAAACAAATTACTTCCAGCATCTGAAAGAATCTCAGATACAAAACTGATCCTCCGTTTGCTTACTGAAGGCTAAACGTGCTTGACAGTAAGAGGAAAAGAGAATTCAAATGCCACGCTTATATTTCCTTTAAAGGTTTGACTTAGAATCAAAAGCTGCAGGATTTAGATTTTTTATTTTTTTTATTTTTTTTTTTTCCTGGGCTAGTGCTAAGTACCCACCTACTCGATTCGCTTTTATCCCAGGATGCAAGTTGCCTTTCTGTCATGAAAGTAAATGGAAAAGGTCTCTCCTGCGGAGAGAGGGATTTTGTTCGTCTGTCGGTGGAGTCGAAAATCCTGTTGTCATTTCTAGCACCGGCAGCGGGACCCGGAATTTAGCCGGCCAGTTCTTCATTTCAATATTTATCTGTTGTCTTCCCAAAGGATGGCACCTGCCATGGAGCTGCTGCCGGGGAGAGATGCGTCATGTACATTATGAGGTTGTGGAAAGGGTAGTATAATAAAACTGTGATCCGGAAATTGTTTACGTTATCAGTGGAATTTGTGTTTTAATAGAAGCGTCCCATCAAATTATAATACTTAGGCTACCTTTACCAAAAAACTCACTCTGGACAGTCGATTTGTGTGAGTTAATGGTCTATATATCTAAAAATTAACGTAGTTTTTGAGTTAAGAAACAAAACACGAGCCGAACCGAATATAAACAGCCGCAAAGGACCGAAGTGGAGAAAAAAAAAAAAAAAAGAACAAAACTTGTTTTGCCTCTTTTTTTTTAAATTGCTATGCAGCAGCTAAAACGAAATACAAAACGCAGGAGGTGACAACAGGCAGCACTTCTGCCTCATTTCATATTTAGGGCCCCATCCCTGCGACGTCCCTCGCGGAGATGCTCACTCCAGCACCGGGTCCACCGGGTCCCCGGGAGGGGACAGGGGGCGAGCGCGGGTGTCCGTCCGGGATGCGCACCGCCGCCGCTGCGCAAGCCCCGCGGTGTAATCCCGCCGGCGCCGCCCTCTGCCCCGCACGGGTCCACCGCGCTCGGGTGCGGCTTCCAATCCGTCAACTGTGCGGTGCACTGTGACAGCCTTCGCTGGGGAGAGCTGGTTTTTTTATTTTATTTTATTTTATTTTATTTTATTTTATTTTATTTTATTTTATTTTATTTTATTTTATTTTATTTTATTTTATTTTATTTTATTTTAATTCTATTCTATTCTATTCTATTCTATTCTATTCTATTCTATTCTATTCTATTCTATTCTGTTCTACTGCCCCGTTCGGGCCAGGGACGAGGTGACAATGCTCACCCGGCACCCCAGGGATCTGGGCAGCTTCGGAAGCCCGGGCTGCACCCAGGGCCCGGGAAAGAAGCAGCTGGGGGGAAAAGCAGGCGCGGATCCGCGGCGGCAGCCCCGCGCTCCGGCACGCCCCTCGCCCCGCGTGGCTCGCCCTTGGCCCGGCCGCGGGCCCCGGCCGGGCGGCGGCCCCGGAGCGGCGGGTCCCAGTCGCCGCCGGCCGCCGCCGGGCGCCCTCGCGGCCGCCCCCAGCACCGCCCCGGGCGCTGATTGGCTGAGCTCTCCCGCGGCGCGCGCTCCCATTGGCCATGCGGGTGAGGGCGGGGCCGGGGGCGGGGCCGGTTTGGCTGCGGCCGGCGGGGCCGCCGCAAGTGGGGAGCGGGGTGGCGCAGTCTGAGCCAGCCGTGGCGGGTCCTGCGGCCTTGCGCTTCCCTGGAGGGAAATCCGGGAGCGAAGGGAGGTGAAGCCCCCGCAGGTCGGCGGTGACGCGCGGAGCTGAGCGCAGACGCAGGCTGGGCGCGGTATGGGCTGGGTTCTGCCTTCTGAGCATCCCTGGCTGGGCCTACCAGTGCTGCTGGCTGGCTGCCACGGTGGCTGCCTTTTGCAACTAAGTAAAAAAAAAAAAAAAAAAGCAACAACTGGTTTTAGTTTCTGATTTTGTAATTATTGATAGCTGCAGTAAAGCAAGTATGTCCTCTGCATTTTATAATATAGAGAAAATAACTAACCGCATTTACAGCAACAAAGAGCTTCCTAGATGAGAAAAACGTACCGGTTTGATCGTGTGAAGTGGAAAGCATAGACAGAAAGGATGGTGGTGAGGCTGAAGAAAAATTATCTCCTTTAAATATTACTCATTGAGAGGCTTGTTTGCTCAAGGGCCATAGAGATTAAATGACAAGATTTCCCTATTTTATTTTCTATGGGAGAACTCAGATTTTCTGAGTAAAGTTGAATGGAGAATAATGAAAAGCTGCATTTTGTGAGTGAAGAATAGAACATGATTTGCTTGATGGAAGTCAAGAGCAAAGAAGAATACATGCACCGGGATGGCTTTTAGACATTATTAGAAACTAGTCTAAACATTTTGGAAACTGGTCTTTCAGTTTCCAAAAATTCCTGCTCAGACTCAGGTATTCTTGTAAAAAGAATTGATTTGAATAAACTCCCATTTTTTAAATTTGAGAAACAGTTTTGGTGATTTTTGACTTGCCCTGTTAGCCTGTTCATAGAAACAGCATCAAGAAGTCTGGTTGTATCTGGCAGGAGGTGCAAAGCATTGCCATGAAGCGGGTTGTAAGGATCTTGGGAGTAATTCTGGTTTCCAACTGATCTTGATTTCAGTGTGAAAGTCTGCCATACATCTTACTAGTTAATGCTGCAATTACTGTTATGTCCATGGTCCGAGGATGCACATGGGACATCAGTGTCACTGTGAATGACCAAGCTGTAGTACAGGGATTTACAGACCAAGGATTGAGGTCTTACTCCTCTGACCTTGCTGAATGGGTTTAAACACAAGACTTGAGTTTACAGCTTTAAACAATCCATCAAATTACCTGATTTTGCAAGTGTGTTGGATACCTGCTCATCCCAGTGAAGCCAGTGGGACTGATTTAGCATTGGCGTATAGGTGAGATAGATGTAGTGTGCTGTAATGCAAATGAGTTCAGGTTTTGGGCTGATTGCTAGCATAATACTCAGGGAGGACTTGATCACTTCTGAGCAAGGCAATGGCTCTATATACTTAAAAGGATATAGTTTCAAAGCTTTTTGTATTAAGCTCATATTTTAAATTCACACATGCACAGATGTGATTTGATCAGAAGGCTCTGCTACAGGTATGAAAATGTGCATGTTCTTAAGGCTCCCTTTCTCTGGCCGCAACTCTGATGTGGAAAAGAAATTATTTATTGATTCAGAAAAGCCTATGAATTCATTTGGCTGCATTCATGCCGAAAATCTATTCAGGGAACAGTTTTCCTATTTTGACTAGAAGTTATGTGCTTGGAAGTACATTTTGAAATAGTTGCCGTATTTGTAAGCTGTATTTTCAATACAAAAAAGAATCTCCAGACCTGCACCTGATGAAGTGAGCAGCAAGCCTTAGATTCAGACTTCATATATGACAGGGAGCCATGAGGATGGGAGAAAATCTGACTGCACTTGGCTTCAGGTCAGAGAACACTGAAGGTCAAGGTTTGTTTTTGATCTTTTTGTTTTCCCCAAAACTGACTGAAAAGAATGATTTTAAACTTGACTGTGAGTGGTTACTTTCTGAATTATCACCTGAAGGTAAAGAGCAATATGTCAAGGTCGGGTTCAAGCTCACTGGAGTTCATTGGACCATAGCAGATAAAATCTAGAAGCAATGAAATGCTTTCAGGTATATTCAAAGTCAATCCAATGAGGAATGATGACAGCATGTGGGATGTTATAAATTTGTATTTTACAAGAAACAGGAGAAGGAAGTTTCTTATCAACTGAAAAAACATAGTTGAAGAAATAGATCACTACATCTGAGGCAAATATTCAGCTATGTTTAGAATTGATATTCTGAAATATTATGGAAACCATGAGCAAAGTTCACAAGGCTTTTCTGTAGAAATTGTAGACTGCTTGCTTCTGAGGACAGTGATTTGGCACCAAGTATTTTGAAGTCCTGATCTGATATGGAGAAAATGTGATTTAGGAAGACAACATCAGTAAACTAAGGTTCAGAGTGCTAAGGAATAATTCATAACTTTTTTTTTTTTTTTTTTTTTTCTGTTTGCATCACTTCAGCCTCATTGCAGATGAATAAGCAGTTACTTGGGGAAAACATTAGGAAGAATGGGCAGAGGTGAAGCCTTTATACTCCTTTGTAGTTTGTAAAACCTGCTGGTGAGTCAGAGCAGCTGGAGCCTGTCTTTAACTTTGGAGCATATGACTGGTTCTTATAGCATGAGCAATTTTTTTTTTTTTAGCTCTATTCAGAAAATTGAAGTACTAAAAATACATTTCAGCTCTGAGTCCTATTTATCTGTGTAGAACTTCCACTTTTCCACTTTCCAGTACTATCATCTATGAAGCAGCTCACCAAAAGAAATGGTCAGAAAAGCAAGCAGTGTATACTTTTTAGTATATTTATTGAAAAATCAAAGAGGCTGGGTACTCTGGGGTTTTCAGAGGTATTTCACTGAAGGTCCTGCTAGCCACAGCGCAGGGCTAAAGCATCCTGATAATAATGCACATTTGCAGCTAAGCAGCAACTTAAAATTGTGTTCAAATAGCTATGTGACTGATGGTTGGCCTACAGTTTGTGCTTTTTATCGTTGAGAGAGCCCCTCCTTGTAGAAATAAGCAAAATAGATTTTTTTTTTTTTTTTGACAGAAACAAAGGACTCTGGGGACCATCTTCAGCCTCTGGTATGTGTTCAGGTAGGATTCTGGTCAGGGCTCACAGCACCCAGTGATCCACAGTGATAGTTGTCTTTGGGTCAGTGCCCATAAGGACAAGTGCTTCAGCTTTGCAAGGCCAGAATTTACTACATCAACACACTGAAATTTTGTGGGCTATTTTTCTTTTTTTCCTTTCTGTTTTTGCAGAAACGTAATCCAACATTCCTTTGTTTTGTGTTGCTGATAGCCAGCTTGCTAAGAATAATGCATTTTCGACAAAGCAGAGGGAGGAATTAAAATAATTTTTTGATGCTTTAGTGTGAGAGACTTAAGAAACTGTAAACGAGCTTGTTATATGAAATGATTTCAGTGGTTCTGTAACAGACTGTATGCTAAAGTCAAATGAGACAGCTTAGCTCTTGAAGAAAAGGAGAGTTAAGTTCCTGTATGAGCTAATTTTAGTGTCATTTTGGGCAGCCAAGTTGCTTCAGGTTAATTTTTTGAGGCAGGCTGTATTAATTTTAGAGTATGCCACTATGCTTTGCCATGATGTTTCCAAAACTTTAAAAAGTGATAGAGACACTTGGAATGTCATGGTTATGTATATTTATTTTAATTGTATAATAAACAGGAAAAAAAATTATAACTTTTGTTCTTGAATGAAATTTGTTGGGAATAATACCTCATGCTTTTGTCATAGCTAATGAAAAAAAGACCTGTTGTAAGGGCATATATAAACCACTAGAAAAATATAATTAGGAAATTAAAACACTATATGATGAGAGAATTATTTGTCTCAATTATTAAATCCAATATTTATCTTAATTTAGAAGAATTTATATATAAACCATGACCCGTATCTCTGATTATATGCATCTCTTCCACAAACATCTGATTCACCACACTTCAAATGAGACCTTCTTGCTTCTTGCTCTCAGTTTAGTGTTTTGCAAATAAATTAATTTTAATGCAGTGCAGAAACTAATAGTAAACGACATCTGTAGTTAGAAGGGTTTCCTCAAATGGTTCTTTTCAAAAGCTTGTTATATTTAAAGTCAAGCTACACATTTGTAAAAACAGGAATACATTTCACTGATTAAGACGTATCATGCAGGAAAAGGAACAGATCCTTTTTTGTTTTAAAATGCCTTCCACTTTTACGCAGCAGATGGTGCTAGATTGTGAATATATGTCAATTTGATTTATTTATAGTCTGAAGAATATATGGTGAAAGACATGGCATGTACAATGTTCAAATAGACTACATAGCAAAGTGATCTTTGTAAAGTCATTGTTTTGGCACAGTCTTCTGTGGTGTGCGTGCTTTTCTTGATGTCTACTCTGTACCCTTCTGAGACTTTGAGAATTGCTTCTATCTATTGTGCTTATGAAAGATGCCAAAACTAACAAGGAATTGAGTGACAGAATTACAGTAAGTTCTAAAAGGTACCTTTTATCTAAAGTATATGTATAGCGTCAGTAATAGGAGTTTACACGAATTTAATTTATCTTTTGTACCAGAGCCTCTGTCAACAGCATCCCAAAACCATGGTAATTTTCCTGATCCAAGTCTGTCAACCCTGCTGGACTTAGCTTTGCAGGTACAGCCATGCTACTAAAAAGACAAGCCAGACTCCAGCTGCCTACAAATCCTGCCTACCCTTTTGACATGTGACAGGGTCCTTTCTAGAGTGGCACAAATTTGTCTGCCATACACTGGCTGTATGATGTGTTTCCACAAAAAAAGATCTATTTGGGCATCCACAAAAGGATGCTCATTTAGACCTGCACTCAGACTGCCTCTCAATAGGCCTTTGGGCTTACCCAAAATGCCTTTTTGCAGCCTGGCACCTAAAGCTGTTAGAGGTAAAAGAACTGTGGAAGTGACCATACACAACTATCAGAGCATAGGATGCCACATGGCTTCTAATGTTATCCTGCCCTTGTGCTCTCCTGCCCACATCCAGCATGAGACATTGTTAGACTATGGTCAGCTCTAGTCACATCACTTGCATCTCAGCATAACGGAATTTGTTGGCTGAAGCATTACTCAAGGAGCTCAGTGTCTGACTCTTGAGGAACTACAATGGACATTTGATGTGTAACTTTTTGGGGCTCTTTTGAAAATTCCAGATGGAATAGTTTGCAAAATAGGCTGATTTGTCCCTTAATGATAAGAACCTTTGTTAGAATCTGTTAGCTTAGTCCTGGAAAGTCACTTCTTTTAGGAAGGCATAGATCAAGAGAGGTGCAAAGCTAGAGTTTATTTGCCTTACCCAAGACCAAGAGGATGAAAGAAGCAGTGTCACCGCAGCCTTTCCAGAGGCTTTTGCTGGAATGGAGAAATACCCTTTTGGGATCCTTCGTCAAGTGCTGATTCAACAAAGAAAAAATTCTGTTCAAACACTGAGGAAAACTAGGCTATATTTGCAAAGGCATTCTCAAATATCACCCCAGAATGCATGTCCTGCAATCAGTGCTGTTTTCTGGTGGCCAGTGCGCTGGTAAGCATGAAGAACTAAATTAGTGGATTAGTAGAGTCTAGTGAGGTTTCCAAAGGGGTGACAGAATTGTTGGAAAAGTGGTTACTAAAGCAACTGAAGGAAGTTTAATCATCGAATTGCAGTCAAATGTGAGTATATCCAGGTGTTGCTGAAATTCCTCAGAAGTGAGGCCTCGATAACAATAATAACATCATTATTTAGTGACTCTGCAGATGGGGAAAACAATAGGAAGAACAGTCCTGAGTCTTGGATCACCTGAGTCATTCTCTCAGAAAGACAAAGTGTTACACAAATTCATATCTTATTAAGGCTTTTAAATAACATTCCCTCAGTGTGAATGTTTATGGAGAAATCTCTTGTATTTTAGCTTTTCACATACAGTTCAGACTCCATGTTCTTTCCTTCAAGGTCTTGTGCAAATTAGCTCCCATCTGTCTGTCTTTTTCCATCTTCTAGCCCATTTCTTGCTTGGCTCAAGCTGACTCCTTTTCCTACTCCCCACCTCCAATTTATTTTCTGGCACTTATTTTTTTTTTCTTCTTTTAATTTTGCAAGTTGCTAGTTAAAAGCCTTGTGGAACCACAAGCATCTTGTTTTCCCTAGTGGAGAAGATTAAAGTGGAAAAAGAAGGAAATCGTACAAGAATAATGTGCCAGTTCTGTGTGCTCTGTATGGACCTTGCCCAAATACTGAGAATGTATGATATGTAAGTAACGACTCTCTACTTGGTAAAATAAAAAAATGCTTAACTGTACAACCTACTCATGTCAGACCATATTATATTGTTAATAATGAAAATGCATCTTACCCCCTGCTAGACCAAGTCCTTGTTAGGGGCTTGGCCTTTGGGAGCAAGGAAGACCAAGGGGGGATTCACAGAAACTGAATCAAGCAGAAAGAAACAAAAGTTACAAGAAAAATGGTAAGCAGTAATGATGCTGAGCTAAAGCTAGTTGGTGGAGAAATTGATAAGGAGTTACAGCATCATTTGATTAGACCCTGGATGTCATACGTGAAAGATTTCTTAAACAGAAATCACTGATAGCTTACTTCAGTGCTCCTTAGCAGAATTAGCTCTTCTGAGCTCTCAACTTGAGCTAATTTTTTAGTAGAGTTCAACCTGAGTTTTAGCTCTTTAGTAGAGTTTAAGGTGAGTTAGCTCTTCAGCAGAGTTAGCTCTTTCAAAGAAGCCAAGCCGGTTTGTAGTCCTCACTTAAGTCCTGGGGAGCAGGCTATATTAATTTGAGTCCTTTGTATTGCTAAAACATGTATAGACCTTCTTAACAAAAACCAACATGCACTTCCCCCTTTTGTCTAGTTTCAAACCATTTCTTAAACCATCTTTTTTCATTCCAGGTGATCTCTTTCTACATTTTATATTGCAAAACATTCCAGAATGTCTGATGACATCAGCATTGAGCATTTTGCTTTGGCCTTGGATAGGATTGAGTAGGGACCTGCATTGGATTCTCCAGCTTTTCTAAACATTGTTTAAACAAGTTTAACACTGTTTCTACAGAATTGTTATACACCCACAAAAAATTCACTGCAAACATGACTGCAGTTACCACTATTTTGTTATAATTCTGATTTTTTCAGATGCCTTCAAAATGAGCCTACTCAGGAAGATGTCTTAAGTGTGCACAATAATGAAGATTTTTATGCTTGAATGATTAATTTTAAGTTTTGCCCTTTGGCAGCTCCTCTGCTTTATGCCCATTCCTGCTCCTCCCTGTAAGAGATGCCCATTCTCCTTTGTAGATTCAGTTAGAAAAAAAACCCCTAAAGATCTTAGGAAAAGTTTGAAGAAAATTATTTTTTCAGGGTTTTTATGTAAAAGGGCAGCTTGACTGAGGATGTTCTAACAGTTTGGTTTTTGGTTTTGTTTTGTTTTTTTCCTGGCTGCCTAGTTAATTAGTCCTCAGTTTTAATGGCTCAGAAGGAGAGATCTGAGTTTTTTGGGATCTGTTTTCTTTGAGAGACATCTCTGGACATTGCTGTCTTTCCCCAAGTCTCCTGCCCTCAACTCAGTGGATTAAGCCTGACTCTGTAAGTATCCAAATTCAGGGTGTTTGAAACCGAGAGGCAGATCACTCTCTATGAAATGAGTTAGATAATCATGGGGTATTAAGGGGGTGTTAAGAGGGCCTGCTCTTTGCCCATAATCTCTCCGAGTAGGAATTATGGTATCAGGCTGTAGTAGAGGTTTCTGGCAAAAATAAAATACATCTTGTTTGTTGACATGTGTCTTGTCTCTTGAATCAGTGCCCTGGGGAAGGACCTTAGCTTCAGGATTCAACGAAACATACACTAATCAGAGAAGGCCCCTGATTCCCCACCAGCCTTGGCCATGTCCCTGGGTAACAGCGAGCAGTGCTGATGCTAAGCCAGGCTTACAGGCTCTCTCCGAGGAGAGGGAGCTCAGGCTTGAGGACACATGCTGGGGAGTTGACAAATGAACACCATGAGATGTGACAGTGTGCCGCATCCCTGCAGGAGCCTCCTGCATCGGCGTGAGCCGGTCCTACAGAGCAGATGTTCACATAATAATTCAAAGCATGGGAAGAGCACAGAAAAGGCTCATAACCCACTGAACTGTCCTGTTTCCAGTGGTCCTCTTTCTTAGCCCCTGGTTTATAACAAAAAGTAATGACATCTCTGTTTTAAAGGCTGTGAAGGATGTACATGGTACAGCAATGACTATGGAGAGCCCAGGAGAAGGTGTCCTGCCAACCTCGCAGGACAGATGAGACATGTTTGGGGCAGTGTGGATGTGACTGGGAGCCTCTAAAACTGTGGATGGAGAAGGATGATTTAGTCCTGGATGCACTCACAGGGATGACTCAAATTAACAACCTAATAACAACATTAAAATGACCAACACGATTTAACTTCTTGTATACTTTCAGCCTGCAAGCAAGCACTCCATTTCCCAAAACTCTTACAGATGTTATCTTTTTGAGATTCTATTTTACCTTACCACAGTAAGGAGTGATTTATTGACTTCTCCATCATCTCAGTTTTATCTGTCTGTTTAACATAACTTAGTCATGTTTACACAGGCTTTCACCTTAATGTCAGATACTGTCTTAAGTTGTTCACCAGATACCTAGTTTCACAAAGACTCCTCAGGGTAACTTTTTCTTTGCCTTTGCCTTTGAATTCCCCGTATCATTATTTATATTCCTTTTAAAACTTACAGTATGGTTCTGCAACCTTTAGAAATCTAGATGAGAATCATCTAAGAGTTACTTTTTCAATTTTGTGTTTCTGATCCTTATTATAAATGGATTTTGAGTTAATGTTGCCACAGGCATTACAATACTGCATGTCTGACTCAACAATCTCAGGCGTGTTAAATAATAAAAAGAAATCACCAGTTTGAGATTTTTTTTAAAAAATCATGTCTTTTAGAAGTATCTTTTTTCTAGGATCTCATATTCTTCGAGTTTCTTTAGCACAATCTAATAACTGCATTCTTTCCCCACTGCACTGTAGGCTATTGAAAGTCTAGCATGTCTGAGCAAACAATAGAAAAATATTAGAAAAAAAAAATAACCTTTTGCACACTGCTAAGTCTGCATGATTAGCTGTTCTTTTCTTGTTATTCACCTCTTTCTGCCATTTTTCTTTTAGCTTTAATCCTCTGTCCATCAGTAGCCAGAAAGGAGCGCTATAAACCAGAGCTCATAATTATCAGGTGGGCTCACCCAGAGCTGCAGACTGCTGAGGCTGACAGGAGGGGCTCCCAGACTTGGTGTAACGCGTGCTGGGCTGTGGGAAGATGAGCTGGTACAGTAGCTCAGTGCTGAATGTGGGAAATGACCCTCCCAGCAGCAGCATTCCCTGCCCCTATCTCCTCTGTCCCTCTGTCCAACAGGAGAAGCAATGTTGATCCTTCATGGCAGTTCCCTGGCTGTGCCATCCCAGCACCTTTCCATAACAGGAAGAGTCTAGCCCTGGGTCCAGTTCCTGGTGGGGAGCAATTCAGCTGTTTTTGCTATAATGAATCACAGGATCATTCATGAGGCAATCCAGCCCAATCTCCTGCTCACAGCAGGGTCAGTGAAGGGTCCTTCAGGCCAGGTTGCTCAGGGCTTGGGACACTTGGTAAATGCAGTGGAGTTGTGGCTGATCATAATTAAAAGAATGAGAACAGAACATCTTGTGTAGTTGTTTATCTTGACATTATCAAGACATCTGACAACATCTCCTACAACACTCTCATTGACAAATTGATGAAGAATGAACTAGATAAATGGAAAACTTTCTGTACTGATAGTTTCAAAAGGTTGTGATCAGCAACTTGAAGTCCAGCTGGAGGCCAGTGACTAGTGGTGAGTCCCAGGGGTCTATGCTGGGGCCAATAATGTTTATCAATATCATCTTCCTTAATGCCCTAGATGATGAGGTAGAGTGCACCCTCAGCAAGTTTGCAGATGATACAAAACTGGGAGGAGCGATTATAGACCACATGGTTGTGCTGCAGTTCAAAAGGACCTTGGCAGGCTCAAAAAACAGTTTGAGAGGAGTCTCATAAAGTTCAACAAAATGAAACGGCAAGTCCTGCAACTGGGAAGGAATAACTCTATACACCACTACATGCTGGGGACCAACTATCTGGAAAGCAGTTTTATAAGAAATTACTTGTGAGTCCCAGTGGATAACAAATTGTATGTGATCCAGCAGTGTGCCCTCACAGCAAAGATGGCCAACAGTCTCCTGGGATGGATTAGGCAGAGCATCACGAGCAGAGAGGTGATCCTTCCTCTTTACTCAGCCCTGGTGAAACACATTTGGTGTGCTGGGTTCAGGTCTGGGCCTCCCAGTCCAAGAGACACAGAGACTTACTGGAGTGAGTCCAGTGAAAGGCTATGAAGATGGTTAAGAAACTGGAGCATCTAATGTATGAGTAGAGGCTAAAAGAGCTGCATTGTTCAGCCTGGAGAAGAAAAGGCTCAGGAGGATCTGATCAATGTGTACATGTGCCTGATGAGAGTGAGTAAAGAAGGCAAAGCCAGGCTCTTTGCAGTGGTACCCAGTAACAGGGCAAGAGGCAATGGGCACAACCTGAAACAGAAAATGGAGTCATCATGAAAAGGTGTACACTGAACACTCATCAGAAAACTGCAGTCTGGCAGTTAGGCTCAAGAGCAAGCATTATCATTTTTCAAAGACAGCCATAACCTCGTGCTTCATATTCACATACACATTGTTTTGCTTATGAGTTGCCATATTTTATGTTTCATTTTTTCTGTGACTTATTTATTGTATCCAGGCTCCACTTTCAATAATCTTCCCACCCTCTCCCCTCTCTCTTGGCTATACTTACTGAGAAGTGCCTTGTGTCAAATAGTAAGTATTGCTTATATCAGCTAAAGACTACCTGCTAAAGTAAATATGTCAATGCAAAACCAGACATGTAAATAAGGTGCATTTTGTGATCGAACAAAGAAAAAGACATTAATTTGTAAATTAATGTTGTGTTTGATGTGATGCCAGTGAAAGGATCTTACTGAAGAACCTGTGAGGACCATACAAACCTGTGAATACTTTTCCAGGTACTCACATATTTACTATGTGTATCATATTTTGATCAATAAGTTGTGATTTTTTTCCTACTAGCAGACTGAAAATCCATAAGACTGACTTCTGTGCACAACGCTAAATACCGGGGATGTAGTCACAGACAAATTTAAGCTGGTACTATGAGTTTAAAAAGATGAGATTAAAAATATTCTGATAAATCATTAAGATGTACAAAATTTTACTCCAAGCTTTCTGGTGACATTACAAATAAGCAAGAGTATCACAGAAGGTATTCAAACACTACATCATATAATCACAAGAGAAAGAGCAAGGTAACAAAATTATGCTAAAACAGGAAGTTTAACAATTAGCCAGGAAGAAGCCACTCCAATAATCTGTCAGCTAAGGACAGAGCCTCTTTCCCATCATCAGTGGAGTAAGTGGGAGATATGAAACTTTCAAGGAGTCAGATGAATTATAATGTGTCGTTTATTATAATGAAAAAACATGCTGCATTCTTTTAAAAATTAAAAAATACCTTGTCTTGAAAATCAGGTATCTTGCTCACCTCCTCAACCCAGCAGTGAAGCCTTCATTTTTTATCATGAGCTCAGATCTGATTTGCAGCTTCCTGCTGAAAGAACTTCCAGCCCTGGGAGGGAGCCCTCAGCAGGCAGAAGCATCTGGTGAGCCAGAGTGTGGGCTGGGAGAAGGGACACACGAGTCTGACGGACTGCCATTGGGCCCATGCAATAGGTTTCTGTCTGCTCTCCCACATTTCAAGTCATGTTATTTTTTTGTTTGGAGCCTTCTGCTGCTGTTGTGGCCCAGGGTAGCTCAGCACAGCAGAAATCTGCTGGAAATGCCAACACCAAGCCCCAGGGCTCTTGCAGAGATGAGAGTTGTTTTACCTTCTGCCAACAGAAAACGTCTTGGAGGACTGAATATTTACTTCTGCATTTCTTGTGCTTTCTGACTGGTTTTATCTGTTTACAGAAACACTACCAGTAACAAAAAATAATCTGCTTTAAGATAAATTAAGTTTCTGGTGGACTGGGTGATGACATGATGGTATTCATGCATCTGATTCCAATCCTCCTTCTCCCTCGAAATAGACAAGTCTTTCTCTCCTTTTTGTTCTCTGTATCACTCCTTTTGTTCCTCTGTATTAATAATTATTATGAATGATGAATAATGGATTTTCAGCCTCCAAGACATCTGAAATTGCTCATTGTGGTGAAGTATATCATCTAACTTAGCTGTCTAAAATCTATCCAGGCTGTAGTTCATGGAGATATAGGTATCTCCTAAGAGATGGTTATTCTTTATTTTAATATTCTTTCACTAAGATGTTGCTTACTGTTGCTTACACTCAAACATTTGAGACTTGCACATGTGAATGAGTGCTTGACTAAGTGTCATGAATAACATTAATTTCATGGTGGACCGACATTTTCTGGAAGAATAGTAACAGCAGGGAGCTGTTCCTGTTCTTTTAGGAATTTTTGTGATCTTGCTACATCTTATTTTAGGCTTGCTGCTGGAGGTCAGTAGTCGGTAGACATTTTCTGAACAAATAAGAAACCGAGAAAAATGGAGAGCTTGAAATAATGTGTCAGAGATAATAGGGATAATTTATTTCTTGAGAGTAGAAAGGTAGAAATTGATCCTTTTTCAACACTGAGAAAAGTTCAGTTTGCATTTTTCAGGAAAAGATTTTTTTCCTGCCACTTGCTTCATGCTGAACAACCAGTTCTAATAAGGAACTTTCAGTATTTGCATCTTTATGATTATTTCAGAAACACAGCTCATTTGTTCTTAATAATGTTACTGAAAAATACCAGTAATTATATAATGGCTGTAGAAATCACATTTTAGGTAAATGAAGAGAGAAATGATTTTTTATTATAACTCTCCAATTTATATGTAATTACCAGCTATAAAAGAACCTTCCTGGTATGCATAATGACCACCTTTTGTCCTCACATGAAAAGTCGAGGTGTTTTCATTCAAGGTTTTGTTCTCTTCAGCTTATTCCTGGCTGGTTGGGGAGACAGAGGCAGCTGTTTTTATGACAAGTCACACAGCCCTTCCCCAGACTATTGAAAGTGTTGGTCTGAAAACCAGCTGGGTGTATTCTTAGTCTGTCAAGCCCAGGCCATAGAAACAAGAATCCTGGGCAAGCTAGTTGAAATGTGCCATTGTTAAAAAGGAGCTGTTCTTGATGTTGTTTTTTAATGTTAATAGAAACTAGCAATTATTAATTACCTGTAACTGCTATGTTTTAAGAGTAACACAATAGAAAACATGCAGACAACATAAAGCGACACATGTTGTTTTTCCAGTTACTTTGAGCTCCACTGGAGAATTGATGCTTTACCATCTTTTGTGTAAGTATATATAAAATTCTAACAGAAAAAGATGCAGGACTACTCTTGCTGCCTCAGTTGTTACAATTTTTAACTGTAAGCCACAGTAGAATTTGTAATCAGAATAAAATATACCTTTGTTCTTTGGACAGAAAGAATAAGTTTTCTCTCTGTGTAACACCACAGCCACCTTTCTGATAGAAGTGTGTCAGTTAATTGACAGGGGAGGATGATACTTCTGGTCCTTGTATTTTGTTTGCACTAGAGGAGTGTTGCTGGAGATGGAAAATGTAGAAAAGAGGTGGTTGCTGTAGACGATACAGTCATGGACTGCACCAAGACCGTAATTATAATAATGGGACAGAAGGAAAATGCTGGGCGTAAATCTTGTGGAGGCACGAGACCTGGTGCTTGACAGCAGCCTGGATACACAGTCTCAAGCTGGAAGATCCTCAGGTGATTGAACCTGAATGACAGGTAGGATAGTTCCTGAACAGCCGTTTTCATAGCCTATAGCATTTTAATATACTTGACCCATATCATGTGAGAATGCTCAGAAACAGCAGTCTCTTTATCATCGCTTTTGTGATGGCATGATATTACAGGTACGGTGAATGGCTGGTACAAAAAAAGACACCTGTATCCGTCGGCCTGTCATGAATCTAATGACAAATGAGATTAAGTGGCTGCAGAATTTAGCATATGTAGAGCTGAAAGAAACATCACTGTCAAGAATGCCCCATGTTCTTCTTCAAAAAATAGGGAAATGGACTGACATTTTTCAAGCTTCAGCGTCTATCACAGATTTGGTTCTGTTTTGACAGAAATATTCTCAAGGTGGTGGCCAAGAGGAGAAAAAGGTCTTGCTGCAGTGTTATTTTAAATAACTCACGTTCTTAATTAGGAGCATGAGTGAGTGAATAATTCTGAAGCTTGTCTTGGCTCTTCTGCTGTTCTCATGAAAATTTTGCCAGATTTGGGCTCTGAAAATTACCCTTTGGAATACATAATCTTTGTTCTGTGCAGGGTGCTTTTTGAACAGTATGCAATCTGGACAGTGATAGGTCTGTGCTTTGTCAGTGCAGGTGACTTGTGTTATGACTGTCCAGACAAGTGAAATGAATAGGTGCAAGAAAGTGGAATTTCAGTTGCATAAGCAACAATAAATTCTGAATGTTGTAGTACTGAACATCTGCTTCTGGGTCCTGAACTGGTATGGATTTATAGATTTCGAACTTCTGTTTCAAGGCATTTTCCCAGAAGATTAAATCTTGTTCCACATCTGAAACACTGTGGTCTGAAAGGTGGAATGAAACATTTTGTGAGCAGCACAACGGGTAAGAGTCTGGTTCCCCATGTATTTGTACACTCTTCCTTTCTTTGAACATCTCCATGATCTCAATTCCCCTGCAGCATTTTTACTTTCACTCTTATTCCCTAAACTTTATGATGCCTTCTGCATGTTCCCCCTCATTCCCCTTCATGGTGAAGCCTTTTCTTCAGCAGAGGCAAGCTGCTCACACAGAGATGTCTGTCCTGGGGGAGTCGAGTCGCACTTTGGTATCCCCTGTCTTGCCTAAACCCCTACTGATGGCAGTGAAAGCCATGGCATAAATACATACCCATGTGCAGATACCTCCATGTCTGTCTCTCAGTCTGGAGCTGAGTATTTCCGGCAGTTAAAACGAGCTAACGTCAGACGGAAAGTTAAACCAGTATCCATGTGGGTGGAATGGTGATTCCTCATAACCATGGGTCTGCATTTGCGTTTCGCTGCAAAAGCAGTCCCTGCTTCAGACAGTTCCTTTTATCCCTGAAGTGGCTTCAGCGAGGAAACAAAAGTTAGCGCAAGGGTCTAACATGTACTTGGCAAAGGCATTTAATGTGGAATCAAATTTGTAAGGTCTGGAAGTACATCAGCTGATGGTACTGGGTTGCTGCTTCTGCAACTAATGAAATTGCCTTTGTTCAGGTTAGAGCTAAAAACCTATTCATCAACATGTATGGGCAAATGGCCTGTCATATCAGATATTATAATAAGAATCACTAAATCTTTAACAATCCTACTTCATATCTAATTAAAGATCTCTCTTGTTTTCAGCAATCTGCATGTTTTATTCAGCTATTGCTTAAGAAACTGGACTTTGTAATGATCAGAGGTTTTACAAGTTGTAATTGATTCCTAGTGATAATGTATATTTATCTAGCACCTGGCAGAATTTTCTTTTTCCCAATTAACTACATTTATTATCTTGATAAATGTGTAAAGATTATTATTTGAGCAAACAATGCTTTGCTATGACTGAACTTGTGACAGCAAAAATGCTACTCAACTTCAATTGGAAAAAAATTCAACGTTTTAATTTACTTGGTTCCAAAATTCAGTGTAATCCCAATTGCTTCTAGCCCAGTCTTGTAAAGATCTGGCAATGTTTTAGAAGCTTTTGATGCAATCACATTGTAATGGCTCAAACTTAAAGGGTATTTATGCCAAGATGAGTTACATTTTTTATGTTTTTTTGAGAAAAGCTGACAACTGTCTTCACCGAGTACTGCCAGATGTGTTGTGCCATGGTGATCTTCTAATACTATGGACGAAGGCTTCTATGTGTTTAAGGGAAATCATACAGCATTTGTTTTTAGTTTTTTCCACCCACTTTAGATAAGACAGATTTCAGCTTATCTCACAGAAACATGCATCAATTTTTGTATTTTTTAAAAATTATTATCTATAGGAAGATTTATAGCATATTGCAATATGTGGAACAAGCTTTACCGTGCCTGCTGTAATCATACTTTGCTATGAGAACAAGAAGACATTTGACTGGAGAAATTACATGCGTGAAAGCAGGGGCAGGAAGATCAGTCTGGATAAATCGAACATTCGGACACTTCTATGACATCTCTGTGTATATTACCAAGCATATTATCTGTTCAGTGACTTCTTAAGCTCTTCTTCTTGGAAAGATGTGACTCTCTGTTGCTTTCTTCTGGCTTCTCTTCAGCCTCTTGGCAGAAAAATTTGTTTATCTTAAAGGACTTGTGGACATTTTTGTTAAGTACGTGTGTATATTTTTGTAAAGAACCTTAAAGAGAGAAAGCTAATGGAAAAAGACAAGAAACTTAAGCATTATTCTTATCATTTTAGTGCTGAGTTCTACAAGTTCTTTCTCTTTCACTATAAGCTTCATACTCTTAACTGAAAGTTCCACTATTTAGAAAATTACAGAAAATTTTTATGTGAAGGAATAAGCTATATGTGTGAAGCTAGGTTTGGTCTTATGGTGAGTCTTAGCACAGAGAAGATTTTCTTTCTTAAAAGTGTGCAATGGTCAGTCTGGAAGGCAGTGGTTGAGTGGCTCACAGTTTGACTTTTCATAGCCTCGAGGACTCCAGAAACCCACCAGTTGCCTAGTGGATGCATTGCACTGCTGTGATGGACGGTCCAAACGAGACAGGCTCTCCATACTGCTCTTCTTTTCTTAGCACTGTCAGCTCCATCTTGCTTATATTTATGTCCTTTGGTTTTCAATTACCTGCAAAGTATTGAGAAAGCTGCAGAATGGTGTGATTAACACATAATATAAAAGTGATAATGTGTAAATGCATGTGTTGTCTGCCCACAGTGACAAACTGTTGTCTCACCACTTCCCTCAAAGGCTTCATATGGATGCTGCTTCATGTGAGAGAGCCCTGTCCTGAAGGGACCTGCAGGTGTTACCATCACAGCCTTTAATGACCCTCTGTGCTGAATATGAGTGGGAAACATGACGACTTCTTTATTCCACCCTGAAGTCTTTGGAGATGGGACAGAAATATTTGGTTATCACCAAACACCAAATGCACCACAGCATTACACATCTGAATAGGGTTAAAATAATAATTTCTTTTTATCCCACAGAGACACTTGCATTATTTACTGTCAAAAGTGAGAGAATGGTGAATTCAATAGACAGTAACTCATGCTACAGCCTACAGGTAAATGACTGTCTTATTTGAAATAAACGGCTTTCTATTTAATATACTGGAGTTGTTCCAAGGACGTCTTTTCATAGGAGAAGCAGATGTAGATGAAGTTTTGCACAATTTAGGCTGTATTCTTTTTACAAAATATTTAATTAGCAGGCATGAACACAGCCAGACACTTGAAATGGCACTAAAACAATTGTTTGATATTAAACAGCACACACATTCAACTTGTGAATGCAGTTATACTGAAAAGCTTGAAAATATCAACAAGTTGTGGTGTGTTTTAAAAAGAAGTTTTAATTTTCTTCCAAGGTTTTTTCTTACAGAAGTTGAAAGCTGGGGAAAAAAACATTCAAATGAATAAAAAAAAAAAAAAAAAAGAAAAGAAAACGAAATAAAAAGATTGTTTCTCTAAATGCCAAGAGCTTATTAATACTTCTTTCACAGATCAGAAAAAGAATTGTGACCCATATTCTAAACACTGTATTGAACTGCTGTGCTCTTACCTGGAAAAGTTTGCTCAACATCATTGTGGGAGAGAAGGACTCTGGATCATCTTGTTAAAAATTTGAATTCAACAAAAGAACCTAAATAGTATTTAAAGCGAGAGGCTGGTAAAAAGAACAAGGAAAATCAGCTTTACAGTCAGTTTTGCAAGTGGTTGGGTGCTTAGGGCCACTTCCACCAGAAGACTGCAAAAGCAACTGCTAGCTTTTCTGAACTGTACTATTTGATTGCATTGAGACCACTTGAATGATTAAGACATGAGCATGTCCAAAAGAGTCTCAATGTATTGGGATAAAGCTCAACTTTTTCAGGCAAGTGAAAACCTTCTTGGCCCCCCTCACCTTCCCAGTTGTCATTATACAATAGGTATGAGGCTTTGGAACTAGATGGCCAGCCAAATGAAGATGGAAACGAGGACCCATCTAGTGAGTCATCCACAGCTTGTCCCTCAGCCCCACAACTTGTGACTTCTTCAAGTAAGAAGAAAAGGAGGGTAATTGTAGTGGTGACTCTGTTCTAAGGGGTACAGAGGGGCCCATATGTCGACCAGACCCATACCATAGGAGATCTGCTGCCTCCCTGGAGCTTGGGTCAGAGATATCAAAAGGAAGGTCACTGCTCTGGTGCGGACCTCTGATTACTACCCCTTATTTGTTATCCAGGCAGGTAAAGATGAGGTGGTAGAGAGAAGTCTTAAGTCACTCAAAAAGGACTTCAAGGCACTGGGGTGGCTACTTGAAGGCTCGGGAGCTCAGGTCATGTTTTCATCAATCCCTCAAGTGGAGGGGAAAACCACTGATAGAGGGTGGAAAACATCTGATTAACACGTGGCTCAGACACTGATGCCACTCTTGGAATTTTGGATTCTTTGACCATGGCGAGATTTATAAGGCACCTGGTCTGCTGGTGACAAATGAGACAGGTGGGATGCAGCTGTCCCAGAGGGGGAAAAGGATTCTGGGTCAGGAGTTATCAGGGCTTACTGACAGGGCTTCAAACTAGGTATGAGGGGTGGAGGGGGTGATAACCTGCCATGTTAGGAACAAGCCCAAGGGAAGTGTGCCAAAGCTTGAAGGATAGTGGACTGATGGGGGCTCTCCCTCTGCCATTTCATTTAAGAGAAGGGAAAGATGTTTAGGAACTGTGGAAGTGCCTGAGAAGGGTCTGGTAGGGAATGGGGCCCACCTCACAAAAAGGTGTTGGATTCATTAGCTCATCTCAAGTGCATCTATAGCAACGCACGCAGTATGAGCAACAAGCAGGGGGAGCTTGAGGCAGTGATGCAACATGAGAACTATGGCATAGTAGCTATGACAGAAACATGGTGGGATGCCTCACATGACTGGAGTGCTGCAGTCAATGGCTACAAGCTCTTCCGGAGGGATAGACAGGGAAGGAGAGGTGGTGGAGTGGCCCTATATGTAAGAGAATGCTATGAAAGCTCAGAAATCAAGTATAGTGATAACAGAGTTGAGAGTATTTGGATTAGGTTATGGGCCAGTAAAGCAGATCTTGCTGTGGGAGTCTGCTATAGACCTCCCAGCCAAAGCAGTGAGGTGGATGAAGCTTTCTATAAACAGTTGGGAGAAATCTCGTGGTCACTTGCCGTTGTTCTTGTGGGGGACTTTAACATCCCGGGTATCTGCTGGGATCATAGCACAGCAGAGAGGGAACAATCCAGGAGGTTCCTGGAATGTGTGGAGGATAACCTCCTCACACAGCTGGTGAGTGAGCCGACCAGGGAAGGTGCCCTCCTGGACCTGCTGCTTGTGAACAGGGAAGAGCTTGTAGCGGAAGTAAAGGTTGAAGGTCGTCTACGGTGCAGTGATCATGAGATGATTGAGTTTTTGATCCTTCAAGAAACAAAGAGAGGGGTTAGTAAAACTGCCACCTTAGTCTGGAGGGCTAACTTTGACCTGTTCAAGACTGACAAAATCCCTTGGGAGGCTGCCTTGGAGGATATGGGAGTCCAAGAAGGCTGGACATACTTCAAGAGAGAAGTCTTAAAGGCACAGGAGCAGGCTGTTCCCATGTGCTGAAAAAGAAGCAGACAGGGAAGGAGACCGGCCTGGCTAAACAGGCATCTTTGGCTGGATCTCAAGAACAAAAGGAGAATCTATTGCCTTTGGAAGAGGGGGCAGGTCTCTCATGAAGACTATAAAGATGTAGTGAAGTTATGCAGGGAGAACACTAGGAGAGACAAAGTGCAGCTAGAGCTCAACTTGGCTACAGCTCTTAAGGATAACAAAAAATGTTTTTATAAATTCATTAACAGCAAAAGGAGGATTAGGGAAAATCTCCCTCCTTTACTGGATGCAGAGGGAGACATGGTAACTAAGGATGAGGAAAAGGCTGAGGTGCTGAATGCCTACTTTGCCTCAGTCTTTAGCAGTGGAACTGGCTGTTCCCTGGACACCCAGCTCATGAGCTGGGAGATGGGGAGGGGAAGCAGAATGAGGTCAGCACAGTCGAAGAGGAGGTGGTCAGAGACCTGCTACACCCCTTGGATAAACACAAGCCAGTGGGACTGGATGGGTTACACCCAAGGGTGCTGAGAGAGTTGGCAGATATGCTCACCAAGCCACTGTCCATGATTTACTTGAAGTCATGGCTAACTGGGGAGATCCCATTGGACTGGAGGGTGGCAAATGTGACACCCATCTACAAGAAAGGCAGAAGGGACGATCCAGGAAACTATAGACCTGTCAGTCTGACCTTGGTGCCAGGGAAGGTCATGGAGCAGATCATCTCGGGTGCCATTAAAAGTCATATAATGGACAACCAGGGGATCAGGCCCAGTCAGCATGGGTTTAGGAAAGGTAGGTCCTGCCTGACAAACCTGATCTCCTTCTATGACAAGATGACCTGCTTATTGGATGAGGGAAAGACTGTGGATGTTGTTTACCTTGACTTTAGTAAGGCTTTAGACACCGTTTCCCACATCATTCTCCTGGTGAAACTGGCTGCTCACAGCTTGGATGGGCACACGCTTCGCTGGGTAAAAAACTGTCTGGATGGCCGGGCCCAAAGAGTTGTGGTGAATGGAGTTAAATCCAGTTGGTGGCCAGTCACGAGTGGTGTCCCCCAGGGCTCGGTTTTGGGCCACTCCTGTTTAACATCTTTATTGATGATCTAGAGGAGGGGATCGAGTGCACCCTTAGTCAGTTTGCAGATGACACCAAGTTGGGTGGGAGTGTTGATCTGCTCGAGGGTAGGGAGGCTCTGCAGAGAGACCTGGACAGGCTGGAGCCATGGGCTGAGGCCAACTGCAGGAGTTTCAATAAGGCCAAATGCCGGGGGCTGCCCTTGGGCCACAACAACCCCCAGCAGCGCTACAGGCTTGGGGAGGAGTGGCTGGAGAGCTGCCAGTCAGAGAGGGACCTGGGGGGGTTGAATGACAGACAGCTGAACAGGAGCCAGCAGTGTGCCCAGGGGGCCAAGAAGGCCAATGGCATCCTGGCTTGTGTCAGAAATAACGTGGCCAGCAGGGACAGGGAAGGGATCTGACCCCTGGACTCGGCACTGGTGAGGCCGCCCCTCGATTCCTGTGTTCAGTTTTGGGCCCCTCACTACAAAAAGGACATTGAATGACTCAAGTGTGTCCAGAGAAGGGCAACGAAGCTGGTGCAGGGTCTGGAGCACAGGTCATACGACGAGCGGCTGAGGGAACTGGGGGTGTTTAGTCTGGAGAAGAGGAGGCTGAGGGGAGACCTCATCGCCCTCTACAGCTCCCTGAAAGGAGGCTGCAGAGAGCTGGGGATGAGTCTTTTTAACCAAGTAACAAGTGATAGGACAAGAGTTAATGGCCTCAAATTGTGCCAGGGAAGGCTTAGACTGGATATTAGGAAGCATCTTTACAGAACAAGTTGTTAGGCGTTGGAATGGGCTGCCCAGGGAGGTGGTGGAGTCCCCATCCCTGGAGGTGTTTAAGAGTAGGATCGACATAGCGCTGAGGGATATGGTGTAGTTGGGAACTGTCAGTGTTAGGTTAATGGTTGGACTGGATGATCTTTAAGGTCTTTCCCAACCTAGATGATTCTTTGATTCAAAGTGTACTTTGAAGGTACTTGTTAGTAGTGCCTGAGTAGCATTCTGGATAAATCAGGGCATGCATAGTTCAGAAGAAAAATTTGATTACATCACCTAAAAATATTGACTTCACAGTTTTCTACCATCAGTTAATAATTTCCTCTGTCTTTGTCTGGAGTACTCTTACATCCAGATACCCTTTATAGACATCATGTATCATCAAGAAAATGACAACATACAAATGACTACATTGAAAATATCACAAAAGAATCGAAGTTTTTCCAAAACATGCTGAAAAATTTGTAATTTGCAGCTGAGATATCAGGTGACATTGTGAAGGCCTTAGATTTGTTTGGGAAAAGCTTTTTGTCTTAGCAAGCTAAAGAGCACCAGTGGCCCTTAAAGAATACCTCTGGATGAATAAGCTGAGTCTCTGACTTTGCCAGCTGTTTACAACATAAAAAGCACCCTTCCCTTAAGTCATGTCTTCCTAGTAATCATGTACGGTCATATACCGATTTTCTATACAAAGTCTTTTACACAATTACAGCCCGTACTCTGAGAAAACTATGTCCTGAAATATATATTCCCAACACCTCCTCTGTCAACTTTGGCACATCTCCTAATCTCACCAAACTCGTTATCAAGAACAAACTTCTTGCAAATCAACAAGTATTGGATGAATCTGTCCATGGGAGAACCACACAATCAAAACCAAGAAATATGTGTGTACAAGATTTCCATAACTACCATGGTAAATGCATCTCACAAGGGCATCACCAGAATCCAGGAGTGTATTGCTCATATAACATTCCCATCCAATATGTCAAACACTTTTACAGAAGATAATCACAACAAACAGGAATTAATTAGTACAGAGAAACAATCAGTTACAGAGAAAACACTTCCATGAAACAGCAGTTGATGTTTTAGTCCTGATTTTCAAGGAAGACCTATACAGTTCCTTCAAAATATAAGTCTGGAAAAAAAATTATTTTTTTTCCTGCTGGATTCTGAACATCATAGACACAATAAATCAAGAATGATAACATAAGTTAATATTGCAACTTACAGAATTGGAAAGACTGAAAAAAGCTGGAAATGATGATGACTGTTGGCATGCATGTGATTTTAGAAACACACAGAGCAAGGACTGCTTGAGAACAATTAGTCTGAGTTTAACATAAAAGTTTTAACCAGTTAGTCAAGTAGACAGGCAATGGGAGTTGTTACCTGTGGGTGAGGGTGGAGATATTCTGAAGAGGTGAGAAAATGAACTTGATAGCCTGTGTGACAGTCTCATGGACATGGAAGTAGATAGTTATTTGAGACTCGTAAAAGGTTAGTGTTAGGCAGTTTATGGCTAAGATTATAAATGCTCTATAAAACCCGACTCTTTCCTGGTATCTTTTAAAATAACCATAAAATAGAAAGAGGAAACAGACAAAAAAGAATCCCATATACTCCATTTAATAGCTGAACTATGGTTTAGATCAAGTGAATAATGTAATTAGTATTTTAGGTAGTAGAGATGAAAAGTTGAGATAAAAACAAGTAAGGAAAGCAGGACATTCAATTTCAATGACATATTTTTAAAAACTGCTAGTGAACTGTGCTTTCCAGATTCTACTTTTATAATGTGCACATATACAACGATAGACTGGTTGTTACTATACAGAGAAGGGGAGGTGGGAGGCACCAGCCCTGAAACACAGTATGAAGGAAGCACAGCAGAGCCTGTGTGAAACCACACAGCGTGGGATTTTCAAAACAAAGCACTCGTGGCAAAATAAAGGATTTAGAAGAGAATGGTTCATGCACATATTATAGTGAGAAATTAGCATATGTAGTACCATTTTCACACTCAACCCATGGGTTTTAGAAAGAGCCAATTATTGGCAGCACCTGCTTTGGATAGCAGTTTTGTTTTGGCTGGCCAAGAGGTCATGCAAATGAGTCAGAAAAGTTATGATTCCCTTTATACAGCCTGGGAGATTGGTGGCTGCCCACCACCTAAGGTGAGGGTTGAAGCGGAAGAGTTTTGGAGAGGCCATTGGGGGTCCTTGGGAGTGCATTGCATAGGGGAATGAGGAAGCATCTGGTCAATCTGCTGAGCCTGGAGAAGACAGCTATGGCCACAGTCAGGGTCGTATGTTCACTTGCAGGTGGAGGGAACAATGACCCACTCAGTCTCCAGATGAGGATTCTTCCACACTTCTTATTTGCTAGTTTGGAATATAGCTGTACCAGGGGCTATGCAGCTTAGTTCTGGACACCGTCAGAACACTGCTGTACCAGCCTGACCTTTGCTTTTCCCTGTCTTCATCCCACTTAAACTGCTGGCTCACATTGAGGCTGTTCATTTCTTACAACACAGCAGGTCAGTATTGTGCAGAAGCTGTCCCTGAAATGGTACCTCCTGATGACTTCACCAAGAGTGGGGCTGCTTATCAGGAGTGACCTTTGCATGTGGCCTTATTTGCACTTCCACAGAGCCTGAACTCTGAATAAACCTTAGTCATATTCATTTGAGTAAGAACGTTTCGGCGCAGAAAATTCAGCTAGTGTCATTCAAGACATCTCTTTTGCTCTCAGTCACATTTTTCCTGTTGCAGGATTTGAGACTGCAAGTATTTTCAGCAGGACAAAAAAGGTAATTGGTGTGGACCTCCTGCCCCTCAAAAAGAAAGACTGCAAATGGGCAATGAGGGATTACAGGATTCTCCTGATTATAGGAGAAATGTCTTTTGAAACAGTAAAGTGGAAAAGATTGGCTATGTCTGCACCGGTAAACCAAATGGGACCAGGGTATGTGGCCAGCTGCTGTGCTGCAACCATCTGTACTTTTAGTATGGCCCGTGTATTTTTAGCCATGGCATGGCTGCTCTCTTGTTCCAGACACCCGGAGAGGGGCAAAGAAGTTTCACACTGAGCAGCCTGCTGTGAATTGCCCAGGCAGCCTCACTCAGTCTGAGCAGACCCTGAAAGCCATTGTCACACCGAACTACGGTGGAGACACAGGGAAGACCGGGAACATCAAATATGGGAGAGTTCCTCTATCTGCAAAAGAGGGAGGAAGCAATACATGCAAGGTGGCGTCTGAAGGCTGGCATGCCGTATCATGTCACAACATACATTTGTTCATTTTCAAATACATACCAGCTCACTAGTTACCTTGAATATTTCCTGCGTATTGTAGCCAAGTTTTGGACAAATATTGCCATTTTAAAGTTGCCATGCCTCTTAGCCCCCTTCATTACCTAACCTTGCTCTGTTCTATCTGAGGTCAATAACTCCATATTGCACAGGGAAGTTGATTTGTCAAATAATTTAATCACCTCTTCGTATAATGATAGAGTAAAATTGGCAGAGGAAGCTTGTTATGAATCTGGCATACTGGTAAGCAGTTATTATATGTAATGAGGCTTTTGTCTTGCAGCATTCTGAAGATCATCTTGAACTCCTCCTCACGCTTCAGCAAAGGGACTGTCATGCTGAATTTTCCTTTAACATTTTCCCCACTCCCTGAAAAGAAATTATAGGTTGTTATATGGAAGCTCATTTGAAGCCTCAATTTTCTTGAGTATCCTGCTCTTGTAGGGAGTACCAGGTGTGCTCAGAGACTGTGGCCTTCAGGTTCAAACTCAACTGGCATTTTACAAGTCTTTGATTTTTTTCCCTTCTGCTGAAGAGGCAGTGGTTGTCTTGACAGCAGGAACAAAGCTTCATCCTTGTACTTTGATACGTAGCAAGGTTAGAATAAACCCAAAATAGGCTTCTGAGAAACTGAGTATTTTTTAAGACAAAGGTTGTAATAAAGGCTCTTGTGCTGATAAGATTTATGAAAAATTGTTGAATGTATTCAGGGCATTTTATTACACTGCTCACTGTAGCATATGAAGATGCCACCCATAAAAATGTATGCTCTGCAAGGTGATTTGTGAGGTGTAACACACCCTGAACTCCAAATGATGTTATGCTCTCAGAAACATACTCCAAAGGAAGATAGGAAAACACTCAACAAATTAGTTTTGCTGAAGAGGTACAAATACTGAAAAATAACATGATTGTATTAAAACCACTAAAAGGAGTCCTGGAGTGCTGAAGAGGCAAAACAATATTGAAAGAGAAGAGAAGCATTCTGCCTTTCACTGTTTCTTAGGAATTCCTACATCAATGATTTCTATCATGTTGACCAGATTTGCAGGGACTCATGATCAGCTAATCTGTATTGATAAGAAGGTCAACATAGCATTGTAGGAAGCATTAAAAACCTGTTTATGACACCAGAGTTTTGAGCTTTTAAACAAAATTGTAACACGAACTACCATTTTCTCAAAACATATTTGACTCTACAGTGAAGCTGCATTTGCAAATAAAAACTTGGTGAAGGCAGAAGTTAGATATCCGTCAAGGTCATTTGGCACCATGAATTCTTGTTGTCATGCTGTATATAAATGAAAATTTTCTCCTTAGTGTAGTTGTATACATATCTTAGTAATTCTTTTGGTAACTGTATTTTTTTTTTTTATCCTTTTCCCCTCTTGTACTATTGTAGATACTTCAGGAAAATAAAAATACAATAAATGAACTAATAGTGAAAAGAACTAGCCAAGAAGCTTATGCACCTCTCAAGTGAACTATTGTGAGAATAGAATAATAATATGTCTGTATTAGACTAATTTCTCTGTCATACAACTGAAAAGGAAATCCAAGAGGTAGAAGTCCATATTCACATTCAGATCTGCATCTGTTAGAACTCAATGAATAGTTTTTCTATTGTTTATTTAGTTCTACTATATATACAGGGACTCTAACAAGTCATACCTTAGAAGTACTTACCCAATCATCTTTATATCACATCAGTTTCAATCGCTATGACCTCTATGTGATTTGCAAAAAGATATTTGCTTTACAAGAAAGAATATTAACATTTATTTCTAGTGCAACAGACTTACATTTAATATTAGTTCCTCTAAAAACAGGAAAAATGATATAATGGAGTCACAAATACTGACAGCTACTGGAATATTGGCAGAGGTTAGTAACTAAATGTTAGAGAAAACTGGTTGCGTTTTGCTGAAGGTCTGTAAGTAAATGTGGTAAAACTGAGGTAAAAGCTTTGTTCCAGGCTGAAAATGGCAAATAGCTGTAGTAGTGTCAAGTTAACCGAAATTGTTGGTCCCTCCATCTGAGATGACTGTGGGAGGTCAGTGCACTCCTGCAGGGGAGGTCCATGGCGGCTGGTCTCCCAACCTCCTCTCAGTGATGGTGAGTCGCTGGTGTTCATCAGAGCAGTGAATGGTGGGAGACGCAGCCCTGGCGAGAGCAGCCAGAAATGGTAAAGTGAAGAAGGACTGACTAACGCTACCCTGAATCTTGTCCAGCTACATATGTCAAAACATAGCATGACAGAAAGCTCAGAAGCCCCGAATTAGCTTTTCCACTTTCTAATTACTTTCTAATGAAATAAATGGATATTTTCTAAGCTTTCTGATGACCCCAGGGAAATAAGAAAGCCCCGCTGATTTCTGCCAGAAACATTGAACGCAGTGCCAGCATCTTGCCATGCTGTATCTTTGTATTGCTCTTCTTGCAATAGGGAAAATAGTTATTGACAGCCAAAAATAAATGTGTGCCATGGCTGTGCCAGGGACCCGCAAGTTTAAGAACACAACTCCAACCCAATTGCTCTCTTTATAAGACCAGTTGTCAAGATGTATCTAAGATGCTACTGTTAAATGTGACAAAACCAAAACCCACTGTAAACAATGACTTTTTACCTTTTCACTGGAGTATTATGCTAGCAGATTAATTATTGCAAAAATGTGAGAAAATGCTTCCTCAAAATGTGAGTTTATTAATCTAAGTGGAAGCTGGACCTGAAAGGCACAATGCAACCAAAATGAAGAATGATTTTTAATGACTGTTGTAGAATAAGTAAAGAGGTGGTGAGTTGCAAAGGAGCATCTGGCACTTCTGAGTAGATGATGTTAGAAAAGTTTTGGATAGGGAGGCAAAAAGTCTTGAAGGGAATTCAAACTCACAGATGGTACTTCTGGTTCACCTGTTTAAAAATAACATTTAACTAATTCCTAGTTTGGTTTTAGTAGTCACAGGATGTTATGGAAAATGAATTGAGTCTGATGCTCATATAAAACATTACCATCTCTACAGTCATACGAATAAAACTTGAAGTGGTGTTCCTGATAGCACAGAGTTCTTGGTTCTTGCAAATTCAGTGACTGGATACTGCAGATTTACATTCTTGCTGTGTAAGAATTGATTTGCAACACATTATACTGTGAAATGTGGCTCTACACAGACCTGCATGTAGCTCTGTGTTTGTGTAGGAAAGTTTGCTGTCACTGGTTTTCTGCTCATTTACAAATTGCTTAAAGAAGATAGTGCTTGACTTTGTAGGAGGAACAGGGAGATGAGCCCGCCAAGCAATGTTACTTATTGTTTCAGTTATAGTTTCCTTTTTATATTTACTGAAAGGCTTGTCTCATGATTACAAATTAATTTTTTACACATTTAAATAGAAAATGAAAATGAAAGACTTACAGTATTATCTTGAGCATCTCTAGAGCAGGATTTTCCCATGCATACCTCTGTAATGAGGGGTCTCTGTTCTACCTTGCATGTTAGAAAACTTGCCAGCCAAATTCAGGGCCTTTCTTCATTTATTTGTCACACAGCCCAGAGTAAAAGGACAAATAGAAAAGGTGACTCTTTAGATCCCTTGCTAATCTTCTATTAAGACAAAATGAGCATGCAGGCAAATACAAACTTTAATCTGTATTTAGCATACTGGATGTGTAATACCTGAGAGAGAAGATTATATCTTAGAATGCCATCCATTTATCACCTGCTGGAACAAGTATAACTGCTTAATAGAAGCTAGATTATTTTCTATTAAATGGAATTTCAGTCAATAACTGCACCTTAATCAGTGCAGTATATAATTTATTTTCATTAGGCTCTATCAGTCTCCTGGGAGAAAAAGGTTTAAAGAAATGCACCAGTTGTAGGATCAGCCATCTTTTTTTTTCCTTGTAATTTATATTATTTCATGCAGTTTCTCTTTGTGTGCCCTCTTCTTAACTGAATATAATTATCTTAAAGAACATTAAGAGCAAATATCAGAAATCAGAATATATTATGAGTATCTTGTGCGGTCCAGAAAGAGTTGGGTCACAATACTGTATCACAGCTTTTTCTTGTAGATGGCCTTGTATATTTTTCATGTAATTATTTGAAAATCCAGAAGTGTAATTTAATATATTAGTAACAAAAAGTGAATTTGTTTTACACTAATATATAATTAACATCTAAAGATCAAAACCAGATAAAATGCTTAGAGATGTACAATTACTCAAAAAAATTAATATATGTAAGAACATGTCTGTGGATACTCTTCATCCAGTAACAAAACGTATAAGGCTCGGGATACAAGTGTAATGCCAGTAGCAGCCAGAATCTGGAATTATTGTCATATGTTTCATCAAAGTAGAAAATCAGTGCAGGTATTCATACAAGGTTTATAACTAACATTTTTGTTTCCTCTGAAGAAAAACTCACTATAGCAAAAAGTATATTACCTGTTTACGTGAAGAATGTTATTTTCTTTCCTGGCATCTTTGAAAGATGCCAACCATGGGACATTGACCTGTGGGGGACTCAGCTCCAATGCTTACACGAATGGCTATCTTGGTGGGTGAGCAGTGGATGCAGCTTGCAGAGCTCAGGGTGTGAGCCTCCCACTTGGCTGGATGGCAGCAGTTGCCAGCCAGCTCTGCCTGTGCCACCAGCTGTGCCTGTGCTCTAGGGCAGTGGATGACTGGAACCACAACTCTTTCCCTCTGTTAGCCTCATGGGCTGCCTGTCCCTGGGATGCTGGGATGAGGGCTGTTTTTAACTCCATCTTTTATGGAGTTTCTCTCATTCCCTTCTAGGGTTACACCCTTGAAGTTGTGCTTTTCACTTATTCCAACTGGCCTTTTTGTTTGGGCATTGCCTGCTGTTAAATACCCCGTGTTACCTTACTGTCCTCCTTCTTTAACATTCTCAAATCATAGGATCTTAACTCCAGTGATGGTAACTTGTTCAGCATTGCCTGAGTCGTAGGGTGACTTCTAAAGCCCCTGCCAGCAACTAGGTAGCACTCTGAATGAGGCTGCTGCCATCATGCTGGCTAACAGTGCATCGGAGCCTTAGCCCATCTCCCCATCTGCTTGCTGGACCTTTTCTCGGGCAAAAGCATGCCAAACCCAGCTCTTTCTCTAGCTCAGCAGTAGATGGCTCAGCCATTGCTTTTACTTCCATCACTTGGCACCGACCTATGCCACAACTGCAGCACTCCCATGACAGGTTTGCTTTAATTGCTTCCAGTGCAGTATAATAAGCATGTATGTGAGTAAGTGAACAGTTGCTGTTTGGCATCAATCTTTAACTTTTTTTTTTTTGTCTGTATTCTCTTGCTAGTCACCAGGGCAGGCAGGCAGACATCTCTGCTCCTCTGTGACTGCCACTGGAAGCTAGCTTGCCTGTGAAAGATAGCTATTTTCACTGAAACTCTGAGAAAGTGATAATGGGCCAAATTCTCTCCCCTTTCCTACTCATACGAAGTGATAACAACTCCTCTGGAAACGAAATCGTTATTGCGGCTGCAGGTGGATGTAAGAGGAGGGATATTGAGGCTTTTCATCTGTCCATATGGAAGCACTGATCCAGCTTTGATTTCTCCAAACAAATAAGGAAAGACAAAATGAGGGGAAATGCTTTAACTTGATTGGTGTTTTATTTTAGTTTTATATTAGTGATAGAGCATGCAACACAGGTTTTCCCTGGGAGTGAATGTGCCTTCCATCCACACCTGGGGGCAAGCGGAGCACACCTAGGGGAATCAAGGATGAAGCTATGTGTAGGGTGCTATCCCAAGTACCCTATTGCAGACTGAATGCAGGGTACCTCTAGAAGAGAGTAAATAATTCCCAAGTTCATCTAAGTTATGCTTTTAATATGTGTGTAAGGTGTTGTACAAGGCTTGGCAGGCTCAGTTCTCAGCAATTGAGGAGGTCCTTGTCAGACGATACCATGGAGACTCCTGCTTGCCACCAGCAGACAGACAGAGTGTGCCAGGCCTTCCTGCTAGCAAGGAAGGGGAAGACACTTTTATGCACAACCCACAGGCTGGTTAACCTTTGCAGGGAATGGATAGAAAGTTTTGCCAAAAGTCATCCTACTTTATGGCAGCATGTGGAGATGGACTGCCAACTGGGACACGGAGGGCTCCCCAGGCAGCGGGGATATAACAGTACCTGAGGGGAGTGTGAGGGCAACACCTACCTAGGTACCTGAGCCTGAGGTAGTTGCAGTAGGTTCCCTTTGTAATTCATGGAGAGAGAAATAAGCAATTCTCTGACCTACTGTCTATTTTAAGGTGAAATGTTACTTAGATGTGCCCATTCATTGCTGTGGGTTATACAGTTTGGATGTCTAACTGGGATGTTTAGAGATGTAGGTATCTCAAGTTAGAGGACATGAAACCATGCTAATGTGCCTAATTGCATTCCTCAATTTTAAGTCCTTCTATAATTTTAATTCATTTTTAGTCCCCCTGTAAACTCTATCTCTGTGCTATGGGCGCTAACGGGGACTTGCCTCCTATACGTAATCAGTGTTTGTATGGGACACCAGTTACATAGCAGCCTTTCTGAACCTATTTCTTAGCTGACACCTCCCAGGTTCTCGAAGTATTAGGGCACCCCACAAGGAACAAATCAGCAACCCTATCTACCCATCCCAACTTACAGTAGGGAAATCTCTGTATATGCTCACCCATACCTCCCCCACTACCCCAAAAGGCTGTCAGCATTCAATGCCCATGGGAGATTATAGCTCCAAGAGTTTCTGCTATCAATCTCAGCAAATGAAACTGCTGATTCTGGAACAAGGAAAAACCCCAGCTGATAAGAAGCAGCTTGTATATCATTCCCTATCTGAGAGCCTTTACCTGAGCCTCACTGAGCAGCCACAAGTATAGACATAGTCTCTTCCTGCTAATTGTTTTTCTTCCCACCATGGGTGGAGGAGGGGGTCTCTTTTCTGCAGAATGACCTCTCCCCTGTTCTGCATGTGAAGTCTCGGGATGTGAATGTGACCAGCCTAATTTTCCTTTGTGCGGTTAACGATTACTGTCTTGCTCAAAAATTGTGGCATGTAAAAATGAATGTGTTCATTGTGAACTACACTGGACACATATTCCTTTAATCATTACGTCTCCTATATCTGTATGAAAATCGTTAATAGAAAAAGGCTTTGCAATTATGTAGCTACTTTCTCTGTGAGTGTTCTTGTGTTCTTGAAAAACTTTGCTAATTTCTCAGTGGTATATTCATAAGAAAGAGAATAGAACAGAAGACTTTTAGCTGGAGCCTATTATGTGTTTTTCCATCTGTTTGTGGTGAACCAGAAAGAGCTATGTGTTAGGTCTTGCCTTATGGCAAATCCTGATCTGCAGTTGCTGTTTTCCCACACTTACTTAAGCTTCTCTGCACATCCCCGCACACAAAGCAGATGCCGGTGCCACAACAGGCCTGAGAGCCTCCTTCTGAGCGCGAGAGACTGTTACACAGCCAGGTCCTTAGGACTAGCCTCCAGCAAAGCCAACCAACCAAACAAAAAAAGCTGCTTACTGTTGACATCAGATGATCTGAAACTGGTTTATTGATTGAAAAGGCTAAAAAAGCATATGAGATCATCAGTTGTCTGCTGCAGTCCTTCTGGGCCTAGTAGGTTCTTTGGTGAAAGGTTTCAGGAAAGGAAAATAGCTGCAGAAAGTGCACAACATTTTTCCTATTTTCGTGTTCCTAGTTTTCAAGAACGTAGCAAAAAGCAGCAGTGCTGAGGAGACCCCACGAGGAATAAATAGTATTTTCTCATTTAAAAATGATGAGGGGATCAAACAAGCAGTAAAGTGTATCTTTCCCTGCACTGATGGTGATTGTTCCCTTTCCCCAGGGTTGAAGTCTTGCCATATTAAAATAATTGGGAGTATGCTATTAATGTCAATAGGGCCAGGATTTCACCCCTTTTATTCAGACCTGGACTCTCTTGTTGGCAATTGGCCCCATCTCAAACTTTCCTCCAGGGAACCATTCTCATTGTATTATATCCCAGTGCTACAAACCGTCTATTAGAACTAGACAGACTACTGACAAGAAACAATGAAATTGATAAATGTGTTGTTAAAAGGCTAAAATAATCTTGGACTTCTCTCTCTCTCTCTCTTTTTTTTTTTTTTTTTTAAATCCCTTCCAGTATTTGAAGATTTTCTATAGCTATTTGGTAACTTTTGAGTATGAGGTGTTTGAAATTATCTTCATGTGCAGCATCATGAAAATAAAATTAACGTTTTTTTTATGGAGTTACTCTTACCTATAGAACAATTACACTACAGTTATTCATAAACGGTACCTTTTTGTAACAGTAGAATCACCTACCTTACCAGATTAATTGCTGTATTTTAATAACAAGTGTGGTACTTGTTTTTCTTACCTGTTGTAATTATGAAGTAAATTGCAGAACTTTATACTCATACTGACAGAACATTCAGAAATATACATCAGTTTAAAAAGTAATTGATTTTGCTTCTGCTTTCTCACACAGATGTTTGTGTCAAATTCTGCTTCCATTATCTCAGCAATTAAACTAAAATGAACTTCTGCCTTTTTAACTATCTTCTGTAAAAGAAATTAACATCTACATTACTATGCATTTTTTTTTGCATTTTATATCTGAGGTAATGAAATAATTTGTTGATAATAAGTGGTTTACCACAACAAAATTAAGCTATTTTATCTTCATCAATTAACTTACATAATGCACTCTTTAGAGACTTAATTTTTGGCCCCAATGTAATCTGCAGCAAAATCCGTATTTATTTATTTCATGGTGCAGGATCATGTATGGATATGCACCCTTGCAAGAGTCTACTGGAAGAGCTTTGTGGGTCAGCTTTTCATTTCAGATTGGGCTACCCATATTTGTGAATGGATGTTAATGTAATCTGGCAATTTAATCTTCTCTTTCCCTTTTTAGAGGTCTAATCCTAGGTTTAGAAATCCACTGAGTCAAAAATACACAGCCCAAATGCTCACTTTTTTGTATCTATAGATTCTTGAATATTTGTTTTTCAAATTTATCTATTGCTTGGCACTGTTATTGTTAAAGGCGGTATAAAATCTTTCCAGTCTCTGCTTTAAAAAATAGATATAAGGATGAAACCGTGACAAACATCTTGCCTTTGTGACAACATTATTAAAAGTCTAGCAGGGGTCTGGTTCTACAGCCCTGAGAATTTATTTTGTACCAAAAGCTCTTTGAATACATAATGAATACTCACAAATGAGAACCTATTCAGACGGTGTGCTATTGAGTCAAGTTCATCTAAGTTAAAGTAGCATGAATTTTCTGAAAGCTGTAGATGATTACACACTGGTCTAACTTCAATGAGTTCTGACAATCATAATTTCCTGCAATAGAGTTAATTAAATTATATTCTGCCTTGGGGTTTCTTTTCTTATACCAGTACGATTGTAAAATACTCTATTATGTTTCATTTCTGCCCAGCAGATTCTACTTAAGAGAAACCAACTCAACGACCATATTTGTTAGACAGAAATAAACTATTTCTGGTTTGTGTCTACCGATTCCTTTAATGTGTTCCTCCTAAATCGCACCTGCCAAAACCAGTTGAAAGCAGACATCTCCTGACCTAAAAGGAGCAGGGCCAGACAGTGACCAAGAGCAGCCTGCCTTATCTCTTGGGGGAACTTCTGGGGAACCTCCCTAGCACGTGGGCCACACCGCAATGAACGCCACCCAAGAGGCAGTACAGAGGGCAGGACACCGCTGTGGCTCCCACTGAGGCTGGTGGGAGCCCATCACTGCTGCAAGCCAAGGGCACGGGGCAGCGCAGTGGTGCTTGTGAGGGCAGAGAGGCTCAGTGCCTCGCTGGGGTGCTGCCACTCTCTGGCATCCTCAACATCCAGGGCTCAAACTGCCACCTCAGGTTTAGTGCAAGGACTGAGGTTATTCAATGCTTCTGTGTGGCAGTCTTTAAACTACCCTCATATCTGCAGCAAAGCTAGGGAACTCCTATGTTTGAGGATTCAAAGATCTCATTATGAACAGTGTTGTACCCCACATCTTCATCGTCTGAGGGAAGAAGGTTTAGAAAAATATTCTAGTTACCCTTATCCCCAGGTTAATAAAAAGAATTCTTAATCTAACTCATGTGGCTGGGAGAAGTCAGTACGGTGATTTAATGGAGAAATAGATTTCATGAGATTTCTGTAATTGTATTTAATGTATTACTTGACAATTATTTAATCTCATTTTCTAAACCCAGTGAAATATGGTGCTTTTTAGATTTTAATTAATGGGAATCATGCAATAAAATCTTCGAGTCTATGTATGAAGTTATTTTCAATCTCACAGACAAGAAAAAAAATTAAGCTAAAATTTTAAGTAAAAGACTGCCATATTTTTTTTTTTGTCCTAGATTAATGTTATTGATTCTTATTAATTTAAAAAAGTCTTGAAGACTTTTTGCACCTTTGTGGTTCTAACACAACACCTCAACCAGATGGGGAGACCAGATTTCCTCGAGCTCATTTGTCAGTAGGGTTTCTGTCATTATCAGAGCTTCACTGGAAATTATTTTAAGGTTACTTGTCTGTAATTATGTTATTCTTTTATTACAATGATAAGGAACGCATACTGTTAGGTTTTTTTAAAATCAAAAGCTGATTCTATCTCCAGTTTACATATTTTTTAGGAAACAGTGAATAAATTACATTAGTATTTGCTGTGATAACAGAAAGTAATCTCCGTGTTCCAGTGGGGGCTGAGACACATAGGGGTTTGTGGTAGCTATAACGACTGATCTTTTGTTAGCCATGTACTACTTTTGAAATCTGCTTATAACACGTAATTAAAAAAAAATGTGTACCAGCGGAATTATAGTAATACTATAAAGAAACAACAGATAAGGCCAGATGCATAACAAAATCTGAGTAAATCTCAGCTTCTGATCTTGCTCAAACACTTGATCTTTGAACTTATGGTTTATGATATCCTTTGTCAAAGCCCTTTGATTGATATATAGTTCATCTTTCTCAGTCTGTTACAGTTCAGAAGCTGACGAAGTTCTCAGACTCAAGTGGCAGTAGAATACAGTAAAATATTTTAAAATTTATTAACTCTGTGCATAGTTCATCTGAAATTATTTTATGCTGAAAATCACATGCAAATACATTAGATGCATATGCGTAGTCCTGTTGGTGCAATACAGGGAGAAGAGCTGGTGTAATTTCTCGGGGGGACTCAATTTAGCAGTAAGTCAGTGTATGACTGATTTCTGAACCGTCTGTCCCTCAGAAACTAAAATGCTTCCCTCTGCAACAAAAATGTATATATTGTAATATTTGTTTTGAAAATTTATATATTGGCTGACCATATGAACATGTTCTCATTGCCTACTCAGGCCTTTGAGCAATTTGCAGCCTTTTGTTAGCAAATAAAGGCTCTCTGAGCCTCCTACTTGAGCACGGAGTTTACCAGCTGCTATCCACTCCTCAACCTCATTAGGGGCCTGCTGTTCTGCTGAGAACCACACCACATGCTACGCCCCGCGTTGGCGGCGGATTAGCCTGTTGCTGCTCCTTAAATTACCAGGTACAAAAGGTTGCTCCATTTCTCCATAGAGAACTACCACTCTTATCCTCTTTGAAGAGGCTCTATATCATGATCTCTCTAACTAATTAAGGTCCGCAAACAAGCCACAGGTTGTTATAGAGGATTTGTCCCCATGGTTGATATCGGTAGGGTTTTTTTGGGTTTTGTTTGCGAAGGATTAAAGATGCTGTTTCTCAAAATCAAGTCCTAGAAAAACCAACAAAACCCATACATACTCATGTAAACATTTTAAAAAATGCTTCTTAACACCAGCTCTCAACAAGCAGATTTAATGTAATTTTACTTTCACTTTGGAACAATATTTGGGAAAAATATTTTATAAATTAAAAAAAAAAATTTAAATACGGAAACTAAATTCAGTTAGTTTCTGTGTGTCCAGAAATAACTCTGTTCTAGTTGCAGTCACAGGTAGCTTCATGGAACTCTGTTTGGACATGGGGCATTTAAAAAAGAAAAAGTTGACCAGAATAGGTCAACTGGGAAATACTTTTTTTTTGTTTATTGAAGCTACAGTTCTGATAGATTTATGTGAACACATGGATAATTTAGAGTGCCACGTGGGAGAGAGGCTGTAATTAGTGACCTGCTTCGAGGTCTGAGCAGAGCAGACCTTTGATGCTGCAGCCCCTGTTTGGGGTTCTCAGCGAGTTATTGCTCCTCACGCACTGGATTGTGTTTACGGCATCCAGCAGGATTTGTCTAGTTTATTTTTGTTTATTGTGTGACAGATTATGTCCTTTCTGTTACATAGTGGCATTAGGTATTTTTTGTTTTCATTCCCAGACGTATGATGCCTATGAATGAATGAGAATTAGTTGCATCTTTAATAAGGTAGCATGTGTTCCACAGATATCACATATTGATCTGAGACCTTGTCCAGCAACAGAAGCACTCGATGTTGAGTCTGGTCTTTTGTGCAAACACCATTATATGCTGGTGCCAGTAAAGAGTCTACTTGCCTGTGATGATGCAATTATCTACATATAGGAAACATCAGTCTGTGCATTCTTCAGAGGTTCAAATAATGAATATGGAAAGAAGAAATGTATATATCAGTTAAGGAAATCAGTTAAGGACCCTTTTTATAAGGGAATACTGATTATACAGTTTGTGGTTTTTCCTGCGATTCAGTATACAGAGGTGTACTGATTCTGTATGAACCTGATCTACAAATGCATTTTGGCATGTAGTAGAATAGTCTTCTTTTAATTTAGAATGAGAAAAAAACAGTGTTGGAATCTTTTGGGGAGGTCCACTTATATGATCCCATGGCAGTCAATGGCTCTATTATGTGTTCTGCCACCTGTTCAAAAAACAAGCAGCCCCAGCTATCCTTTCCTCCAGGATCTCACGGCAGTTACATAAGGTGTTCTAGCAACCCTATGGTACACATTAGTGTAGATACACAACATATAAATGGTTGAGATATTTCAATTACAAGGAAATGTCTTCATTCTATGTGTTTAGGTGTGCAGATCACAAGCATCAGTTTCTGGTGGTCCTAGATATCTATTAATGTTAGTGTAGTCAGACACCTTGTGTACCACAGGCAAGGATCCTTATCCAGTAATCTGTAATTAAGCCTATAACACTTGCTTGAGCAATGCTCTATTTCTGAAAAAGAAATGCTATTGTAATTTGAGGACTTCAAATGGTGAAATGCCATCATGTCCATGGCTGTTTCAGGGTTTGGCATCTTTCCCTGTTGAAAATGTGCTCCCCTACTTGTGACTGGAGTTGTGTTATTTCACTTTCTAGCCACTACACCTTGATCTGCTCCATGAAGGAGCTACTTACTAGCAGAAATTTCTTCCCTGAGTATGTACTTTACTTACTGGCAAAGACAATGAATGATTTTCCCTTTCTAAGGCTGAATAAGCCTTCAAAATCCACAGATTACTTAATGCAGGAATAAAGCAAAAATAATTTCTTCATGACAACAGGTGTTTTGGGGATTTTAAAGATTTTGTTTGTACTTCCTGTATTTAAAGAATTGCCTTTAGCTCTTTGGCTACTCATGTAGCCGGTTTTACTGTTATCTTTCCTTATAAAATATATGCAGTTATAGAAAGTTATGGGAGGCTTAGTAACCTGAGAATGTGACTGCTGCTCTGTGTATATGCACCCTCACCTGTAGACTGGACTGCCTTAAACTTCCTTGCCTCCCAGATATCAACTTTCTCATTTTTCATTTCTGAAGGGTAATATTGCTATTGCTTTGGCATGTCTTCTTCACCAAGGCTGTTTTTTAACCAAAAATCCCAACCCTATGCTGGACTTCTTCCAAAGCAAGGACAAGTGCAGCTTCAGAAATGATGAAGAACAGAATGATTGGATCTTCTCCAAGACCCTGCAGCTACCAGAGCCTGAACCCCAGCTGTACCAAAGGAGGTGAAGAATTCTGTGATTATGGAGTTGGGAAAACAGAGACTCCTAGGATGGGAAAGGCTGGGAGCTTGTGAGCTGTGGCATCAGAGGATGGCTCCCGCCCCATCTGCAGATCCACTGCTCCAGAATATGTTCAGTGCCCTGTGTGGTGGTGCAATTCTTACCCGTCCCTGCCCCTCCTTGTTGGGCTCCTTGGTGCTAGGTGCAATTCCACCCACATCCCTCGAGTTATACACTAATCCGTGGAGATAAGGACTGCTAACCTTAAGGTGCCCCTTAATGAGCCTGACTCCTGCCCCTCCCGAATGCTCGGAAACAGCTCATCATTTCCTAAGGGCCTGGCACACCTGTGCCTGGAATGTGGTCAAATGGGAACAGTAAGAGAGTTGCACATTCATCAAGTTCTTGAGCAACTGTTGGAAAGCACCAGAAGGTATCTGACAAAAGTCAATTATCTTTGACCCTATAAACAGCAACCACAAGGGAGACCCTTTGAGCTCTCCTGGATCACAGTGGGCCTGTGACCAGCATCTCCCCTGAGCTGGGACATGTCTCAGGTATCAAAACCCTTGAGGTGTTGTCTGCTACCAGAGCTGAGGGAAGGCCAGGGTGAAGTCCACCCACCTGAGCATCAATTATCACCCATTGAGGAATGCCAAGACATTGTGAGTATTTGCTCTAAACACGAGAGGGAAATTTTTCTTTGAGCTAGCTTCAATTTCACCTGTTCTTTCTCTCTTTATTGGTGTGTGGGTACGTACTTCATTCTACTGGATCCAAATACTTTTGTTTCTCTGTGTGTGTTTGTACGTTTTGTATTCATTCTACTGGATCCAAATACTTTTGCCTCTGTGTGTGTGTTTGTACGCTTTGTGTATGCGCATGTATATATGTATAAATTAAGGTACCATTAAGTGAGTGTGAATCTTGTAATTTTAGAATCTGTAAATAAGTCGCTTTTCTTTCTTTCAACATTTCTGAATTATTTTGTAATGATAAATTGCTGTTAGTTATTAATAAATCTAGATTTCTTATTAAATCATTACTGTGTCAATACTTTCATCTGCGACACCCTGGCAGTAGATGAGGGCAGGCATGAGTGAAGATCTGCCTAGGGATAGATGATGAAACAGTCTAGAGCTTATGGGTCAGTACTAGCAGGCATACCAGTATGGATGATGTGGTGGTGTGAGACTGCTGCAGACCACCTGTCCAGACAACTGGAAAGTCGTCACATTCACAAGTCATATCGTTCTCATGGAGGCCTTAAATCATGCTGAGATCTGCAAGAGGGACAACACAGCAGGGCACAAGCTTAAGATAACTTCCTGACACAGACGATCAAGGAGCCAATGAAGGGAGATGCTCTTTGCAAACAAGGAGGCTTGCACGGATGAACAAAGAGCTTCTGACTAAGATAAATGTAAGGAGAACATATACAAGAGGTGAAAGAAAGAACAGGTGACTTAGAAGGAATATACAGACACTGTCTGAACATTCAGGGATGAGATTAGGAAAGCCAAGTCCATGTGGAGTTGAACCTGGCAAGGGACAAGAAGGGCTTCTACAAGCAGATAAAAAGACGGGGGAAGTTTGGGCTCACTGCTGAATAGGGTATCTGGATACCTATCTATACAAAAGACATTGAGAAGGCCCTTAAGTTACTCCGTCTGCCTTGGCCTTTACTGGTAAGATTTGCCTTTAAGTGAAATATACAGTGCCATGTGGAAAGAACACAAATGTATGCACAAATGATTGCATTATTGAGCATTATTAATCTAAAAAGAGTTTTAAATTACAGTAGTCAGTCCCATCAAGTGGCTGATGTTTCAGAGAAGGAGGGACAAGGTTTATTTGCAAGCACAGTTCCTATGATAATATGTGCAAAGTGGGGCATTGTGCGCACACATATCTGTAAACAGCCATTTGCACGTACATTTATGTTGTTTCCACATGGCAGTGTATATCTGCTTTGTGTAAATGTCATGACTTGGAACTAACAGTGCTGGTGATGCAGCTTTTTGAATGGCAGCGCTGTGAAAAATAGCTCTTTGACATGTGTACTTGGTTAAAAGTCACAAGGACAGAAGCAACTGGGCCATGATTGCTGTGGGCATGGCTACAGCAGAAATCTGCCAGCCAAAGATGCTCTGTAAATTCAGTTCTGTTACGTGCTAACTTATTGTTACAGATCCAAGCCAACACAATCAAGTAATTATATGGTTGCAGCTGGTAAAGCAGACTGACATTTATTTGACTCTGAAACAAAAATGTGTGAAGCTGGTCTAACTACTCAGGACAGTGTGGATGACTTTAAACAAGAATCACAAGGATAAATACTGAAAAGCAAAATTTGAAGGAATGCGTAAAGCCCAGCTGATCTACTGTGGCCACTGGGTTTTAATGGAATTTTGTCAAAATCTAAATGGATTGAAATTGCATGCCCATGCATCAGAAGTTTTTCTGGCTGAAATATATACTCCAGGCTTGCTTACTTTTTCTTGCTAAGATCTTTCCTTTCAGTCCTGCAAGGTGAGAATCACATCACCAAAACACGATGCAGCTGGAAAAATGCTGATGTTAGGCTGCAATTTTTTCAACTTTAAAATATTCCTTTTGAAGTCTCATACATGTGCAGTTAGGGATGTTCAAATTTTTTTTTTTTCTGGATTTGTTTCAGTATTTTCAATTAAGTGGTGATTCTGGTGAGATTGCTTTGCAGAAGACTCAGAGCAACTAAGGGAGGCATCCATGACTGCAAGTTATAGTGGCTGGGACTTCATGCTAGTGAAGTGGAAGCTTAGATTTGGTTATTGGTTTTCTGAGACTTGAGAAAAAGGTGTGTGTAAAAGAAATTTGTAAATGCATTTGGAGAATATCACTAAAGAAGAAAATCTAGTGATATATATTTAGTCAAAGAATTGTCATTTCAGGTGCTCTTTGCCCTTTCCACCCAATCCAGAGTTGCTGAGTTTATCTGATATACTGATTCTCCAAAGCAGTGTCTTTGTACAATGTAGGCTTTGGAACTCTGAAAATAATTATTTGGTGGTAGGAGCAGTAGCTCAGATGCCCACAGTACCCAGCTGAAAGACATTTTATCACAAAAAAATGCAAATACTGACTGTTTGAACTGGTAGCTTTCCATTTGAAAAGAGAAAAAAAGGAAAAAAAATATTGGGAGGAATGAATATAGAAATATGAGAAATGCACTTACATGGTGCATGCAGAAGATAAAGCAAGAGTGGAAATAACGGGAAGTGTTTAAGGATAAAACACATTTATATTCTGGTTTAAATTTTCAGCCCTTGTAGAGCAAGTTGTTTTCAAGGATGGTCTCGTTCATTGGTTGCTTGGATTGTACAGTGCAAGTCACTTAAAGATCTGACTTCTGGCTTTGATATAACGAAGAATTCAAGAGGAGTTTGGTAGAAAATCTGATTCAAGAAGAAAGTAACATGGATTAGCATTTATGATTACTTTTGGATATACAAAATGTTAAGAAATTTAATGGGATATTTGGTCTTTTTTAACGTATAATGTTGTGGCACAGATTTTTGCACTGTCAGCTTCAGAGCACTTCTATCTCAAAAATAAATAAACCTAATTTGTAGTATGGTATTGCAGGGATGAAAAGAGATCTGAAGATGTCATAAAAATAACAAAGAGCTGCTGATTGTTTCAGGTTTGAAATTAAAGAAAATGGGAATACTATTTCCGATCAAAAAGCTGCTGTTGGACTGTGCTCCTCTTAATTAGTTCAGCTGGGTTCAGTGGAAGATACAACCTCTTGTCCAGCAAATCAACTTTTCCAGTGGTACTTCTTTCTAAACTGGCAAATGCTTTAATCCATTCAAAGCTGTGTGAGCTGTTGAAGAGACTAGGTACTCTCAAGTTCCTACTACAAAGGATTTTCTGTTTTAGCTACCATTGCACCATTATTCCTCATTCATGCAGCTCTCTACCCCCTCCAGCTCCTGACTTTACTCCTAAAAGAAAGACAGCCTTTTGACTTAAACCCCAACAAACTGTGCTGCCTTATGTTAGCATCTCATTGCTGCTGATGGAGAGCCTCTGCCCAAGCTGTATCATTAGCTCTCCTCAGGAGGAGCCTTTATTCTGATTTGTTTCCAGGAGCTGCCACATGGCAGTAAGTGGGCATGGTTCAAATCCCAGAGGTGGAAAGGCAGGCCAGGGCTCCAGGGTGCTTCTGATCGCAGACCCTGCAGCATCTACTACAGTGGAGGGGCAACAGCAATCAGCTGATGTGGCTACATGAAGATTTACCACTTCAGGGTATCTATCACAAAGTCCTAACGATTGTCCTAATGACACAGCATTCTCTGTTTATGTGCCAATGTGGGTATATATTTTCTGAATAAATACTACAGCCAGGTTGTTGGCTGTGTAGTTTCCTGTGGGTACAACACACTCTCTCTTCTGACTTCTCACAGTCAGAAAAAATATATATGAATTGCAGGAGGGGATACAAAGGCTTCAGCTCAGTAATCATCAATGGGCACATCTACGGTACCTTCCCTTCCCTGCCCCCTGGTTAAATAATATTAACTTCTCAAGCTCCATTCACTGTTCAGCATCGCATCACTCCTGCAGTCATGTTTCCATTGTACTAGAGTCCCTCTCAGCACTCCTCTGCTTTCAATACTTCTCTCCCAATATGACCAAAATAAACTGTTTAAAGAGAACATCATGAAATAAATTAAGTTTGAGCAGGGGTTAGAATGGGGCAATATTATTGACCAAGCCACTCTGCCACCAATGCACAGGATGGGACAATGGGTGGGAAAACAGCCACTGTGCCCAGATTGTCTTCACCTGTGTCATTAAGAAAATAGGTGTGAAGAGGCAAGGCTGAGAGAAGTAAAATTATCTAGGTCCCTGAAATCAAGAATGAAAGGCTAAGTATGAAGTTTCACGTGGCAGAAGGAATAACAGCAACAAGTTAACACATAGGAATGATAATCTCAGGACTCATCTAAATTGCGTAGTTTTTCCCAAATTGAGGACATTTAGTGTAAACATTAGAAAGTTGAAAGGACCATGCTGTGAAATCATTAGAACCTGAATGAGATTTAAAACCTGAGTACTATTTATCTATGCATTGTCATATTGCAGTTGAGAACTCAAATCAAGAATTCAGCTCTGGTTGTGTTTAGGACAAAGATTATTTTGGACAGAATACCATAGTGGCAGACTAGGATATTGTATTGGCTGGAAGAAGACAGATGCAGAGACTGAGGCTGTAGTCTCAATTAGGATTAACATAAGAAAGGCTAAACTGAGTCAGATCTAGCCAAGTATATTGGTTATAACAATGGCCAAAAGAAGATGCCACTTGGGGAAAGAGAATTGCAATAGACCAAGCATATGGCGATAATTTCCTGAAGAAAAGTGGAAAACAATAAAGAAAAAAATCAATAACACCTGGAGGGGAATCTCATGGATTGAGGGAGAAATAAGGGGATACAGCAGATGAGATTCTTCAATAACAGCTACTTTAATGTGGTGAAGTAAGAGAAGATGTGTTTGAAAGTTTGAGGGAAATCTGATGTTGAGGCGGCAAAAGTGCTGTTAAGTGCAGGAGGGAGAATAGGTGTTCAAAGAACACTAGATGATAAAGAGATGTTTTTCTTTCACAAATAATTATTTACTGAAAAATGACGTCATGGGATGGCTAACATGTTCATTAATTTATAGCCAATTCAGCCAAAAGAAACATGAGAAGATATTTAGAACATATTAAAAACTGCTTTGAAATTTCTTGAAGGCTTTATGCTCTGACAGTTGTCAGGAAGGAAACAAGAAGCTAGCCTCAGGAAGCTGAAGGGGGAGGTTGATCTTGCTCTTTTTTTCCCTAGTTCAGAAGCCAAAATAATGCATCTCATTTGAAAGCATGATTTCATATTAGAGGGAGTTGAAATTAAAGAAGGAAGAAAGATAGTAGCTATATGTGTGCAGCTATGTGTTCAGTGGCTATATGTAGGAGGAATACATGGGATGTGTTGGTGTTGTAGGTGTATATTGTTGATATTTTGTGAAACTGGAGAGTAATTGAGGAACAAGGAACAAGACCAAGACAGATGATGGAAGCAGGGCATAAGAATGGGATTAAGAGCTGATATTGGCAGGGCAGTTGGAGGGGTTGGAAATTGGAAAATCTTGGAAACAGGTGGAGAGAATAAGATAGTTACAGAGAGAATGTTATGGGAGTAGGAAGTGTTCTCTCATGGGTGGTGGGGTATGTCCTCTCAGATATAAAGAAGTATGAACTGATAGAGAAATGAATATCCAGAGCATTGAAAATGAAAAGTACATTGCAGTGGGATCCACAGGTGTGCTCTTTTTTAGAAGAGAAACTCAAAATGATGCTGTTGTTGAGCTACCACCCCATCCTCCCTGGTCTTCCCTTCTTAATAAGTCACATGGCAAACCCAAGGATGAACAAAGAGGTTACCAGCTATCATGACTGTTCCTGACAAACAGCAGCTTCTTGCTGTGTGAGGCTGATTAATGAATGCATGACTCATAAAACTGAACAGGAGAGATTCACCCAGAGGTGAATTTGGTCCCTGAGGCCATGCTGTGCTCTGACTTACAAGTCTGATGTTCTGAGGTCAGCTGGGAGTAAGGAGACAATTTGGTCCACTGCTGTTTATGACATCTATTTTGAGACTTTCTCTGGCACAGCTGCATGGCAGACACAATTAGTGTTCAACAAAGAAATGCTAATTATTTACAGATGCATCGGTAACAAAAGCTCTTGACATTCAAATTCAGAGTTTCTGGAACAAGTGAAGTTGGTAGTGACACCAGTTAACCTCACATGGCAGCATTCAAACAAGTAACTTGAATTTTGTATTAATGCCTGCAGAGCTGTTTCCTTAGTTACTGAATCTCAGGATGAGGTACCATTTTGGAGTGTTAGTGTCCTGATGCTCTTTTTCAGGCAGTGAAAAGACTAAGAGTGAAGAATCTACTGCAGGCATGTCAGTTGTCTTTTGTCTGCTCTGTCCTGAGCTGGAAAGAAAAGTGAAACTTTTGAAATTCATTGTGAAGAAAGGTGCTCAATACAAGTCCTTTCAGACTGCTGGAGAACTGGAGGACTTTGAAGCCTGACATCTTAGAGTTTGGTATAGAAAAATGACTGAGTTTTTACATTGGTGACTTAAATGTACGTGCTGACACTTGGGATATCTTGGTTCTGTCCCTGGACTAATTGTACCTGAGATAGGTAGTTGGTTTCTGACAAATACGTAAGCTCTTTCTGCATGAGTTTTCTTGTAATGCAGAATGCGTATAAAGCAGAGCACTTAATTCCATAGAATAGTGAAGGTCATTACAATGGAATGAAAACCTCAAGCAGAGAGTGAAAAGCAGACTTTTAAGTCTGTTATCTTTATTTCTTACCCATGTCCTGCTTGAAGATACTGGAAATAAATAAATTGGGGTGAATCAAGCCCGTTATTGCTGCATTCAGGGCAGGATTTCTAGCTAGATAAAAGCAAGGTTCCTACTAAACAGAGCTGTGACATCCTAGACTTTCTTTCTAAAAATCCATCAGTATTTAGTGATTTTTTATTTTGTTAACTAACATAGTTCTTGCTCTTTCTGTTGCTTTCAGTGGAACAGACCATTTGTAGGCTAGACTGAGATGGCTGGAAATTCTTGCCCTCCTTTTAGGCCCTGGGTGGGGGTTGACTGCCATTCCAGGCATTCCCAGTCTGTCCTCCCTGGCTGGGGGGGACCAGCCCTGGGGCCAGGGGAAAAAAGCCTTTGCAAGGCCAGCCCTGCCCTGGCCTGCCTGCTGAGACTGCTAGCCAGCCTGTCACTAATGCAAATGGTGCTGATGTTTTCTGCGAATTGGACACCTGCCTGCGAGAAACTGGACCGAGACCACCAAATTGTTTTAGGTAGGTCAGTCAACAGCTGCCAGATTGTGTAATTTGGTTCTCCTAATTTGGAAAGGGATCTTATTCAGCGATGAAGCTGTTTGCCTGCTGACAAGCTCACATGTATTATGTTGTGCATAATGTGCATGATTAATGCTTGTTTATTGGAGCAATTTTGCTCTGTGACAGAGCTGTAGCTGTTGTTTTATGTGCCAGGGTAAGCAGCAGCAAGCTCTTCTCTCTTTGGGAGAGGCAGTACAGCATGCATTGCAAAGCCTTTTGCAGCTTTAGCAACAAAGCTACTCTAGCCTCATGGCAAAGTAAATATTTTGTTGGAATCAACTCTCCTGGCTACCTACAGGTGTGCGTGTTTCAGGTTTGCAGGCCAGTCTGCAGGTAGTAGACAGCTGTGATTTTTATTGCCTTGTTTTTCAGCCTTCTTCCTCACAGATGGTACGAACTAACTGGCCATGTGAAAAACTTTTGCAGCTAAATCTTCTGTAGCTACTTTTACCATTTGCTTTTGAACATCAGGGGCCTCTCCCATCCTATGTTATATGGTGTTCTCACTATTTTTAAGAGTATTCTCTTTTGCTTTACACTGGTTTTGCCTGTGAGTAACTGTGAATACTAATCATGTAATACTAGGACAGTTCTCTCACCCTTATATAACAGAATTTTTGATACAAGGAAACTTTGATTACACTCATGCAACTCGCTGTAAATTTCAGTCAAATGTATTCCATTTTCATGTGTTGCCTTTGATTAATATCTGGTTGGTGGTTTTTTTTGCAGGTTGATTTCTCTTAATACAGTGTTTGTTTTGCTTAAAGAGAGTAGTGCAGATCACAGTACTGAGAATTTGCAAAGCAATTAAAAAATGCCAATTAAAAAAGAAAAACTAAGATTGTGATACAAAATTATTTGATATAGTTCGGAGTTTTCTTTTTTCCTGTGTGAGAAATACTGTGATTTAGTTAGTAATTGCCAACATCCAGTTTTATATGGGCAAATGCGTTTTCCTCTTTGTCCTTTTCCTAGTTTTATAGGAATTAAAAAAAGATGGAGATACTACTGGAAGAAGCTGGAAAAAAGAACAAAGAAGAAAGAAGAATACATTTTATTTCCTGTGTATCTCTATCAGGCATCCAGCTACTCAAAAACAGAAAACATACAAAATAAAAAGCTTAATCCTGTTTTCCTGCCAGAAAATAATGTAGCATATGTACAGTTTCTCCAAGAAAACACTTATCAGCTATTCACTTGTTGTTCCATTGTTTTCTTTAGCACTCCACTCTTAATTTAAATTGATCTACCCACTAATAGAATTTAACTTATTTCACTCAGCCTGTAAGATACACCTGCAATTCTCCCTTATGTTTCCTCAGCAGGGTTGAAGAGCTTTCCACCTTTTTTCTGCCTCCCCCAGCTGTGTGTTCTCACCCTTCTCCGTGGGAGGTTGCTGCCCCCCTTCAGCCCTGCTCCTCCCATTGTTTCTGCAGCCTGGCTCTCAGCTGGATCTGCCAAATGAGCTATTTAACGCCTCTCCAACACTTGTGAGGAGGAAAATTTTGTTTTGTTTTGTTTTGGACGAGGTTATTTACCAGATTCAGTTTAGAAGTGGAGAAGGCAATAGCTGGGGAGGAACAGGTACAGGGAAGATCAGGTATGGGGAGGAGGGACCTGGAGCACCTTGAGGATTTCAAGGTCTGCTGGTGAAGGAAGTGCAGCAGGAGGGGAGCTTGGCTCTTCTCCCACTGGTGCAAGCAAACCGAGAACACTGTTACAAAAGGTATTTTTGGATATCTGAGAAGTGTTGCCACATAGAAAGGAGGTTGTGTGGTTGGGTGGAAGAGTGGATATGGGAAGATGGGGCTTGGATCCAAGAATAAAAAATAAAGGGCTGTTAATATGGCCATTAGCCGGGACAGGATGATAATGTGGCAGCAGTTTAGGAAAACTTTAGAAACTTGCTTCAAAGCAAAAATATTTGCCTTGAGTTTTCCTGCTTGCTGATTTAAAAGAAATTGAGTGGATTTTTTAGGTAGGAAAAGGGATCCATGGTTGATCAGGGAAAAAAATCTTGCAAATTTCTCTTCAAGTCTACAAAAGTGGAACTTTAACTGTGCCTGGAAGCACCCCCAAATATGCTTCTGAGTTACACTGTCCCATGAGATCTTCTGTGGGGCTATAACAGCTATCAGACCTCATGTCAGACCTGATTGCAGATGCATTTCATTTTTGTGGTGGACTCGGAGGCTCAGTAAATATGTCCAGCTGCTGAGAACAGCACACTGCTACAGCACCTTCTGAAAAGGGCGACTCTCTCGGTCTTTCCCAGTAGAACTATTTCCTTTTATAACTAATTATCTGTTGGATGAAAGCCGGTAATCTGGGATGATCAATTCTTAACACCAGCAGTTAACAGAGCTTGTCCAACTTCTGGGAAGCTGAAGTTCATATTCTCCCCTTGGTGTATATTCAATTGGTTATGTGGGTTGGGAAAGAGTTGCTTCATCCAGGTGCTGATCTGGACTTGGGCAGGTGTCAGATGTGGTGTGGTATTTCCTTGTCTCCTAAGAGTGGTCCAGCAGGCAGGACATGCACCTCTGACAATCCTTATGCATCCTGCCTTCGTATTGCTTTACATGAGAGGTGTGTGATCCAGGTCTGGGTTCCACTGCATGCCCTGGTACGTTGTGATTCCCTAATTCGTGGTTCATTGGCTCATGGGGCTCAGATGGCTGCAGCTATGGGGCAGTGACATAGGGGAACAGCTGCAGCTTGTGCTGGAAGTCACACAGGAGCTTGTTGCTCCTGGAGGACAGGGGCACCAGCCCGTTTGCTTGAATGTTGAATAATTTGTATTTATTTTTTGAAGGAACAACAAACTGACTAAACTCGATGAACATGAGTTCAGGACATGGTGGTGGTCTACCATGACACCCATATTAGTCTATAGTCTCCCAAACGCAACTTAATGGTCTGGTTTTTATGAAGACTGAGAACGAACCTCTGCTGTTCCTTGGCTGTACTTTTTCATTGACCTCAGTGGTTGGGAAGGGCACACAAATCATACTTTCCATTGCACTGCAACCCATCCTTGCTTACAGTGAGTTCCCTGAGCCAGCCACATTCACCTAACTTTGCAAGGGATTTCAGCAGCTGCACAGGGTCCACTGTACCTGCATCAACTGGGCCTGGTGGGTGAAGCCACCTTTTTAAAAAGATGGAAGCACACATCTCAAGCTCTAAAAAGAGCTTAGCTCTTCCCAAGCCATGGAAGTGTTTCCTATGTGAATTGAGGACAATTTTCTTATGCCTGTTTTTCAAGGTACAGCTTTGCTGGATTCTCAGGCTTTCAAATGCACAGCTTGCACGTATACACACAGCTACTGCAGCACTGCTTGCTGAAGGTTCAAACCTTCAACTTTGCCTCTGTACTCATGAGTTTACAGCCCAAATGCTTTCATGGCATCTGCATCTTTTATGACCCCAGGGTTTTGGGTTCTTTGCCAGCTACCATGGGTCCTTTCTATATTAGGCAGTGCTGCCTTAATTATGTCTATTTATCACCTGTTATACAGAAAACTTGCTGTTGCTGTTCTTTCATTCTCCCAGTCATTTTAAATTCTAATTTCCAAAGTATTCATCTTAAAATGATAGTTGGATCCTTAATAGTCCCCTGTTGCTGAATTTTACTGAAGACTTTTGAAACAGAAAACCCCAGTTTTTCTTTTCCTCTATGTTATTTCTTAATTCCCTGGAGGAATTCTTTTATGCTGATGAACAAGATCTTTCTTTACATATCCAGTCACACCTTGTACTTTTTGTGGAATGTTTTTCTTATGAATCAGTAGTTGTTTATTTTTTCATTCAATTTACATGGTACTCCAGTAAAATACCCTGTTCTGATCCCAGAGATTCCATACTCTTTTTTCCCCCAAGCTTATTGTAACTTCTTCCCAAACACCAGTTTTAAGAAACAATCCCTAATGATCACTATGTAAGAGGGGAGAAATGGAGACAGGGCAAAGGTCTTTTCAACATTTGTCACCAACCTGGCTTTATGTTTTCATAACTCTGGTCATCAAGCAGCATTTGGTAGAGACAAGGGTGTGAAAACATAAGGGTAACTATAGAGGTCTAGTCAAAGGTTGGGTGAATCCCATCCTTCCCCTAGGCCAGTACCAGATACTTAGGTAAAAGTGTACTGGAAACACTGAAGTTTTCATAGAAGACTGATCCCACACTTGTACATCCTCCAAGCTTCCAGGAGACACCAGGTTAGGGACTACCTCAGTCAGAATTTGGATCGTTATGTTTAATAGTCCCTGGTGGGCTTGTGTCTCTGAATTTATGTGAAGGAAATCAGGAGCAGAGATGACTTCTTGATCTCTGTGTCCAATCCTCTGTTACAGCAAACAAGATATTAAAAACATATCTTAAAAGTGTGTAGTCTTTTTCTTGAGCCTCTGTGATGTTATAAGCTCTCCGTTCCCTTCATTTAGAGATAGAAACCTGGACCTTTATCCATTCAGCATTGAAATGATGGTTATGATGATAGCAGAGACAGTCTGAGGCCTCTAGTATCAACTGCTTTGCATTAAAGGTTTGCCCTGTCACTGATTATCCAAAATTTACAGATCATGGTTGACTTAAAATTGCCAGTTTGCCTTACTGTCAGATAAGTAGATGTGGGACTCCATGGTTAGATCTAGGCAGGACAGAAGGTGTTAGAAGATCATACTGAAATTAGTGTTTGGTGAAGTGGTGATTTAAATTATGTAAAAAAAATTACTGAGTAACTGCAGACTAGCCTCTGTATGTGTGTGTGGAAAATAAATTTTCATTCATATCAGCTGTCCTCTCTGGCTCATGGTGTGTAGGCTGGAATACATAGCCAGAGCTTGGAGAGGGCTGAGAAGGGGGAAAAAAGGCAGTACAGCAGCCTGCAGTTGGATTAATTGCATGCCAGGGTGGAAATGCAACCCTGCATAGTGTTCCCATCTTAATTTCATCCTCCAAATGTGGACACTTGGGTCCACTTTTTGCTCCAAAACACACATGCTTCCAACAAGCAATGTCTGTTTTGTTTCACTTTTGCACTCATGCTTCAGGGCTTGTTCAGATAAATAGGTTTAGTTTTGGCATTTCTGGCTGCAATAATATTTTCCCCAGCACTTGGCAACTGCAGATGACATTTTAGGTAGCTCTTTTAACACAAGGATCTTGTGTCTTCACTGGTTCTTTGTACAGGACGCTAGACATATAATTGCGTGAATTCCTTTGTGTATTATTCATTATTTTCAGTCACACAAACACATAATTTCATCTGTAGGCTACCATGTGACTCAAAATGAGAGTCAATTAATTGCTATTTTTACCATGGCCGAAGTTCACTCTTTATTACTGAATGATTTGTAAACAAAATAATTTTGCAGTCAAAATGATTACAGGATGTTTAAAATTGCTCTTTTATAAAATATTGGTTATACAAGTAAAAATAGAGTAGAAAAGGAGCTTAATATTTCTAGTTCAAAGTTAATAAAATAACACAGAAAATAACAGCTGCTATTGCATTACTGTATGCTCTCCGTAGTTTGGAATGTGACGTTTCACCCAATTTTACGTCAATACATTCTAATTTGGATAAAACTGCAATATGTTAGAAGCTGTCTGATAATAAGATTGAGTCCAAGAGATCTGAAAACTGGCCTATGGAGCCAAATAGGGATTGGGATGTTAGTTCTTAGTTGTTATCAAGCTGAAACAACTTATCTATGCACCTTATTACTCCAGTGATAGTAAATGTTCCTTGGAGACATCAGTCTAGTGCTATTTAGTCAGCAGAGCACATCTTGGGGAATTACAGCAACTTTCAGGAAATTGTGATGGGACAAAATATCTGCCTTGCTACTCACAGTTGCTTTTGTTTTCCTTCACAATGAGGAACAAGAAAAAAACATAGCTGCTGTCTTTTTCACTGCCTTTTTGTTTCCCTTCCTTCTTCTTAGACTCGACAAGAGCATCTCAGGTTTGCTCAACAAGCTGTGGATAAGATTCATGCATGCAGAATGTCAAGTAGTCCTTATAAAGTCATTGCAAAACACAATTAAGGGAGAAATAAACAGGATATAGATACTAGAGTTACATTCTGAATTTACAAGTAATTTAAGTTATGGTACACCTGAGTGCTTTAATTTAAAAAGCAATGAACACCTGAATCAACTTCTAAAAGTTCTTCAATGATGCTGCAGTCTTCTTGAATATGTTTGTCTAATATTAGTAGTCCTTAAAGTCTTTTGGAGCTTATTTGATTTCTTTAAGTGTTTGTTGTGGTTTTTTTTTTTTGTTTGTTTGTTTTTCTGTATTGAACTTCAGTTTGTAGACGATTGTACTTTGTATCTCACTTTATTCCTAAGATCTCCTGGGATCTGCAAACTTATGGTCCAGTACCTCCACAGCCTGAGTATCTAGGGCTCAGGGCATAGCCAGCAACACGCATATACTGAGCTCCACACTAAACCAGCAGTGTCTGGCTTTAAAACACAGCAAAAGAGAAGTTATGGTTCTTCCTCAGGCAGAAGTGCCCAGTATGCAGAGTGGTCAGGCAGACTGGAGAGGACCTTGGTTCAGTGCTATCTTTTTTTTTTTTTCTGCTGATCATTCAGTTGTCTAGAGATCACTCTGGGGAGTACAGGACTACTCACCATGGCAAGGAAGATCTGCTATAAGGACCTGTATTTCTGATCCATCCTGTCCCTGCTCTGCATAATCCTGCTTAACCATGCTTCCACTGGAAAGTATATAGAGGTTGTTGATCTACAGATTTTTGTTTGATCTGTTTTTTTACCTCAGCGTATTTTGAACTCCTTTTCTGAATAATAGAATCCCCCCTTTGCCTGTCTCGGTCCTAGGAAGTGTGATTTCTTGCAGGTAGAGATAAAATACGGACCTGTGCAGACCACAATACAGGTGGGAACTTCACAGTTCCTGTTCAGGCAGTATGTCAGACAGTCTTGTGTTCAGAGAACGTGGGAAATGGGCTACAGGTGGCCTGTTATGTCCTGCAGCTTTTTCAGCTTGTCAGTGACAGTGTGATGATACAGGTGTGCCGTGATCTGTGCACTGATGGCATCTAGGGGCTGAAAGTCTCTGCCTTAAGGACTCATTAACTGAATAAAAAGGTTGAGGTGCTTCTCTACAGTCTTCATCACAGTGATGCCCCCATGCTCCGTGCAGGTTCCTGGTTATGAATTGGATGAGGAACCTGTTTTTGAATATGACACTTCATCTCCAAAGGTGGATAGATTTAGCATAGGCTGATATTTTCAGCTTGTCCTGGCAGTTGTCTGCTCGTGATTCAGCTTGTTTGAATGACTTGGTTTCAGGCAGCAAAGAGTATGTGCGTTAACATTTTCATTTGGATCAGGAGTGTGTTCTTAAACTGCATCTCCCACTCATCCCCATTCACAGCACTTGCTTTGCATCACAGAGTGATCTCACAGTGCTCAATCTGGTTTCTTTTGAAAGAAACAAAATCGGAAACTGTGTTGCAGGAGAACACATGGCATGCTCCCACACTGGAGTATTTGGTCCATGGGACCACACTGGCATGCTGTGATTTAAACTCACAAAATGCGTATTCTATTAGGCTTCCCCGCACAAACTCTTTTGCACTACAGATTGGCTCCTGTTGGACTGCAGTACTTCCTAATATACACACAGCTTAACTAGGCCTTGGTATCACATAAAAGACTGTAGACCTAGCACAGGGATCAGAATTTGGGCCTTGCAGGATTTGGAGTCGAAACACCTCAATCTTTTTTAGCTGCAGACCTAAACACATGCCCATTGGCATCTACCCATATAATTCTGCTGTTAAGTTTACCAAATAGAAGACATTTGTGATAAGCCTGTGAAAGAAAGAAAGGGGTTTGTAATCTGCATTAAAATCTTTCATCAGGAAGAACATGCTCATTAGTGCAATATTCACTTTAATCTCATCTTTTTCTTCTGCCTCTGCACACTCCTCTTCTATCAACACTGATTAGCAGCTAGAAACCTGGCCTGTTTTTTCCCTTACTTGAGCATCCTTCATATGGGGGATGGACCTTAGCTGTTGGTAGATGGGCAGTGAGGCGCTCTCTGTATTATGTTAATGTTGTCACTCACAATGTTTTCATTATGAGCGTCATTGTTTAGTGTTAATTTCCTGGCTGTTACAAATTATATCAGGATGAATTGTAGCACAAAGGCTTGTAGACTTGATTTGATTTCCTTTCCCAGAGAGGGTGCAAAATTGTTCTCAGTTTGTTTTTTTTTTTTTTTTAATGTGGGTTTTCAGATACTACTTCCCTGATCATTTGTATCTAAACAGAATCCTAATTAAAGAGGAAGAAAGAAAAAAAAATTTTTTGTTGGTTGTTTGTCCTTAGTCTTCCAAGTGGTTTGCTCCTAGTGCTCTCAGTGAAAATGCACGGGAGATCTTGGGAAGCCACTTGCCAACTCATTCTTAACAGAGCTGTTTATTTTCTCTGTGTGTGTGCATGTGTGTCTGTCAAGAAGGAGATAACATGTGACTGGTTTTTTTTTGTTTTTTAAGCAGAAAGCATTTTCTTAGTTCTTATAAGTTGCTAAACTACAAAGTTCACCAGGTCTTAGGCACACTACTATCCTTAGTGGCAAAAGAAATGATTTAGAGTTGTATATTTAAAGATCCAAGTTTAAGTCTGCAGATAGTCCATGCAGGCTCTCATCTTTTAGAACTGATGTTCAATGGGCATTTGGGAAAACTGTTAAACTGTAAGTTAATCACAGTTTCAGAGTGCTTACTCGTCCATGAATACGAACATAGTAACAGACAATAAAACAGGGACTGAGAATGACTGCTGCATGTTTTTACAAAATAATAGGGAATGCAGAGTCAAAAGTTCCTAGTTTCCAAGCTGCCATGAAAGGGTGTGACTTTTTTATGACTCCTTTTCAAGATTAATCCTCTAACTAAATATAGTTAGATATAATAGATATAATAGATATAATTCAAGATTCATCCTCTAACTAAATTCTACTCCACTGATTTAGCAACTTAGAAATTTTTTAAAAAGCTATTAGGATTTTTCAGCTGTTTCCCTTGTTAGATAGGTTCTTTTGTCTTCCTTGGCCTCTTTTTCTTTTAAGGAGATTTTTCTATTCTTAAATTTGAACACCTTTAGAGCGAAACACAGCTATAAACAGATGTGATTAATTTTACTGGTTGCTACAGAAATAAGTAAAGTAGCTGAGTACCTTCTTTCCCAGCTGGTACATTAATTTGGGACATTAATACATTAAACAAATCCCATCTGCACTGGGACAAGCTACAGCACTTACCTAGTGGGAGATATCTCAGGTTTGAATGTTTCCTTTAGGTGAAAGCACTCCTGTGTATGCCAAGCAATATCTCTCATTATACTGCTCTGGCTTTGGCCCCCAAAGCCTTCTGTAAGTCACCAAGCTGCAGCATATTTCTTTGCATGCAAAACCTTTTTCTTAACATTGCTTTCAAAACCTTAATGTAAGAATATAAATAGAATCAACTGGCAGCTGACTGGCTGCTGCATATGCCACATTTGTGATTGTAGTTGAATGCAGTGCTCCAGGAAAGAAACAGAACTCACAATTTTGGCTACTGCCGGGCATGGCTTAGGCCATCACTCACACTTTGCTGTGCTGCTCTGTCAGGCACATCAGTCCTGGTTTGCAGCACCTCTGGTCTCCCAACCCTGAGGCAGCGTGGAGCCAACACTACAGTTTGCAAATGGGTTGAAGTAGGTATATAGAAAGGAGGCAAATATTACCAACTTTCTGCTGCCACTTTGCTGCCTGAAAGCTTCTTAAAATGGTTTTTGGTTTCATTTTGTTTGGGGTTTTGTTTGTTTATTTGGTTTTTGTTCGTGGTTTGTATTTTTTGTGTGTGGTTCCCCCCCCCCCCCCCCCCAGGGGCAAAGAAGCAGCCCTTTATATTAACACTTGCATTTTAATCAGTTGCAATCTGATCTGTGTATTGAATTTGGTTTGCAGAATATTCTGTTTTAAAAAATTATTCCAGTCTACTAGGGCCACTGGATTAAATACTTCCCATAAAAATGATCTCTATACCAGTCACAATATTTTTACAGCTAGTAACACCAAGCTCATCAATAGGGAATATCATCTGAATAAGGATCAAAAAGTTTGGCATATAATACCGAAATTCAGAACCATACATTTTCAGAGAGATTATTATTTAATGGTTAGAGATCAGAGATGATGTGTCACAAAAGAAAAAACAGCTGTTACAAATAGATTTTCTGTATTTAAGTAATTGAGGGCTTGAACCTAGATGTCCAGTGCAAGTGTGGGGCTGGGCTTTACTTGATCATTAAAGTCTTCAGCCTGTGGCTTACCTGGGTTCTGTATCTCTGTGTATGTCTGCAGTGACTAAGTAAAACTGGTTGAATTAAAATTTCAGTGCAACATTTCTAAAAATTATGCACCTATATAAAGGCACCTGTGCAATGAGAGAATAATGTGGAGTAATGTGTTTAGGCATAAGTGAAGTAAATTGCCATGGATCAGTGTCACTTCATATTTGAAAGTATGAACATTTTGGTGGGATAAGTATATAATTTAATTGTAGAAAAATATGCCAGAAGATAGGTAATTATGCTCGCTGCTTTCCCCCTCTAATTTTACAGAAAATCTTGCTAAAGTTTAGTGTCATATAAAGCATGAATTGTCAACAAAACAGGCAGAATGGTCAGCCTAAACTTAAATATCAACAACTCTTTCTCAGAGTGATAACAATTATAAATTTATCTCTGATACAAAATTCTTTCATTTTCCTATGTATAAATATTTATTATTTCCACTAGAAAACCTCTGCTTTGCAATTCCAAGGAAAATTTTATGAGCACATAAGGGTCTTGTTCTAGGATTCCTTATATGCCCAATGATTTCGATATGTGGATTGTTAATTTTGTAATCCATTATTGCCCAAGTTTGCAAATGACTAGCCAAATCAACATGGTTAGCCTAATCTGAGTGAGTTTCCCTGTGCTATTGGTACTTCTTACTTCAGTATTTTTCCCTGTGCATACTTTGCTCCGTCTTCAGGTTCTTGGTGGATTTCATTTATGCATGGTGGAGGGACATATAGGAAGGCAGTGGACAAGTGGCGCGAGCAATGATCCTGTGAGCTTGCTTGAGTTTTTGTTTCAGTTTGGGTAAGCCTGTACTAAAGGGTTACAGGCATTGGTCATGTTCTAAATGACATGTTGGAAAGCTTTGGGTGCAGAGAGGAAAGATTGGGTATGTACTGCTGCAGGATTATGATGTAGAACTACAGTGTTGACAGTGTGTTAGTGACTCTGATTGCAAAGCCCCGGTCACGGAGCTTTTTCTAAACCTGGAATTGGTTTGCATATCCCCTTGTAACCCCATATATTGCTCAGGACACACCAAAAGTCGATGAAAAACTTTTAATGTCTTTCACAGACAAACACGTTCAATCTACATTCCTTAATACAATGGCTAGACCTTATTTTGTAACTTTCTGGCTTAAAAAGACATGGCCTTGTGAGTTGAAAATTAATCTCCTCTCAGTCTGTGTTAGCTGATAGAATGGGGTATCAGATTTGGTGACAATCTTTTACTGGATTAGCAGTCTTTTTTTTAAAAAAAAATATTCAATTGTGAATAACTCAATGGTGCAAAACTTCTTTTTCCATTTTATTATCCAAATTTCTCCTTATTGTATTTAAGAAAGTAAGACTCAGATATTCATGTTCAGGCAAGATTTACTGGCTCCTTCTAACATATATTGAAGGCTCTGTGGAAACACTGGAGCTACCAAAGAGAAAATAGAAGTACTGCACACCAACTTCGCTTTCAAATGAAGAACTGGGAGAAGGATTGCGCTTATGGATGGAAACAGGTGCATGTGAAAGCCTCTCAGTGTTTTGACGATAAACTGCCCTCCCCTTCAGTGATTTCCCTGAAAATAGAGGTGCAACACGAGTCCAAAACCAGTAGTGCCATACCATGTCACAGATTACTGTTTTATTTTAAAGAAGACATAGCACGTTGCAATACCGTGCATGCTGTCCATCCAAGTGCCTCCTTGCTGGCACCTGTGTCCTAGTGAAACAGGCTGGCTGACTTGTGAGCAGGCACACAGCCAGTCTAACAGATGGAGGTGAGTGAAGTCAGCCAAGAGACCATGCATTAGCTGCACATCAAGTGTGCTAGCTAACGGCAGGATTCCCAGACAGAAACATCCAAATGTCTCCTAGTAGTCTCATATTCACATATTGGTATGAGCTGAAGATCAAGAAAATTGCTGTAGCAAGAAAAGAAAAGTAGAAATAGAAAGATGTGAGAAGTTGTTTCTATGTGGTTTACATTAGCAATGTAGCTGTGGTATGTGCATCAATGTTTTAAAGAGTGACTCATGACTCCATCTTCTAATACTGTTGGCAAAATTAAGCAGGCAGGGTAGGGGCTAGCTCTCGTCGGAGGAGATGCGTTCAAGGTCATATGGTACACTTGTAAACATATTCATTAAAAGAGCCTGATTTCCTGACTCTGTCTTTTGCTTTGGATACAAGACCAGTAAAACAAGAGTAAACTCTTAGCACTCCCACTCTTAATAAGATGATCAGCAGTATAAACCAGCTGAACTATTGTGCAAGGAGTTGAAAGTGAGGGTCTGGATAAACTATCACCATAACGGGAGAATAAAAATGCAACCTGTATAAAGGTTTTCTAGTAATTTACCAGACTCACTTGGTGCATCCTGTGATAGTAGGTGCATAGTAGATGACAAGATAGTGCATCTTGTCATTTGCAGAAGCAATGTAATAAAGCTGTACCAGGCATGAAGAATGTTATTTGGCATTTGGGATGTTACGCGAATACAATAAAATCTAGTCAACATTTCTTTAACTGGCTTTTGAAGGGCTTAGAATTGAGCTGTACACTGTTGCTCCAATGCAAAAAGGATTTCAGTGGAGCAAGCTCTTGTCATTGTGGTTTTGGAAATTCATGTATGTTGTGAATTGCAAGACTCAGAAGAAAAGGACAGATTGAGTTGTGTTTGATGGACAGCTCAGTCAGGACTATGAAGCTTCAGAGTTGCTGTGGCTCCGTCTGTATTATGCACTGAAGAGTGGGCGGAAAACTGATTAAATAGTACCAGTACTTCACCAGGCAGATGGTCAGGCAAAGGCCAGAGCCCTCTGTCCCTCACTCCCCTGCCTCTTCCAGTTCCCAGATGCAAGTTGAACTGGCATTGGGGGTTGCTATTATTTGCTGCTGGTATAGACCAGCAACAAATTACTGCCCTGAGGAGCAAGCAGGAGTAGGGAAGAGCAACTCTGAGGCATAAGGCTTCCAGCATGATTCCTCATGCGCCACACATCTCTCAGGGCTATGCCCAAAGGCCCGAGTTACCCTGTGGAGGATACATCTGAAGCCACCAGAGAGCAGGGAACCTCTCTCCCACCTCCTGAATTTCCCTCTCCCCTTCTGAAGTGTAATCAGTGTAGATAGATGTCAACTTGATTACACTTGAAAAAACAAACCATATTGGTACGTGTCTTGGACCTCAGTGTAGTAGAGACACACTCGCCTACTGACAGGCTTGGAACTATACCTTTAGCTAAGGAGACTTGCTGCTACTTGCTTATCTCTTTTTGCATTTCTGTATTTTCAATAACTTTGGATGCAAAGGGTCATCTTCCAACGGTGCCTTCTGAGCAACAACTGGTAAAGAAAGAAGTTACTTGGGTGAATACTGGGGTCATGACTGAATCCCAGAGGGGATATATTCAAATAGGCAGCCAAAAATTAAAACCCTGATGGTGACCCCTTTATTCCCACCATGAGCTTCTATTTGCATCACAAATTTTACAGCTTTAACTAGCTGGAAGAAACTTTCATTTGTATTTGAACACAGCCATACTTAAGGATAGACTAGCATATTTTTCCACACGTTGGAAAGGATTTATATGACATATCACCAAGGTCAGGAATACTAGTATCTCAGAATCATTGATGCATTTATGATCATTGCTTCCCCTGTTAGGACGCGGCATGCAGTAATTTCCCACTGAAAAAAGCAACTGGCAATAGGATTCATCTGAGCAAATGTAGACCCTTGCAATGTAGGTCTCCAAATCCCAGCTAAGCATTCTACTGTATTCAGGGTCAGTGGAGAGAAATAAGCAATTCTAGGCGTGATTTATTTTGTCCTGCTTTAGATGTCTGTATGAGGTCAGATGAATCTCTTTCTTGAAGTGCTATTGATCGCACAAAGAGTTCAGCATGAGCGGTTCAGGTGTTTGCGTTGTAATTAACCAGCAATCCTATTCAGGGAGATTAAAGATTACAGAAGAATTTAGGTGTTTAGATCTGAAATGTGGATACTCAGAATGCTTTTTTAGTTGCCACTTGTACTTGGAGATACCAAGAGTTCCTGAGGACCAAATCTGTAGACTTGCTGAAGGCAAGCATGCCTGTCTATGAGGCACCTTGACTCCCAATGACATCCACTGCCCTAGGCTTCCCCTGTTCAAATGAGGAAAAAAGCAAAAAACATCGGTCAGGACAGAGTGTAGCTCTGAAATACTACACAGTATAAGCAAAGATGCATAAAATTGCCTGAAAATCCAGAGATATAGTTTTGGTTAGATTTTTAAATAATTTAAATTTCTGGATTAATTGGAAATTCCTCAAAAGTAGCATTTTGGGGTAATATTTTGGTTATGGCTTCTTTTGTGAAAATACATACTTTCCCTATGTAAGGAAAAAAGAATAAGTCTGTAATTTATCTATGGTATTGAATACACAGTATCATAACTGCAATGGCATTTGATGCATGCCCACATATATCTGTGTATGTGTATATATATGTATAAAATTTTCAAATATTGCCAATTGCTAAACACATTAGATTGATAAGGACAGTAATGCATTGATTAAGACCAACAATTCCAATCAATCACTGGTAAATATGGAAACCTGGGAAGGCAGATTTAACAGGTTTTACCTTTCCCATTAGTAACTTATGGAATGGAGGAAGAGGAAAAAATATGTCACTACATCTCAAACATGTGGCCATCCCTGTTTCCAGCCTCCATGCCCATTTTTAAAGATCTGTAGCTTCCTATGGCCTTTGCTGGCTTGTTAAAAATGGTGTCAGGTAGATGATAGGACTCATATTCTCAGAAATAATTTGATGCATAATTCCTGCTAGAATCTATTCACTCTCTTTGGCACTCAGCAGAGGTTGTCTAAGCTCTAAGATTCCTTATTTATGCTTCAGCAGCAGTACGGTTTCTCCCTTCCATTAGTCTGCTTGAGAAACTAGAGACTTCTTGCTGTTGGCTGTATTCTTACCTCTTTGGTCCAGTGTAGTTTAATGGGAAAGTGACTATAAATGTCCTTCTTTTACCTAGTGGCCCACACTTCCTTTGGGGTGTTCAAAATATCCTGGATTTACATGCAGTTGATGAGAATGTTTATTTTTCCGATAAATCAAACTATGTGATCAAGACACACTGCTGTTGTGGGTGGCAGCTGGTCTCCACTGACCAGGATAAACAACACAGAAAATGAGCACTTGGTGCACTGAAATATTTTCAGTGTTTTTTGTCCAGGATAATATTTGATACTCTCCTAATTTTCTGTGATAAATCTATGCAGAGTAACATACAAGTGAAAAAAGTATTTTCCACTTTGGCAGTGGTGGAGCCAAACTGTCACTAACAACATTAGCATACGTAAGGTATTCTTTGATTTGTTTTCATATGTCACTTTTTTTTTTGGAACAGTAAAATATAAAAATATCCCAGAATTTGTTTAGAGAATAAGATCCTTTCCTGGGATTTCTATGGCCTTAAGTGACTGGTTTACAGTTAGGAGAAGTGGAAATAACTAGGAAGAAGAGCGTACTTGGAAGATGACTAACTTCTGAGCTTTCCTGAAGGAGCTTTGTGTCTGAATAAGATCTGTCATCTGCTCAGTAACACCTTCTAGAATAACTCAGCTGGATTATGAGTGGTCTACCCACCATTCACTGATCCTGAAAATTTTGTTCTGAGAAATTGAAGGCCAGTGAGATGGAGGGGAATCCCTGCATGGGTCTAAAAAATCAAATCACACCTGAGATTTTGACTGTTTTCCCATCTTTTTCCTGGGATACCAGTGTTGCAGATTTTGTAAAAACATGTGTCGGTGACTCTGAGGAGCAACAAGTCCAATTCCCCAGAGAACCGACAGGTCAGTGATTGATCCAGGTGGGCTCACAAGAGCTTTCTCCCCTAACTTCCCACTCCTAGCATTTTCCAGCACCCCATGGTAGACATAGTTGATCAGCACACAAGATCAATGGCCTCAGTGTGTTGTTAAGAACATATGACAGAAGATATCAGCACTGTTGGTGTCCTAGAACCAGCAATAGCACAATATATTTATAATTATTATATGATTTTCATATTACAAATTGTCCAGGGTTTTATAGGTTTCTTTGCAAAACAAGTAGAAAGCAGTGCTTCTGGCTTTTGATGAGAGAGCACGGAACAGAGGGTCTGAATTTTGCCACTCAGTTATCACAAACATCACCCCAGCCCACAAATAATTCTATGTATTTATGTAAAAGTACTTTTTTGGTTAGGGTGAAATGCAAATTGAAAAAGACAGAATAAACATCACTTTCCTTGAGGTTAAATTAAATAAAATTCCCTTCCTACCACCTTTCTTCCATTTCCAGTTTTATTTCCCATTTCATCTAATTTCTGGTTCTAAAGCCATCCTCTCCAGGTGAATGAACAGTTCACTCGCAGGCTGTGTATGGAGATGGGGGAAGTGGTTCTCAGACACATCAGGGTTGAATAGCAATACTGGTTTTCTGAAGTGGGGAACAGTCTGAAAAGTAGCATGGGGATGGCTGATGGAGAGGTTAACAAGGAAGTAATATATGACAATGCATGGAGGGAAATGTCAGGCCAGGCAAGGTCTTCAAGGCTAATGAGAGAGGACTGGATGTGGGAGCTTTGCTGATGAGCGGAGATAGATGGATGTCATCATGTTCTGACGAAGAGGTTTTTCTTTTTGTCATGGGAAGCACGTGTTGTCCACATGTGTTGGCGCAGCCACCTTTCCATATCACATCTCTCTGGACTGCAATACAAGCCCCCAGTAGTTGGAGGCAGCCTCTGTCCTCAGATGTTGTCATCTTACGAGAGATGGGTTGGGGTGATCTCCTGACTGAAAGGGTTCTCTCTTACACACAGAACAAGATGAAGCTGAGGCCTCTCTGCCTTTTCCTTCTTCCAAGTCACAGGATAAAACATGAACTAGAAACAGAATCAAACTCACTGGGTCCCAAAACTGGTCATTTCCCTGTGTGGTAGTCCTCTTTCTCTTTCTCCCTGTGAATCTGCTTTCTAAGACCAAGTAAATCTTTACCTGAGACAGTTGCACAACACTCGTAAGGGTTGGTGTTTCCTGACCTGTGTGCCAAGGAAGGAGGTCTTCCTGCCCTTTTCTGCATGGTCTACCTGGGGGAAACTGGTGTATTGCCAGAGGGCAGGATATAGTTAACCACTTCACGGATGGGAATCAGGATGACAATTTATGGAAAAAGAGAAAAAATAGTATCTTAAAGTGCCTTGTATGAAGAAGGAGGCAAGAGCTGGAGTCCTTTACCTGGGTGGCCAAAGGACCATAAAGTAGTCAGAGAGCCAGGGAAGTTAGATGCATTGGCTGCCTGGACACAGACCGAGAGTGGGAAGGATGGCACGGCAGAGTTCAAGTGTTTGCTGCTGGTGGCACCCAGCAGACATCAGGCAGCCAAGCAGTTCTCAAAAATAAGTCATTTTAGTTTTCCTTATGAAATATTTTCACTTTTAAGGAGGTGTGTGTGATAAAGTGTGGGAGATTATATGTGAAACTAGCTAGAAAATGTTTCTTTTTTTTTTTTTTTTTTAAATTTATATGATAGGTCTTGGTTGCTCTTTAAGAATTACATTTGTTAAAGTGCTTATTGAACATGGAACTGAGCTAGAAAAAAGGATTTATTTATTAATTTACAATTCCAATTTAAATATTAAATTCTCATGAGAAGGCTGAAAAATTTTTTCATTGTTTCCATAAAAAGTTTTTGGTGGAAATCTCATTTTCTAGAGGTTTTGCATGTAAAATCTTAAAAGCAGCTCCAGCAAAAAAGTAAATAAAAGTCACTTCAATAGTTCCAGTTTTAGACACTTAAATTACATAACATTATTAATGTATATTAAAACTGTATTTGTACATGCTTATGTTGCTGAAACATTTATTTGGTAGAGTCCAAGTGCTGCTGCTGTGCATTAAGTACTCAGTGAGGTACATATGCTGCCAAAGTAGCATGAACGTGTGCGCTGATGTTGATCCAGAGGAAGCCTAGGGGTTCTTCCCTTCCCTCTTGTCTGCTGATTATTTCTGCCAGGCCTAAAGTAATCTGTGTGAGAGCGTGGGGGCCATGGCTTGGTGACAGGCTGTACATGCAAACAAATAGCTTGCCTGATGCTTAGAAGTCTTTTTTCCTGAAGGTGCCATGTAGCAACACCTTTGAGTTGTAGGAGAAGACAGTATGGGGCAGATGGGAAGGACCAGGCCCCATTTCTCTGGGGGTGGGGTTGGTTGGTGTACAGTGCCCTGTTAAAATGAGACCCAGAAACACTCCTCCTCAAGCCCTGTAAGTAAAAACATCAAAGATAAACTGTGTAAATATGCCAGAAAGAATGGTACTTTCATGTTTTGATGCTAAAAATGGGTAAGGGCATTGTCAGGACTCTTGTGAGGAAAAATTATAATGTATGACATTAAAAATTGACTTAAAATATCTGTTTTTCCATCCCTTTCTATTATTTCAATATGTGGTTGGTTCAAGGTAAAATATGCTTTTTCTGTCCCCTCTTGAATACCATATAATACATCAGAACAGAATTGTCTAAGTCTTGGAAAAATCAATCCACTTTCCTTATTCAAATGCAGATTAAAAATATCAGATCTTGTAGCAATTATCTTTCTGGTCTTTTCAATTGTTAAGTCTATGTCATGATTAATTCAAAATATAAAGGTTTTTTGGAATGTAGATGGTTGAAAACCTGGCTGGAAAATCATGAGACATGTGAGGGTCTTATCTGGAATGGTTAGTAACATGCTAAGTATAATACAACACCTGCGTAGTCATGTCTTTAAGTATGAAAAAATGATGATGTAATAGGCATAGTATTTACTGGTGGGATCAGTAAGATGCTGTATGTGTTAACAGTAGACAGGAAGAGATATCTTCTGTTTTGCACTGCAAATTGCATAGTTAAGTCGACAATGAATGACTTTTCATGCTAGATATCCTATGTAATATTGTGTTCAGTTGGGAAATGAGTGTCCTAGTCCAACCAGATATGAGCAGAAATTAGTAGGCATGAGGTAAGCACAGTTCTTTACCTGATCTTTTATTTAGTGAACTCGGCAGTCATAGTGACTAGGACTTATTCAAAATAACACGTTTGACATGCAAACGCTCATTATTCTAGTTTAAAAACAACACGGAATGCATTCCTGTGCATGGCAATATCTTCACATTTGAATGGTTTCTGCTACTCATTTGATTTTAAAGTAACAGTTATTATTATGTAAAGTTGTTCCAGTTGAGAAGAATGCTCTTCCTTGGCTGTGATGATGTGTACCAAACCTTTTGATTTTACCTGAAATAAAATACTAGGACTTTAAGCTGTGTGTATGTTATCTTTGAGCACATATGTGCACGTGCACACACGGGTATTTGCATTGTGACACAACGCAAACACCACAGGCGCATGCACATGCATAGAAAGAGAAAATTATGTTTCTTGTGCTTATTTTCTTGGCACTTGCAGTTTGGTTAGATATGAGATAGATGAAACATTTGCATCTTCTATCTGCATAATGAGTTCTATATAAAATGATTGCAGCTAATGCAAAAGACAGGGTGGCATGTTTTCAGTTTTAATGGGGACACTCAGAAAACTTCCAATCTTTCTTGACATTTCTTATAGCAAAATAAGTGTGGTCTAGGTTGGAGTGTCTATTATGAAAATAAGAGAAGAGCAAGTCAATTATATTTCAATGACTGAATAGCCAGGGGTCCTCATTAAAATGATCAGAAAGGCTGCAGTGTTGCTTTCCTGTATGTAGCCACTGATTAAGTTGTATAAGAATGACATGGCCTTTTTGGGAGAAAAGCAGAGTATACCGTGGTCTCTAGCCAGCCAGCCAGAAACCGTTGACACTTACAAAAGTGAGATGCGCACTCCATCAAGAAAGGGAAGTTACTACTTATGGGGTCATGGACTCCTGATGTATTTAAAAATAGTTGTGGCTGTTTTATTGGACACGTTCAGAGAAAGCTTTGAATTTGCACTAGGTTGCATGAAAATGCCTGCGGTATGGTGGTGATATGGTATGTTTTCCTTTCCGCTGGCTTCAATGAAGTATACATAGCTTAACAGAATAGTACTATTATTACAATCTTCATGTATTTGAACCTTTAAGCAATATTTTACTTATCAGTTCATTACTATTCATTTCTTAGAATTTAAATTCTTATTTGCCAATTATTTTTTTGGTATAAAATGTTAGGAGAAAAAGGCTCAGTAATTTTTTTCCTGGGAGAGACTGTGTCCTGAAACAGTGAAAAGAATATTTGCTTAACCCTCCTGAGGGTCTGCAGTCTAAGGAAATATAATATTGCCTAAAACCTGCTAATCCCAGATCAAGTGGCTGCAGAATTTAGAAAGACATATTTTCCCTTTCATGTTAGTTAATAGATATTACGTATTTATTTTAAAATAATCCTTCTGCAATTATATTTTATACAATTTTATGTCGTAAAGGATACTTGTGATAATATATCTTGTATTTCTTTTTTTTTTTTTTTTTAATTGGAAAGTGATGTAGAATGTTAACATTTTATGTCTAAGAGAGGTACGAAGCAGAACAACACCTGTGTATTAATTAAGCTGTTGTGGTTTAAACTTCTTCTCCCTTTAAATAAATCACATCACTAGGTTTCTGAAGATGAATTGAGAAATAAAAGACAAGATTTAATAATGATCTTTTTGTTATTAGTACAGTGAAGCAGTCTGAAACAATAAACTTCATCTTCCACCAAGGTAGAAATGTACTTCATCGTTGTCTCTACTTTTACTATCTGATTCATGTAAATACTAAGGCAACAAATTAAACAAACAAACAAAATCTCTGCTATTTCTAACTGCAAGTACTAGTTAATTCAAGCTTGTATTCTAAGTCAAATCACATCATTCAGTGCTTCATCATTAACAATGATGTTCCATTATAAATTAAGACAATTTGAGATTTATGTTACAGTCTGCTCACACTTTGATGAAATAACTTTCAGTCTCAAGAAAACCAATAGTAGCAGACACTATAGGCTAAATCCATTAACATATCTGGTGCTTAAAGCTAATTTAATTTACTAAAATTAGCTAATAATGCAGCTAAATAATGATGCTCTTCATTTACAATTCAGGAGCTCAGTAATGGTCAATGGAAACTGCAAGTGCTTGCAGTCAGCAATAAAAGAATTGGTAATTTTGCCAATTATGATGGACCTCAAGATGCCTCCTTTAAAAGTTTTAATTCTTTATTTACATACATGGCATCTAAACAGGAGACAAAGTGCCTCTTCTTTATTTACTTATGAATGCATGAGTTACTTTAATTCTTTTCTGTATAGTTTCTGTGGTATTTTGATTCTTGGAAGTGTTTGTCGAATTCAACTAGTCATTATTTCTTGTTTAGTAGATGCAGAATCTCATTGTATTTAAAAAAAAAAATTGTTTTATTTTTCTTCTTACCAGTTAACAATATGTAATAAAGCTATATCATTTATATGTCATAATTTTTGCAGCAGGAATAAAATTCATAAATAGGAGCCAATTGGTAAGGGTATTTGTATGTAAGAAGAGACACAATTATTGATGTAGTACCCTACAAAGCATTTTGGTGCTTAATACTTGAATTTGGTTCAAAACAACTAGATGTCTTTTCTCCCAATATTTTAGCAGCTGGTCTAGTATATCTGCTCAGAAATATGTAGTACTGAAATTACATAATGACTAAAGAACATAAGTAGAATTATTTGTTGAAAAAAACCTGAAAAGTTTTGAACAGTGAAGAGTAATGCTTGAGATTTCTTTGGGTACTCCGGTTTTGTGCTTCTTAGTGTGCACAAACACATGAACAAGTTAAAAGTATTATTCAGGGTGATTGGGGAGATATTTTGAGAAACCATGACATCCTTCTCTAATTTACTTCCACAGATTTATGATTTGTCTGTCAAAAATTTTTTTGAAAATGAAAGTAAAGAAGTAAGGTATTCTAGGTCTTTGAAAGTAATTAATGCTATAGTCACTGTTCTCTGAAAGGGAATCAACAGCAGCAGAACATAGCAGACTATTCATTTGACTGTGTCCTTCCAGAGTGCTTATGCTCATCTGAAAAATCACCTCAGAGTTTGATGCTTCTAAGGGGAAACCTCTTTCATGAGGTGGATATGACTGTACTCTGTACGTAGAAGTTTCAAGATCAATTTGACATGTTTTGGAGGCAGAATTTCTTACATGACCTACTCAGCTCTCTGTAGATGTGTATGAAATAAAAGGAAATTTGCAGGAAACACTTTGTGTTTTTATCTGTGTCTTTATTTAAGCCTTCATTTTTCTAGTAAGAAATGTAATGCAGAACTTGCATTATGGAAAGTGTGTTGTGCATGTCTTAAGTGTTTAAGCAAGATTAAGAGATTAAACTTGAGAACAAGTTACTGTATGTGAATTCAGATGCAAAATATCCTCATTATAATAATTCACGGGGAAAAAAACCCCACTGTTGTAGAATCAGAACTCACCAAACACAACATAATGTCAACAATGAACTCTACTTTAACCAGCCTTTCAACCTGTGTATCATCAGAGTAATTGGTCTTTTAGTTGATTTGACTAACTGACAGCTAAGCCACTAATAATTACCTGTGGCAGCATTTATATTTTTTTCTTTTACACTATAGCACAACATCAATGAATGTATTTTAAATATTAACAGTAGTTGAATGTTTAAATTATAATTTAAATAATTATTTATAGAAATATGATTACGCATTTGTGCCTACAACAGGAAGACTTAAATTTGATTAAAGAGAAAACAGCAGCTTATCTGCTCATCTAATTTTGTGCTTAAACTATTCATGACTTATAATAATATATTCATTTTGTCAATTTGTTAGGGTATCATTTCAACTTTTTGACAAGCTTTCACCTTTATTTAGCTAAATTTGGGCTCAAGACAGTGCTTACTTAATAACTTATGCTTTAGGAAGCTCTTCAAGAACATGATAGTCTCATTACCATCCACAATTTTCTTATGCTGTAGTGTTGAGGCTCTTTAACGTAATGTATTTCCATATGAATGATATACATAAAGCCAAAGCATATGTATGTATGGTCTCGGCAGAGTAGAAGTGTGCTGCAAAGACATCCAAGAAGAATGTATGCTGAAGAACTCATTTCTGAGGTAAGCTAAAGATAAGGACTCAGTAAAAGCTAAATGAATGGAACTTTTTTCCTTTGCAAAATACTAGTTTGAGTACTGCATTTTGGTTTTTACTAAGACATACTTGTTTATAGAGGTAAGGAACATTTTTTTTTGGTTATGACTGAATAGAAAATAATAGACTGGGTAAAAATAAGCAACGTTTTAAGATTTAAACTATTTTGAAAAATTTAAATTTCCAAATATCAAATTTCAGTTATGGAGCTAGAGATACTTAATTTTAAATATAATACTTTGGATTCTAAAATATTTTCCAGTTTGTCTATTTATCTCTCAAGCTAGATATAATTTACATACTACGGGAAAAAACCCGAGATTTTTCCTGTATATCATTGTATTACCCTTCTCTTCTGGCAATTGTGTCATTTTGGAACTAATGAAATATAATCATATTGGATCTTTGGTTTCTGTATCTGAATATAAACTCAAAGTATTTCTTTACAAAAATTGGTTAAAAAAAAAGGTAGACATGTTTAGAATTCCATGCAGTAGCTATTTGAATTATCAATATTTTTCATGCTTTTAAAGTATTTATGTTATCTAAAAATTCTTATTAGTAGTATTTCATTATTTCTGAGAGTATGTCAATGTGTTTTAATTCCAAATATTGTTTAGCTGATGATATTAAAAAAGGGAAATTTTGTTGAAATGTTGTCAGCTATTTAGCATAACTGAGGAAAACTAGTTACCATGTATTTCAGTATTACATGAAAGTGTATTTTAAAAAATAGTTAACAGAAGAAATTTAGGATATATTAAGCTTTTGAAGGTATTTAAAAATCTAAGATGAAAACTGCTTAAACTGTTACAGTTACTTAAAACAGCAACTGAAAATACCTTTAATGCACACAAGTGTGCATACGTTTATTTAGTGGTTAGTTTGATGTATAATCATTCTTTTTTATCTGCTTACAGTTATTTACTCAAAGTCAGAGAAACACTGCTACTGGAATGAGCACTTTTCAGGCATTAAAGATTTGGTTTTGTATCAATGCATTTCAAAAGAAATCTTACTACACTGCCTTTTTAATAAAAATTTCTAAAGCTTTCTTAAACTAAGAATAAAGATAATTCATTTCAAGATTATGATAGTTTTAAAATAGAAGAGGTTCTCTGTTTTTTATTTGGTTAACTTATTTGATTAGTCCATCTTGTCATTACAAAGTATCTGAGGGTAAGTGATAAACTAACATCTAGCATATGTGAATACAGGAGGTCTATGATTTTTCCTTTCATTTCAGAGTATTCTTTCAAAAATATTAATAAATTAGGCAAGCGTTTTCTACAGATGTCTATAGAAGAGAAATATAGTTTAAAAAGTCTTTCAGTGCTTTCAAAAAACAACTCGTTATAAGGCTACCAATGAATTTACATCAGAGTGAAATGGAAGAGTATTTTCTGAGTTACCCTAAATAGGAAATGAAAAAAATGTGTTCTCCCTTAAGTAGATCCACATTTCAGTGATAAATAACTATAAGAAGATGTGTAAGGTCAGTACCTGCAGGCACATCATAATTATCATATGCTATTTTCTTGTATATTTTCTTATTGTGCCTAAAACATGCATTACCAATTATAAATGCATAAGTTACACTTGTTTGGACACTCAGAAGGTCAGGAATTTAGAAGTAGTCATGAAATATGTATGTGTTTTCAAATAATTACTGCAAATGTGCTTTTAACTAAGAGATAACAAAAATGTCTTACAGTAAATGCTACCTGACATTTTAAATCCACTCAGAAAAACCCAAACGATTGCTGTTGACTGAAGAGAGACCATTACAGTAAAATAAAAGTCAAGTGTATGAAATAAAAATGAGAGAGAATATTAAAATAGCATTCAGGTAACTTAGTAGAGATTGTCAAAAGTAAGGATATATATTTGCAGGTCTGTCATTGACATTAATGAATAATTCTAATAATTTTCAATTAAAGATCTCAAGGAAATTTAGAACTTGTACAAGCAGTATGTTCAAAGCCATTTGCAAAAGTTATGTTTTTTATGAATCATAAAATTCATAAAATTTTCACTGAATCGTAGGTGAAAATATTCTAAGAATTGCTTAGTGAAATATCAGATAGGTAAATTATTCTCTTAGTTATCACTGTCTGGATTTTTACACATAAGTAAGTAGTTATCTTCAACACAGAGCATTGTTTTCCTGGGAGCAAGAGCAAAATATGGATAATGATAATGCATAGATTAATTACTTCAGTTTTCAAAACAACCAGATTTATCAGCTTGTTGCTTCATTACAATTCCTATAATTCCTCAGGGGTCAATCAGCCAGTCACATATGCCTTTCAATTTATCTGCTATCTTTCAGCTGCCTAGCTGAACACTTGGTGCTCATGCAAAAATCAAAACAACATTCCAGTTTTCACATTTATCTCATATCAAGATTCACAGTAAAGTGCTTCACATGTAAATCACCCCTTCTTCTCTTCTACCTTGTCAGTACAGGGGGCTTCATAAAGTTGGGGTATATTTATGGATGCTAAAATCTCCATCCCCCTGGCTCTATCTTGCTAAAATTCCTTATAAAGCCCTGTCTTAGCACCCACAAAACAAAATGTAGACTCTGAGTAGTAGGCCTTTAATATGAGTAAACTTGAGCTATACTGGGCAAATAGATGAGACAAGTGAAGTGACTAAAGAAGTCCCTGGGGAACAAGACCTGCTGTGAAACTTATCTCAAGTTGATACACAGCTCCTGATTCTTCATGTCCTAATTTTAAAAAATGCTTGAAATGAAATGTAGATGGACCTCCATCTTATATGTGACTTCAGTCTTACAGAGGTTCATTTGGTAGAGTGAGATTCAGTAGGAAAGTAAATGTCTAAGGAACCCTAAAGAGTTTGGCTGTAATTTGGTCTAAGAAGTAGATAAGGACTCTGCTTTAAAAACCAAAGCAACCCTCTCCCAACCAATGTTTTGGCATTTGTTTCAATACAGAATGGAATAATTTAAAAATATTTTCTAACAAGAGCACAAGGCTGTGAGCAAGACAGTAAACTCCTGCATATTTTTTTTTTGTTAGAGTTTTTACCTGATCTGTGATGGTCTGTGGCTTTAATCAGCTAACTATTGGCTTCTCTGAAAATTTATCGAGGTTTTTTTTTTTTGCCAGAATATCTGTGGTGCACCTGAAAAACTTCTGTAAAACATGTATTTTAAAAAAGAGTCTTGGCAGATCAGCTACTTTCATGTCACATGGGGCTTTCTAAACAGCTTGGATTGTAAAGGCCTTTATAAACAACTAAAGCTTTCGGATCCAGTGAAAAAGGTGTTTGGTTATAGTTTCCAATTAATGTAGGAAATCTATGGTAAATGACAAGGAACCAGAGGAAAACATATTCTTTTGTTTCACAGAAAAGTTGCAATGTCTCAGGCTACTGAATAAGGAGCTGGTTATAAGGTTAATGAGTCTGGTTGTAGTAGGGATGTCATTTTTGGTCCTCTGAACAGCACCCATTTATAGCTCCTGTTAGAGGTTACCTGCAAAACTCCTTGCCCATGTCTCAGCTTCCAGAGATCTTGGGAGCTTTGGCTGCCAGGTAATTTCTGCCTTGCTAAGGACCTAGTGAGACCAGGTGGTTGGGGACCAGCTATATGGCCCTGCCTCTTCTATCTGAACATCCCTACCTGCAGATTTCTGTAGGGATCTGTATTACTCTGTTTCCTCCTCATCATCTTGGGAAAAAGCAGGAACCATGATCTAGTTGCCAACTGCAGGAGATAACCTGTAAAATTCATTGCAATTGCTGCCACTGGGAGGATGACATTGTATCTGTAAGGACATCATACCTGTAAGAAAGCAACTCTTGAACAGCAAACAACTGGCTCAGCTGGACTCAAGAGGAACAGAGCTATGCTGGTTAATAAAGAGATGTTTTGAAGAATAAACTCTGCCTCAGTCGTGAGCTTTTTTTCCTTTTTTTTTTTTTTTTAATGACCAGACAAAACCGGGTAAATTCCCCACAAGAACATAAGAGCAGTAGTGTTTCTCTAGTTGGTGTCCTGTTTATGAGAGTGACCAACAGAGGGTATGTACAGGGTAATGCTTCTCCCAAAATGTTCTCTCAGGCTTTAAGGAGGAGTTGAAACCCCTCCTTTTTTTCTGACTGCAAGCTGGGAAACATTATGCTTTCTTCTCCAATTTGGATATGGCAGTATCTGTCATTGCAAGACCAGGTTATTTTGATTGACTGCATCCACAGTTGATGGGAAGATATGCTACAAATTTCAGAGTTCAGAAGTGGCTGCCTGCCTTCTCCATGGCTCAGGCTATGGGGACACCTCTGCATGAGACTGTCCAGTGGCTTCAATATCTGATGCAGATGCTAGTTAAACACTTTGGTCCAAGCTTTCCCTGCAGCCAATGAATTGAGCTCTGAACACCTGATAGTGTTGGATGGCTCCAGGATGGCCAAGATGCTGCTGTGAAAATTGCTGAACTCTTGCAGCTTCAAAACTTCCTTGTACAAAGCAGTGGAGCCACAAAACAACTTACTGTTTGAGCTGCCAATCTGCAGTGTATATCTTAACGTGTCTGCCTTTCAGAGCACAAAAATTCTCTATTGGATCAGAGCAAAGATCCATTTACCACTGATTTTTTCAGTTGTACTGTGCTAGCTAAGAGGATTAGAAAAAAGGATACAGCAATATTGGCCCATGGCATTCTTAATTCTTCAGTGTTTTGTAGTTCAGAGAACGATGGAAACACAGAAATAACATTTAAGAATAAATAATAGCTCTAAATGGATGTTATTAATGGATTTTTTAATCTATTTTTTAGTTTTCTAAATTTGAACTTCTTGCAGCATAGATTTCCATAGCTTAATAGTTCATCATATAAAGATCACAGCCTTTTTTTGTTTTGAGTCTGCTAGCTGTAGTTTCATGTGATGTTATACTGAAAAAAGACAAAAACCCCACTGTTCCTTATTTAGTTATATAGATCGTAATTTTTTAGACTTCAGTCATTTCGCTTTTTGTTTTTTCTTTTCGAAGCTGGGGAGTGCTAGTCCAGTTGTTTCTCATAGAGAAGCTGTTTTATTTACTTGCTTGTCCTATTTTGGTCCATCTATATGTTTGATCCTCTTCTTTACCTTTACCTGTCCTTCTACACACTTTTCCCACGTGGGCCAACAGCTCAGAATGAATTGGTGATGTGAATCATTAATTTATGCAGTGGTATAATAATATCCTCTGTTTTCTAATCCTTTCTTAATAATTTCAATTTTTTTCAGGTGCTTTTTTTGATTTCTACTCAGCATTAAGCAATTTTTTTTCCCCCACAGAACTATGTATTATAACACAATTTTTTTGTTTGTTTTAAGAGGTATTAGGTAGCTCAAAGCTCACTCCTAGCTAAGTAAAGATTTTTTGGATTTTATTTACTCCAGGTTCCCCTTTATCTATATTGAACTTTCCCTCTAATTTTATCTTCCAGTCACTCAACATCATAACGTTTGCACAGTCAACACTCTCCTTTACTGTTCTAAACGAATTGTTAAACAACTTCAGTAAATACCGTCACCTCAGAAGTGCCCTTTTTTTGATATAATGTCTGAGTATATCCACAAAATGTGGCTGAACTTCCCTTTAAACACGACAGCAGTACTTGATACTTGCTGTTTCCCCTCCATGATGAATTCCTATGTAACAATTCCTATTTTACAAAGAAGCTCTTTGACACTAGTATTTTAGTGTCAGGTTCTCATACATTAGTCTTTGCCTTTTCCTTACATTTACTCATATATTATATTAGAATTTTACTTCATTATCAATACATTACTCTGCAAGCTTGAAATGAATAAAGAATTTTTTTTCTGTTTTGTAAATTTTAGCATTTGTTGTTTGTCCTTATAGGGACCACCTAATAAAAGTAAGATTGTTTTGCCTAACTTCAGATACATGAGAATTGATTCTCTAAATCAAAGCCAGGCTATTGTAGTAAATGAAAATAAATAGACCTACTTGCAGTGCAGTTGCCCTCATTGCTTTGAACATTTAGCTAAATTGTAGCAGTCAAAAATACATAACCTTAACTCTGAATGCAGTTAACATTGGAGGTACATATAAAGAGAAAACAAAAAAAACATTTCCCAGTGTAATTTTTCAAGTTTATTGTGTAGCCCATGGAAGCGGAGAAGACATGGGATATTTCAGTGTATCTGGCTTTATTGTTTAAAACAGAGGCCCTTGGATATTTCCTTGGTTGGAATTATAGTGTGGTGAGTTATGACTTGATGAGCTGGTAATGATGAGCAGTGGTAAAGACAAAATACTTACAAACACTAGCTCACATGATGAAACAACTCATACATGGCTAGGCCATTGTGATCAGATGCACAGATTTGGCAGCAGGTTTTGCAGCTCTTTGCCACAGCATTTAAGAACCCTTAATACACCTGCAGAAGCTGACCCTAAACTAGATGATGAAGACAGTTTCTTCAAAACTTTAAAAGTTGTTTCTCTAACATGGCAAAGTGGAAAGGAAAGGAATTCCTATAAAGTTGGAAGGGGTGAAATCTGCCACCTGTGATAAAAGCTAGTTCTGCGTTGACCCTGTGCGATTTGTGTTTCTGGAGCTTGTTTTACTAATTCAAATTAATTTTTATTTTCTGTGGCTTCATGAAAAAAATAAATCACTTGTAATAGTAAATAAAATATTTTAAATGTTTTTTAAAGTATGCATGACAGCTCAAAGGGATTTATGTCGTGTATTGTCTACAAAAAAAGACTAGAGTTTTATCTCCAGTGTAAGTGGTATGAACTCTGTTGTAAGAGCTATAAAAAGAAGATGCTGTCAGTGAATGATCAGCCATTGATTTGACCCATGAAGTATGTCCATATGCTAGAAATTATTAGTGTGGAATTTAGATAATTCCTAGATTGCTGTTTACAGGTGACAGGGAACATCTGTTTTTCAAAATGTGTTTCATTATGATACTGTGATCTTTAGGTTCTCCAGTATTTAGTCCTACAAACCCAAGCAAATATATTCTAAATTGACTTAAGGTAGTCATCAAAGACATGAAAGTCTAAAAGAATATTTCCTATTCACATTAAAAGCAAGTATTAAATTGTCTCCTGTCTGATTGCTTGATGATTGTTATTGATCAGGTTCCCTCAATTAGTTAGATCTGGATGCCAATATTTTGACTGAAGCTCTTCACCTGGAATTTGTTGATTCCATTAAGTTATCTGAAGATTGTATCAAAGACAGTGTCAAAGATCTCTTATATTTACATCATTCCTATAAGAATGAGAATTTACTCTTTTTTTTTTTTTTTTCCCCTGTAATTTGCACAGATGAGTACTTTTAACTGAACTCAGAATTTATAAGATTATAGTATTGTTCAAATAACCTGAGTTCTGAATTCCTAAAAATAGTTCATTTTCTTGCTGTTACTTCGGACAAGAATTTCTTATTAGTTTTGTTAATGAAAAATATTTTGGAAGCTATTTATTTTCAGAAATATTTCCACTTTCCATCATTATTTTCAAAGTGTTTAAGTAGTGGCTGGTTACTCTGTATGCTCAGAAAGACATACCATAACAAAGAGAAAAAAAAAGCTTCCATGGACTGACAAACTTATTTTAGGGAAATTCAGGCTACAAAATCAAGTTATTTTCATTATCTCCCTTTTCTATGAAGCTTCCTTAAACATATACCTAATTCTGGCTTTGCATCAACTGTTCAGTAGTTTTCTATCATATAGCAAGATTTTTTTCTAAGTATTTAGCTTAAGTGCTTCTTGCTATTGCTTTAAGTCAATGATATGAAAGCCATTGTTTTAGACCTTGCCTTTTCTTATGAATTTAGGAGGCAAGGTGTTTGGGTGAGGAGGATATTAAGAAAAGAGAAAAGTATACAAAACTTGAGGGCTGTTGGCAAGCTTTAGGGAAACCTGAAGCTCTATGTCTGCAATACTATTTTCCTTGTCTTGGAATCTTTCTTCTCTCAAGGAATAAACAAGATGTTTCTGATGATTAAACAGTAATCACAAAGCAATTCTGTTCTGTGTATCTTTAATGGTTAACAAATTTGTGACACTTTTTTTTTTCAACTGCAAAGTGCTCAGTCTTTTATACTGGGCTGAAGACATGTCATTTTAATGATATCTTTAGACTTTGAAAACAAAATTACACAGCAGAAGGATGACACATACGGAGCTGATCACAGAACAGTGGTTCAGTAAAGTCAGAACCACATGATCTGCCAGAAGCTGACCTCATTTCTAAAGGCTTTTAAATGATATGAATGGTTTTGCAATGAGTTTGGAAAAATAGCTATATGCATATTCTCTTTTTTTTTTTTTTTTTTGTTCTCCATGCTTTACATTTTTACTAATAATATTCTTTTTTTATGTGTCTTTAATGAACTGTCATTCATTGCACTTCAGAGTAATCAATCACAATTGTTTGTAAATAGAAGATGTGAGCTACATTAAAGTACACATTTGTTGTGGCCATAGTATTGTAATACAAATGATAACTCTTAGACCTATTAATATACTGAGCAAGACATCTCCATTTAAAAATAAAATATAAGGTACAGAGTGTATATTTATGTTTTCTAAGGAAAGATAATCCATTATCTTTCCACTAGTTTATGGCTTCCCTCTTTTCTGCTGTGAAAACCCAATAGCCATAACCATAATTAAAGAAAATTCAGGGCCAAAGTTGAAACTATGGCCTGGAGCCCCTCTAAATTTAGATTGCAAAAGACACGGCTGTAGAAAGGGGCTTTTCTTCCTTTGGGCTATTCAGCAAACCTCTGTTACTTCAGTAACAGTGATAGATGCAAGTTAAGGGAATGCAACATACGATAAAGAAAAGATTCAAAATCCTTAATGGAGGAAATAAGTAGCTAGAACTGTTCTCAGCTTACATTGGTTTGCCACATTGTTTGGTCTTTGTTATAGTGTTAGTTTGAAGAAATTTCTGAACGCAGTGGGCCACGTCAGAGACTTTGGATCAAAGCACAAGGGTGAGGAACCTCCCCACTGCCCTACTCTGCACGGAGCTTGCACCGTGCCTGCAGTTCCAGTCCAGCACTCACTGGGCTGTCAGTAAAATCCACAATGGATTCATTTACACTAGTCTCTCCTTCCCTGTTTTAGACATTTTGCTTGCCACTAGAGTTGGAAAGAAGGGGACAAGGGCACGTTGCTATGCGGGTGCTGCCTTTATCCTCTGACCAAGTATAGAATGGGCAGTTCAGGGAGTTTCCTAATGCAGCTGCTTTACTGTTGATCCAGGTGCAGTGCCAGTTGATGTTAAAAGAATAGTTAAATCTCTACATCATGTCTAGATTTAAAACCTTGACACACCACAACACCCGTATCCATGTAAACTTGAGGCATTTGGTGGGACTCCATCCCATGTAATAATTTGGAGGGGAATGAAAGATGGGGAAAACAAATCATGTGAGATCTTCAGGACTATTTAAATGCTTCAGAAACAGAAGTAGAATTAAAAGTTACTGCAACCTGTGCTTCTGATTTCACTCACCTGCTTTTGAAAGTCTAGACTGTGATATCTGTGAGTGCTGGTGGAGGTAGATACTAGTGTGGAACTGAAATACAAGCACCCCATTTTTTTCCAAGGTTTTTTAAAAAACAAAGAGAAAAAAGCTTAGGAAAAATTAGAAGAAGCCTGGAAAATTCACATTTCTGTGGTCAAGATAAACAGAACTTGTTCTTTTATCTTTTATGGGTGTGTCTTTACAAGTACTTACACCTGCTTGAAATGTTCCTGTAGGGGTTTTTTTGGTAATATATGTCTTATGTCTCATGGTGGTGACAGCTGGGACTGGTGAAAGCCTAGGCCAAATGAGTGTAGTGATTAAACCCTTCAAAAAAATAAGGACATAACTGGGATTGAAGACATGGCTGGGAATTAAGCCTTTCCATGTTCTGTCCTGCCATTTTCAGCTGGTCGTTGTTGCTTCCACCTTGTTGTAGCTTCAGCTGAGACAAAACTAGAGATGGCTGAACACCTGCCTGCCGACGGGAAATAGTGAATGAATTCCTCATTTTGCTTTGCTTGCACACCCAGCTTTTGCTTTCCCTATTAAACTGTCTTTATCTCAACCCATGAGTTTTCTCTTTTTCACCCTTTTGTTTTTCTTTCCCGTTACAGTGTGGGGCTGAGCTGGGGTTAACCCACAACACCTCTTCAACGTATCATAAAAACCTAGTGGAGAACAGACAAAGAAATCAATAAAAATATGCAAATACTCTCCCTCCTAAACTGGGACAGAAATGGTTTGTTTAAATGTGCTGAGCCAAAGAATGAGAGGGATGCTGAGGGAAAGCAGCTTTTCTGCAAGCGTGTCTGATTGACATAGTTCTTCCAAAACCATAACTTGACCATGCAAGTCACCCCTTTGCTATCACAGAGGAAGTTTTTTTTTCCTGCTCACACAGATCCAGTGCCTGGGGTAGAAAATACGGTTTGCAAAGACAGCAGCTGGAGTCACCCTTGGGCTGTGCAGGCTGGTGGTGTGTGTTCGCCTCTCACAGGGCCCCTCGCTAGTTGAATCTGTTTCTTGTTGCTTGCTTCTAACCTGATAGGAACATTAGAAAGACATAAAAGAAAAGTTCAGCTGGTGGGGGCAGTTCAAAGTGTGTGGGTCTGCTGAGGGAATTCTTGTTCATCCCAACCAAGCAGGGGTGATAGAGAATTGCTGCGTGCCCCCGCGGCTCATAATAGCAAAAGAAAATGACTCTGGAGAAGAGATGGCTGCAGTGCATCAACCATCCTATAAAAACAATGGATGTAGACCTTTCCCTGGAGGTCTCAGTTATCTGTAATTTTCTTCTATATGTTTGTGTGACTCAAGAGGCTGTATTTATATCTTATTGACACCATCTACAAAGTGCTCATTTCTATCAGAAGAAACATTATCTATATGAAAGCGTATTCAGCCTCATCCTTTGTGCAACTTTGCAGCAGTACTGAAGAGTGTTTTGTATAATTGTGACAACTTCAAAGCTTCCTCCTCATCCCCGAGGATAGGGATTACACTTTTCATGCTATGATCAGTAAGTTTCTTCATCTGCATTCTCTGATTAAAAAATTAAATAATACATGCTCTTAAATAGCATTTAAATGATTTCCTTACAAATTTAGACGTAAGTAGTAACATTTTCTTTGTACTTTGATTGCAGCTTCCATTTGAGGGTTTAAAATTTAATGTTTAAAACAAACATTAGTAAGCTAAATTGCACAATGTCTTTTCAGTTAAGTGTTACCAGTGTTGATTTCCACTGGAAGGAGGGGCTGGAATGCTCTCTTGAAAATCTAAAAAGACCTCTACCAAAAAAACCATGCTGATTCAGCTGAGTAAAACTCGTTGCAAAAACAAACAACATGAGTCAATGTGAAAGGCTTGAACACGCGAAACAGAACAACCTTCCTCTAATTCCATACCCAAGTGCAGCAACAGCACTACTAAGAATAATTTTGCTTCACTGAAGCCCTGCCCCAGAGTTTCCATCTGAACACACAGAAGACTCCCCTAAAGTTGCTACAGAAGACAGATCTGTCATGCTTGTGTTATTTTACTGTATCTAGGTGATCATCTAGGAGTTAACAAATAATGTGCTCCAGAGGAATCCCATGTTTATTCCCTTAAGCCATTCTGACATCCAAGGCATCAAACTCTTCAGTCCAATACTTTATTAATAATATATAAGTTCTTGCTGCCAAGAATGCTATCCCTGTTAGTTGTCTTTAACATCTATTTAATAGAACATCAGCTAACCCCCACCATCTTTATAAACAAATCTTATTAAAGACAGTATTCACATATACTGTTCAAAGGTGGATATTCAGAAATTACATTTGGCAAGAAAAAAGATTTTCTGCTGAAAATTTGATACAGACAGAAAAATATTCTGGTATTTGACAGTACCTTTGAATGACAGCTCACAAGGTGCAAACAGTTTGTATATTTTAAAGCAGTCACATTCTCTTCATTATTTTTCAAACAGCAAAACAAAACAAAGTTTTTGAATCATTAGACTTCCACTCTGCTTTCTTGAGCATGCTGTGGCTTGCACAGACCCACATACCATAACTCTAAACAGTTATGCGATGACTTTTATACCTGCTGTGAATGTGGGTCTTGTAGCTTGGGACTTGATTTATCATTGACACTATCCGCTATTTACATGTCTGGAATGACTTATATTGTGTTTACAAATTAGAGTAGATAACAATGTGACAAGGAGCCTAAAATGAACAAGAACGTGAATTCAACATTATTTATTTACACATTGATCTCTGAAAGACAAAAAATATTTTAAAAGTTAGGCCACAAGAATGAAAGGAATTGTTTTCAACAGGCATCACAAAGAAAGGGCAGCTAAAATAAATACTGGCTTATTTTACTGAAAATTTGGGGTAGGAAAAACACTAAACTGAAGGTTTTCTATTACTCTGTTTCTAAGGCAGCCTTGCCTAGCTGGCTCCTCAAGCCAGCCTTGGATGCCTGCTTCTAACAGCAATTTTAAACAGCCTGTGAAAGTCTGTTGGGTTTGTGCTCCTGCTTCCTACTGTATGAATTATGGCAACAGATAGGCAGAGGTGATTCTTTCAAGAAACAGTGTGGAAAGTGTCAAACACATAAGAGCTTACAGTGAGGGAATGCATAGGATTATATGTGGCAAGAGTCAAGTGAGGTGTTTTTGGAGCCTCAGACAAGCCTCCTTCATTCTGGAGGTAGTCTATACTTCATTGGACCATTTTTTTGTTCCTTGCTTAGTTAAGAAATGAGTGGTTCTTTGAAGAAATGCGAGATTTATGGTCTGTATAGATATGAGAATTTTTGTCTTATTTATGTAGCATAGTCCATTGTAGAGAACACATTTACTGTATGTGATAAAATACCCCTTTATATAATTTCTTTTCTTGCTTTATAAAGATTGTGCTCACCATGCATTTTCTTTAGGGAATAAGCTGACATCATGCTGTTATCACCATCACTTTGTTAGAAACAGTGACGCAGATCATAGGCAGAAGGATTCCTTGCTCTGTGTGCTCTGACATAATCAGAACAGACAAGAGGAAAGACCTGACTGAAGGAAACAGGTTGTCAGAAGTGTTCAAGACCCAAGAATATTGATCACTTTGTGTTGCAAACCAAATGTGGGATTCTGCAGGTGGAACTCTTCTAAAAATCTAAAAATTTCATGCTTAGTTCTTTGCCTACAATGGGTTTTGTGTCCTTTTGCTTTCTCCCCCAACTTTCTTTCCAGCTCTTTATTTTTAAAGTGATGTTAAATTTGCTTTTAAATTATCTTGTTTCCACTCTGGTATAAGACTACTTCAGCTGAAACACTTTCTTTTTCAACTTCTTAAGCACTCTATTAATGCAAATACTAATAATAAAAACTTAAGGACAAATTTTTATCCCTGGGACATGACAGCATTCGCCACCCAGTCCAATGGTTTAGATAAAAAAAGATGAAAATAATTCCTGGAAGGGACTAGAAATAATAGGTTTTGCTAAGACATCATGTTGTTACATACTTTCTTATATTCTGAAAAATACAAGGAAAAGTATACAGGACATGTACCTCTTTTTACTCTAATTTCCAGGTAAATTTGATTTGGCTTTTCTGGTAGATACAAGTTGGCAAAATAGGGACTTAGGCCCCATAGTTCAATCAGGAAACTCAGTGCTGTAATGAATTGTTGACTTTTTAAACCAGTTTAGCTACTTTAGGTCAAAATGAATATGGGAATATGCTATTCGCATGCAAGAACTGTGAGAGACGAGAAACCAGGCCTGTGAGAAACTAAGACAAACAACCTGGGAAAGCAAAAGTTGAGGCTGATTGAAGAAATGCCTCAAACACTCGCAAGACAAAACTCTGAGTCCCAGGGTGCATTCTGTGGAGGCCCAAGCTGATAACGCTGCCCGATGTAGCTGGGGGAGAGAGCCCTGTGGAGACAGGACGGCTCTGCCCTGGGGCACCTGGGCAAATTTCAAGGGCCATGTGTCCGGTGAATGAACTTTGCTTCATTATCCACAAAATGCATATTAAAGTTGACACCCCTCAATATGCTAACGAGGGCTGTCATGATCATGCTAATGACATCATCCCATGAAACACCTTACCCCTCCCTGTACATGGGATACGTAGCTATGTGGGTCGACCTAGGGGACGGACCCAAGGAAAATGGGTATAAATCAAAGGGGGGAAGAAAGGGCTCTCTCTCTCTCTCTGCCCCTCTCCCTGCCCCCCCCCGACCGTCTGGAGAAAGCAGTGAAGGGAAGAAGACGAATGCCAGCGAAGAAGACGGCCGCCTCCTGGAACCCTTGCCGGCAGGATCAGCGCAGGAACCCAGACCGGTGATCTGTATCCCCCCATTCCCTCTATCTCCCTCTTTTCCTTTTTCTATTAAGAAATGCAAAGCATATTATATTGCTCACCACAACTTGCTCTGTACTTGGCCAGTTATCATGTGTTCAATTAGTGCATTGTAAGTAGTTAATAAATGCTTGAACTTGGAGACTTGTTGTCCGCTCCAATTGGGGATTTGCGAATCTGAGTCACTTGCCCCCCTCATCGGAGCGGGACGTGACATTAAATTGGCGTAGTCGGCAGGATCCCCTTTGGTGTCGGAAAGTCTTGTGAAATAGTGCTTCTCTATCCGACAAACTCGGACAGGGAGAACTGGGAATTGGCCCCTCAGCTCTAAGCTGGGAGAGGGTCGGAGGGATACCGATTCTCTATCCGATAAGGACAGGGGGAATCGGGAAGTGACCTCTCAGCTTTAAGCCGGGAGAGGTTCGAGCAGTTGCAAGCCATGACTGGCCAGGAAATGTCGGTGCTTGACTGCTCCCCTATTTTTGAGAAGCTGAAGGAGTATAAGGCTTGTCCTCCTCCTTTAGTAGAGGTTTGGGCCCACGATAATTGGCAAAATCCAGAAGCAGTGGCGAGCTATATCAGTGTGCTTGCAGGGGTGAAAGGGTCACGACCAGGCAAAGGAAAAGCTGTTGTGTGTGCTGTATTAGGGGCAGCACTGACTGCAGCCCAAAAAGATAAACATGTTAAGAAACAATTGGAAAGGGAAATGATCGAATCCCTACAAGATCTGGTAAAAGCTCTCCAGGATCAATTGGCTGAGGAACGTAAAGTTACTGAACAAAAAGCTAAACTCTGGCAAAAGGAAAATGAATCTTTGAAAAGTCAATTAGCTGATGAGCGTAATACAACTCAGCGACTTTGCACAGCTCTGTTAGATGCCTTGGACCGAGAAAAAATCTCACGGTCTGAAAAAGAGATGAATGAACAAGAAACTTGTAACCGGACAGATCTTAGCTCTGTTCCGGATAGTGAACAGGGATTTACAAGTCTGGCAAAATCAGCAGCCAGACCCTTGTACCCAATCAAGGATTTAGAGATAAGCCGAGAGATTTATTACCCCGAAAACGAGGGGGCAAATTTAAGACCATTAATTAAAACGGAGACCACCGAGGGTCAAGGTGGAAGAGCTCCGCAGGTCACCACTCGAACTACACCGTACCCAGCAACTGAGCTTGCAAAAATTCAGGAGAAATATACCAGACGAGCTCAGGAAACTGAAACTGAATATGTGTGGAGGGTATCTTTGACTGGTGGCGACCGAATTTTGTTATCAGAAGATGAGGCCCAGGGGTACTGGGGGCCAGGGGTTTTCTTAGTTACTGACGACCAGAGAGAACCGTGGTCGTTAACTCAACGAGCTGCTTATTGGGCTGGGAGTCTGGACCCATTGGAAAGAGGGGATCCAGTATATATTGAGACCCCAACCATAAATCATTTGACTGAAAGTCTGCAGAAGGCTGCTTGTCTCCAATTAATTCATGATAGGCGTTTGGTTCCGCAGCAGCCTTCCCCGATGTTATTAATTGCTAACCCCGATCAAATGACTCCCCTGATCCGGGGCTTGCCGGACTCTTTGAAATCATATGCAGTACAATTACAAGATCGTTTGCGGATTGCATTAACCCCACAGAGGGGGAGACGGGGAGCGGGAGAGCCCATGACTTGGGGAGAGATAGCTCAAGACTTAATAAATTATGGCCGGAGAATGGGCCTTACCAGGGGAACGGGTAAACCTAAGCCCTCCTTATGCAGAATGGAAAAGCAGGAAAATCTGTCTCCTTCCCCTCCGCCAGTTTTAAGAGCAAAGAGAAATCTCTTGTGGACTGAGGGAACGAGACAGGGGATTCCCCGAGAGTTAATGGATGGTCTGACTACTGCAGTTTTAGAAAAGCTCATTCGAGCCTGGAAAGGCAGAAGGAAGCTGCCCCCCACACACACAACCGAGCAGACCTTTTGGACGAAGGGAGGGACAGCTCTGAGAACTAACGAGATGGTGGTAATTGCTTCTCAAACACCAACTGCCCCTGAAGAGGACTTGATTGATTTAGGGTCGGGAAACTGGATGTGCCATCCCCAGTAAGTGAGCCAGGGGATGGCAGGTGAGTCCACTTAAGGAGGCTCACAGAAAATACTAAGGGAGACTTGTTGATTACTTTTCCACTCAGCTCCCTTAAAACTCCAGTTACATTTCTAGTAGATATGGGTGCTCAGGTCTCAGCACTCCAAACTGATGTTGCCAAGCGGAACGGCATAATTGCTAGCAAAAAGCAGATTTGGGCTACAGATGTTTTCGGAGACTCTAAGCCACAGCCGACTACTCGGGTGAAATGCTGGTTACCTGGGAATGAAACTGCAACAGAAACTATTATGATTCTAGGAAATTTTCCCACAAATATCCTGGAACTTGACCTATTGATGGGACAAGTCTGGGTAGATTCAAAAGGAAGAAAATGGAAATTTGGGTCCCCAACTGCCTCTATAAGACTTTTACAGCAAGCACCTGTGCTTCCTCCTTCTAAAATTGTTAATGTGAAAAAGAGACTAAAGACTTTGCAAACCCGCTCCATTATCCTGGACAACCTGTTCTAGTAGACTTACCCACTCTGGGGCAAGTACCCCTAACCCTAAAAACTCCCATCAATATCTGTTCATGGGTGGCTACTGATGCCCATGGGAAAGAATACCGTATCAATACCAGGTGGATTGTCCCTTCTTTCTAACCATCATTGTTTTGTTATGCATGTATTTGTTTTACAGGATATTGATCCTGGACGACCAAAGACCTATGTTACTTTTAGTGCTTTCAATAGTTATAGGCATTATCAGTTAATTATTATTTGTAATCTGCTTACCTTATTATATAATTTGTGGAATCATACCTGCTAAGTGTGGAGAATCTACCTATTGGAAATCTAATCTGGAGTTGTGCCTTAAATTACCTTATTGGGAATCACCTCCAAAATTAAGGAAGCCTGTAAGTCACCTGTGACTGCACACTGGTGCTTGCAAATCTCATATAACCAATAGCAAAATAAAATAATCAAAGACTAGCTGAAGGGGTCTGGTCCCACAAATTAAGCATTAACAAATTGTATTCTCATTTAAATCCTTATTGACCTTCTAATGTGATTGTGTAACCTCAAATAGTTTTAGAAAATGTAACTTAGTATTTATATGTACTAACAAGGTATACCTTTAAGGAATTAAAGGTGCAGATCCACCAAGCATCTAGGATGGCGTTACAGAATCCAGCTAGCATTGCTGAAGGAACATGGACTGTGCGGTGTGCTGAGTCTGACTGAGGGAGAATGCTGCATCCCCATCCACAATGCACCTCTACACCACCTCTACAGAGGAGACCCGTGCCACAATGAAGAAGATTGCCAACAGGATCAGAGAACTTTCTTGACCAATGAACTGGTTTGATGTATGGAACCTTGGGTCATGGGTAACATCATCGGGATCCTCAGGACTCACGGGGTGGGGAAGACAGCTTGTACATATTAGTATTGTAATATTGTGCAAAGTTTTGTTTTTCATAGTATGCCTTGAAGCAGTTGGATATATACTCTCTTACCTTCTGTCTTCTTTTTCCCTATACCTTTTGAGATCACAATAGTCAAAGAACTTGGAGTGTTTGAGTCACGGGGTGGGATGTGAGAGACGAGAAACCAGGCCTGTGAGAAACTAAGACAAACAACCTGGGAAAGCAAAAGTTGAGGCTGATTGAAGAAATGCCTCAAACACTCGCAAGACAAAACTCTGAGTCACAGGGTGCATTCTGTGGAGGCCCAAGCTGATAACGCTGCCCGATGTAGCTGGGGGAGAGAGCCCTGTGGAGACAGGACGGCTCTGCCCTGGGGCACCTGGGCAAATTTCAAGGGCCATGTGTCCGGTGAATGAACTTTGCTTCATTATCCACAAAATGCATATTAAAGTTGACACCCCTCAATATGCTAACGAGGGCTGTCATGATCATGCTAATGACATCATCCCATGAAACACCTTACCCCTCCCTGTACATGGGATACGTAGCTATGTGGGTCGACCTAGGGGACGGACCCAAGGAAAATGGGTATAAATCAAAGGGGGGAAGAAAGGGCTCTCTCTCTCTCTCTGCCCCTCTCCCTGCCCCCCCCCGACCGTCTGGAGAAAGCAGTGAAGGGAAGAAGACGAATGCCAGCGAAGAAGACGGCCGCCTCCTGGAACCCTTGCCGGCAGGATCAGCGCAGGAACCCAGACCGGTGATCTGTATCCCCCCATTCCCTCTATCTCCCTCTTTTCCTTTTTCTATTAAGAAATGCAAAGCATATTATATTGCTCACCACAACTTGCTCTGTACTTGGCCAGTTATCATGTGTTCAATTAGTGCATTGTAAGTAGTTAATAAATGCTTGAACTTGGAGACTTGTTGTCCGCTCCAATTGGGGATTTGCGAATCTGAGTCACTTGCCCCCCTCATCGGAGCGGGACGTGACAAGAACATGCCTGGAAAGCTAATGAATTCTATTCTCAGATTTGCCAGCTATTATCCTCAATTTGCATTTGACTATGATAATAGTTCCAACTATATCAATGTCTGTCAAGCCATCTTGCTTTACAGTTGATATAGCACTAGCTCCATGTTAAACACACAGTTAATATACCCTGGATAATAAGGATTTTTTTGTTACTATCCTGTCCCATCAATGCTTTTCATGGCTGTTTAGCTTGACTAATGACTTCCAAATGACTACAGAAGACAGAAGTCTACCTGGGTGTTGCAAAGTGTGGGGGATTAATTTCAAAAAGCCTGTCTGAATTTCATTAATACAACTGTTTGACCTGTATATACACTCAGGGCAAAATGTAGTCAAGCAAAAGGTAGTAATAATAAACAGAATTTCAAATTGCAGTTTTCTTTTTTTCTGAAATAAAGTTAATTGACTTTCAGTTTTATTTCCAGATTCAGAAGTGGAAATACTGCTGCCAGTCTTACCTGGTTTTGGTTTGGTACAATCTGCTCTACAAGGCTTCTTGGGAAGGAATCTGTTGTAATGCATTTAGTTATTTCATACATATATCACAAGCCCTGTTGACTGCACTGTGTTTTAATTTATTTTTTTTTCTATTATCATCTTTATTCTGATGTTTTAATTCCAATTTAATTAATGTTGTATTTAGTTAATTCTGCATTTAATTTTGATTTTTTTTTATTATGACTGCGAGGTATATGCAGCCTGAGGGAAGGATTACTATCAGTGCACCTAACATGCACAGAAGAGTGAACAAAATTTGTAGTTCTGGTACATGGACCCGACTGTGTAAGATTAAAGTTGAGAATTGTCAGTAAATTGCCAAGGTATCCTGCAGTTTGCCTATACAAATTTGCAGCCAGACTAGGAATAAGGAAATGAATGTTAAAGAAATCTTTGTTATATTAGATAAATTTTTAGAAGAAATATGCATGTAGTTGAAACACTGAAAACCCAATACTGAAATTTTCTATATTTTCATTAAAGCCAAGACACTGATATGACTGTATTTAGAACATAATTTTCTTTCCACTGTTGTATGTGATATTCAGTAATATTTTTTGTAAGTTGTTTATTGGTAGAGTATTGGATCTAAAAGATATTGATATTGAAATGTATATAGTTTGAAAGTGAATCATTTTGATGCAGTATTATATACTTGTCACTTAAATCTGTTTACTTGCCAAGACTGCATTCTTAATGTCAAGGTTTCAATATTAAATATAGATTAATTTTGTCAATCGTGATGTTGACAAATTTAATTGACCGTAATTGTAAAAATTGCTGGTCATTAATTTATTCTCAGATTTTCTGTGTGAAAATATAAACCTGCAAAAGTGCCATTGTCAATTATGGTCCATTTGAAGTGACCTAATTAGCATTGTGTGATGAACCAACACATGGAAAAGCAAATGGGGGGACATGGTAGGGAGATAATTGAATGTGACATGAATACTAATATTGGCTTTATACTATTTGTGTCATTAAAACTGTCCAATGAAAAGGTTTTATTTTTTTTTCATGTTTTTATTTGCTAGAACATCACAGAAGGATAATGAAGAACATGTGAATTTTTTCCGCTGGAAGAAAATTTGGCAGGATGGCTAGAAAAGCTGAAATAAAGGTGGTACCCCACTTTTATTTTGCAATGGGCAATATGGCCCATATTCTCTAGCATTCCGAATGACCTCCTTATTTTGCAGTATTTTCCAGGAACATGCAGTTCCTGGAAAGGAAATGGTTTGTTGCAGACTCATTTTGCACAGGTGAGTGGTCACCAAGAGAGGAGGAAAGCTAGAAGTCGTGCCATGCCACCATGTTATCTTGTCACTAATGCCATGATCCTTAAATTATTATACCAACAGAGAACTGTAAAAGCTCAAGATTTCTTTCAGCCTTATTAAATATCAGAGCACTGCCACTGAAAACACTGAATACACTGGGTACTCTTTTGTTTTCAAGACCGGGTCTGTGCCTGGATCAGGGTTTGAGAGCCAATACTCTGCGCCATCTTTCTGTCCAATGCATATAATCCTCCCTACAACTGAATATGTAAAAGAGAGAAGGCACAATCATTGTTGGTGGCTTTTATCTACTGTCAGTCTCATGGAAATCTTATAAATGTAGCAGTTGCTGTATAGGCAATGTCTGCTGCTGGGTGAGCACTGGCTGGGTGCTGTTCTTGGTATGAAGGGGCTTCTAAGGAGCCTTTTAGATTTTGTCTGTTAAAACTGCATTTTCGCTGTGTACTGCAGGAAGGGAAGGCACCTGGTATTTCCCTCTGGGATGAGTAATGTGCAAAGTCAGGAACACAGAGACTGAAGAAGTTACAAGACTGAAGAAGAGGTGGAGGGGAAGCCAGGAAAGATGAAAGACAAGACAGAAAAAAATGCATCTTTACTCTATGGATGTTTGCATCCTTTCTGCTAAAAAAATGTCTTGAATATGTTAAAAATGCTTATAGAGGAACAGAGGGAAATTCCTTAAGCTTCTTTTGAATAGACACATTTACAGCAAATACCACTGTTTCCCTTCTACCTTTTGATGATGAATTTGCATCTAGATGTTTGAGACTGCGTACATGTGTTTTACGTCATCTAAAAAACATCTAAAAGGATCCATTAACATGTGGCTTTGAAGGATTCAGTGTACTGAATCACATGCTAGCACAACGAGAAATTGTACGCATCCAGTTTTTGCTTCAACTTATAAGGAGGAAGATATGCTTCTTGTATGCATGCCTTTCTTACTAATATTCAAATTAAACTTGGGTCCCTCCTGCAAATTTTGACAAATAAATTGTTTCTTCTGTCTAACACACATAGTTGTCATATCTCTGATACTCCAAAGCCAGAAGCATTTATTCTGCAAAAGGTTTTTCAGAGAACTAATTATAACAACAAGTGGGGTGGTGCTCAAAATAGAATGAATGAGAAATAATGAGAAAAACAAATCCAATAATTATTTAAAGTAATGGGTGTTAGCTTCTCCTCTGATCCTATGGTGGTGGTAGCTGGGTGTAGCTTCAAAGTAACAATACACATCCAGACATTGAGGACATTTTTATTCTCCTATTCATGTTTTACTGCATTACAAAAATCCAGTAGATTTAGTCTGTTTTTCAATTACACTAGCCACTTACACATGTAGTGCAAAGCTCTCTGTACTGTTGTACTGGTCAACAAAAGACAATGATTAAATTCTAAAAAAGCATTAGATGAAACTGCTACTACAATAGCCATCAGTAATCAGAGGCATAATCACTTTCTGCTGGAAATCTCTGGCTGTAAAATGAACAGAAATGCACATTCAGCTTTGAAGTCCATTTTCATGCAAAGATCAAATAGCTCTGTCAGATTTATTCCTCACAGTTTTGAAGTGTAAATGTAAACCAATTCAGAGACAAGGAATTATTTACTGTACCTCTTGTGGAGCAGGCATGTGTTCAGAAAAAGTATGCTTGACAAAATTATTTCGGTTTAATTGTTAGAATTTTGGGGAAAATCACGTTTGATGTGAGAAAAAGACACAAAGGCAAATGCTTTGGAGATAGTCTACGGGATGGCATATTCCTTGGAGCACTGAGCTGATGGTTTCAGGGTTTCCAGGGCCTGAGTGCCTCAGTGCTGCAGCAGCACGTGTCTGATTATACAAATCTAAGATGGAACTTAACTCATTGACCTGAAGATCAAGTACAAAATTGTGAGCATGCACTTAATAAGTTCAGGTCCCAACAGCCTTCAAACTGCTGCCAAGGACCCTGACACCTCTCTCAGCTGCCAGGTGTGACTGGAGTGGGCATTTCCAGCACAGTTGCATACCCAGTACTCAGCTTTAGCAAGACACAAAACCACATTTCTTACCTACCAGTATGGTATAAGGGCAAACAGTGGGCTACAGCTTGGAAATGGGGCTGCATGAGAGGGAAGGAAGTGCTAACACATCTATGGACAAGGAAAATAATGTTGATTTATTTTAATTTAAGAGAGTCCTACTGAAGCTTGGCCTTTCAACACTCATGGGAAAGTGTACATGATAGTAACACAACAGACTCTGTGTTTAACACTTTGAGAGCAATCCCTGTCAAAGTGTCTGCACAAAAACCTGTTTACAAATGGGGTGTCTCTACATACCCAACCCCTGTATTTCAGTAGCAGACCCCTTTTAGGAAGAGCATTGACTGAGAGGTTTCTTTGACTGCTTTGAGTGAGATTTACCTGAGCACAACATGTTTTTTATGCATTAAGATAAACTTATTTCCAAGCAAAATAGAGCAAGCCTACTCAGACTTGCTTTTGGTATTGGTCCCAAGCCTGTGCTTGATAATTAGCTACTTACCTATATATTTAGATTATCTATCTGTCCATGCTAGAGCACCATCAGGGAGAGTGCTAGTTGGCATGGACTAAGACTATGCTGGGGAAGATGCTAATGAGTTAAGCAGCATGCACGACTGCAGGATAGTCCTCAGGCCCATGCCCTGCTCAGTTTTTTGGCATAGAAAAGGCCTTGGAGGTGTTGGGCCAAACTATCAGAGGAAAGCTAGCAGGACTGATGAAGAAAAGAAGGGTGAGAAATTGAATCAGCGACTGTGCTGTCACCTTAGTTATGGCGGTATTAATAACTTTTACATAGGCAGAATGTGAGACAAAGCAGTGGAGGAGAAGTAGAACAGTTTAAAGTTTTCATTAGTAATCTAGTCGGTTGAAATAAACATGAAAACATTTTGTTGAGAGAATTTCTACTTTTTTTTTTTTTTTTTTCAGAAATTGCCAAATAGTCGTGATTGGCATTTTCAAAATATGTTTCTCAATTTTAAAAATAAAATTTTTAAAAAAATTAATCTATAAAAACGGTGTTAATACATGGTTAAAGGTTCTTCAATCGATCTTAGCCAATATTTCATTGATAATCTAGCTGTGAAAAGTTTTAAAGATGGAGTTTTAAAAATGTTGATTACTCAAAGAGAGATAATCAAAGAGCATTCTCTTTGATATCATGAAATCCCTTAAGAATCAGAAAAGAATTTCCCACTCAACCCTCATAATGAAAATCTCAGATGTATACAAGTAGGACTGTAGATGAAAATACCAGATGTATACAGGTAGGACTTGCTTGCAGGTGCCTTTCTCAGTGATATGGTTGCTGTTGCATTATGTGTCCTAGACTATTTGGACCTGGAAATGTCTCTAATTTCTTACCAAATAAAATACACTGGAAGCAATTTTAAAGCAGGTACAGGTTCACAGATTTCCTTCCAGTTGTCTTTTAAGACATCGTTCTCCTGAATGGCAAGATACAGCATGGTCAAGCTGTAGGATATTACCTACTAAAGTGATGACTGAAATTTCACAAAGCTTGTGCAACACACTTTTAGACAGAACTGTATTTTCACTGAATGCTATCTCTGCTAGTGTTAAAGCAAACCAAGGACTTGTGCCTCCTTGTGTTTATGATTAAGCTGCAATGTTGTGAGATCAAGACAGTTTCAGCCAATTGAAGACTCCTGTTTCAACCAGGCAAAGATGTAGTCCTGAATTTACTCAAACCATTCTTGCCTAACAAAAATCAACATGAAAACTTTAAAAATAATGAGTCTCAAAAGGATCCCGATTACTTTCAGTCTATAATTTCAGATGATAAAAACAAACAGCGATAGGAATTCTAGATATTAATATAATATAAATAGAAAGATGGACTAGATAAAACCAGCTGAACACTAGTCTGTCCCCAAGACCTAACAGGGAAGTAATAACGTGCTTTTGAATATGTAGCAATGACTTTTGGCAGATATGCCGTATACAATTCCATACCACAGAAAACCATTGAACTTGATTGACTATTTAATCCATTTCAGGAAAAGCATCATTAAGGGGATGCTTATATTGTTAGTATTGTTTTTTATAGCCAGAATGACACAGGACTGTCAAAATGCTAGCTGCTGCAGTGCTGATACCTAGTTAGCTTACTATGTCGAGCTGACATAGTATTTCAAAAGTTAAGTAAAAATGTTGCTGATATTTGCTGCAGACTTTCTTCTACCAAATAGATATTTTGATCTGATTATATTAATTCTATTTTGTCCTAAGCAAGAGTACCTTAAAGTACAATGGAACACAGTACTTGCAAAAAGACATAATAGTTTTACAATCATAACAAAAATAAAATACATATATGAACATATACGTTTTATTTATCTCCTTAGATATCATTAGATATTTATAGCTTCTTTCAATAGCATAACACTATTTAGTGATTTTATGTACGTTTGTACCAGAGGTACAATACTGAATGTGTAACACTGGATTGGTTGATAAAATTCTGACCTACAGATTATTTGGTAGAACCACACAAATTTCATGTAAGGCCCAAATGGATTAATACTCAGTTATGTGGCTGCATTGAACAGAAAAGGAAGATTTATGGAGTTCTGTAGACATGATAGAGAATAGAAAGTACTAAAGGAACTGTATGAAGCATGAAAAAAAATAGTGTTTATATAAAGAGTAATGAGCTTTGTGTGCTACCCATTGGAAACAAAACTTAAGGTTCTTTTCTATGCCTCTTTCTATGCCCTCGTTCATGAAAAAAAGACCATAAGGTCTTATAAAAACTTCTCCCACTTTTTTTTTTTTTTTTTTTCCTTTGGAGTACCACAAAGCATATGGTACTATCAGCCTGCAGTTTCCCCTCTAGCACTTCTGAATTCCCTGCTGCCTCAGTTCAACCTCAAATTCAACAGTAAAAGAGGATTTTACTCTTTCTCCTCAGTCTACGTCCTGAGATTAATTTTACTAATTAAATGGTAGTCTTTTGTTAACACAAAGTGTTAAAAATAGAGGTAAAACCATGCACACATGTAGTCATGTTTTCACATGGTCTGTGTCTCACTTTGGTCTCTATTTGCCTGAGAAACTGTCCTTTCTGAAACTATGTATAGCACAGAAGGACTCATGAAGGGATATAGGTATGTAGGTAAGATGTAATGTCCAACTGCCATTTTAGGTGCCTAAATTCAGTGCTTAAATTCCCATCCCACTACTGAGTTGATACATTGTCCTGGAAATGCCTAAATGCACCTACATTTTTTTTTCATATTTCATAATTTCCTGTCTTATGTGTCTAAATTTTAACGCTAGACATATACAGATATAAAATTATGTCCTGATCCTGAGACTATCTTCTGGTCCCTTCATCTTCCAGCCCTGAAGAGAATCACAAAATATGCCTGTATGTTGCTGGTCTCATTTTGGAGGCTCAGTCCCATAGACCTTTCAGAGCAGGATTGTGTTAAGCAGCAGTTAAAAAGCACTCAGGCAGAACTCTATGGAGACTGGAGTTGAAGATTCTTTAAAGGGACCTGAATTTATATCTCACAAAGATGTATGAAATGTGGAAGAGATGCTCTCACTCTTTTGAGTTGCTCTGCTTTACATCTTTCCCCAGTAAACACTCAGGAATGATCCTAGGGGTGAACCAACCTGCACATATTTCAGGCACCTTGCTGAAATGCTCTTCAGTAATAAATGGCCTAGTCACCTCAATGAACATTGGAATGCGGGACATGTTTTTGAAGGACTCCAAATGGAAGTCCCATCCACCTGTGCATGTTACCAAACTAAGTGCAGACAGGCTCCCCTAACTTTGAGGACCTCCTAACGTCCCCACCACTCTCCCTTAATGATTAATTTAGGTTCTTATGCACTTTATTCAAGAGGGATAACACCAAATGTCTAAAACTTAAAAGTTAGATGTCTGCCATAAGAGGGCTGGATTCTGCCTTGTAAAGAGAGAGGAGGGCCTCGGGCTGTGAGTGCTGAGTGGAAGGAGCTGTGAAAGCATTTACAGATCAGAGTAAGCTGTCTAGGTCCCAAAGATAAACATGTATTTAGGACACACTCTTGACATTTTTCACTGGTTAGTTTTAAGTTAGTTTTGTGGCTCCTGTTTGCAGATGTCTAACTCTAACAAAAAATAATATGAAGAGTACTTGAATTCAAATTAGAGTTTGTGAGTTCTGATGATTAGGTACAGAAAAGAGATCATGCAATGCTTATTCCTGTGGAAAATGAGCCCTCAGATAGTAAAGAACAAGCACTAGAGGAAATCCCACTAGGAATTCAGTATGCTGAATTTCAGTATAGAAATTCAGTAATGCTGAACTGAACAGGCTCTGAACATTATGTTGAAACTGTGACTGGGACCTCAGTCTGAAGAACCAGGCTAAAGAGTCCTTTAAAATGGTCTTCTTTCAGTCACCAAATAGGACTGGTTGTGTGGAAAAAAATACTTTCAAAATGTAACTAACAACTGTGTCATGCTGTATGTACACAAAGAGCCACAATTAAGGATGTATGGAAAACTTTAATTCTGGGGCATGTAATTTTGTAAGTGCTGTCTTCTGTGACCTTTTGAAGTCTTTTCAAGGTAATCCTCCATGTGTGTACTACCTTATATACAATAGCAATAGTCCTTTGTGGTCTGTCATGTAAATTTTCTTCAGAACAGGGGTTTTAGTATTACAGAAGCAAAAATATTAGTTTGTTATCAATTTTGTATGATTTAAAAGTCATCTCTCATTTATTTATTCCATTGCTCTGGCATGTTGTTAGGCCTTTTTAAAGCCTCAGCTTTATGACCAGTGACATTGTCAATTGTGTCATGGCCTAAATTGTTCTTGTCTGATGTGCTAGCAATCTTTCTCATGAGTTCAGCAGCATTATGTACCAGAGGGAACAAATATTGATCAGAAAAGTTGCAAGAGACGTTTACATGGTGTCTGGGATAAATAAAGTTCCTTTCTTGTGTAGCCATGTGTAACTGTTCATTTAAATATCTCATCTTACTATCTGAGATGCAACAGGGTTAAGAGCAGCAATGGAAATGAGTCCTTCCAGGAACCTGTCCAATGGGTAGCAATGGGATTCCTCACATCAGCAAGGCAGGCAACTCATTTAAAACTTCCTCATCCATCAGTTTATAACAGACTTCCTTGCTGATGCCAAGCACTCTAGTAGCCTCAGTAATTTCTACTATCTTGAATTAGCTACCAGAGTCCATCTCTTTGGTTGAGTGATGAGAGGGCCATTTAAAAAATAACAATGCAATACAAAGTCTTATTTCCTAGGCCCAATCTCCATCTGGTATAGAACTTTGCAACATCTTTCTGGATGGTTACTACAAGGACATCACACCTCTATGTGGTTATAGTAGCTTCTTGTAGAATATCAAACCTATTTCTAGGGCTTGTCTTATATTCTCACGGGCTTTTAATGGCCTGAAATACCTGGAGTGAGGGTGCAACTGAAGAGCTTCAGTGCTCTGGTGCAGTGGATAATTTACACCAAGACAAAACCTCTCTGCACAGAGGTCAGAGCTCTCAGGCCCCAGACTTAAGTGAGTTGTGACAATCATCACAAACATCACCATCATCTGCTCCAAATGCAGAAGCAATAAATACCTTTGATTTGTCTTCTCAAACCTATGAATTTGTCTGTCTGTGTATACCTGTATGATGGAAAAGGTCAGAGGAAAAACCAGCTACACTGCACATGCTTCTAGTCTCAAGACAAGGACAAGAAAGTGTGGACAGAAGTACAATGGAAAAATGTTTGGTGGAGAAAAAGGGAGCGGGAGAAAGAAAGCTGGGAATATGAGATACAAGAGACAGCGTCTGTGAGGAAGAGAATGAAACAAATCTGCAACAGTGGATCAATATATGAAAGGGTGGAAATAGTCCAAGCCTGGAACAGTTATGATAGTAGCTCTGGCAATTGTATCTTTCTCTTTTAGTCCTTCATTTCTCTTGAATCTACCTCCTTTTTACTTTTCACTTTTCTTTTTATGTCCATATGGACCAGGGAACGATACTGCCTAATGTACAGTGGCCCTGGAAGAGACCAGAAGTCTGAGAAGAGTTCAGAGACTTTAGGAGGGAGGAGGATAATTACAGATGGGCTTTAAGTTCAGTTTCCCTATTTCTTCAAGAACTTTCAAAACCTTCCAAGGAGGCTTTTGTTCTGCAGGGAGCCAGATCTTTGGGCAACAGGCAAGTTTCTTAGTGCATTCAGCAGAACGACTACCAGCCAAAATGTGGAATAAATGGAAAATATCTGTTTAAATTTCAGAGTGTCTATTCATGTGTACAGACTCTCAGTGCAGCTAATATCAACTATAAGAAGTAGCACAAAACATTTTGCTGTGTTAGGATCTTTTTCCTTGTGATTGATTGCTTTGAGGATCTCTGCCCTTCTTGGGCTCCATAGCTCTGAAGGCAACACAGGAATCTTATGTTTTGCCATTTCCATGCTTGTACAGTATCAGTGTAGCTATCTAATCCTGCCCCAAAGTCTTCAAAATGTCCTGCCTTGTCTTCCTTCTAAATGCTGTATTTGACCTTGGATTCTGAAATGCAATTTGTTATGATATCAGTGGCCAGTTGGGCAACCTTCATCCAAGTAAATGTCCCTAGTACTCAGAGGCCCCTCACTGACCCACAACCTGAAGATCTGCATCTTTCCATGCTGCTTCCCTTTCTCTTTTCCCAACACCTACACTGAAGGTGTATGAGACAGGAAGGTGTTAAATAGGACTGAATCCTTGGTTTGTGCAAATTTAATTGAAAATTATAAAATAAGAAGAAATACAGAAATGAGGACCACTGCTTCAACACTCTCCACAAATATGCATATCCATGATAATAAATAATTACATTTTAAAGAGGAAATGTGGCTTTAATTTCTAGACCCTTAACTGTCTGAGTAAAGCAGCACAAAAGAAGATGATTTTGGAGAAAGATACATACAGTTACACTTGCATGAGACTGTGAGCAAAACTCACATAAACTACTTTTATATTAACAAAGTAGCTGTTGTTGACAAGTGGAGCATGTGGTGGAAGGAGATTGTTGTCAGTGTAAATGGTGGTTACTGGAGAAGGGCTGTCACTGAGATAAAAATGAGGTGAAAAGGCTTCAGTTTGTGAAAAATGACATTGGCAAAATTGGTATATTTCAGTGGCAGGGTTGGAATAGGAGTCCCTAGCTGTCAGGACATGCTAGTCAGTAGAGTGGGTTATCAGATACATTTTTCATTTGCTGAATATACTGTTAAGGGCACAGATAATAACATGAAGCCTATCCATGAAAAGCCAATAGAAACATTTAGAAGTCAAATATTGAGAGCCCCAGTATTTATTGACCTTGTTCCATGAACACAACTCTCATTGATGTCAGCTCTGCACAGATCTAGCATGGCTCACGTTTCTGAGGTTTAATCCTTTCCATATTTCTAGTGTATTACTTATTGGGCAGTGAAAATAGAGTCTGAAAAAACCTTAGGTTCTTTGGAATTAGAAATCAGAGGCAATACTGGAACCAAGAAAATATTAGAAAGAAGACCAAAGGGACATGACACCTTAGCAAATGCTCAGGCTTACTCTGAATCAGAAGATGGTGGTCTTTGCCATTCTGCTCCACATAAACGTGTATCTAAGATACCAGACATAAACAAAGATCCACACCTGCACCACAGGTTGTTGGCATTCAGAACCGACTGCAGATGAAGCAGTTGCTGGGGGCTGAACTACTCCCCTTTGATCCCATTTTGGAGCTTTGGAGATATTTCCTCTGTTACTGATACCTATTCTGTGGAAAACCAAGGCTTCTGTGTTGAGAAAAATATCTTAAACATTTTTTTACAAGAATTCAGATAATTCTGAGAAGGAATGCAAGCCTGGACCTTATGAGGGAGGTGTCTAGCTGTGTGTGGTTCAGTGTAGCTGAGCTCTCAGGGCTCAGGGCACCAAGCAGACCCGGTGGGCGCAGTGATAGACCCTTCCAGAGGACTTGACCCATGCCAGCCAGTGGCACTCATTGTCAGGAGCCAGAATCTGGCTGTGGTGGCGATAACTAACACTGCATGAGGAAAAGGCTTAAAATCTGTGTGGATATGGATGCCAGCCATTAGTCCATCTAACGCTGAACAGGAAACATGCATGGTGGCTGAGAACAAACACACTTCTTCATGAGGTCCTGTGAGATTACACACATTTAATACTGCATCTTTTATTGGCATTTCGGTCTAGATTTTCTTGACAGCTTATGTCAATGCTACCTCAAGGACAAACCCTCCCCTAACTTTCTCACAACAGAAGACTTCTTTTGTTCCTTGCCACATTTGTCTCTGATGTCTCAGGTATCTTATTGCTGTATCAAGAAGTGGAGAAATCCAGGGAGTGGGAGGTGACACTCCCCAACTCCCCATCTTCCCCCCCACCCCAGGCTGATACAGGGCTGCCATGCTGAAGGTTTGCTCTCCTAGTGCATGACCTCCATCCAGACTCTACTTTCTCCAGACTTCAGTCGGGGGCAGGTGCCTGAAAAGTTATGGACAAATTGTGCATATGGTGGAGGTAGAGGACAGGCTAAAACTCCTATTCTATGAAGGCTGTATTTACTTCCTGGTTTATACACATTGTAGATCCTAAATAGACTATAAGATTCAAGCCACTGAGACACAAATTCTTTAAGGCTAATCATTCAGAAATTCAAAATGTGAGGCCATCCTTATGCTCAGGTAATGCCTAAACACTTTTCCTTGTTCAGGTGCCTTTAAAGCCTTGTCTCAGGGTGATCACTTACAGCCTTGAGAAGTGAGCTGCGGCAGACTTTAATTGCAGCATTCTCTAGATGCATTATGTTTTGCTGTCCTTCCACACAAAAATGACAGTTGTAGTGATAGAATACAAGTAAAAATTGGTAGGAGATAATTATTATTTCTCTAGGCTGTAGTTCCTCGTTTAAGGAATTTCAAGGTCTGACAGAAGCTGTGGTTTCAACGAAGAACAAAAGGTAGGAGACAAAAGTTTTCTCATAGTTGCTTCAAAATAATTTCTGATGGTGAACCTTTACTTGCTGGTTTTGATTGAAAGTATTCACTGAAAATTGCGGGTGGTTTCCAGCAAGCTGTTAAGGTTGATATGATCAAGAAATGTAAAAAAATTACAATGCATATTTTCATATCCAATTATCATTCACAGAAATAACAAAAACCACACTCCTGCTGCAGGCTATCTACCAGCAGAACTGTTGGTTACAATTGATTTACTGATAGACAACCTAGTTTTCTAACAGTATGAATGGAGAACCAATCAGTAAAATTCTGGTCTGTTGAATACAGAACTTTAATTAAATAACTGACAGGGAACTTCTTTATTTTTGCAGAAAGAACAGGGTAAGGTGGTAAAAAGTAAAAGACCAAAATGGGAATCAGTCAACCTAGCAGGGTGCTGCTTTCAAATGAGTCCCTAAAGTAGATATCCCAGGGCTCTGAACAGGGATTTTCATCTCATGGAGAAATGCCATTGACATCAGCTAGAGCTCTTCCAAGAACAGGAGAGAGATTCTTGGTGTGCACTGTTTCTTACTGGCAGGGATCCCATGTATGCTTATTTACTTTGTCATAAACCAGAAAAAAATGGCAATTAAACAGCAGAGTTTGAAAGGAGAGGTGTTCCTCAGGGTTAATGAGAGAAAAAAAAAAAAAAAAAAGAAGAAAAATTAAAAACAAGGTGAGGATAGGATAATGGAATAATCCAAGAATCTGGTCTGTATAATAGCAATCTCTCTCCTAGAGAGTGGAGGGAAAAGTCACAGTGCTGTGCAGGTTATTCTTCTACTTGCTCTATTTCAGGAAAGGCAAGTAGTCACTTGGAGCAGGCGTCTGTGCTGAGGTGGGAATCACACTTCATATTTCAGGTATAATCACAATTTACAGGAGTCCCCAGGACTTGAAAGAGGCTATGCTTTGGGGCACATGATGGTTTCTTCATTATCTCTGGTTTTGGCACTCTGATTAATCACTTTCTAGACCTGTGTTTGGGGTAGAATATAGCAGCAAAGGATAAAATGTCTGTGATGATTAATTCAGAATTGCTGTAGCAATTCACCTCATGTACTGCATCATATACTGCAGGTTCTGGTAGGGTTGCTCAGGTTTTCCTCAAGCCTAGGAAATCAAGATGACTCTACACCATCTTCTCACCGGTTTTCAGACTGTGTTGGTTTAAGCCCTGCCGGGACCGGAGACCATGTTGCCATTGCCCCTCCCCCACCCTCAGCTGGTCAGGCTGGCAGTGAGGCACAAACCCGGGTTAAAATAAGAAGAAATTTAATACAACAGTGTAATAAATAATCTGAACAACAACAGTGGCAATGATAACAACAATAAACAGCAATAACAGTAAGCAAGACAAAAGATATACAGAGAAATACCGCAATGGTTATGGAACAAGCCTGCCGTGTGCTCCCCGCCACCAAAGGAAAAAGTTCCCGTGCTCCCGCACCCGGACCTGACGTCAGCATGGTATGAATAACCCGGCTGGAGATCCCTTCCCCCTCTCTGATGGGGAAACGTAACCCTATCCTAGCTGAACCAGGACATAATCCACCCCTTTATTCTATGCCATCTGCGTCATGTCCAGCTGCCATTTAGCAGTTAGCAATAACAAAATAACAATTTACAAAGGCACAGCATAATTCACGGCATGTTCTCACCCAGAATCAAGTCCCCCTGTGGTACGCATCGGACCTCTCCATTGTCCTGCATCACCCACCAGGTACACCCAGGTCCTTGGGCAAAAGCAATCTCGTGGATGGGTTTGCCTTTACCTCTGCCTGGTGCAGGACTAAACCAGACCATTTTTCCCAATATATTCCTCATGCGCACCACAGGGACTTTATCCCCATCTACAGCACGTGGAGGTTTTGACTGAGCCGGGCCAGCTCAACTGGCAGATCCTCTTGTGTTGACTAGCCAGGTGGCCTTTGCTAGATGCATGTACCAGTCTTTGAAGATCCCACCTCCCAGTGCTTTCAATGTGGTTTTTAACAGTCCATTGTAGCACTCGATCTTGCCAGAGGCTGGTGCGTGGTGGGGAATATGGTAGACCCACTCGATGCCATGTTCTTCTGCCCAGGCACTTATGAGGTTGTTTCGGAAGTGGGTCCCGTTGTCTGACTCAATTCTCTCTGGGGTGCCGTGTCGCCACAGGACTTGGGTTTCAAGGCCCAGGATGGTGTTTCGGGCGGTGGCGTGGGGTGCTGGGTAAGCTTCCAGCCATCCAGTGGTTACTTCCACCATTGTGAGCACGTGGCGCTTCCTGTGGCGGGTCTGTGGCAGTGTGATGTAGTCGATCTGCCAGGCCTCTCCATATCTATATTTCAGCCATCGCTCTCCATTTCGCTGGGGCTTCACCCGCTTGGCATCTTTGATTGCAGCACACGTCTCACATTCGTGGATGATCTCTGCAATGGTGTCAGTAGTGAGGTCCACCCCTTGGTCTTGAGCCCACCTGTATTTTGCATTTCTACGTTAGTGGCCCGAGGTCTCATGGGCCCATGGGGCTATGAACAGTTCACCTTTGCGCTGCCAGTCCAAGTCCACCTGAGCCACTCTAATCTTAGCAGCTTGGTCTGCCTGCTGGTTGTGTCGATGTTCATCAGTGGCCCGACTCTTGGGTACATGGGCATCCACATGGCGAACCTCCACAACGAGGTTTTCCACACGGGCTGCAATGTCCTGCCAACTACAGGGTGCTGCAGTCTCCTTTTTAGAGGTTGGTGGGGCCATGGCTGTTATCTTGTTTATTACCTCCATTGGGATGTGGCGATGCCTGGCTAGCTCAGTCGGTAGAGCATGGGACTCTTAATCCCAGGGTCGTGGATTCAGGCCCCACGCTGGGTGCCAAAAAGGCTGTGTTGGTTTAAGCCCTGCTGGGACCGGAGACCACGTTGCCGTTGCCCCTCCCCCACCCTCAGCCAGTCAGGCTGGCAGTGAGGCACAAACCCGGGTTAAAATAAGAAGAAATTTAATACAACAGTGTGATAAACAATCTGAACAATGAACAGTGGCAATGATAACAACAATAAACAGCAATAACAGTAAGCAAGACAAAAGATATCAAAAGATATACAGAGAAATACCGCAATGGTTACAAAACAAGCCCGCCGCGTGCTCCCCGCTACCAAAGCCACAAAGGAAAAAGTTCCCGTGCTCCTGCACCCGGACCTGACGTCAGCATGGTATGAATAACCCGGCTGGAGATCCCTTCCCCCTCTCTGCTGGGGAAAACTTAACCCTATCCTAGCTGAACCAGGACACAGACCCCCTTGCAAGGATCTATTCCATGAAAGGACTTCAAGACAATGATGTAAAGTGAAATGTTTGGCCAGATAATGTAAGTTTTCAATCAAAATTGCTGTTAAAAGGTAGTCTATGCATTGTAATTGGAATACGAGTGCTGCATATACTACAGCACAGTCTAAGATACTGCAGCTGCTGTGGGAAACAAGTGCAGTGAATATAAGAGAACCTGTACTATGATGTGTCCTGAAAGACTGCATAAATATTTCCCAGTAATGTTAGGCCTGGAGATATCTCCTGATAATGCTGTCTTTCAGACTGTCGTAGTTCTTTTCACCTGCTTTTATATTTCAGGACCTGTACATTATGAATAATAATTTTCTATGAAATATTGAATAATTCAGAAATAGAAGGATAATTTTATGCTGATTTTTTCAATCATATTGAAGAGTTCTCTTTACTTGTTACTCAAAATATAATTCTAATTCAAATCCATTTCCACTAAAGATCATATTTATGTATCACTCTACGAAGTTTTATCTGTGCTTCATGCATTTCCATTTCATGCACAGTTGAAGACCATGGAAATATTACATGGCATAGAAAGACAGGTAAAAAATAACTGGATCCAAAATTCTGGTTCAGACTCAATACTTACTATAGCTTTCAAGATGGTTATCTACGTTTTCACCCTAGAACTCTTATTTATGTAATAAAATCAGTTAATTAAAATAGTTTACTTAACTATACTAAAAAGAAAACCATATACTAAATAGAAAGAATGTTCTGTTGGCACAACGAAGACAAAATGTTAGGAGAGTCAGGTTCCTTTCTCTGCCACAGGCTCCCCCTATGACCTTAGCCTTAGTCTTTGAGCTAGCTGAGTGTCTTCTCTCTCTAAAAAAGAGGCAATATTCTTTCTCCCGTCATGAGAGAGCCCAGTCCCAGGTTCTTCTCAGAACTACAGCCTGTGCATGTTCATTAAATGCTTAAAGGGGAAAATCACCACTTGGGGTAAAAAATTCTAGCTCTAGACCCTGCACATAAAGGCCACTTGAGATGCAAGGAGAGGACACAGATGGAGAACGGCAGAACTCTGCTCCATGGTTGAGCACTGGAGAAACAGTCTCTGGTGGTGGCAGAATTTGGGGATGTTGGGGATGTACTGATGTACCATCCCTCTGAGCACAGAGAGCAGTAGCCAGGTTTCTCATTGCCTCACTGCTGAGATGAGCCCTTGGTACAGGCAGACTCACCAGAGCTTTTCCTCTAATTGAAGTAAGTTTAATGAACACAAAGGTAAATGATAATGTTTGTACTTCCACGAGTTTTTTCTTTCTTCAATTCTGACAAAAAGATCAGTGATGACTGTGCAATTGAGTTCCTATTTCTTTACTCTAAAGTGAAGCTGCCTACAAGTTTACTGGCCAATTTTCTAAAGTGCTGGTAGATCCTTGTTGCAAATGGGACCTACTACTCTCAAGCAGGTAAGGTGATAAAAATGTGGGCAACATTTCTCTGCCACAAGTGAAGCAGAGGAAGAGGCCACCGTGCAGCAAACAGAGAGATGAAAGCCATGCCAGCTATTAATAGGGACTAAAGTGTCCTGCAGCATACATTTCCATTGCAAGGTGAAAAGACCCTGTGTGAGGAAGCATGGAAATATTTTTAAATATTGTAGATCCCTATAAATGCCACTCAATTTTCAAACACTCGTATTCATGAGATGTATTATTATTAGCCATAGGACAATTTATGGATGTTAATTTAATTGGTTTTTGTTTTTACTGATGCTTTGATGTTTTGAAAGACCTGCAGATGTGCTGCACATTAAAGTCACAAACTGAAGGCAGCCCAGAATTTATTGAGAAAGCTGGCTCAAAAGCAATTATACTGTTTTAACTCTATTCATGTATTCACCCTCATGCTAATATGAGGACTTTTGACAATGTTAAGAGACTTTACCTATGGTTGTGGGAGGTCAGAAGCAGCTGTAGAAATTGTTGTCGGTCCTGGGATTAGCTGAGAACCTGCTTGGCCTCTAGCATAAAACAAATCAGCCCAGATGCTTGTAAGGGAGCAATGCACAGGAGCAAGACTCCTGGAGTTTGCCACGCTGCCTCTTTGTCTCTCTTGAGCAGTATCCCTGCCATTGCTGCAGCTTTGCTGCTCTGTTTTGCTGCCCCTTATTTAAGGACACTGGTTCTTCCTAGATATATATATAAAGGTTTAAAAAAAGGTACATAATCTTAATGTGGATCCACAAACAGTTTAGTTATATCACCAGGTAACAGACGTAAAAGTCACTGGAAACTCAGTAATACATAATCTTAATACTTATACTTTTTAGGTTAGTCTTTAATGGGTTTTCTGTGCACATGGCAGAGTGTTCACATAACTGTATGTAATATTGTGTGAAAACTACAAATACTTTTTAACCACAGGTTCTTAGGTTGGGAAATATATATTCCAGATTGAGTGTATTCAAATAATTTTAAGTGATTCTTATATTAAGTCATCCCTGTCTATGCTGACTTTTTCTCTGAAAATGTTTATAGTGTTGTGATACCTGTTTACTGTCATAATGTATTTCATATAGTCTGAACAAGCTATTTAGGATTGTGGGATCTGCGACTGTATGTTTCTGCTCAGAGGTTTCAGATGTGAAGGTGTTTTTGTCCAAAATCACAAATACAGCTATAACACAAAGATTTTTGCAGTTTTGCAATGTTTCTGCAACCCGGGGGAAAAAAAAAAAAAAAAAAGAGAACAATTTGCTGAATTATTTTAACGTGAAATTCAGCTGGTTGTAGTGTGTGGTTCTTTTCATGGAGGCAAACTGTTGTGCAGAAGCTAATATTCCACAGAGAAACACTAAACTGGAGAGCACAAGCAGAGTGGTGGTGAAAATACTTAATCCTGTTTCATGCCCATTTGCTGCTTGAATTTCCCTTTGCAGGCTCAAAAACCCCACGCAGCAGGTACTTTCAAAATTAACTCTCCTTTGAGGGGGTCTAGTGTAATAGTACTTAAGTAGGCTTTTCTGAGCTGAATTAGCTGTTTCAATTTTATGTTTGGCTTCAGCATTCATCTAACTGTCTCTCTAGGCTGAAAAGCTCAATTTCCCTACCAGTCATGCTCCCTTTGTACCATTTTCCCACTGCAGAGCTCGGCAACCTTTGGCAGCCTGCTCCTGGCAGCTGGATTTCCCCTCTCTGCCAGGTTCTGCTCTTTGCACATTCTTTAAACCAGATCATTGCCTGGGAGGTCAGAATAGAGAGTCTGGGGTTTCGTTTCAAGTTTCACCCAAAATAGCAGGGACCTGTTCAGTATATTCTGTAAAATATATATGATCAAGCTGGTTATATGACTTCTTTCTGCTACCTGTTCCCAGATGTCCATCGTTTTTCTCGTTTTCCTGAAATTCTTTATATAGTACTGCTCCCAGCGCTCTTGAGAGCACCAGCATTTGTATTAAGACAGATTGTATTAAAACAGATTAACCACATTTGCTATGGAGGGAAAAAGGAGCTTTCAGAAGCAGTAAGCTTGCTCCCCCCTGCACAAAGTCACTTAATTTTACACTGCTACCAGCTCCTAGATGTAAAAATGCAAATACTATCTACAGGAATGCAACACAATGTGTCTATGGCATTTACCATTGTACCTGTGAAACTATTAATTTAATAAAAAGGAAACAGTTTTGTTTTCCTCAGAGATCACAATCAGTCTTTAGAGAATCAAGAACAAATGTGCATTGCAAGGGTGATTTAACCTGAGGTCTGCTGAAGTACTTCTGAAAGTTTTGTGAAGCCACATGACTCTCAGAGAAAGATTACTTAATACATTTCTTTTTATTACAGAAACCAGTCCAGTGATACTAGACAGTAGCTTGCAGTTTTCCTGTGCATGGGAAATAAAACTGTGAGCTCTTCTTGTAAAGAGGGAAATCCTGAGCTCTAATCCTTGTCCTGAAAATGGCATAGGTATTTTCAATTAAAATTAAACAGAAAAAAAAACCTCAACAAGCCTAAATACCACAGTGAGCAGAAACCTGAATCTATGCCTTTTAATAATTTCTGGAAAACATCCTTAGTAAAGGGCATCAAAGTCAAGCTACCTGTCATTTATTCCTTAACTTGTCCCACAACTCAGGCATTTCTTTTCTGCACCCTCTCCTGCCTTGCAAACAGCATGGTGAACATTGTCCTACCTTCCCCATTTCAAACCCCATGTGCCAGACTGTATCCCCAGCCCTAGGGAATAAGACATTTTGCTAGGAATTAATGCAGTTGATACATTCAGTTGATAAGAGTTTGGTGCACCTGAAATTCAGGACTCCTACCGACTAAGCTGACATATAAAAGGATGCTGCCGCTTATCCTGTCAGCTATCTTGTACTGAATGTGTGTCTGACTTCATTAACTTTAGCAACATGGCAACTATCTGGCATAGATAAATACCAGATAAGTACTGTAATTCAATTTTATTAGAAGTGTATTTACTAAAATGTTTACAGGCGTGCTCTCATTCAGGGCCTGATCAACTATAGCAAGAATCACTTTGACTTGTATAGTTAGACCAGAGCAGCAGTGTTTTTAAAAAAGATGTGTATGACATGAAAGCCCAAAGGGAAATATGGTATTTTAGTGTGGAAAATACCCTCTGAATTTGTTTTTCCTATTTCAACTTATTTTTGAATTTCAAGGGACAAATAGTGCAATGCATGTATTTAATAGGCAAACTGAAAAGGAGTCTTCAAATAGATGAACGTAAGCCTGGTGAAGGTAGCTCAAACGCGAGACAAGAGCTCCATCTGCTGGTGGGCTGGGAGCTTTTTTAAAGATGAAAAGGTGTCTTAATTAGGAACAGGAATAATTAGAGGAAAAACTTCCTTTCTTCCACTCCCTTTATCCCTTTATTTTAATTTTCTTCTCTTTTTTTTTTTTTTTTTTTTCCCCCTCTGAATTGGCATCTTGAGAGCCCTACCAGTGCTTGCATACTATTCTTGTTTAATCAAACGTATGCCTTTGTATCAGAAAAAATTTGCTACATCATCCTGTGACATAAAATCAAACCTTTCTTGGGCTTCACCATCTCCTCATTGTATTTCTGCATTTTCAGGAATGAATGCCTTCTGTAAAAGACGCAGTAGACAGCTAAAGTAGACAGCTTTCCCAGGGCAGTGGTGGTGTCCCCATCCCTGGAGGTGTTTAAGAGTCGGGTCGACATAGCGCTGAGGGATATGGTGTAGTTGGGAACTGTCAGTGTTAGGTTAATGGTTGGACTGGATGATCTTCAAGGTCTTTTCCAACCTAGATGATTCTGTGATTCTGTAAAGGACACTAGCCTGGTCGGTGCTTTGTATTCACCAGCATCTTTCTCTCCTCTGTCTTTTTGTTTCCCAGTAGCTTACTTAATAAGGACATATTGAGGACAGTGCAGTATTGCTGTTTGCCAGATACAGTACAAAACTGAGAACCCTCTGTGTCTCTGACAGTATGACTTTCTCCTTCTCATTCTAAAACTCTACCAGAATGCTGACATACTTTACTATTCCAACACACATCTTAGAAATGCATATAATTTATAGCAAAATAACTTGCAGTTCATACTATATTATAAACACAGCTGAACATGAGAAGGATCATCCATAATTTAGAAACACACATCGATCACAAGGTGACAAGTTCTTATCAAAAGGAACAGAAAGGACAAGAGGAATAATTTAATAAACTCTTTTCTCTCAGAGCTGAACTTAACTGTAAACACTCACAAAGTAGATCTACTGTAAAGCTACAGCTTTATTTACCATCCATGATATCTGTTATTCTTAGTGCAGTGAGTCTTCTTTGTGTACATCTGCATTAGCTCTCAGTGTGGCCCAACAGATTTTTAGGGTGACACAGTGAGTACAGATGGTTTCAGGGTGTTATTGCAGATTGTCTCCAGTCCCATGGACCAGCTGCCTCTTAGCAGCTGGGTCACACTAAACCACTACTGAAAGGAAATCTTCTCATTTGTTTTAATCCAAAATGAAACCCACTCAGGTAGCGTGTCCTCCTAGTCCACTAGGGTACGACTAGATGTTTTTTTAAAGGTCCCTTCCAAGCCAAACCATTCTTTGATTCTATGATTCTACAAAGTGTTCTGAGAGAGCTTTGTGATGACCACCATAAGGTGGTAAGTAAGGATGCCTGGGAGAGCTACTTAAAAAAGATGTTCCTGTTGGGAATTAAAATGTTAACCTATAAACTAAATTAATGCAGAGATAAACTTTCCACTTGAAAAAGTCAGCATTTCACGTCAAAGATGGTCTTTTTAAAACTTTACTAGGTACAATGCATTGCAGGCTGCATGCTAAAGTGTATTTCAATAGTAATGTGTTCCTGAGTGCAAACATGGATTCTCTTTCTCACTCTGCACCTCACATGCTCTTTCCTTGTTGCAACAGAAAACAAGTAAACTTCCCTGGTAGTCTTTTGCATTAAGTTTAATCAATACTTAACTTGAGATGAAAAGTGGGGATGTAATTCTCAGTACAGCTGGAACACCTATCACTGACATCAAGATTTTGTCTCTTTGAGCTCAACCTTTCTTAGAGTGCAAGCATTTTGAACAGAGGCTTTTCTCCCTTTCTTTCATCTTAAATAAAGCAGGGGCTTCTCATAGCTATATATACCTATATACACTAAATTGTGACAGATCCCGAGGACAAATATCTTTCATTACCAGATATAGATAAATATATATATGCTTCTTAAGGTGTTTCAAATAATGTTGTTTATAACTGACAGTGAAATAGAATGACTAAGATTAAAAAAGTGGCTTGAGAATATACCACAGCAAATCCAGCATCATTATCAGTCTGCTGTTAACTTCACGTGTGCTGCCCATAAAAAAATGAACAATAGTATTTCAATGAAGTTTATGACTAAATGTAGGCACTTATATCAGGATGGTGAAAATTTGTGTCTTTGCATAGGAATTTTCCGTACATCTGATAAAAAAGCAGAAGGCAATTATTACACCTGCAAACAAATCCTGCAAGCAGTGCATATTAGGAAAACAAAGGTCTGCCTGTTGATTATTGTTATTTTGGCAGTGGGATCACAGAGGAAAAATTGCAATAGTTTGAGCAAGAAGGGAGTGAGACAGGTAGATGGTGAGTTTGGCTGCCTTTGGCACTACAGGCTGAGTATTCTCCTATTTCTTCTCACCTTCCTTTTAACCTTCTCAGTTGCTTTCCCTATTCTCAAAGGACGCCCTTTCCCTGCCCCCTGCCCCTCCCCTCCTCATCTGTTCGAGAAGGATGGGGAGGAACGAGGACAGCAACGGGCAAGGTAGATGTTTCCCTGTGGAGAGCAGAGGGATGTGGCACTGGGATACATAGTGGGCTGAAAATGAGAGGGGAGACACTGCATCTTCACCAAAGTGGCTACAAGAACTGGCACAGCTCTGCAGATGGGAGTGAAGGGTGACCCTGTAGCCTTTAAATAATAGCTGCCTTCAGCTCTGCTCATCCAGCTCTTTACTGGACTTTTCAAAATTGGCTGAAGCCAGACATGGGTGTGTTGGACCACCTCAACCCATGATTAGAGCACTAGATAGAGATTTGCAGACCATCAGTTTCAAAATTCTGTTTTAATTGGTCCAAATCATGCTAGTGGAAACTTCAGAGGTAATAAAAATATCAGAAGTTATCTGTCAGGTTTCAAGATTAATTGGCAAAATCAGGCAATGACAGGTAAAGAAAGAATCTAGTGTAAAGGCTGAGACCATATTCAGACCATCACTAAGACAACTAAAATGGACATCAGTTCTGTAGTAAGCAGGTAATTTTTAAAAAGAAAGACTGATTCTCTGTTATCCTGTCAGTCCCCAGAGAATTGACAGTTTGGTCCCTGCCACTGTGCTGGACTGTGACATTACCAAGCACATAAACACTGCTCCTGACGGGCACAAAAGCTTTGTGTCTGGCTCCGAGATGCCTGACTGGCTAAGCCATGAGCTCAGTGTCAGATGTGTCTGGTGGTTAAAATGAGGTCTCCAATTTAGCATCTTTTAACTTGCTATTGATGTGTCCTTATTCTCTTTACTTGTGAATGATCTCTGCCAAATGACAGCAGAGTGACTATGGGTAAGACCCAGCAAAGGACTTTCAGTGCTTTTAAAAAGACTTCATGGTACAATCCTCGAGTGATGTTGTGTTAGGAGAACAGTAAACTCGCCCCTTCTGGGCTTCAGGCTGGAAGCTGCAGTGCCTTCAGTGCCAGAGAGCACTGGGTATCGCACTGCAGTACTCTGTGTGTGTACAGCCCTGACAGTGCCCTGCTGTCAATACATGTACCACTGTCAAACCTCACCACCCACCCCCCCCAAACTAAAGTGGCAGTCTAAACATCCTATCACTCTCCTTACAGAATGTTGTTCCCAGCAGCCTTTTCTGAGACAGTATCTTGAACTCTGCAGCACCGAGATGTGCTAATTTATTACACATGGCCTCAATTCTGTGAAAAGCTTGGTTTTGTGAGTCTGCAAGGATTGCTATAAGACCCAATAGAAAACAAGCATATTATTCACCAAATTCTATTACAATTGATACCTGGGTGGCCAGCTAAGCTGCACCTCTTGTTCTGAAATGAACCAATTTCCTAGAAATGCCATCACTTCATCCCTTTCCCTGTGTATTAGACAGGAAGACAGCGGTGACAATAGCTATAGCAGTCAGGGCTCTTTCATTCTCCCTGAAGCTTAAAAGTTGCATGAAGTGTATTTTGCTCTGTACTTTAACACTTAGAAAGTTTCAGTTGGACCACTCAGGTATCAGAAAATAAACGGAATGCCTGGATTTCTGGGAACTCTTGATCAAAGTGTAAGGATAGTCATTGTAGCTGTGTGGCAATAAGGAACGTTCATCCCCGTAGGACATATCTGTGACTACTTTTAAAGGATTGAATAACAACATCCAGACTTTATCTTAAAAAAATAGGAAGAAAAATGACAATGGATAAATTAAGTCCTAGAGGAGGAAAACATAAAAGAATAGGAAAGAGTTTCAACAAAATTTATGGAATAATTCTGGAATACCCTTTATTTTTATTATTAGAAGGGTTGAAGGTATTTTGGTGCTATCATTAATTGCTTTTGTATCAGCTATCTGAATTTCAGAAGAAATATGATGTATTTTCCCCTCCACTGCAATTCTTGTCAACTGACATGTTATATGAATAACACAGGCTTAATTATATACCCTCTAGTAAAATGCACGCACAAAGCTTTCCAGCATGAGATGCAATCACTTATTAATTCTGAAACTAAGCTGGGATTCTATCCTATGGACTTCATTAAGCTTGGTGGCAGCTTTAGGAAGAAAAAAAAATGTTTTTCCATTTCTTATAACACAGAGTGTTCTGGAGTTATAAAATTTGTATTAAGGTTGAAGGAGAGAATCCAGTAAATAAGAGCAATGGAAGGATGTGGTTCACTAGCACTTTTGAGTCTTTTTCAAATCCTTTACCCAAAGGACAACAGTAAAAATAATGAGTAATTAATTAATAATTAAGTAATATTTTGAAATATGTTATTAAATTGAGGTAATGTTAAATGCTGTTGTTTCCCATGAAAAGTTAAAAGACACTTGCATTTGGACTGTGTTTCTGAAACCTGGGAATGAATTCTGCAGACTTGAGCTTGTTCCTGAAGACACCACTTCCTTTTGGAACTCTGGTTTAAATCTCTAACCCTGGAATGGAGCAGGAGTGCTTGCATGGACAGGTACATTTGAGAAGGTTTTGAAGAAGAGCATTCTCAGTTCCTAGCTCCTGGGGGTTTCTGCAGGGCTCATGATTGCAGTGCAAAGAAGGAGCATTCTCCTGGTGGAGGGAAGGCTTTAACAGGGCCAAACAGATGAGTGTGTCTTCAAGGGCTGATTCTCCTCTGTCAGCCTACTCCTGGAGAGTTTCTCAGCATGCAAGAGGAGATGCCAGAGCGTAACTGCTTGAGGTGTTGTTTGTGCATGAGGCTAACATTGTGAACATTTCCCAATGTAATAAAACCAGGGAACTCAGTAATTATTTATTTTTGTATCTGGAAGATCTGAAGCCTTCTACAATCTGTCTGCTGATAGCCTGAGCTCTGAAAATTTTTAGACTATTCACAAATCCCACAATTGCTCGCAGGAGATGGTGGTGAAGACTTTCTAGGAAGAAGCCAATTGATGAAGTGGTATCACCAGCTGACACCATGCTTAAGGCCATGTTGGTCTGCAAGTGGTGTTACTGATGTTACTTTTCTTTGCAGGACTGCCTTTGGAGCCAGCTCTGTGGAAACCATCTGTGGATCCCTGGAGGTGCAATTACCCTGTCATGTGAATGTGCTTGGCAGTCTCCATCTATCCCAGCTGGTATTACTGTCCCCATTTTACAGGTTGGAAAACCCACAGCACAGAGCAGCAAACCATTATGTTCCCATTTACTCACAAGCCATTAGAAGAATAGAATTTGCATCCTTCTCCCTCATTCTTTGCTTGCTGTCTTCTATCTTCTGCCACAGGAGTGGCATTCATACTCATAATTTCAAACATCTCTATTAGCTGCATTCTTTTTTATTTTTAATGCAAGCTTTATAAAGCATTTCAAATAATCTGTAAGGGGTGGATCGCTATATAAAGACAGTCTGTCAGTGTTGTTACTTTAACCTTAACCAGGCTATTGAAAAAGTACTTTTAGTCTCTTTCCCTCCGGATTGTTGTAAACCAAGAAAACAAACACAGTAACAATATATGCTATTAACTGCAGGTTTGACCTCACTAGGCAAGGATTTCATTTCATAACAGACAATTATAAGTCTGTTCAGTTTGTTCCAGAGTTCATTTATCTAGTCTCCATCCATATTTTCAACAGTAAATTACAGCCCAGATTTGCTGCCTAGTAGCTAATCACGTGCTTTGACTGTCTGATGTTCTTCTGGCAGGCCTTAAATGTAATTTTATCTTTAAGGTCCCATATGTTGGCTAAACACTCTATTATGTGCAGGATAATAGATGGTTCCAGGGAGACTACAATGCTGTAATTCATTGGAGACAGTCTTTTAACATCATAATACATAAAAATGCTGACTAATTTCCCTTTACTTTTAATGAGTAGTTTTTATCTGTGATCTTACAGGGTTCAGATAGAAATTGTTAGACATAAAAGCTTTATAGTTCAAGTCATGGAAGAATTACAGATAGAACTACAATATGAATAGCAGAATTCAACAATTCTTTAAAAATGTCCTTTCAGTATTAAATACAATTTTGTACAGCCTTAAAATCAGTAAAATAGAATAAAATAAAACAAAATACATTAATAAACTAAATACAGAAAGGACAGATTTAAAAAATGTGTCAGTGGGCAATCATGAAAGTAATTTCTTATAGTTTGCTGTTTTAGTTTCACCATATGCACTTCTGAATGTATTTAGCTTGCTATATCTTATCTACCCATCTACATCAAAATTTTAAGTAATTTATAGGTTATTTGCAAGATTTCATGTGATAACTTCTGTGTTTCTTGTTCTTTCCAATTACGCTCAGTTCCAAGCTTGTTTCCACTCTAAAAAGAAACTTTCTCACTTGCAGATTTTTATCTTACTAAATTTTCACTGTGTGAGAAAATAAGTGCACATTTTGTGCAACATGTATTGCACATCCAGTATCTATGTGCAATGCTTTTTACTAAAGTGACTGAATAGAAACTGAATGACATATTTCAATTGACCCAAATTATTTTTTCCCTAAGGCAATTCAGTTCATGTCTTTGAGACTCATTTGATTCAAAAATTAAGATAAGAAAAAAATGTTAAAGTAAAATTTCTCACTGTGGCAACTGTGGTTCAGCACAATCCTGGTCAGTAGTTAGTGGTCAGTGTTTTTATTTTTAACTATGAAAACATTTATTTCAGCTTCAAAATTGTAAAAGTATTTCTTTTTCACCCTAATCGGCCAACACTCTTTTTACCTATTGCTTTTTCATTGCCCTGTCTTTCACACTGCCTCCCATTATTAGAACAGCTGATATTTAGAATATTTTTAGAACATTATGCAAATAAATAGGCTATTCATTCCCATCCCTGCAAATAGAAATGTATCATTAACCTTGTTCTACAACTGAAAAACTGAGGTGCCCAGTTCCCAGACATCTCAGAGTACCGGTTAGCTGGGAACTCTGCTATGCACACTAGAAGAAAGATATGTGATGGTATCTTGTTTTACTAAAAGACAATTTCCCAGTTACACTTGGGGAAGAAAGATGGTCATAGTACTGTCCATAAAGTTTGCCGATCCATCTCTTCACTATACCTGTGCTATGTCTTGTCATGACGTTCTTGGTTCCCCCTGAAGTGTAGAGCTTTGTTAAAGTAAATCATCAGAGATGTAGTGGGTTAACTGTGGCTGATCAACAGGAGTCCACCAGGCTGTTCTCTCACTGCCCTTCTGCAGCAGGACAGGGGGACAAAATCCAGTGAAAAGCTCATGGGTTGAGATAAGGACAGGGACATCACTCACCACTTGCCATCGTGATGTAGCAGCTGCACCTGCCCAATGAAAATAGGGCTTCCTGGCTGGTGAAGTGTCAGAGCTCCTGATTCCTTTGCTCTTGGGGCTTCACGGTAGCTGGGGCCTTTGGCCAATGGGAGCTGCTATTGACTACAGGTCAGATTCTGTCTGGGTATAAATGGAGTCCCCTGGGGAGCCATTTTGAGCTGATCTCCCAGAGCAGCACCCTGTGGTCAAGAACTCTCCCCTTGGGTTGGGACACTGCCCAAGGAAACTCCTCGAGGTGCCTTGGGTCGGGACGCTGCCCTGAGCAGGTCCTTGAGGCTGAGAGTCCTCACTTGTTAGGTGAGTGATAGAGTGTTTTGGGTTGTCGTTAAACCCTAGAGAGTGGTGCTTTGTTTGGCATTTTCGGTTGTCCTTAAACCCTAGGAAGCTGTTCTGTTTTCCTCTCACAGACATTCAAACCTGTAATTTATGAAGAGCTAGTTAATTGTGTTAGTAATAGATTTTTAATTTTTAGTGTTTTGTTGTTTATTTCAGAGCCTCTGTAACACATGGGTAAACCAGACTCAACTTTGGGGAAGTTAATTTAATTTGTTGGCAATTAATAACAGAGTAGGATAGTGAGAAATAAAAACAAAACTAAAACGACCTTCCCCCATCTTCCCCTTCTTCCCAGGCTTAACTTCACCCATGGCTCTTCTACTTCCTCCCTGCTCCATGAGTGGCACAGGGAGGATGGGGAATGAGTGTTGTCTTCAGTCCATCATAACACTTCTCTCCCACTCCTTCCTCCACACTGTTCCCCTGCTCTAGCATAGGGTCACTCTCGCAGGATACAGCCTTTCACGAATTTCTCCAACGTGGGTCTTTCCCACACACTGCAGTTCCTGCCAGAAAACACGTTTCTATGTGAGCTCCTCTCCACAGGCCACAGTTTCCTTCAGGGTATATCCACTTTGCTCTGGCGTGGGTCCTCCCCAGGCTGCAGGTGGATCTCTGCTCCATCATGGACCTCCACGGGCTGCAGGGGCACAGCTGCCTCACCAGGGGCTTCAGCACCGGCTGCAGGGGAATCTCTGCTCTGGCATCTGGAACATCTCCTCCCCTTCCTTCTGCACTGACCTTCGTGTCTGCAGAGTTGTTTCTGTCACTCCACTCCACTCTTACAGCTGTTGCACAGCAATTTTTACCCTTTCTTAAATATGATATCACAGAGGCACTACCAACGTTGCTGACAGGCCCAGCTTTGACCAGTGGTGAGTCTGACTTGGAGCTGGCTGAAACTGGCTCTGTCCCACACAGGGGCAGCTCCTGATGCCTTCCTACAGAAGCCATCCTTGCAGCCCCCTCTGATACCAAAAAATATTTGGAAGATCCCAGTGATCAAGTAACCAGAAGCTGGTCTGTGCAACTCTGCAAAGAAAAAGCATCTGTAGTTGTACAATCAGGGCAGCAGCAATGAGAACTTGGGGGTTCAGTTCACCTTGGTATTGGACATTACACAGGAACAAAATGATAATTATTTATATAGAACCTAAAAAAAGAGAAAAACAATTCAGGACCTGAAGATTATTTCTTATAGCTGAGAAGGTCAATCTATTTGGTTGATCAATAAGAAGACTGAGAAGTGTTTTTCCTTAGGAAGAAGGACTAATGAAGATGTTAGTAAAAAGCTTTCCAATCCAGAAAAGAAAAGGATCATAAGAATTTACAACTGGAAGATGAAACCAGGCAAATTTAATGTGGGAATATATTAGAATGCCATCAGTGAGAGTGAGTAACACTTGAAGCAAACTCCTAAGCAAACAGTAGATTCTACATAATTTTAATTTTTATGAAGTGATATCTTAACTATTGTTCTTCAGAAATGTAATTGTTACTACCTATAGTCAATTCTGCTTAAGATGGAAAGCTTTGATTTATTTTTACTCTGGGGTATAATCTTTAGTTTTTCTGTTACTCATGTATAATGAACGTTGACAAGAACTGTACTTTATAAAGGTAGAAAATGAGAACGTTGGGCTAAAAAAGTTGTTTTAGTTATGGAAGGCAGAAAATTTGTAATAAGTACTATATGGGAGGAGTTCTATATTCCTTTAATATTTCCTCTGAGGAATGGGATGGCTGGAAGTTAAATTGAAATGAGCAGCTGCCAATACCTTCCTTGAGTTCATGTGTTAAAGCTAAATCACATCAGTTTTTCTCCCTGCTAACAGTTTCCCTTAACTAGTGATCTGTGTGAGAACACTATTATTACAATCACAGACACCTAAATTGAGAAACCAGAGCAAAGGGAATAGAGAAAATGTCCTTGAAAGGTATTCAGGAGGATTCTCCAAATTTAGAAATTGAGGTAATAAAGTAGTGGGCTTGGCCTATGATAAAAAACCCAACTTAATTTTTAAAGGATTTTTGTTAAATAATTTTTGCTTCAGAGATGACCATAAAGTAGCAGTGAAACACAAGAGCAGAAAATTAACTGAATTGTTTCTATCTATGTTTCTATTTAAATGACATATTATATGGATATGATACCTAATATCTCTATATTTTATGATATTTATGATATTTACAGTCCCTATCTGCATAGACTTCAAAGCTAAAGGAAGGAATTCAGATGTTCCAGCCCAGTCTGAACTAAAAAGCTCTTGTTCATGTAATAGCATATCTTTAGATGGGTAAAAGTGAACCCTAGTGAAGATGGGATATCACTGCATTCACTTGATGAGCATTGCTCTGTTTAAAAATTATGGTAGAATTTTTGTTAGAGACAAGGAGTTGTTAGACTCTAGAGGCCTAGGGCTGAGGAGAGCAACGGTCTGTAGAAGCAATCTGTTTTGTGACTGCGATTTATAAGTCTCAGTTTGCTGGCATAACATCCCTCTGGTTTAATTTGTATAAAGGATAAGAAAGGCATCGCATTCAGGCACTGTTTGTCTGGATGTGGAAAACTCCCTGGTGACTGGATGTTGACCTTATTCAGCAGTCATGCATAGTGTTCTCTCTTATATTTCTGAAATTTGAAACAAGTTTAAAATGCTGTGTTTTTAAAAAGCAACAATTTTCAAATGTTTAATGAAAAACAACACCTATACTGATAAAATACCAACACACACACAGTTGTACTGAAGTCATAGTAATGGTTGGAAGAGGGAAGGTCAGGATGCATCTAGTAAGTACCAACACCTACTATCCTGTCTCCAGCCAAGAGCAGATCCTTTGGGAAAAATCTGTAAGAACAAGGTAAGCAGAAGGAGATACTTCCCTTTATGCTCACTCCAAGCTGCCAGGTTTTTGAACAAAATGCTTCACCTACACTTTTCCAGGTGGGACCCACTTCCATGCTCTTAAGATCCATTTATACTTTTAGCATACAAATCATCTTGATTTGGTAATGAGATCTATGGCCAAACGGCAGATGTGAAAAGTTCTTATTTTAAAAAATATGTTACTTGGCAATTTAATTTAGTGTCTCCTAATTCTGGTGAAATGAGAATTAGTTAATAAGCATCCAGTAATTTTTCAGTATGATAAACAGTGTATAAACACTCGTTAGATGTTTTCTTTACCGCCTTTCTACACTGTATAGTGTCTTATCTACATACCACCTTGTCTCAGTTAAAAGGTTTAACTGGCCTTCTCTTGTCTCCTCTTTTGGAATTGGGGCTAGATTATTAAACACTGACATTCTCACATTAGAAATGCACTGTACATCCTGGACTCTCAGCCATTCATTCATCCCTTGCTTAAAATTGGCACAAAGGTAGGATTGCTGCAATATCATGTACAGGAAGCAATATACACTGTACGCTCAATAGGGCACTTGGATGCATAATGATGCCCTTCAAATTCTTTAGCATATTGAGACAGTGAAATGTGCACATGAAATTCCTAATCACTGTTTAAAATATTTAATACTATTTAATATATATATTTTAAATAGATCCAAAGGAGGCATGTTCCCTTGGAATTTAATCAAAATATGTATTATTTTCTTGACATCATTTAGAAATTTTTGAACTGCATGTTAAAGCAAAATTGTGCATCAGCAGAATTAATGCTTGAAATGTTACAGGTCTTTGACACAGCCACTGTTATCAGGTCATGATAAAAATAAGTCAGTAAGATGGGTTTGGTAATTGGTCACAAGGACCAACATCCAAAGATAAAAAGTCTTTTTGTGTACAGGGTACATTGCCCCAAGCTGGTATTACTGCGTAATTTTTACAGATTTAAATTCTTGCATTGACAGGTTTTTCTGAAGAACTGCACTTCTGATGCTAAGTGCTACAGAAGCTCCCGTAGAAGGCAGCTAAGGAAAGAAAGGGGCAGGCATGACAGAGAAAACTGAAGATAGCAAAACCTAATGGAGCACAAAATGAATTTTCTCTGCCAGGGGCAGCATTTGGCAACAAGGAAAATTTGCAAGTATTTTGAGGCTACAGAATTTGGGACCTTTAGGGCTCTGTCTTATTATCAGCATAGTTGCTTAGTCCAATTACACAAAATATTTCAACTAACTAGTTAACACCAAATGACAATAGAAATGAAGACAAAGAGCAGAAGATTAATACAGAAAAAGAAAAATTAACCTGATTGTAACAGCCATACTTGCAAGCATACTCATATGTGAGGGCTCCAAAAATTTCCAGTAGCTATAGATGTTTCCATCTTTTTAAAATTCTCTTCCTCTAGCCCTGACTGAATAGATGCTGAGTCTTTGTGCAAGAACCTTTCCTTCTTCAGATACTAGGAAAGAAGTGAAGAGAAACAAGTGATACTAAGGGCATTAAAAAAGCTACTAACTAAACTTTAGAAACTCTGAGGGTATAATGGACATTCAAAATAACTAAATAACTAGTAGCCTGCTAGGATTTAGGAAAAATGAAAGGATGAGGCATTAGGTAGTGCTGCAAAGAGAGGTATAGCAAGTTATACAAAAGGGAAGGACTGAAGGAAGAAGAGAAGGAGGGATAGAAACTGAGGGAAGAGAGCCTTGCAGTTGCAGTATTAAGACTAAAGGGACAGACAGATTTGGAACCTGGTAGCAGAAAGAAAGGGGAGTAAAAAGACAGGAAAGGAGACTGAAGAAATAAAAATACAAGCAGCAAAGAAGAGAAAAAAAAGTGAATGAAGAATGAATACAACAGATTCATATTCTAGTTTTCTTTGAAAACAATGCATTTCCATGCAGAAGTGTCAGTATCATAAAAGCAAAACCACAGTGATTTTGCAAACCCAAACTAATATAAATCAGAATTGCTTTTTTTCTGGTTACAGATGTTAATTGGCCTCTTATTTATTCAGTGCTTTACTTTTGGTGGAAATTTGGACCTCAGAGCACTGGTACAACCAGCTCTTGTGTTTTATCTGGAAGTAATTTTAGAAGCTACCTTGTTTGCCCTGCTGATGTCATACAGCAAAGGATTTCCTCAGGGACTAAGTTAAAGTGTTGACTGACAGACTCAGTTTTGAGTATCTGTCTTTTGTTATTGCTGTAACATGATTTTAATGTATGTAGGTCAGAAAGGTTTAAATAAAGCACACACAAACAGTACTAATGTCAAATAGACATCCCCCTTTCCCAAAGTTTAAAGAAAACACTCAATATAGATTATGCATTGCATGAGATGTCTTTAAATCAGTGAAATCCATTCAGAGACTGTAAGCATATCTTTGTTACAGTAATGTGGCATTGCCTGGCATCATTATGAAGCATTTATGGGTAGCTGAGTGCATTTGATCATAATAACATATTTGATTTTCTTTTGAATATAACAGTATGTTTCAGAATCTTGAATATGAGGAAAATTAGAAAATTCCTGTTAGATTATATATTTCTTTTTCAGCTACTCTCTCATCTTTAATTCCATCTTGTAACTTTGCTTTAGATAACCAGAAAAGCATCAATAACAGAAAATGGTAAGATTTTTCACATTAGCAAAGAAGTTTTATAACCTGTATTGGTGTTGCCATCTATTCAGGGATATAAAAGAAGGAAGAGGCAGGGTTAATAGGGTAAAGCTGAGTTAACACAATATTAGCTCTCCTCACTGATCAAACTGGGGAATAAGGTCTTCCCAACCTTTTTTAGCCCATGGATTAGAAATGGAGCTTGGCAGAAGAATGAATGAACCAGGGAACCAGTCTCTTTCCATCCTTTAGTGAGCAATCCACTAGCTGTGAAGCAGAGGTCATACAAAACCTATTAGTTCGGCTCCCGCCTCTCCCCTTTCTGACTGTATTTGAAAGGCATTTTTGCCAGTGACAATCTACCTCCTACTCTGGAACACCCTTCGTAAAGGAGTCATGCATGTATGGGCTGAAAGAGTCCTGTTTACACCAAACTGTTTACAGAAAAATCCTTTGGCAAAGCTCATAAAAAGTGCCTCTCAACTCAGACTTTTTTTTTTTTTTTTTTTTTTTTTTTCTTCTAGAGAAGGTGGTAAGCTAGACCCTCAGTTTCACTTGTAAAACTGCTGTTTGCTAGTTCTGTGTGTCAGAGCACTGCCAGACAGGGCAGAGCTGCAGGGAGCTGGGGACTGGCACTGATGCAGCATTGCCAGGGCTGCTGCAAACCATTTTGTCCCATATTTCATGTGTCAAACATGCCTTCCACCTCCGTAGTAAGATCAGAGACTTAATGAAAAGTCTGGAACTTCTTAGTATAATCTCATAGTTTAAATCTTATATTCTTATAGGAAGATATCTTTTTTACTTATACTGTAAAAAAGCAGGATTTAGGGATTTCAGGGCATGAAAAGCAGCTTGCTGCTCCAGATGGTTTATAAAGTCTGACAACACTCAGTTTCACCCTGTAGTGCAGTTTTTTGAAACTGTCCCCAGCCTAACAGCTGTACAAGAACATAGTGACAGAAGGGAATACTTGACATATTTATAAGCAAAATATAAATTATTTCTTATCCTCAGGGGAACAGATAAGCATCTCCAGTCTAATATGATGTTATTAAACACCAGAATAAAAAAATCTAAGAAGGATCTTTCAGTGTATTTAGGCTTTATATATCCAACCATGCGCTTGCTTCATTTGCTACACAGTTCCTCTCATTCCTAGTCAGGTACCTGCCTGACAGAAGCACTCTCAAGGACAGGGGCAGGTACTGGGGCTTGTATTGAGGCTGTATGCCAGTTTACCATAACTGGCCACCTGGTGTCACTGTTTGACAGAAAAAAACTGGTAGGGTAAAAACTCCAGATCCTTTCTCGATTTGTATGCTAGAAGTTGAAGGTTTTATTTTTCCTATCTGGCCCCTCAGTGTATGGAGTTTTAAAGAATACTGTGAGTGGGTTGCTTTTTTTTGAACGGATTTTGGAGAATTATTTCTTTTTCTTTTTCTTTTTTTTTTTTTTTTAAAAAAAAGGAAGAGGGAAAAAATGAGAAAAATAAAGATAACTTCTGAATACTTGGGAGGTGCTGTACTGCTAAAAATTGTCAATTGGATTTATTCTCTGGTGTCAGAATCCAAACTGCAGATAAAAACCCTACTATTGCATGTGTGGAAGAAAAAATAGTGCTGAATTAATAGGTAAAACTTGTTCCCACCAGATTTTTCAACACAGAGTACTAGTTTTCTAGTGTTTTTCAGGCCAACACATAGTCTACTGAGGTTTGTAGCTAGCTCTAAGGGAGAAAGTCTGATCTGAAATTGGCCAAAAGTGTAAAAAAATCTTCAAGAAAACCTTTCAAGAAGCTTAAGCACACCTGCCTATTTAAAAGAGAAAATACTTTGGTATTCTTAAGAGAGGCAATACTTTGGTACAACTTCAGAATCTTTTATTCAGTTGATGAAAGTAGAAAACAAAATTAATTTTCTATCTTAACAGTTAATGTAACTGTGTGCCATGCTCTTATAGTGAACAGCTGAGAAGTACAACACATTAATTAGAAAAAGTAGTAACCTAGAAAAGGAGGATAAATTTATCCCCGGGAAATGGGAAAATGAAGACAGTACCTCAATGAAATGTACATTCTGAGTGGAGTAAAATCATTGAGTGTGATAGAGATCAAAGGATTTATTGCCTCCTGTCTAATGGCAATGGAAGGATTTATTGCCCCCAAAACCTGCGGCTTCCAGAAGAATGTACTTACCCCAGTGTCTGCTAAATGTGGATAAATTCCTTCCCTCACAAGCTCTCTAAAATGTGGAAAGATTTACTTCCTTCTGAACAGTCTGCCTCAAATAAGCAGCTACAAAGTATGCCACAGATGGTGCATTTTCTCTCTCTTTAAGGAGAGAATTTTACAGAAGGGTCCTAAAAGCAAGTAAATATTTTCTTTCCAAGTTTAAAATAGAAATACAATTTAGGGAATAAAATCAGATATTATGAACCTATAGAGGTTGGTTAGCAAGAATTTTGAGATAAGGTATTACTAAAAAGCAGTGATATAAGGCAGTCTAATATGACAATTCAAAAGTAAGATCATCAAGGATATAGATACTTCATAATTAATTCTATAATATTCTAAAATAGTTGTGCAATGTTTCATAATGGTCTAAGGATATAGCCAAAGCAAGGTTCACAGGCACTTTCATTTGGCTACTTGCACATCTGGGAAAGCAGTCAAGGGTTCAGGCATCCACGATCTGCTTCAGGACTAAAAGAAACAGCAAATATCAAGCCACAATTTTGCAGCTTCTGTTTCAAATCCAGAAAAAGGTTTGTGCACCCAAAATCAAGTCTGCATTTTTCCAACTACATCATTGGACCAATAAAAGATATTTACTCTGCCCATAAATCTTTCCTTGCTATCATTAAAATGTTAGAATATGTTTAAAGCTTTCAGATGTGACTGGTTGTTATGTAATAAAGAAGTTGATTACACATAAAACAATGCTTATGTGGAATAGCAGTCAGGTTCAAAGAATCAGTAACTTCAGAGACTGTGAGGATAAATGAGAGCTTGACCAAAAAAATGGAAGCTGAAGTTGAGCATGCCTCCAGCTAAGCAATTCTGTCTGCTGTCAGGCTTTCCAGATCCATTCCCAGCTGCCAAGAGTTATTAAAGGCCAGAAAGGTGGAAGTGCACAGCAGAGGCACTTGGTCAGGATTTTTTTCTTTTTAAACTCAAATTCCGTACAGGAATACTGATTTTGTGACATTTGCTGGGAAGCAGTTTCAGTGCTAAGAGGGATATCTGGCAGAACAACATCAGGGATGACATGCCCAGCTTGTCTGACTCCCACCTGAATCAGACTTGAGCCTGGCCCACCTAAATGGTGACTCTGAAGGTATACCTACTTAATTCTTCCTCTGGGAATTGTAATAAAACCAAAAATAGCTTGCAATAAAATCTTAAATGTTCATTGGGCCAGTGAGAAACAATCAGTGGTTTAAATGTGAGCAATGACTGCTTACAGGCAGTAAAATGGATCAATGTAGAGGGAAAAGGGGTGAGGAAGTTTGAACCTCAGTGTAAACCATCAGGAAGTGCTGATGCAACTTAGCTGAGGAGCTGAAGACAACAAAAGGAAAATTTTGAACATGGTCTTTCCACATCTCAGACAAGTATGCCTGAGGTGGGTGTCATCTCCCCATGCATTAGCTTCTTTCTCATATATAAAGAAAAATAATTTAACTCTTGGATACAAGGGCTGAGAAAACTATTTCCCTCTTAGCTCTGATCTGCAACATATAGGTCACTTTTGCTGATACATTGGCAAGTAGCATGAGATTCCTTGGACAAGTGGAGACTATTTACCTATGGACAACTGTGCATACCAGCATACGACAGCAGCATAGGCAAGTAAGAAAAATTCTGTAGAATGGATTATAGAGTGGATGGGGACTGGAAGGGCCAATCACATCTCCCTTGCCATGGATTTTTTTTTAAGGGAAATATTTCTGTATCACTTAGTAGAAAGTACTCCGGGGACTAGACCTTTTTGTCATTTCCTTGTCACTTGTGCTTTTGTGGGGTCTGACTTTCCTGTGAAAAGCACTCATAGCACAAAGCCAATCAAAAATTATGCTATATAGAAAGGGCAAAGCTGTAGTCATTTACAAGTAAGCATAGGCAGAACAAAGAGCGCGACGGGGGCTAATCTATCCTGCTAGCCTTGTAGTCACAGCTCAAGAGCTTCTGAACCAGTACCTGAACTAGTTTGTTAAGAACTAGCACAGGTATGTGTCAGGGAGCTACCAGGCAATGTAAACATAGCCCTGGAGCAATGGGATGATGCTGTCTCATTCCGTTGCTGTCACTGTGTCTGTTTTGAGCCCAGAGGGCAACTGAGCATCACACTGACATTCACTCACCCCTTCCCCCCAGCGCTGGGAAGGAGAAAATGAATCAGAAGGCTCAGAATCGAGATAAGGACAGAGGGGGGTCTCTCACCCATTAATGGTCACAGGCAAAACCCAGGTTCATTAGGGGAAGACAAAGGACATCACTTTAATTCAAAACACTAACGATAACGACACTTAACAGACAGACCGAGACAGTGAGAAGCGTTACCATATCTTAAAATACACCTCCCCTCAGCCCTCCTTTCTTCCCTGGCTCAGCTTTGCTCCCGATGTCTCTACCTCATTCCCCAGCGGCACAGGTGCAGGGGGTGGGGGGTGCAGTCAGTCCACCGCTTCTTCCTGCAAGGAGTGGGTGAAGCACTCTTCTGCATTCCCCCCCCGCTCCACGTGGTCCCTCTCACAGTCCCCCACACACTTGCTCTGCCATGAGTCCTCCCCACGGGATGCGTTCTGCTCGAGATGCGCCGGCGTGGGTCACCTCCACGTGTTGCAGTCTTCCCAGCGCCGGGTACAACAGTGGGGGCTGCTTCTCCCCTCAGAGTCCCGGGGGTCTTCCATAGACCGCAGGCGATTCTCTGCTCCTCTGGTGACCTCTGTGGGTGTCAGAGGGTGGCCCTACCCTCTCACCGTGGGATATAGGGGGGCTCTCTGCTCCAGTGTACCTCCCCCACTTCCTTCCATTAATCTCGCTGTTGCATAAGTATCCTTCTCATAACCCAGTTTCAAAGTCTCCACCCGCTCTCAGGTTTCCCTTCTTAAATACATTATCACAGAGGCGCGACCACCATCACTGGTTGGCTCAGCCTTGGCCAGAGGCAGATCCAATTTGGAGCCCGGGGATTTTTAAGAAGCTTCTTACAGGGGACCACTGCTGTAGCCCCCTCCCCTGCTCTCAAAAACCCCGCCACACAAATCCAGCACACACCAGTACAGTGTGGTCCATCATCTGAAGAGCAAGAAATAGGCACAAATCCTGCCTCATTTTCATTTGCTGCCAATCCAAATTTATACTGCACAGCTATGGCAGTAAGCAGCCAAAGAACAGGGCTTGGGCAGATGTTGGTTCTCAGCCCTCCTCCACACCATGCTGCGTCTGCCTTGACACTTCATTGTGGGGCTTCACAGATGAATATGAGAAAAGTGATACTGCACTGAAGGAGCACTTAGAAAAGCAAAAGCTAATATTTGCTGGATGACTTACTTGTTTACGCCTGGAGCAGGATGGTGATACCGGAAATCCTATTGTTGTCTAGGGGTCAGCTGATGACACTTCTGGAACCTCCACTCTCATGTGTGGTGTGTGTGGCCCTGCCTGGCAGCCAAACTCCCACCCACCCCCTCTTTCCCCAAGGGGTACAAGTCTGGGGAGTAGGAAGAGGAGGACTGAGAAAGCTCATGGGTTGAGATGCAGACAGGGAGATCAGTTACAAATTACTGTAATGGGCAAAACTGACCCGGGGAAGATTATTTTATTGCCAATCACTATAAATATTTAATTACTGATTTGGGTATTGGGAGACAAAAACCATAAAGGAAGAAAACAATTACTTAAGGAAAACACTTTTCCTCACATTTTCCTCCTTGTTCTCGCCTGGCCTTGGTGTTCTCTCCGTTTCTTACTGTTTTTGTTCCCTCCTCCTCTCTCTGGGGCATTTTACACTTTTCCAGAGGTGCCACCATTCTGGCTGCTGGATTCAGCTGTGGAGATGCTGGAGCCATCTGGGACTGGCTGTGCCTGGCACAGGGCAGCCCTGGCCTCTCAGCACAGAGGCCACCCTACAGACCCCCGCTGACAGTGCCTGGGCACCTGCACCCAAAACAGATGCCACCTCCATGAGAAGCATTTGTCAAAAAGATTTTTTGAGTCTTTTGTGACACAAATACTCAGGAAAAACACAGGCTGAGGTGGGAATCGTAAGAAAGCTGGAAAGCAGTGTATTTGTCTCGCTGCACACAGCCGAGGCAATGGCATCATTCCTGTATTTCACACCAGCCACGGCTCCTGGGTTTGTGTCAGTATGATCACAGCTGACAGGAACACCGCATTGGGTGACATCAGCCTGTGGTCTGTTAGTAATGTCACAACCATCCTCATATAGTTTCACTGTTCTTTGATTTCCTGACATTCTTGTCTATTCATTTTCCACAAGGACAGCCCTTCTGAAACCCATTAGATGCTCAGTAGTAATGAAATTCTTGTTTGTCCACCTCCATTTCATGCAGCGTCCCTGAGCCTCCTGCAGCTCTTTGTCCAAAGCGGACCTTGGCTGCAGCTCCTGGAAGCAGAGCTCTTTCCCAGGTGCTGGCCTTGGTGGGTCACCATCCACAGCAGTTGGGCAGGTTGGTATGTGCCTGGCCCAGGGGGCAGCACTGTTCAGAGGGGAGACGGAACCCTTTAACGTGCTTTAAGAAATCTCTCTCCATAACCTTGCACCCATGTTACCACACAGGTAACACCTTTTGTAGCACCAAGCATACAGCAGCCTGATAATAGCAACAATTAATCTCAAAATTTAGATAAGAATTGGATTTGAGAAAAAAATGCTTCTAAACAGACACTTGTAGTTGTCTTTAAGCTGTTATGTAATACTGAAAAGAGCATATATTGGAGTGATAGCATTCTGGAAAACTACATTACATAGATATATTTATTGTCTATACATATCACTGTTGTTGTGTTGCTGTGCTTATGCTTATGCATCTACACATAGACACATAGATATTTCTAACCAGACACTGAATTTCAGTATAGACTAGTTTTCAGCTCAACAAGGAGTAGTGATTTTTTTAAAACTAATTTTTGAGTGATAGATTACTTTAAAAAATATATTTCTCTCAGCCTGTGTGAGCACACTAGAATATTTTGATGACAACTGTAGTCCAAATGGCAAGGTTCTGTTACAAGGAATTCATCACAGATGTAGTCCTTAGGCCAAATTGTGATCGAAAGAAGACTGAAAATAAAATGTTAAGAAACAGCTGATATGTTTTAATTTATGAAATGCAGACTGGGCACGATCAGTAGGTTTTGACATATTTTTACTTGCTAGTAGCACTGTGGGGCAATGCGGGAGCCTTTGGTGAAAACTTACAGATCCCATCCCCCTCCCCTTTGGCAGCTGTTGACCATCATTTCTCAATCAGGTCTACTTCTTCAGCATGTCATTGAGCTTCAAAACTTTTCTCCAGATGGCTGTTGAAGTTGGGAGCAATGACTGCGAGCTGCATATTAAATATCTGAGTTCCTTGTGCAAAGTTCGAGCCTGCAAATTCATGCAGCCTTATTTTTCCTGGAAGACAGGAGTGGGTGGATGCAACTGAGGCAGGGAGAAGGCGGGATGAAGTGTGGAGGAACAGGACAATGACAGAAATGACATGTCAAACCCATGAAAGTGAGATATGGAGCAGGTCCTATGTTTCACGCTACTTCAGATAGGGGCTGGCCTTCAAGGTCTTGCTCCATGGCACACATGTCCATGCAACTTGCCTCTGCTCAGAGTATCTCTGTTCTCTGGGAATATTGTCAATTTTTTCAGATCCCTGTAGAAAAGATTATATCTTTTTTCTGCTTCTGTCACAGGGCTTTTGTCACTGAGAGAGAGGCAAAGAGTGTGCTTTGTATTTTCTCATGGATGGCGATTACTATTGCATTTGCAATTTGCACTGCTGTGAGGTCCTGGTCCCTGGAGGTATTATGTAAATGGATACCAACTTTTCATCACTATCAACAAACCCCATTTTTCCTGAACTCATTGGGTGGGACCTAATCTCAAGATAAGATTCTTAGGAGCTGGTCAACTGAATTGCTCCCTGTTAAATGTTGTGGATCATTTATCTGTAGATTATGAGTGAGTTTAGGCACTTGCATCACATATGGATATTTAAATATGGACACATAATTTTAGGTGTTTTAACCTTGAATTGAATCTCACTCACTGTTCTTCAGAAACTCTCTTGCCACTGTTGTCAAGCAGTTTTTTCATACCACCTTTGTACTCCGTCTCCATTTCACCCCTCCCAAAAAGCCAGAGTAGACAAATCATATCAATAACTTCTATCCACTAGTGTGCTGTTTCAGTTACAGCATACACATTCCCAGTCACACTGGTTATAGAATACTACTGAATGTCTTCAGTAGATAGTGAACCTATATTAAAAATACATCTTGTTGGAGCCGAAGCTTATTTCTTCTTCATTCAAGCCTAGCTCTAAATCATTCTCTCTTAATGTGTTGGAATTTGGGTTTAGCTTGCTTTATTTTTCTGGATGTATTAAAAAGGGTGCTGTCTCAGTATCCCACCTAAGTTATCCAAGCAAAAGTAAAGAAAAAGCCTCAAGTCCCAAGTAGTGTCCTATTTGTGATATGCTAGCATCCCTTCATAAGGCACAATGTTGCCATTTGTGGGAGAGTATTGCTTCCATCAAGGGCTCGTTGGGTGGATGAACAAACCCAGGATACTGTGAAGCTCCAGGGCTGCCATGTTGAGTGTGGGTGGCAGATATATGGGTCTTGAGCAATTTAAGTACAGCTTCCATGCAGGAGCTGTGAGAGTGTAGGAGCTTCTGGCTGATCTGCAGGAGGGATAAGATGACCTCCATGTTCCAACCCCATCACACCAAGTCATGGTGGGACACCTTGACTCCAGCATGGAGCCACGGTTGCCAGTACTGTGTGTCTAGAATTCCCCCTTTCTGGAACATGTGGCGTCTGGTGGAGTCTTTGCCTTCTGAAGATTTTAGATCCAGAAAGGACAGCAATGTCCGCTGTAAATTGAAGGATGCAGCTGTACCACTACTGCACAAGGTGAGAATTAGTTTCATTCATGTGTTGTGTGGCTATTTGACTTTGTGTTGTGACCAAACCCAATTAACTGTGGTGAAGTACAGTGATGGTACAGAGGTTCTCAGATGTTTACCCCAGGCTCTCCCTGAGGATACTTACTGGATATGACAAAATTCTACTGAACCAGAGAAAAGATGTTAAAATCTGAAGGAAAGCTTGCATATCCAAACGCTTCACTGCTTTGCTTTGTTTCCCCCCCAGCTGAATTGGTGGACTACCATTTTTCCTACAAACCTTTGTTTCATGAAAAATTTTTGGTTTCACAACAATTAGCTCACATCTGTTTCCTGCAGGATAGCCACAACAGCATACAGACACTTTGGTGCCTGGTAGCTTTCATATAATTATAATATTTAGAGTTTCTCTTAGTTATTGCTATTTTATTTGTAGCTTTTTATATTTTCCTCCAAGTAGGAATCTGATTCAAGCCAAAACTTTATGAGGAGGCAACAACGACTGCTGGGTCTCACTAACATTAGAGAAGGACCCTTAGGAAAACCTTGTAGCTTATACAAATATGAGAGTAATAACACCTATGACCTGAGATCCTGACTTTTAGTCTGGTTCTCTGTCTGGCTTCAGAATTCAGGAAGCGGAGAACTCATCATATCTGGTAGTCCTAGGTTGCTACAGATCCATTAAATGGATCACAGTGACCCAGGAGTCCTTCAGTAAAATCGTTAAAATCTGAGTTAAAAATGAGCCTGGACTTTTGACTTCTGTAGCCCACGTTTCCTTCGGGTTTGTATTGCTGCTCTCCAAGAAAATCTCTGAGTAATTTTCAACAAGCTGTTTTGTTGTGGTGAATTCACTATACTGTAGTATATTCTGGGGTTTGTTCGGCCCCAGAATAATTAATTTTCAATATCAAGAGCCAATACAGTTATTTGGATCTTGCTGATGAATCTAAAAGGATAGCATGGAGAGGGAATCACTTTTAGGATGGACAAATGATGTACAAATCCCTCTGTTGCTAAGCATTTCTGAAATTCCCACCCTTTTCCAAAATCTAACTAGGAACACAGACCAGCCAGCTACCCACATGAACTCTCTGGTGGGGAAAAAGCAGCCTGCTGGTTATCCCGCTAAGTCATTTGGAAGTGACAGCTTGCAGGCCCTTGGGATGTACAGACACACAGGAGAGAGGAGTTCAAGACTGTTTGGAGATGGTAACGTCTCGGTGAGGGGAAGAGGGGATGAAGTGCAATCTGTGGTGTGAGAGAAAAGTGAGAGTCCTAGATTTCCAGCCAGGCTGTTCTGCAGTGCCTGCCTCATATATCTGACTTATTGTGTATCAAGGATGAGTAGAACACACCATACCACAGACAGCTGTCTCTGAGGGCAGTGTCTGTCATTGCCCTCTGACAACACGTTCCTGACAATGACCAGTCCAAAACTTGGCTAGCTCCTCTGTCCTCATCTTTCAGGTTGAGGTGTTTATGGTACACAGGTAACCTCAAACCTCTAAATTCAATATTGCAACAGGCCCAGCAAGAACCCTCAGTGCACTTGGTCAGTTTTACTCAATAAATTTTCATTGAAGTCCTTGGGCTGGACAGTTGTACCAAGGTGAGCCAATCTGATCAGAATTTTCTCAGCAAGAAACAGCACATCAGCTCTGTCATGTCAGTGAAACTGTGCTGTACTCACAGTGGGAAACTGAAATGCTATGGCATTTTGCAGACTAGAGCTTTGACAGGAAAGCAGAAGACTGCATGGAGGAGTTTTCTCTGTGAAAATTCTCACATTATTCCTATCTGGGTCTGGATAGAATCCCCTATTTCAGTTTTCCTGCTTCAATTCTTTCAATCCTTTTGACTTGTAAGTGGGTCCTCTGCCATGGATATTGTCTGGCATCCTGGGCAATTCTGATCCCTTTAAGTTTTCAAAAGACAGAAGACTTGTTAGAGGCCTGTTTTGTGTGGGTTTGTTCACAATATGAAGGGAAACAGAACAAAGGTAAACAGAATCAAAATAAGGACTTTCCAAACATAAACTCTTCTTTACCTAGGCTCGTGAACAAAATACACCAATTATTTTCAAAGTCATAATTCTTTCTCATAAGCTAGATAAGTGAGTCTTCAGCAGTGTTAACTACTTGCTCAGCACATGTTTTAGGCATTGCCTAGTATTTAACAAACAAAAAATAGTAGAAAATGGGATTAACCAGCTGGCATTTGCCTGTTCTGGCCTTAGTAGAACAAGTAGGTCATATTTACCAACACATTATATGATCACAAAACACAAAATACATCTTTTATTTCCAGTGTGGAATACTGTTATTTTAACATAGTTTTAAAACTTCAATGGAAAGACCAATTTGTGTATTTGATGCTACAGTTATATATTTGGAGGGATAGTAGGTTTTGTTGTGTGGAGTTTGTTTTTGTTTTGTGTGGTTTTTTTTTTTTTTGTGTGTGGGTTGTTGTTGTTGTTGTTTTTTTTTTTTTTTTTTTTTTTCCAAATGGGAAAGACAGTTTATACTGCAAAGGTGAAGGGACCTTCTTCTTCTGTCCAGACCAGATTGGTGTGTTTGCAAGGTAATCAAGACCAGTCCAAAGGCGACAATGTAGCCAAACCTGCTGTGACAATGGGAAAACTTGCTAGTTCAGAAATTACTAATGTAGAAATAAGAAGTAATCTACCTCAAAATATACATTAAATCTAAATGCAAAGAATTATAAAAAAGAAAACGAAGAAAAAATTTTCGAGGACGCAGCTTCCTGAACTTCCATGGAGCTCCAGTCCCTGTTGAACTTCAGGCTATCCCACACCTGGTATGCTGGATGGCGCACCAACATCTAGTGGGAAAACAGTTTCCAGCATGTAAGCATGTTCAAATCACTGCACTTTAACACCATGTTTAAAACATTAATGCAAAAATGTCTCAGGCATACAGATAGGTGATGCTCTCAAGTGCCCTGTTTGCTAACTGCAAAGCATTGCAGGAACTCTCTACACAAGGCAAGCAATCCTATCATCTGTGTCTTCTTTTTTTTTGAACTTTGTTTTTTTGGGTGAACACCAGGTGATTCAGAACACTTGCAGTTCTTGTACTTACAGATACAGCTAATAAAGAGTGCTAGAGCCCTGAGGAGTGTTTGAACACACAGCACAAAGTGCCTGGCTCGCCTGCCAGGGTACTCGGCAGATGGAGCACTTCATTCATATAATGCATGCTAGTGGACCAGCACAAATGTTGGGTCATGGGCTAACACTGATGATGTAAATTATACTCAGTGGTAGTCTTCTGGTACTGTAAGAATCCTAATGGGTTTTATTTTTATTTTTGTCACTGGACCCTGTATATTTGCAGTCTAACTTGATGATGCTATTTTAACGATGTTAGCAAGGCCAAATGTGTTGTAAAAGCGTGTGTTGCTTTTGCACTTTCCAGCAATATATTGCTTTCATTTGTCCATGGAATAGTATCAATGTGTTCTGTTTCCTCCCCAAAGCATGAAATCCTGTAATCCATTCACAGCTTTAAAAGTTTGCAAATTTTGTGGAACTAAACCATAACTCCATCTTTGGAAGTGGATCTTTTGTCAGTATTCCAGAGCTACTAAGACATTTTGCTGGTGAGTCATATTTTTTTCTTTTCAAAATCTTGCAGGATTTAAAATGGAAATTAAGAAGGCCATTATAAAGCTTTCTAAGAAAGAAAAACCATGTGCCAGCACTGTAAAATGCAGTTGTTATACTGCTAGACAAATGTAAATTAGAGAAGAGCAAAATGGGACATGAAAGATGGAATATGACACAGGTAAAATCTGGAATAAAACCATACAAGAAAAAATGAGTCAAAAAATTGTAAAGGGAACATTCATACTAAATTAGTGAAGGGAAGAACAAAATTCAAAATGACAAGACTGTGTATTCAAAATGACAAGACTGTGTATCCAAAATGGCTTTCCTCTCACATCTTTCAGCCTGCCTAGTGGCCCACTGCTGTGAGTCACACTGCCTTCTAACAATTCCCTGAAGTGCTATCAGCTATGATTATTGCATGCAGTCATGTATTCTATAACCTTGAGCCTTGCCCCATTAACTTTCACTGGTATATGAGACATGAGACATGCTGAACTGCTGTCCTGGATTTAGGCACCTAAATTCAACCTACTCTCCAAATAAGGCAGTTCAAATCCTGTCCCTCAGCTCCTGAAGTGAGATTTGGGTGAACTGTATGTGCCAAAGTCTAAAACTGGAGAAACAAACAAACAAACAAACAAAACACATTGCCTTTTCAGCTGCTACCTATCCTTAAAACATCGAAACCTACAAGCTCTTCACTTTGTTACCAAAACTAGAGTTTCATCTCTGTGCATATACAGAACTGCCCCAGTTCAAATATCCTAGTACCTTGTTTAAACCCATGGCTAATCTTAATCCAGAAATTACTAATCAAATTATGAATTAAATCCAGACTCATCTTCATTTTGGTCCTCTGTTGGGATTTTTTGCAATACAAATTGCACACCTGCCACTAGGACAAGGCCCTCTGCAAAATGCGATTGCAGCTGGTTCCTTTTAAAGCGCATCTGGAAGAAGAAATAGTGCCCTGTATTTATACAGGGGCCAGTACACTCTGGCCCAATGAAACACGTTTTTTTTTTTTCCCTGTGTAGTGACACAGCTTCAATAAGAAGGATGGAGACTCTAACACAGACAGCATAGCCTGGCAGTTAAGGCACTCTCTTAGCCCCACAGGCTGTGAGAAGAACCAATTCACTTCCTTGATAAGTGTTTGAGTTCCAGACTGGGAAGATGAAACAACTGTGGAAAGACTTTTAGAATGGAAAAAGACCGCTGCTCCTGCCTTTCCCTTTTATAGCTTGAATGGCTGAAAAAGGAATCTCCTACAATGGTGACATGTATTTAGAACACAAATGGTGTCACGCAGAAACTGAAGGGAAAGGAGGTGAAATAAAAGCAATAAGCCACCAAACCTGCATGTACATCCAAACCAGCTTGCTCTTCTTACCTAGCAGTGCTTCAGTATCTCACTTGAAATCCAGAGCAAAATGGGACAGATACAAAAATGGGAACATACAAAGCACCTATCTCATTCTGACTGAGACTTGTCTTGTGTAAATTGCATATTCAAGCCCTTCACAAGGCTGACCACTGTCAACTCGGCTTTTAGCAATGGAATTCAGGGAAAAAGGTTCCACAGGTGTGTTGCGAATGATGTTTGTGAGTTGATGCATCAGAACTAAACAGGCTAAGTCCATTGAGAGTCATTGTGAGAGCTCTGAAAATGTTTCATCAAGGGGCAATTAGAATACAAAACTGGACCAATTTCCTTTCAAGTGGGTGGATTTTAGAGGAAGGAAGGATTATATCTGTTGTATAAATGTAGCAGTCCAGGCAGTAATGAGCCTCCCTGCCTCTAAGTGAAATCAGGGAGTCCTAAAAGGATCTGAGAAGAATCAGCAGATTTACATAGTCCCTCCCAGTCACAGTTAATTTTACCTAATCTTCTCTTGCATATGAAAATTTAGACTGATACCACTGAAAATTTTGAAACACATGAAATGGAGAACATTTGCAGAAGGCAATGAAAACTTTCTGTATTATCTTGTAGCTCCTGTGGAAACCACCATTCCATAGGAAAGAGGACAGCTATGGCAATAAGACCATTCATAAAATGGGTTGAAGGCAACAATTTGAATATAAATCCATGAACCAAAAGCAGAAATAGGGAAAATAACCAGAATACATTATAATTTAATAGTTTTGATATGCACAAAATTGTTAAGAATGTAACAGAAAATAAAAATGGTTGTTCTGATTCAGATGAAGGCTCACATTGTCCAGTGCTCTTCCACTGATTAACAGCAGATGTTTAGAGATACAATCTAAGAAATAGAGCAACTATACAAATGCTTTTGACAGTATACAGTTCTGGCTTTGGGTACAGGAAACTAAGGATTTCAGGAAAAAACCCACATGGCTTATAGGACCAAAAAGAAAGAAGAAAAAGATTTGAGGGATTAAGAGAACCCTAAAAGAATAAAGGAAATTCTAGTTAATGATAAGGCTCAAAGAAATAAGTGTTCAATTACTGTTCTTGTTCTGTATTTAGAGACAAGATGGTGATGTACTCATACAATGGGAAGATGATAAAGTACTTTCTAGTGTTGTCCTCATTAAGAACTGCATAGGATGTCATAGCAAAGTTGATCACTATTTGAACAATTTACCAAGAGGTGATGTGGAGATTTTCTGAAATGTTAAAATATTTTGGTTTTTTCTGTGTACATATATGTAATTTTTGGACTTGTACCTTTGACCAGAACACTGGTTATTGTTATTCCTTTTGGTGTTTCTTAGAATAAGCACAGTCTGATATCTTATGCTCTGGTACAATGACTGCAATTTCCATCTCCTTTGTCCCAATGCCATTACTTCTTGGAAGCAGATATTGCCCTTTATCACACAGTATTTAAATCCTCATCTCTTTACCAATCTGAAGATGTTTCCAACATGTGGAAGCAGGGGATAGGAAGCATGCAAAACGTTTTGATGATCAAGTCACAAGTTTGGCAACAACAGCAGAAATAGTTGCTGTCATGCTGAGCGGTCTGAAGCCAGCTTTCCTGGTAGATAGTTCAGGGGTTGTGCTGAAGAGCTCACATAACCTTGCTGTAACAGAGACAATACTGGTGATGAACATGCTCTGCTAGGCAGAGGTCTGTAAGATGGTTGCCAGTACTAAGCACTGAGACTGTATGAGGAAAGAGTTTGGTTTTCTAATGGGAACTTTTTTACAGAGTGGTGGAAGGAAAAGTATATTGTGTGTCAAAATATGACTGCAACTGTGCTTCCAGCCACAGTGAACTCAGAACAAAAATTCATCAGATATTTCTAATACTTCAGAGGAACTTTTCCCCTCACCTGACACTTTGGTCTATTAGATGAAATATAAGTAAAAAATATGTCATATTCTTATAACACACTGTCAGCTGATATCATGTATTTAAAACCTATAGAGAGTCAGCTTGCAAATAATATAGTAAAACAATAAACACTGCAAATCATGGCCTCATTGTGCTGGGTGACCGTGGAGAATATGTGGGGAATTCATGTCTTACAAGACTAAAATGTAATGGTGAATATTATTGCAAAATTTTAAAGATCTGGAGGCAGAGTTCTCTAGAGAAGAAAAGAAGTATATAGCTAACATTATTAAAGAGGGAATACGCAATTTAAGGAGTCACTGCAGGTAGGAAAGAAAATGAGTTGTAACTGATGGAAGAACTGAAAAGGGTCTTTGGGGGTCAGATACTATAGAACATCTGTTCATCCTGGCTCTATATTCAGTTTGTCCTTAGGCAGCCTGCTGATCCTTTACAGCTTTGGTGACAGCTACTGAAACCTGTGCAGGACTAGAGACTCGGATATTTTGGCAGCATCCTGTAAATAGAGAAGAACCTATGAAATGGAAGAATTTATGTAATTCCAGCATAGACATCCACCACCAGGAACTGCTTGTGTTTCTTGAGGAAAGTCAGCTCAGGCAACCATGGGTATAATGGTTTCCTTTCCTTTCATAGCTCCAGGATGTGTAGACATACAGAGACAGTAGATCACCACTGCTATTGAGGTTTTCAGAGTTTCAGGTTTGGAAATTTTTGTTTGTGTTGAATTTTACTAATTGCACCTTGTCTAACCCCATAAAAAACGGTCTTTGCAACCAGCAGTTGAATGGTCTGATGTTATAATTTTGTCCTTACTTCGCAACGTAATCAGTAAGTAGATAATGCTCAGCATTTGCCTTCACCAAAAGCTTTCAGTTCTACATTTTCAGTTCTTCCCTTTCAGTTCCACAAAACAGTTTACTGATGTATTAGAAATTACAGCCCATCTATATCAGTCAATTATATGGCACCTTATATCCCCAAACTAAAAACTGCTGTAATTTACATTTGAATTAATACTTTATTTGACAGAGACCTTACCAAACCAGTCTGAAATTAAGCAAGTATTTAATCCTCCATAAAGATTAACAATCTTTCAATCCCGGGAGTTTGAAAAACATATATCTGTAAAACAAATCCAGTGGTAATGTGCAATCCATATGCATGTCAAATCAGTAAGATATTTGAGCCTCTGTGAATGTAAACACATATGCCATTCCTTCTCCCCTTGACCCTGGGACCCTGTACTGAAGAGGGAAGTAGTCTCTAGTTGAGTATGTTGGCTAAAGCACCCCAAATGTATGTCTAGGTTCATTTCATATGAGAGTGCTTCAGAAATGCACGGAGAGAAAGTCCTTTGATTCAGTGATGTTGTGTTAGGAGGACAATGTTTGTTTGTTTGGTTCCAGTGATGTGGAGAAGAGTCTCTTGCCTTCAGCTTTTCCAGGCTGACTTTCCATTGTCACTGCAAGTATGTGAATTTTCTGAATTGTCCCATGTTGTTCTGGTTCAATTTCAGAAACCAGGACAAGAAAGGGCAGTTCTCCAAAATAAAGAAGGTTGCTTCTTCCCATCCCTATCAATGTGACTGTAAGGGAAGAGGGTCTCTGCTTGGCTAAGCATAGGAATTATAATGTCATAATTCTGCCCTGCTCTTTACTCACTGTACCTAACAGCTTGTGCTTGTCCACTATTAAGTGATAAGTAAGGGCAGCCTCCGAACAGCAGAGCACATGAACACTGTGAACACAATTAATACAGCCAGATGTCTTCATTTGTTAAATATAATTTTGGGTTAGCTAGGTTAATTGTACCTATAGAGGCATTTACTTCATTATATTCTTTAGCTTCCTTGCTCCTCATTATTCCTCTCCCATCATATTATTATTATACATATGTAGAAGACTTTTTGGAAAGGCATAGTAATTTTCAAGCACCAGATTTACCATATGTATGCAGGCTGCCTGTGATGCATAACTATTAATACTTCTTTGCTCTGTGTGTATAATTAATGCATTATGACCGGGAAACGCAGCATGTGCTGTATATGTACAGAATTGTTGTGTCATACTTCTGCACTGATCTATTGTTTTTGGAAACCACTGGGTCCGCTGAGAAGTCACAATGCACTTTTTTTCTCAGCATGCACAATAAATATGGTGGCTTTAGGAATAAGTAGACCTACCACTATCAATCCCATTTTCTGAAAGCCAGTTATCATTTGCGGTAATATTTTTTGTTCTCAAAACCCCTGAGGAAACAATTTTTATAATGGCACCAACAGCCTGCAGCTTGCCAGTTGACTGGTCAATTTGATGTAATTGTTTGAAACCCACAGTTCATCAGTATAGTCTTACCAGAGAACAAGGCCAAACAGCTTTAATTTTGGTATTGGATGTTAGTTCTCTGCAGTGGGACCATGGAGACTCTACAACATTTGAAGCATTTGATATCTGCCACTTCTGTCTTTAATATTTCGTCCTTGGTCTCCCTGTTGCGTCTTCTCTTGTAATATCTGCAAGGCATTCAGATCTCTTTCAGAGGAAGTCACTGCATATGTCTGAATTGCATAAAGGACAGAAAGAAAAAGGGTGGAGAATATACCTCCGTGTAATATAGAACATTAAGTTAGGATGAATTGTCCCACAACACACTGCAGCAGAAGTCCTACAAGATATTCTCTGCAGGTTAGAAAGGTTGAGAAGTTCACCACAAAACTTTACATTTCATCTCATAGAAATATCAACAAAGAAAGTAACATATTTTGGCAAATCGGTGTTGACAGTGGAGGCAGGTTTACTTGATTCTGGCTTGTGAGTTACATGTCTGAAAGTTCAGATTGCTCGTGTGGACAGAGAGAATCAGTCAGTCCAAGCTATGGGTCTGCATTCAAGGGCATCTGGGTAAATTTTTATAGGCTGTGATACATAAGAGTTTAGACTAGAGCACCCAATTGTTAGTTCTGGCCTTGAATCTAGTTGTAAATCACTAACTGATATACATAAACCACAATCTGGAGGGATTTCTCTGGTAGCTGGATATTTAGACTTCCTCTCTAGTTGATCATCAGCCTCACTGCTGGTAGGACCAGCAAGGGAACTGCTCTGTGCCAAATGTCAAAATTACTGTGAGCAGCTGGGCAATAAAGAAATAGGACCAACACCATTAAATATTTTAAACTTTTAAATAGATTGAAATTTAGCTTCTCTCAGTTGTTTTCACCACGATTCTTCTTTCACAGTGAAACAACACTGTTTCTTCTGTGGCAAACATTTAAAAACCCCCGAAGTTCTCGGCAACATAGAGGCTACCTTGAGTCCTACATTCTGCTTTGTCTAAGAACGACATTTTGGTCTCATGTGCTGTATAGTCTTTTGTCCATTCCTGAAAGGGTCTGTTGAATACATATTCAACATGATATCTCACTGACAAAAAATTGCTCGCTCTTCCTATTTTGGTGTTTAAATGACAATGTAATAAAAATATTAAGGGAAAAAGGTGTAAGTTAAGCAAGAAAAGAAGTAGCAAGAGTACTCTGGCTTGGAAGCCTTGGGAGCCTAAATGTCTCCTTCCAAATTCTGCTATTGATCTGATGCACATACACACAGCCATATACCACTTGGTAAGACTGGTGTGCCACTTTCTGTCTCTCACACACACATGCACACACACAAAGACATGTGTACTTACCCTCTATTATCTGTAATGATACAACAATCTTTTCCAGTCTTGCCTGAGTACTCTTGGTGTTTCTCTAACACCAATGTAACATAATGTAATAAGAGCTATATGAGAAAAGGTTCTTACATTTTGATGTCTTGTTTTACTGTGGTTCTGAAGGCTCCTAACACTCCAGAAGAGCTGTTCACCTAATTCTAGAGCAAGTTGATGAAGGTTGATTTAGGATCATGTCTTTTTCCTTCAGCGCATGGAGAAGCACAACACAGTTTGTTTTCCTTCACACTTTCTTGTCCACAGAACTTATGACAAAATAATAAATCATTACCCATAGTAATGGCAGAGCATATATGCATGCTTGCAGAAATTATTACCAGTATAATGGTAGATATAATTGTTCTCATTCCTCATGTAGCTGTCTGCACAATAAAATAGATACCTTCACTGTTGTTCACATAACAGTAAAAGAGTGATTATGTAAAGTTGCTGACATGATGATTCACGTCGAGTTGGTGGGCCAAACTACCACCTTCAGCTAAACTCTACCACCTCTGCATGGATGCTTGCTAGTGAAATGGTCTCTGATCTGTTTGACTTATCATGCCAGGCTTTAAACTTCATCAGTTCAGGAGTTGTTTCAAAAGAGGATCAGTAGTTCAGTCAGTTGGAGGATAATGCACAACAAAATGGATTAAGCTTGCCAGCTATCCCCTACTTAGACGTGCATGGAAAACAAAACAAATTTGTTCTCTTCCTCAGTGCTTAAATGATACAGAGCATTTATCTCAATGTATCATTTAAATATATCAGATAAAATAAATGCATCTGATTTTTACAGAAGTTCCGGATATCTCCTTTATAAAAATAGGCTTTAAATGGTAATGACTTAGTTAAAATGACAGATTTATGCTGAAGTTTAGTTATCGGTCTTTTATGGAACAAGGTGTTTTTTAAGGTTTCAGCAATCAATAGGCACACATTGAGACTGAGACTCTATTTAAGCACAACATTAAGGGCATAATGAGAGTTGTCTAGCTGAAATCAGTGGGATTGCTGGTGTTTTTTAAGTGAATGTCTAGTGAGGAGTCTGACACACAGCCCATTCAAATTCAGGGTGAGCATTTAATAGATTTTTTTAATAAGTGCTTTGCTAAACAGGAGGTTTTAGCAGTTCTGTACTAAGTACAGGAGGGAAGAAAAGCTTTATTTGAAAAGGCTTGGGGGAAGCATTGTGTTGCTATAAGGGAGGCCAACATAAGCTGTATACCAGCCGTAAACAAGTTAACTTCTCTGATCCCACTGCCAGGAAAAGGGTTATAAGAGCTTTAAATCAACTCAGAATTTATAAGAAGGACACCAAGAGATTGGGTAGACTGCCTGACAACGGCATCATTCTTCTTCCCCTGTACAAACCTGTGGGATAATTGACCCTTTTCTCTTTTGTATGTAGATAGATATATAAACAATTGCTCTTCTGAGAATTCAGTATCAACAAAGTCTCTAAAACTGCTTTTTGAAGCTTTTCTCTTACCTTTACTCCTACCTTTTCTCCTCCTCCTTCTCTCAGTACCTATAACCTGCTTTGCAACTCAGGAATAACTACTTGCGCCTATTAAATTCTTACTTGTCATCATGTTCTACCATTGATAACTCATTGGGAGATCATTATTGACATTCTATACCTATTTTTGCCCCATCTTGTCATGCTTTGCAAAATGTTCATCTAACTTCTGATTTTCCTGTTGCATCTGCAGTCCAACTCACTTTATTGAGAAGTGAGCCTTGCCAAAAGCTTGTCTGTACATGAAAAATTGCTTCCATAAAGTCTGAAATAATTACCATCTGTGTATTCTGAAATTCACACAAGCTACGATTAATAATTATTTAAACTGGACTTTGGATTCTTGTACTTTGTATTTTTATACCAAACATATATTTTTCTAAGTCTTTAAAAGTTCAAGTTCTTTTGCGAGACATTGGATTTTCTGAAAATGATGAAAATCAAATAATCTTTTTGAAGTGAGTTTGATTTATTTGTGTTTCCTGATCAAAAACTACTGGTCTGGATACATACTTGTGGCATACAAATTCTTTTAAACTTCTCGTATCCTCAAGTTACAGAGCACAGTAGGGAATACTCTTCAGTTTTCAACAGAAAACTAATATAACATTCTTATTTTTACATATGTATTAAAAGTTATGCAGACTGAATATGAAATGAAGCAGCTAGCTTGCTTCATTTATACATATCAATGTGAATTCGATATTAAATGCAAACAATGCTTGTAATGCTTTCTAGATAATCTTAAATGAGTTGGACAAAAATTTCTCAGCCATTTATGTCAGGATAGCTTCTTGCAATTTTTGAATCACTCCCTCCCCAGATAGCATGCACTTCCAGTCTTTTAAGAACACATTCGCTCTAAGTCATTGCACAGTGATTTATATCCATAAATACATATATTTTTATATATATAATATCCCCCAGATAATAAGCAGAAAACAAATGTGGAAATAATCAGAAGCTGTAAGTTATGAAATACAGAAAATTGATAAGGGAAGCCGCAGAGCTCAGGAAACATACACGGTCAGCAGGGTTCCTGGCAGTGAAAGAGTAGGGATATGAGTTGAAATGGCCATGAAAGGTAAAACAAAGTTCTGCAGTTCGTTAGAAGAGATAAGAGACACTAACTATAGGGGGGAAAACTGCTGCTGAGAGTGCTTAAGAGCAGAGATTTCAATTACTGCAGATTCATCTCTAACTTTGTAGAAAACAAAAGTCTGTCTAGATTTGCCATTACCTTTGCAATACAGTTCATCCTGTTCTTAATGTTAAGCTTAAAAAGTTTTTAATTCGATCTAGCTCTCCATCCACTGTTCTCAGAGGGGAGAGCCATCACTCTGACACTGCTCAGACATGCAGATACAAAAGGCAACGTTGATCCACAAGTTCTATGCAGACTTGAAGGAGGCTGACAGGGAAACTGAAGATAGGTGAGGGCATATTATGTGAAGGAGACATCTCATGTCAGAAAGCTTAAACTATTAATTCTGGGAAGTGTAATTTTAGGTCTTCCATGAATTTACAGGGACACTGATGGTTGGGTTAAAATAGTATGTCATCATCATCTAATAAAAATGGCAAGTAAACCAAAAAAGACCCATGGGTAACTCACAATTTTAAGGGGGTGACACAAATGACATGAAATTTACTTTTCTCCTTTTCAGATATTTTTTTAAAGCTAGCAGGAAAGAAACTGCATGTATTGGGCTCTGTCATTGTTTGGAGCTATATGAATACAGATACATAAATTGTATCTCAGCTTCTAACAACAACCAGAGGGATTATCTTATCTCATAAATAACTTTGGAGTGTTGTAAAATGAGAGACCATATTCAACTTTTCATCTTTTTTCTTATGCTACATTCCTTTACCCTTTTCTATTTGCACCTGCCTTTTCCTTTAAAATCTTGACGAGAAACCAGTTACTGAATGGCATGGGAAGATTTCCCTATCCTACAGCAGCATTTTAATGCAGTAAGTGCATTAAAAATGGGGAAGGTGTTCCAGTGCTGTTGAAGTATGGATCTGAGCAAAGATCTAAGGTGGAAAGCCTTTAGCATGGATCTAAATGTCTGAGATAAGTTTGTCTAGTTAAAAATAACGGATGACATAATTAAAGAGGGATGTTTGCAGCAGATGTCTGCATTTCAGATGCCACTGGGGATGCTATGAAAATAGATGGTCAAAACCTTTTTTTTGGTTTCAAGTAAAACACTTCTAGCTTTTCAGTCAACCTTTTCCAGTTCTCCCCTGGCCCTTTTTTTTTTTTTTTTTTTTTTTGTATATGAAACCAGCTGGGTATTTCTGTCTATTCTTTTGAAACCTGAAAATTGAGATCTTTTTATTTAAAAATCCTCCTCTCTTCCTCCTGCAGAAAGTGATAATAATAGAGATTTTTCTTTTGTCTAACAAGTTACAAAAACTTCCCATAGATGTTTAGAAAAAAATAATTTTATACTGAAAGACGTCTTAACAAGAATGTTTCAACCATTTCTGTATCGTAAAAATACAATAGAACTAATTTGCAGGTGTAAGACTGAACCAAGGCAAGACCTAAAAAGTAGGTGTCTAGTGGACACAGATAGCTCTAAAGTCTTACACTTGTTTCCTGCTGCCACAGAAATTCCTTCTTTGATTTTACTCAGCAGCATACAGAGCTGTAGGAAAGAATCACTACCATAAAATTGGCAAGATTTTTCTCAGCTGTATTACAAAGATTACAAGGTATGTTCCACACCTGTAATTTTCAGTCATAGAGATTTTAATCATATAAGATTTAATTGTTTTGGCTTCCAGAAAAAAGAGTTTTCAAATCTACTTTGTTAAGGCTGCTATGCAGGCTTATATAATAAATCCTTCAAATCTTCTGCACCGACCCAGGTCCGTGGTTTGCTCTTTGAAGCTGAAGATGTCTTCAATGCAAGTGTTCAAAAGGATTGTTCATATAGAGATGTCTGTTTTAGAGACCGCAGGATGCATTGTTACTAGATTTATGCTTTATTGCAAGAGACCGCAGGATGCATTGTTACTAGATTTATGCTTTATTGCAATACAGATTTGTCCAAAGGTATGACATCAGTTTTTAAGCACATTGGAGAAGTTGTAGCAGATCCTGAAATTCCTTCAAGGGGACTTTTTTCTCAACGTTAACCTTGATTTGGCATTTATTTAATCTAGATAACCATTTAATTGCATTTGATAATTGAAAGGATTCTGTCATATCTCTGTATGATGCACTGTTCTTAGTGGGTGAATAGGGAGGCCTCCAGAGAAGCTATCACAATTTGTGGCAGAGTGATTTAAGAAATTATGAGTGTGACAAATGCACTTGAACATTAACTGAACTAGCAGTAGTTTGGTACAGGGTCCAAAGGAGGTAAACGCCTGAGCCATAGCCAGGCCAAGAACTCCTCTAGGAAACCCACAATGGAGCAGAGTGACAAGGAGTCTCATGCATACGTCTCTCATTGTATGCAATTTGATTATGAGCCAAAAACTTTATCCCATAAATATGACAGTGAGCCTTATCTGAGCCTTATCCAAGTGAGCCTTATCTCAGATTTCCCTGCTAGTGTGGCTACATGGTGGCAATCTCCTTTGAGCTGGGACACCTCACGGTTGCTCCTCAAGTCGAGATTTTTCTCAATGACAGATTGTTGGATGAGCCCAATTTGAGTTCTCCCTAACTGCATGCCAGGCAATTCTCCCCTTGAGCAGGGACACCTCTCAATGTTGAGATATTAGTTGTTTAGCTTAAATAAGTAGGTTTTAAATAGAATGAATCACTTAGAGTTATAATGTTGTGTGATTTAGTGTGCTGTTTGCTTAGCTTCACTCAGCATGAGTAGCTAGATTTGCTGAAGCCTTAGGTCACAAGCTTTAAACTTTCACTTAGATTTACTGAAGTTGTACCTACTTAGTCAAAACAGTGGCCTCCAGAGCCAGCGTGAATCAGAAGATAAGGAGTCTTCAAGGCTACAACTTTCAACAACAGCTGCAACTTGACAAGATAATGAATGGCCTGTCTGGAGACAGTGAAGGAATCCAATAAGGTGTCAGAAGAAGCTCCGACAAGAATCACTATTGGACCAAAAGGGCAGGTGAATAGTCTGTAGGGGTGTAATTGCCCAGGGATTTCTTTTTTCAGTCTCTCTTTTCTCCCCTCCTGCCTCTCTCTCTGGAAGCACCCAACTCAAGCTGATCCTGCTGCTGTACCACTCTATTAAATTATTTATTTTTATGAGATTTGGTGCCTGATACTCTATTTTTGGGAAAGCTAGGATTCAAACTTTGGAGTGAACTAACAGCAAATGCCTGAATGAAAGTTAAGTCATTAATAGCATGCTAAACTTTAAAATCCTAACTAAGTGATATAAAGCGTTGATTTAGCCATACACCATTGACCAAGTCTGGGACTGAGTCTGGATCCAGCTGCACCTAGACTCCTCTCTGAGAAAGAGTTTAGAAAGCAAGGGGGTCCATTCTGAACCTCATGACTCAATGGGAGGTTTTCCTTTCCTTTTGAATCTCTTAGACATAAACCATTGACCAAGTCTGAGACTAGGTGCGGATCTAGCTGCACCTAAGCTCCATCAGGAGTATAAAAAGCAAGAGGGTCCATTCTGAACCTCATGACTCAATAGGAGGGTCTCCTATACTGTCTTGAATCTCTGATCTCTGTGTAAATAATTCTAAATAGATTCTAACTCAACATTACTTGGTATGTTTCTTCCATGTAGCAAATAATAGAGTGAACTTTGCCACTGAACTCTGTTAAGTTGCACTTTTACAAATCATTCTTTGCTAATACCTTTGACCAGGGTTCTTTAAGAATCCTAAAACAGGATCCGCCACAATGATACTCCAGTTTGCCTCCCTTTGCAGAGTGAATAGAAGCAGATAAATGTACAAATGTCTAATGCTCCATGAGTCTCAGCCTGACAGTGATTTGAGTTTAATGAACACTAGGAAGTGTGGCAATAGAGGACTGAACACAGGTCTGGTTTTGATGGTTCTGAGATGGCTGAGGAAAAAAACTTTGGCAGAAGAGTAATAGATACCACCTTGGAGGATCTTCTTTAATTAGCCCAACTCGTCAGGTGGCACTTGAAGTGTTTGAGCAGTTTTAGCTGCCAAAGAAAATATCCAAAAATCAGGGTAAATAAAACCTCAATTATCATAAGCAGAATCTCTGATTTGCCTACAGAAGTTTGGCACGGGGACTTCCCACAGCTTTCATGAAAGTAGTGCTGGCAGCTTCTGTGGATTGAGAAATAACCCAGATGTATTTGTTTATGGATGATATGTTCTCCTGTTGGGTCACAATCCTCAATAGGAACAATTTTGATATCTTTTTACATTTAGAGCTCAATTTTTATTTTTTTGTCTTTAAATGTTTGATTGACTTATCAGAAAACACATCATCTTGCCAACTTCCGCTATTTGTCTTGCATAGGATTGTCATATGTTATCTATGATATTTACACTAATACATATCAGTCGTATAATAAAAGACTATCTCACAGGGCCTGGTAGTTATTGCATGGATTATGAGTTCAACTTCTGATCTCATTATGGGTAAGAATCTTCAGACATAATGTTTTACTCTTGGAAAGTGCTGATTCAACAAAACTAAAAAAGATCTTGCAGGAACTTAATGACGGGATAAGTGTTATCTCAGAGAAACTCTATAGATATGCTGTTCCTGTTGGACAGAAATTGTAACTTTCAGATGTTCTAGAGCTGCTTTTCCTAAGATTATCTATATTGCTTTTGACAATTTATTTTGGCTAATATTTTCAAAAAATTCAGGCAACTTTGCCTAATTTCAGACAGATAAAAGTTTAAAACTGAAGTGTGTTGAGTCCAGAAAACAGAGACACCAAACTAAGTGGAACAGTTTTGAAAATTAAATCATGCCTCTTTTTGTATATAAAAGTGGAGTATGGACTTTGACATTTCAAAGAAAGGAAATATGCATTTTTGAACATTTACTGTTTTGTTAATGTTGTTAGCCCATTATTTTTTAATTATTTAGCTTAGGAGAAAAAGAAAGAAAAGCAATTTGGATTATTTCTTAGGCACTGATGTCTGGCCTTTTTATTGTGCCTATGTGTATAAACCATTACATTAAAACCTGTATTTTAAAGAAGTGAAGACTCGCCATGTTCAGAAGCTAGCTGGAGTCTGACAGGTCCTTAAGTCACCGTTAGAATACTTATTTTAAACTTCTGTGTATTTCTATGCTTTGCACAGGAATGAGTTTTACCACTAAAGCAGTTTAGAGTGAGTGGGAAATAATTTTGCATTTGAAATCATATCATCATAAATACATGAAGAAGCATGATGTATATTAAAATACAAGTTTAATATTAATTTTCCCTAAACTTTGCATTGTTCCATGCAAGGTCAGAAAAACACACCCAGAGAAAATATTTTGCCAATTTCTGTCCTCATATGCTTTCAAGAAGGGCAGAGACATTTCAGATAAAATTGTCTTTCTGCCATTGGCAAAAAAATTGTTGCTGTTATGGGCTGACCTAAACCCACTTCTGCTGTAGTTTGAGTTCAGAGGGTAACTGAGAACCATGTAGATGCTCGCTCTCCCCTTCTCGGCCAGCACTGGGAAGGAGGAAAGCAAAAGGCCCAGAAAATTGAGATAAGGACAGGGAGGGATGATGTCATCCTTTAAGGCACAGGCAAACCCCAGACTAGTTAGGGAAAGAAAAAAAGAACATAAATTTAATACAACCACTAACAACAACAACAGCAACAACGCTTAATGGAGACAGTAGGACTGTGAGAAGCATTACCACATATTGAAAACTTCTTTCCCCATCCCTCCTTCCTCCTGGGCTCAGCTTTGCTCCTGATATCACAGAATCACAGAATCATCTAGGTTGGAAAAGATCTTGAAGATCATCCAGTCCAACCATTAACCTAACACTAACAGTTTCCAACTACACCATATCCCTCAGCGCTATGTCGATCCTACTCTTAAACGCCTCCAGGGATGGGGACTCCACCACCTCCCTGGGCAGCCCATTCCAACACCTAACAACCCGTTCTGTAAAGAAATGCTTCCTGATATCCAGTCTAAACCTTCCCTGGTGCAACTTGAAGCCATTAACTCTTGTTCTATCGCTTACTACTTGGTTAAAGAGACTCATCCCCAGCTCTCTGCAACCTCCTTTCAGGGAGCTGTAGAGGGTGACGAGGTCTCCCCTCAGCCTCCTCTTCTCCAGACTAAACACCCCCAGTTCCCTCAGCCGCTCCTCGTATGACCTGTGCTCCAGACCCTGCACCAGCTTCGTTGCTCTTCTCTGGACACACTTGAGTCATTCAATGTCCTTTTTGGAGTGAGGGGCCCAAAACTGAACACAGGAATCGAGGGGCGGCCTCACCAGTGCCAAGTACAGGGGTAAGATCCCTTCCCTGTCCCTGCTGGCCACGCTATTGCTGACACAAGCCAGGATGCCATTGGCCTTCTTGGCCCCCTGGGCACACTGCTGGCTTCTGTTCAGCCAGCTGTCAATCAAACACCCCCAGGTCCCTCTCTGACTGGCAGCTCTCCAGCCACTCCTCCCCAAGCCTGTAGCACTGCTGGGGGTTGTTGTGGCCCAAGGGCAGCCCCCGGCATTTGGCCTTATTGAAACTCCTCCAGTTGGCCTCAGCCCATGGCTCCAGCCTGTCCAGGTCTCTCTGCAGAGCCTCCCTACCCTCGAGCAGATCAACACTCCCACCCAACTGGGTGTCATCTGAAAACTGACTGAGGGTGCACTCGATCCCCTTGTCTAGATCATCATCTAAAGATGTTGAACAGGAGTGGCCCCAAAACCAAGCCCTGGGGGACACCACTCGTGACTGGCCACCAACTGGATTTAACTCCATTCACCACAACTCTTTGGGCCGGGCCATCCAGCCATTTTTTTACCCAGCAAAGCGTGTGCCCATCCATGCCAGGAGCAGCCAGTTTTGCCAGGAGAATGTTGTGGGAAACAGTGTCAAAGGCCTTGCTAAAGTCAAGGTAGGCAACATCTGCAGCCTTTCCCTCATCCAACAAGCAGGTTGCCCTGTCGTAGAAGGAGATCAGGTTTTTCAAGCAGGACCTGCCTTTCATAAACCCATACTGACTGGGCCTGAGCATCTGGTTCTCCTGCATGTGTTGTGTGATGATACTCAGAATGAGCTGCTTCATCAGCTTCCCAGGTACCGAAGTCAAGCTGACAGGCCTGTAGTTTCCCAGATCATCCTTCTGACCCTTCTTATATATGGGTGTCACATTGGCCAATTTCCAATCTGTCGGGACCTCCCTGGTCAGCCAGCACTGCTGGTAAATGATGGAAAGCAGCTTGGCGAGCACCCAGCCAGCTCCTTCAGCACCCTTGGGTGTATCCCTTCTGGTCCCATAGACTTGTGTGTGTCTGTGTGATGCAGCAGGTCACTGACTGTCTCCTCCTGGATTGTGGGGGTTCGTTCTCCCAGTCTCTGTCATCTGGCTGAGGAGGCTGGATTCCCTCAGTACAACTAGTCTTGTTATTAAAGACTGAGGCAAAGAAGGCATTAGGCACCTCAGCCTTTTCCTCATCACACATTGCCATGTTTCTTCCTGTGTCTAGCAGGGGATGGAGGCTCTCCCTGGACTTTCTTTTGTTGTTGACATACTTATTGAAACATTTCTTGAACACAAACCCCAAATATTTAAAAACATTTAGTAAATGAATTAGCAGAACAAATAAGATACTGAGCATTAAATCAGTGTAGCAAACTCACCTCATCAAGATAAAAGTTGAATAGGTCCCTCCTTGTTTCCTCACCAATATGCTCTCTAGACATAAATTTGGAGAAATTGTCTGATCTAATATGATAGAGAGTACTACACTTATGCTGGATGATCAGCTACCCCAAAACACTGTCCTTTTATTTATAGAATTAAAGGAGTGTTTTTGGCTATATTACAGCCTTGATCACTGATTTAGGGCACATGGGATTATGAAGGACAACAAAATAATTTATCTCCGAATTGTACATCTTGCACAGATGTAGGGATGGAAATGGTGTAAAAATCTTACTGCATCTTGCTCTACTGGTGGACATGGGGAAAGTGTCTAATTAGTAATTAATATCCTAGAATACAATGGTCTTATTTGAATAATAATATAAGAAAATAATAAGAAAAACATATCTTCTTCTTTAGGTGCATTCTTAAGAATTAAGATCAAAATACATGCATCTTTTCATCAAAAGCTCACAGGCTCTAGATACTGAAAGAAGTATAAATTTCTGAATTTAAATCTATTGTTCATTTTAGCATTATGCAGAGATACATCATTATTTAAGAGCTGTAGAAAGCCCCTGCAGTGATGATATTGATGATATAAAGCTGTTATGCAAAGATTAACCTGGGGTTTCTGAGAATGATAGATGTCCTATGGCCATTTTGGACCAGCTGTCATTTCCCATCTAACCTTGCAAATTGTTATTTATTCCCTTCACTGCTACACACCTTCTATAACCTGCATTCTTGAACTTGCTTGAAGTGAACTTAAAGGTTTCTGACACTGAGCACAGAAAATCCACAGTTGTCCAATTCCTACTCTTGCTATCCAGACTTTCTGAACCTCTTTTCTCCTCTGGGTACACTATTGGCCAAGAAACCTGCAGCTGGCATGAGTAAGAGCTATAGCATAAAGTAATTTATGACTGAACTCCTCCTAGACTTTTGTTAATAACCAGAAGAGTATCTGCCATTATATGATTTAAGATTCCTTAAGCAAACAGGATGAGATAAAGTGAACTCAGGAAAGTGTTTCTGGAAAGGCAAAAAGGAAATGTAACAGCTAAAAGTCAGGTGAATCGAAAGCTGAAAGAAATGTTTTATCAATGCCAAAAAGAAAACTGGAAGGACGATTAAAGGTGACCAGAATAAAGAAACTGTGATTATATGGAGACTTTGAGTGTAAATTAACTGAATATTCATGGAAAGCAGAAATACAATGTGTTCCTGAGGCCCAGCAAGCCTTGCCAACATGTTGCTGAAATTTTGTTATAGGGGATGGTTCTGTATATACCCAGCATGTCTTGCAGTCTGGAATATGGCCTCTTTTAATCTCAACTACTAAGACCTCACTGCCCATTGCTGTGAGAGACGAGAAACCAGGCCTGTGAGAAACTAAGACAAACAACCTGGGAAAGCAAAAGTTGAGGCTGATTGAAGAAATGCCTCAAACACTCGCAAGACAAAACTCTGAGTCACAGGGTGCATTCTGTGGAGGCTGAAGCTGATAACGCTGCCCGATGTAGCTGGGGGAGAGAGCCCTGTGGAGACAGGACGGCTCTGCCCTGGGGCACCTGGGCAAATTTCAAGGGCCATGTGTCCGGTGAATGAACTTTGCTTCATTATCCACAAAATGCATATTAAAGTTGACACCCCTCAATATGCTAACGAGGGCTGTCATGATCATGCTAATGACATCATCCCATGAAACACCTTACCCCTCCCTGTACATGGGATACGTAGCTATGTGGGTCGACCTAGGGGACGGACCCAAGGAAAATGGGTATAAATCAAAGGGGGGAAGAAAGGGCTCTCTCTCTCTCTCTGCCCTCCCCCCCCCCCCCCGACCATCTGGAGAAAGCAGTGAAGGGAAGAAGACGAATGCCAGCGAAGAAGACGGCCGCCTCCTGGAACCCTTGCCGGCAGGATCAGCGCAGGAACCCAGACCGGTGATCTGTATCCCCCCATTCCCTCTATCTCCCTCTTTTCCTTTTTCTATTAAGAAATGCAAAGCATATTATATTGCTCACCACAACTTGCTCTGTACTTGGCCAATTATCATGTGTTCAATTAGTGCATTGTAGGTAGTTAATAAATGCTTGAACTTGGAGACTTGTTGTCCGCTCCAATTGGGGATTTGTGAATCTGAGTCACTTGCCCCCCTCATCGGAGCGGGACGTGACAATTGCAAAGGTCTATCATTCTGGAAATTGCCTCATTCGATACTGAATCTCCGATTTTTCTCAGGGTCTATCCAGTTGTTTCTATCCTGTATTGTTATAATCACAGAATGGTTAAATGAACATTTGAAGGTCATCTGGTCCATCCCCCTGCTCAAGAAAGGCTACCCAGAGCAGTTTGCCTGGGTCCATGTCCATATGTTTTTTTAATATGTCCAAAGATGAAGACTCCACATGCTCTCTGGGCAATCTGTGCCAGTGCTTGGTCACCCTTGAAGGAAAAGAAGTGTTTCCTGAGGTTCAGATGGAACCTTGTGTGTTCTAGTTTGTGTACATTGCCTCTGGTCCTGTCACTAGGCACCACTGAAAAGAGCCTGGCTCTGCCTTCACACTCTCCTATCAGGTGTTTATATACATTGATCAGATCTTCCCTGAGCCTTCTCTTCCCTTGGCTAAACAGTCACAGCTCTCAACCTTTCCTCATACAGGTGATGGTCCAGTCCCTCAATCAACTGTGTGGGCTTTTACGGCACTGTCTCCAATACATCCATGTCTCTCTTGTACTGAGGAGCCCAGAACTGGAAAATGTACTCTAGATGAGGCCTCAACAGTGCTGAACAGAGGGGAAGGATCACCTCTTTGACTTGCTGGCAACACTGATAAAATTGAGTGTCGGAAACGTGATTGTTTAAGCCCCTTTTACATGTAGGAAGCACAAGTTTATCCTAATAAGAAATCAAGAAACAGTATTTCAAGACCCATGATGTCAACTTTAATGCAAAACCCATCTGCCACTCCTAGTGGGAATGGTGGGTCTGACAGATTAAAACTGAAAGACCAATGATTTTAAGGATAAGTGCAAAAATACTTTGCAGTGCTTCAGTGAACCATGGAATATATATTTTCTTTCTGGAAGATGTTGCTGTCATGCAATCTCAGTCCTGCTCAGTTATCTGCATATTCCAAGAGTATAAGCCAAATAGATTCTGTATTAATATTATGCTTTAAAAAGCAAACAGGGAGATCTATAACCCTATTCCTTTCCAAGAGAAGGATTCTGGAAAGCAGTTTCATGAAATTCCTTTTTGTTGGCACTTGTCCTATGGGATCTTCCTGGTAAAGATGACATGTTGGCAACATACACTGAAGAGGGCTGACATAATTCTCTTGTGGATGAACAAGGGTACAACTTGCAAGGCATCAGAAATAATTCTTTTGTTGCTCTCAGCACTGGAGACTGCCCTCCAAGAAAAACTGGAGCCAAATGGAAAGAGTCCTGAGGAAATCAGAATCAACAGAAGCCCAGAAAATGTAATTTTATGGTGTGCAGCCAAAGAAGAAAAGCCCAAGGGAGAACATGAGAGCAGTTTTAAATTATGTAGCACTGTTGTAAAGATGCAGGGAATAATCTGTTTTCCATGTTCAAGAGGGAGGTGACAAGAAGTAATGGTTTTAAATTGAAGCAGATTAGATTCTAGAAGTATGAACTAGCAGTAAGAATAATGAAGTAGTAAGTGGGTCTGCTTAAGAAGTTGTAGATTCTTCCTCATTACACGTCTCTCAAGAAACACCTATGACATAAGCTATTACTTTATCCTGACTGAGGAGGGTGGTTGTGGTGATGCCTCAAGAAGTTTTTGAGTTTTGAAGTCTATGTCTACCATTCCGTGAATCTATGACACAAGTAAAATAATCTTAGAAATTTTCTCACTTCCATTTCATTTTTTTTTACAGCAATGGTATATTAATCATCCTCATCTGTATGATAAGGCTAAATATGTTGTTTTCTAGAATGATATTAGTATGTAAGAAACTTTGAGTAAGAGTAGAAGCAACAGGAAGGGAGTTAAAAATACGTAGCAGCTGACACATCTCAGAGAGCTCTAGCCGGTTAGCAAGTAGCTGACTTTAAATATTCATATTTATGCTGTGAAAGACTCCAACCAAGCAGGACTTTGCTCTCAATTTGTCTTCAGACAGATATCTGTGTTGCTAGTCATCCTGATGGATCACTGAAGTACAACTCACTCAAATGAAATGTAATCAGAACTTGGATGATGTAACGCTTGTGTTACCGTGATCACTGGAAAAAGAGTCAAAGTTCCTGTGTGCAGTGCCAAGTATCTACAAACCATTATATATAAATAAGTTTTGCTTGGAAGAAGGCCTTCCAAAATTGTAGGTGAGGGTTCAGTGTATGGCATGTGTTCCAGCACAGGTGGAGACCTTTGAAACAGAGACATGTTTTAGTAGATAATTGCGGGAGCTATGGACACGCACACGACCAGTATGATCAAGCAATGTCAGTTTATTGAAGGTAAACAAGCCCTTTTATAGGTTTCTCCTGTGCACGCGAACGGTACGTGGTGCAATCCTTATGACTGGACAGTTAGCTTTGTCCACGCGCTTCAAGCCTTCTCACGATTGGATCACTCAAATGTCTATCTCCGCCCAACCCATCTCCTGGAGTTGGTTGCTGAGTTCTTTGTTCTATGTCCTTGCCGAGCGTGCACATGTGTAGGATTGCTCACGTGTCCATTATCTCCCAACAGATAATGATTTGCACTTTGAGTGTGGTGGCTGTCACCATGTAGAGGTGACTGATTCACATGAGATAACAAAGTCTACCAAAATTAAGTACACTGGTCCCAGCTAAAAAACTGGTTCCAACTCATATAACTACTAAAGTCCAAGTAATTGGAATAGTGGTGTCAGGAGAATCTTAACTAAGTTCATCAATGGTGCAAGAGTCCTGGTATGTTAAAGAAGATACATGCCACTCAATTCCATTATGTGCACAATGTATCTAACCTCGAGGTTTTATTTAGTTGAAGAACAAAAAGAAATGCTAAAATTTTAAAGTTCCCTATGCAATTCTAATGGTGTCAGTCTGGAACATAAAGTTCATGTCACAGTTTGGCTATGGATAAACACCGGGGCAAATACACATCTGGCAAAAGTGACAACCTTAGGCTTGTTAAAAGGACAGTCACATCACTGCCATTTACAGTAGTAATACACTCATGTAGCTGCTCTCAGCATGTGGTGGAGACAAAGTGATGGTTCAGTTCTAGCCATGGAGCAGTTCTGGCAATTTCTGATCATGCTGGTATTATACACAGAAATGGTTCTGGTTGTGCAGATTCTGTTCCCATGTGACTATTGGTGGGTTGGAAGAATTAATCAATGTGCGCTACTAAAACCAGAGTAGCCTTTAAGCACAGTTTGGTTTTAGAAATATTTCTTGGTCACAGTGTTACAGACATAAATTGCCGTTCTTTCTTCCACGTGTTTTCTTCCCACCCTGTTTTTATAACAACTTCTGGAAGTATATAACTACTCTTATCACCAGAAAAGAATAATCTGCTACCCGCTTCATCTTTCTATTAAGCTGTCATCAGGAGGAATGGTTCATTCATTTTTTTTAAAAGCAGTTTCATTTTCAAAACACATTTCCATATCTAAAAAGTCATGCGGCTCTTAATGTTAACACTTTGGCCCTGGGGGTAGGACTAAGAAGTAAATATGCTGTTTTGCTGCAGCTGATTTCAGGGCAGTCATTTTAGGTTATGACTACTCTGGCACATAGCAGATGGATGTCTTCCCTCAGGCTGTGAAAAAACTTCTCTGTAACTTTGTCAAACTAAGCTGGAAGAAAACAATTTAACTATGCCACATCTTCAGTGCAAAACTCACACTAGCTGAGGTCTTGACATCAAACCTCTCCCTTTGTATGTATTTACAATGTTTCAAACTTTTTCTTTCATTTGCCCCTCTGAAATGCTGGTATGTGCTGCAGAATAATTTTTCAAAAAATGAGTTATTCTGGGAGAATTGATCATGATTAAGTAGTGTTGAGATGTACCACTTGTCACTAATTACTTGCAGCACTGTTTGGTTGAGGCTAAGGGGCATTACATATGTCATCAAACTGGGCCAAACAACACATTGCCAAAATTTCTGTATTCTAATTAAACTTTCTCTGATCACTATGGAAAACCCCCATCATATAGTGATAACCAGACAAGGTGACATTTCATTATGAGCTTTCTTTAAAAAAAAAAAGTGTCAGCAAATGCTATTTCGACTCTAGAAGACATTCTTACTCACATCAAACATGGGAGACAGGAACTGAAGTTTATTTGTTTGATATTAGTCAAACTTCCCTCAAAGAGAATGTTCTAACCATGAAGTTGTAGATTGCTTTGGGTGGGATTTGGTGTGTGGAGGAAAATGGAGTTTCAGAAGTATTAAGGTCAGAGATAAAGAGAAAATGAGCACAAGCACCAAATCTGGTGCCTTCAGAACAAATTAGGGCTGATGAATTTCTGCATCTGTATACACTGACAGTCCTAGAAGGTTCCCCTTCCAATGCAGGTCCATAAACACCTGGCCACACATTTTCTTTGGCCAAGATCAGCTTGAAGTGTTCCATGCAAGTGGAAGATCTTCAGTAGGAGTGACAGAGTCAGCTGCTTCCTCATCTCCTTTTTTCACATGGAAATTTCCAGATGTCTCTTCTGTGCATGCCCAGAAGTGCTTGATTCCTAAGCAAGCTGAGCAGTGCAGAACTTGCCTTTTACTTCATCACCCTAGGCAAATTTAGGGCACTATCCAGAAGTACTGCTGGTGACCCCTGTATTCCTGTCAATGGAACATTCTTCATGGGAAATATGAAGAAAATTAAATTCCTCTGGGAGCTAAGACACACGCCGGGAAGGGGAAACTATAACTCCATTCCCTCGGACAGAAAGACCATGTTCATCTAGCAGTAAACATCTCTAAGAGTGTGCTAATGAGTATAGTGTCAGTATTTTAATAGGAGAGAATGTTCGCTGATAAATATGCAAAAGCCCTTGAATGTTTCCAAAATGACATCCTTGGATATGATACACAGCAATATGCCTGAAGATACTCATGCTGGTTGGACAAGAGCCATACTCTTTTCCCTCAAGCATAGAATACTTCTGAGCACATGATTTTAAGAGTGCAGGAACTTAGTATAAAAACCAAAGGTGTTTATTACAGTCAGACATACTCTGATTCTGATAGGAATGGAGTGTGCATTTTCAAGATCACACTTTTGAGGGTAAATGCCTAAATACTGCCTAAATCCTCCATCAGGTCTTCCTAGATCTGATCACATTAGTGCTCTCAGCTGCATGTTTTTTCAAAAATGTTGAAAAATAATTTAAGAAGACACAGGAAAAAAAAAAAAAAAAGAATGATGGAAGGAGGTCTTTGCAGGGAGAGTGTTAAAGAGCTTTCAAACAGTATATGAAGAAGTAACTTGATGAAATTTGTAAATACCCTCATAGACAGAAAATGCCAGTCAAAGAAAGACTCTGTCAGTGTCATAGAAAGCTGACAAAGGCGAATTACCAAAATCAGAATCAGATGCATGCAAATGATAGATTTGGGATACATTTTTGATACTGAATGTGTTTATTGATTGGACAGTCTACAGAGGCACTTTCTTTTCCATCTCTTGACATCTCCATATTAATGCTATTTACCTTTTGGAAAAATGTTTTAGTTGAACACAGCTTATATTTTGTCAAACACAAGGTATAGAAGTAACTGGAAGTAATTAAAAAATACCAGTCTAATGGTCTATTCTGGTTTTAAATTTTAGGAATCCCTCATCTTCTCTGTGTTTTCCTCATTTTATACTGAAAAGCTCTAAGCCTATGCAGTACAGAGGATTAATAACAGTATAAAATCATTAGCAAAAGCCATATATAGTAGTTTTGTGCACTCATCAAATTACTCTGAAGTAAATCTCTTTCCACTCTGACAACATAATATTTAGTGAAGAGATATCCTGTCCCCAGTATCCCACTGATATGTCACTGAGTGTGGATTCAGAGAATGGGAATTTAGATTTGCCCTGAATGAGGCCCAGAGCACTAGGAAAATTAGAAAAGTTTTTCCTCAGATTCATAATACCTCGTATACTTTTTATATATGCAGATTGTGCAGTTGTGAAGATGACACTGCAGTGCAGATCTCGAATTCAGGTTTCCGGTGCTGAACAATGATAAATTTAATTTGAGCAATGGCAGTCCATCTGATCAAATTTAGTTAAAGGAGTAGAAGATGCAATAAACCTTTGAAAGCCGAATAACTATTCTCAGTACTCAGTCTGGACTTGGGTATTATGATCTAAATCCTGTAACCGTTATTCAGGACATTGATGAAGGTGGTTTGGGTTATTAATGGAGCAGTTGGTTCTCAAGACACCTGTGAAGAAACAGCTTCTGGAAAGCTGCTGCCCATGCTCCTAGGGTCTTGGCTGTCGTCATGTGGCAGGTGGCTCCTTTCCTTTCTCCTCACCTGTTGGAAGTCCAATGCTAAAGTCTCAGTGCCCATGCCTGGCCAGCCCTCATCCCTGCCCCCACTTCTGCGTGCCCTGCTCTCAGAGCCACTTTTGCTTGCTTGAACAATCTGTTTTCCTAAACCAAGACTGACTGTCAGGTATCTTTGAGACCTCATTTATAAATCCATCCTCTTTTTCTCACCATAATGATCGTATTTTGATGTATTAGTTGTTCTGGACTGGAGATAAATCACTCGAACAAATAAAGACTCGCCTTTCATTCAAAAGCTCTGGGGTCAGTCTGCACACAACTGGTGTGTCTGTCACAGTGTTGTCTTGACAGGAAAGCTCTTTAATAGATCTGTGGCTTATACACAAAATTTCACTAATTTTCCAGTACATCTAATGGTCACTCCAAGCAGCATAACCCAGGAAGGCAGAAAGACCTTTTTGCTGCTGTAAATCATGTCCATGTGGAGTTTTTGTCAGCTTAGTGGTGTATCAGTAGGGCAGCTAGTCAACCTGTGCGGAGGGGTCCTGGGCAGTCATGTACAACACCTGGTTCAGGGTGTCAAAAGTCTACTCTTAAAATGATAAGGTTAATCTGCCCTTGCAAACTTGGGTATGCTTTAAATACCTTTACATCCTTTATTTACAGCCTCTCATGGAATTTTTCTGAGGTAAAACATTTGCCAGGTTGAATGATCAGGATGCAGGAACAATTTTCCTGGGTTCAAATCGCACAAATTATCTCTGTTCCAGACTTGTGGTTTTACAGAGAAAGGTTTCCCTGGCTATTTATCATCCAATGTCAAGTTGAAATACTCACATCTAACTGATTTATGACAATCCTGTTCTGCAAGTTTGGCTATAGATTTCAGGAAACTCACAAAGCATGATAGCAAACGGACACCACAAAAAATGGGTATGGTAGAAAATGACAGTTAAAAAGGACAAGTGCATAATGACCTACAATTTCAGCCTGTGGGCTTTGCCAGGGCATTCTGATAACAGAAGGCAGCTCCAGACATGACCAGTTGTTTAGTGACTAGTTGTGGTTTAACTACATCTGGCAGCTAAGCCCACAGTTCAAATGGGGTTCCGTTTCCTTAGTGGAAGAAATCAAATTTAAATACATGAAGGAGAGGTGGCAGAAACACTTCTGGGCATACATACATATTGTCCATGTGAACTGGTCTAAGCCAACTTGAGAGGAAGATATTTCTAGGTATTTTTTCCTTAATATTGTCCTGGGTTTTGGCAGGGATAGAGTTAATTTTCTTCCTAGTAGCTGGTAGAGTGCTGTGGTCATTAAGTGGGATGAAATATAGCAATGTATGATCCAATGTGCATCGTTCTTTGCAGCTGCAAGACAAGCATCCCTTGAAGCTTAAGACTCACAGGGAAGTATAAATGAGGTTTTTCTATATACTGCATATCCCACTGCCAATAAATATCCTTTTTCTTTTAAATATCTTACAGGTTTATCACAACAATCTGCTCAAATCTAAATGCTCATTTCAAAGAGTTATAGAAACCATTACTAGTCCTTTCCGATATTTACTTTCCCATATTTTTTAGGAACACTGAGGTAAATCTTCTGATCTTCCGCAGTGTAGATTAGTTTATTCTGGCAACACTTGTTCCATCTGTCACTGAATACAGCTTGCTTTTCATAAGGTCTGAATTAGCATTAGGTTTTCTATTCAGTTCACCAACTTACACTTTTTAACTGGTTGTATATATTAGCACAAATTATTTTTTTAAAGTGTCTTTCTTTGGGTAATGTGTTTTACCTCATAAATCCGTAATGCTGCACCTCATTTGCTCCATGGTACAAACAGCTCAGCTCCCTTTACAGAAGTCTAGGTGCAGTGCCTGGGCAGCACCACCTGCCACAGGAGAGACCCTGCAGAACTTGTGGGCTCTGAAACACATTGAACAGCTCCACTGAAGCCATCTGTGTAACAGTAAACATATGTTTAGATTTTTTTTTTTTTGAATTGTCCCAGAAAGTTCAGTACTTTGGAAGACCAAGTCCAGAGCATTTTGGTTTACACCACACAGCTGAAGGGAAACACTTGTGGGGTAGCAGCATGCACAAGTGGTTGAAGCATTGATCTTGGCTCTTGGAGGCATTTGCACTTTCTGTAGGGAGCCTGGGTGGCAAATAGAGGCAGGGAGGGCAAGACTTTTTATCCTGGCTGCCAGTAACACAGAGTCAGAGAAGCCACTGTCATTGCCACCACTGCAGTCATGAGAAGGGACCCTAAATGGTTATCATCTGGACCTTAAAATGACCTCCCGCCCAACCTAGCAATCATTAAACCTAATGCTGGATCGTGCATAGCAAGGAAGAGGAGAAGATATTCTTGTATTTTCTCTCAAAAAGCTGCAGAGAAGTGACAGTAGATTTTTGTCACCCAAAAAACATTTCAGTGTTCACTGCAATACATGTAAATCTGATATGCTGGGTTGCTCCATTGACTCAAGATATTTTTCTGGACCAAGAAGAGGGAAGAATATCTCTTCTCATATTCATTGCTGTGATCATGCAATGGGGAGGAGGCAAAGGCAAGAAGTGTCTGACTTCCACAGGCTCAGTGTGCCTAATATTGGACCTCCAGAAAATGTGGATTGATTTTCAGGTGAGTTGTGGTGCTGAAACTACTGCTTACCATGTGATCTAATATCTTCTCATTAATCATTTATTTCTTAGTCTATGAATGGCTGGCTCTTTTTTTTTTGTTTGTTTGGGTTTTTTTTGGGTAGGTCCTGAACCACAGCATAATCTCTTAGAGATCACCATAAATAGTAACATATAGTAGTGTAAAATATCAGCTCTTAAAAATCAAGCTATTTTAACTTAGATAGCCAATTTAAAAGTACGTGCCTATTTCTAGGTGTCCAGATGAAAAGGACTGACATATGCCCTTTCTTCTGTTACACTTCCATGCACCTAACAATCCAAGCATATAATAATATACAAAAGATTTTAAATGTACTTCCTAAATTTGCATTTCATTTGATCCATTTTCTCAATTAAACCAAGTTATTTTATGCTAGACAGTACAGAAGTTCATCTGAACCACTGAATTTTGTATAGACTCTTCAAAGCTATTTACTTGATATTTTTACATCCGTGAGCAAATGCATTTCACAAAGTGACAGGCAATGTTATAAGAACTGCTTTCCCAAGCTTACTTCCAATCCCAGACTTAAAGGATCAAATGTTTCAAACATAGTAAGTCAGGTTTTATTTTGTTAACTATATTTTTTCAGAACCCAAAAATTTGCTTAAAAAAATGTTGAATCACCATAGCCATTGTATGATCATAACTGCATATTTAGTATAAATTCTCTTCTATTGTATGCTATTCTATTCTGATATCAGTGTCATCAAGATAGCATATGAATGCTAACAGTGCAGTAAATGGCATAATATTTAGTACATATGGGTAGTTACACATGTTTTGCTCATAAAATAGACATATCAGGTGTGTTTCATCTAATCAAATGCTGCATTTGTGATGCATGTGTATAATCTGAACAGGGCCCTTAGACTTGTTTTACAATCAGTGAAAGAACAGTAAATGGGCATGATTCATCTCATTCTAATTCAGATGTCTACAATAAATCATACGAATTGCTCCAGACATAGATTTTTCCCTCCTTAGTGCTAAAAGGTTAGAAGGATGATGACAAAACCTTATTGCCCATTTCACCACAAATCTTCTGCTATAGTATGTTCTATTACATGTTGGTGAGGCATGAAATAGCAAATGGTGGCTTGATTCAAAATGCAGTGATGCATTTCAATACCAGTCCTAGTGATAGAAGCAAACAATTATTTCTCAGTGTTACTGACTTTGAGTAGTAGTTTAAATAGGATCATTATGCAATAGAGTATGAATTGACTTACAGCCAGGTATTACATCAGGTAGCTCATAAAATATTGCTGAGCTGCAGTTAAGAATAAGCTACGTACTTGCACTCATTATTGTTGGTTTAGTCACCCTTTTATGGGAGATGACAGCCTGGATCAAGTGTGCTGTGTAATGGTACTCACAAGCTAAGGATGGCTTTCCCATACCCGCAGGGGAATTTTAGGCACTGAATTACACATTCAGGTTTCCCTGGGGGAAATTAAGTGTTTAAATAATGTTTAAACAGAAAGTAAAAGAGGCAGACTCCCTTGCTCAATCACTTAAGCCCATTACAACTGATCTTCTACCTGCTTGAAGACTGGGATTGAACCAAGGTATTTCACAAACCTACTGAGTGCTCATCACCAGATTGTTCATTATTGTTTGTAGCTTGTACTCACAGCAAATTTCATTACAGCTTGTTTCTTTCCCAAGAAAGATGGTATTTTTCAACAGAAAATAATTAGCAAAATTTTTGGAATGTGTTCTAGTAAAACAGAACAGTTCTTCAAGCTACAGGAACTTTTCACTTTATTGGAGTATTGAGCTGACTCACTGAAAATACTCTAGTTTTTGAAATGTTTTCATTCATGTTGATTTTTGGAGAAAATGGCTGATAACTTGGAGTGGGGGTGCACCGTGAGTTTTGCCCATGTGAAAATGCAGAATATGAATGCTCAGAAACTTGCAATAACAATCTCCGTTAAAATGGATAACTGGGGGCTAAACTCACAACATTTAGATCTGCAAAGAGTCTCTAAAAATGTATTTTTGCTGCTTTTCTATTTATTTAGATGCAGCTCTGGTAAGTTTCTAGTTATCTTACTAAAGGTGAATTAAATGTACTGCCACAGTGATTTATTTTCAAAAGGTCATATTTCAGAATTCATTAATAAAAGATTGAAACTTAGAAAAAGAGTTACTAGGACATTTTCATTTGTGCTTTGGGAAGGAAGTAGTTGGGTAAATTCACAAAGTTATCCCCTACTGTAAAAATACAGTGAAAAGGAGGTGTTCCTGCTAGAATAGAAAAGTCATATGATTTTTGCCCAATATGCTCTACTTGTAGTACAAATCAAAGTATAGGCAAACTCTAGTGAATGTGCTGCTCACAAGGATGTGTGAGGAAATGCCAAGCAGTGTGTAGATTTTTTTTTAACCGGCAATTAATTTTTTTCTCTTCTAAAATCAGATGACAAAATTGCAAGGTTAAATAGTTTATTGATGTACCTGTAGATTTATAAGTATTTAGGCCTTTAAGCCCAAATCCTTACAGGTTTCTTGTACAGCAGAATCCTGAATGAGATATCATTGCAAAAAAGTAAATGGATTTCTCTTTCTGATTGTATAGCTCTACTTCCAAAGCAGGTATATCACTATTTCAGTAGTTAATTTTTTTTTTTTTTTCCACACAAATCAGAAGGTATAGAAACCAGTGCTAAAAAAAGCCAGACCCTCTCCTCCTCACAATTTTCTTTATGCCATTAATGCTTACTGAATTTTTAGACTATACATATAAACTTTAGAGAAAATGGCTTATGTCCCAGGAATGTAACTGCTAGTTCTCTCTCCAGCTAACAGCAAGGATTTAATTTAATTTTCCTTTTCTTTTTTTTTCTGAGACGTTACTCCAATTTATTTAAATAGAGCAGATTATGAGGCTATTCAAGTTACTTTTGTTCTCTTCTGCTGCTGGTCTAATGAATGGCAGCAGTTAAAAACACCACTAATGAAAAAGATGGAAAAAACTGCTCCTCAAGTTTAAATGAATACATTTGCTATTAATTATTTTCTCTCTGCGTTTTCCCTCTTCCTTACCGAAAATGCTTTCAAGAAGACCATGTTCTGATTCTTCAAATTCCAAAGAATTTCATTTTCCTCCTTACTTTGCCTTATCTGCTCTCTCCTGTCCTGTATGATTTCTGAATCACGGAAAGGGAGAGGGTGATGAATTTTAGGGGCTGAAGCTAAAAAGAAGAGGGCTGAACTGGATGAAAAGGCTTTTCCCTCTGCTCCCTTCTCAGAGCCCAGGGAAGGTGCCAGCCCCCAGCTCTTTCCCTGCCCAGCCTTGCCAAATGTTGGCACTTCTGCCCATCACCAAATTCCCAGCCCAGAAACCCTTCACCACCCCTTGGGGCCTGGAGGAAATACTGGGAATGGTTGTCTGCTTTGGACACTTATTATTGCTCGTCTTCACTTGTGCTCATCTCCCTACCTCTCAGGGACATTGTTTTTAACTTCTTGACAGTGGTCCCTATTTCAAAATTTTCTTTCTCTGTGAGGCGTTTGCATGCTCACACTCAAGACTCCTCTTTTGATTCCACATCTCAAGTCAGAGAAAAGGCTTGAAATCTCGTGAGGTGCATCTTTGCTCAAATTTTAGCTTTATCCAATTAATTTGCTGAAGTGATCAGTGCAGGTTTAAGTGTCCTCATTCTTCCCTCTTAGCATGTGGCTCCAAAGCTGGCCAAAGCCTCTCCACATCTCAAACCATGCAGGAGGTAAAGCAGTACATCGTATCACAAAGCCAAGATAAAGTTTCATTGTCTTCAAGGAATGATTTACCAAAAGCTAGGGAAATATCTCTGATATTCTCATTTATCTACAGGATACCACAAGATAGACCTGTCAAAATATTCAAACATACTCCTAAACCCAGATGAACTGAATAGGCAGAAGCAGGTGCAGAAGTATCTTACTGAATCAGAGCTGCAAGTACAGTATATTTAGAACAGACAATATTTGCTATATACAAAGATCTACTTTTCTGAAATGACTGTGTCCACACAAAGGTAAAGAACATCGATATTCAGTCTGTAACATGATTTATTAGTCACTGAGAATATTCCCCCAGCGGAGTTTGTTGCACTGCTCAAGAAAACAAGGAAGAGACATTGTTACGTTAATCCCTTGTGGAAAGAATTCTTTAAAATGAAAACCTCATTGAACAAAAGTGTCAGAAATACTTATCATAAACAGAAGAAACCATTACTTTTGTCCTAAAAACCTTATTAAAAATACCTTTACTAAGGCTTTCAGTAATTTTGACTTTTCAGTACAAATGACCTAAATAAAACACAAGCATGCTAGCTAGCTTTTACATCCCTCCTGTTAAATATTGTACAAAAAAGACATATTGATGAAGTTTAAAGTTTAAGCTGAGACTGAAGTTATTGACCCAAACAGTTCATACAGCTATGGTATTACTTTCAAAGGTGCTTCCTTTCAGTTTGTAGAGTAGGACACCCAATATAGAAATATGTTTTATTATCTCACAGCCAACCAAACAGAGAAAAAAGTTATTACTTTTTAAATTTGTTGTCAGGAACAGGCCTGGGTCATCGTTAGCAACACCATAAATGTTCAGCAGCATGAAGTCAGTCTGCATAAGGACAAAAATAGAGCTTCCTTCAGTATCAGGGGCCTTCTCTATAATAACTAGATAATAACTATAATAACTATAATAACTAGAGGTCTTGGTGGTTAATTCCAGTTACATCTTTTGAAATGGGAAAGTGCAATTGTAACTAATAGTCCCCTCAACTTCATTGCCTTCCCTAGAGCAATGGAGAAGGTAGCCACCCATAATAGTGTTGTATGGTCCATGTTAGAAGGCATCTTCTCTCTCTCTCTCTCTCTTTCTGGTGAGACAGTTCATACTTGGACATAGCTTGTCCTCTCCCAGTGTGTGTGCAAAGAACTCCTGGCACAGCAGTGTGCACACCAGCAAACAACATGCGGGAAAAATGAGGACTGTCCAGTTCCTCCTGTGTGGGAAGGCAAGAGAACATTGAAACTTAGAAAAAACCCACAAAGAAAAACAAAAACCACAACAAAAAATAGTTATTTTATGAAACTTATGGCCTTTTTGGAATGAACAATTTAAGAAAGCTCATGCAACATGTTAGTTCCTTTTATTTTTCCAGTTTTGACAGTGATGACAGAAACTAATTGTCTTTTCTACACAGTCCTGCAAAACTGAAGATGAAAGATTAAAAAGCCTGATACGAGCCATAATGTGATTGCAACCTAAGCAATTTGAATGTTGGGGTCCAGGCATTGGACCTGTGGTAACATATTCTTGGACCTGTAGACTCCCTCAAGTACAAATACAATGTCCTTTGGCAGTTTATGTATTTCTACTAAAAGTCTAGGAGTAGACTTTCCTTTTTTCTGCTTTTTTTCAAGAACTCTGAAGGCTCTAAAACAGGTTTTCATAACACCTTTTAGGAGTGAAGGAGAAATGAGAGTGTACATTAGCAGAAGCTTCTCTGAAGCAGTGTGATCCCAAGCTCCGTCCGTCAAGCAACTCTCAAGTCTAATGTTTAAAATAATAATAATGTACCTGCAAGACTGTTTAAATGATTGTGGTGATTGTCGTTACTATTAGATCAATGCTACATCACACATAGTTTAAACAAATTACTGAACAGTAAACGCACTTCTAGCTTTATATAATACACTTAACGGTGTGGAAAATTTCCCCGCAATCATGCAAATATGTTATATGCACAAACAAACAGGGAATCACTGCATTATTGAAATTGCTGTTCATTTGGATGGTGCTGTTTCCCTTTGAAGAGCCACCCAGATGATGCTGATTTTCTTTCAAGGCAGGTGGGAGATGACAGAGAGCACAAGGGGCAGAAGACGCTAATGCTCTGCAGCAGCATGGCCAAGACAGGGGATCTTGGCCCAAATACATACATGGGTATAAACTCAGCCCTTTGAAATCCAGCTTCAAGAAATATTTCTGAAGGTAAGAATAATCTTCTTATTGTATTCCTCAGCAAGATCACCCCTGGCATGCTAATTATGTCTGTAGCTATTTCCAAATACTTACCTGCTAGGAACTGTGCACAAACATCCCCTCTCTCTCTTTTACCTCTGCACATACCTTTAAGTTGGGTATGTCATGTAAATTCATCTCCAGATGGTAGTGGTATTTGGACAGAAGGTTTGGGCCCCAGTGTGGCAAATCACAGTCACATGCCTACATTGACTTTTGTGAGACTATCTACATGCTTAAAATGCAATAAATCTGTTAAGTGCTTTTACTGGATAGGGAATGCTGCATATATCATACCATTACCAACTCCTAAACTATCCAGTTTCACTTAGGCATCCAGTTTGCTCATGCAGTCAGTGTTTTAGACTGGATGATGGGATTACAGTAGTCATCACAATGTATGTAACAGGTGATACATTATTAAATCCCAGAGCTTTGACATTTAATTTTCTGGAAGCAGTTTCAGGTCCACAGTGCTCTGGAGTACAGTCAGGGCTGGCTTCCTGATGGTTTGGAAACTCTCAGCTGGAACGCTCTGATTTAATGACTGAATATTTTCCCCCTTAACCTATTACCATAAGTTCAAATACAATAAAATCTTGAAATGCTGAACCGGATGGTAGTTACAGCACAATGTTAATAGTCCTGATCAAAAATGCTGCATTTTAAACAAGAGTGACATGCCAAATAAATAATTAAAAAAATTATCCATAGGTATGAGTGTACGCCTTATCTGTACACAGATATTACTCACCAGATTGCAACTATCTTCAAAGAAACTTTTTGAAATTTTAGGTTTTGTGTGGCTTATAGTTACATGTGATGATGCAGTGGCAAAACTACACAAAAAATATGTATCATCAGCAGCAAAGGGACTCAATGTTCCAGTTTGATTCCAGCAATACTTCGTCTTTACATGGACTTCTATAGTTTTTTCCTAGACTCACTATAGATTCTTCCTTCAGATCCAGATTTTCTTCATCTGTACTATTCCAACTGAAAGACATACTAAATCACCTACTTTTCAGCCTTTAGAGCTATTTAAATTCAATAGGCTTGCAATATCTTCATTTTTTCCCCTACATTTATAGGCCGTTTTTATTTTCCAGTGAACTGCTTATTCTAGCCGTGTAGGAAACAATATAATCAAGATCAGATGCTCCAAAACATTAAAGAAAAAATTATTTCTATCGTATTCCTTTATGGGCTTTGATTAACATAGAAAATTTAGTAACTAGTAAATAAGAAGTCTGAATATTTTAGAAACATTTCTTCAAAATACATCCATTTATTTTCAGATACAGAGAATTAAAGCAATATGGAAAAGGTGAGAAAAACACTGAACTGTAAACTATTTTGTTAGTGTCCCACACAAGAAGACATTCAATGCCCTGTCAACCTTGCTGTTGTTAGGATAATTTAATGAAGTTGTGCTTCTGTGGTTCTGTTTCACTGCTATGATTTCAGAAGCCTAGAAACTTTAAAAGTGGAGTTGTGACAGGCAAAGAGAAAAACACCAAGGCTACTAAAAAGACTATTTTATCATGTTATAAATGTTAAATATCATAACCTGAGTTACTGAGTAACTGATGTAACTCACTGAACAGGTAAACAAGTCCCAGAAAATTCTTTGAGGGGCAAAACTTGCACCTAATAATCTGCTTTGATTCGAAAGGCCAGTCAAAGGAAAAAAGAAAGGAAAAAAAGAAGAAGAAAAAGAGCTGAAACCTATGAAGTCACAGTAGTAACTCAGAAGCAAAGGTGACACATGCAGGCACAGACTGGAACAGTGAGCTAAACAACTTGCACTTACCAGGGCCATATTTTGTAATACTTGATAAGCCAACTTGTGTGCTGACTGTTAATGAATTAATTATTTTTAAATGACAAGGTCAGTGGGTAGAGATAAGACGTTTAATAGACTAATTTGACTAATTCATACAGCTGGGAAAAGTAGACAACCTTTTCAGATCTGAACAAACCCTTATATGTTGAAATCTTACAGTTTTGCGGCTATTCTGTAGGGTTTAATGACAATATTTCCTCCACTCGTAAAGTTTATCTTGAGTATTCCCTTAGACTACTATGGTTAAAATAACACCATCATAAATGTTTTATGAATATTTTTCTATGTAAAGTGTTACATTATGACTAGTGATTCCAAACACCTTAAACTCCTTTTTCTGTATGTGTGAGACCCTATGGGACTGGCAGATGCCACGTGATAGCAGGAAAAGACAGGGCAGTCCTTCAATCCACAGTTTGGGAATGTGCAGCTCAGCCCTCCCCCAATGAAACATGTTCTCTTCTTTCCTGTGTCATGGATTCTGCTGTAGATTAGCATATCATGGAGTGGGATCACAAAACAGACCTCCACAGGGCTGCAAATAAATAGATAAAAGGCCAATTTGGGCTCGGAAAACAAGATGGGAGCTAATAGCAGGTGTGAGGAAGTGTATCCTAAATGTTTTAGGTTCATCAGATCTCTGAATAACAAGAGTATTGTAGCCATAAAACCTCTGGTCCTAGTGAAATATTATCTTCACCCAATAAAGTGATAAGTGAAGTCTTGAGATAAGACAAAGTGGTCGAGAAGAGAACATGATGCAGATAAATCTGCAGTGTGGTGAACACAAAAACTGTGAACATCTCTCAAGAACACTGGATTTTTCAACAGAATTATTTTTCACCAGTCTTCTGTATTAGCTGGCAAAGTCCTTATAATATTGCTTGATTACATCCTGCTACTAGAAATCTTGTAGATTAAGTGTGGACAACAAGCAGTCATTCTCCTACCCCTCTTGAAATGAGTGAGAGTGGATCCCTAGCAAGCACAAAGTTCTTCTTGGCACTCATAGTGAGACCAGCACTGAGCTCTTTCAGGACTGAACATCCTTCTTGGGGCTGTCTTGGAAGCAGGAATTTTGAGAAAAAGTCATATCCCTGAAACATATAGCTCTTTTAAAAACAAGTTTAGTAATTTCCAGTGATGCACACTGTGAATTCACTTGTTTGTTTGCAAGAATATGTACAAAGGTTAATTCAAAAGTAGTTTTCCTCCAAAAGGACCTTTTATGTATCTCTCCTGACTGTAACAGCTGCAGAAGTGAGTGCCTGATCAGACATCTGTAGATAGGATAAAAATCAGTAGTTATCCCCGAGTCATCAGTAAGTCAGTCTATTTTGGTCATTAACTTACAGTTTCCATGAATTCACACACAGTGTCAGATCCCCAAAGCCTGCCACAGTCATTCTATCTTCTAAGTACCAGAGGACTACATTTTTTAAAAAACTACTTTTGTCTCCACACATTTGGTTCATCTATGTACAAATCATCATAAAAAAAGCCAATGGCACAGTAATGAAGAATATTTTTTCAGAGAATCCCTCCTCTACAAGCTCTAACCTTTCAAAGAGTGGTGCAGATCTTCCTCTTATATTAGCTTGACACTGGTGCAATTCCAAAACAAAGCCACTTCTGAGTTGTACTTTCACAAAGGAAGTGAAATCAGGCCCATCTATTACAACCAATAAAATCTGTGCATAGATAATACATTTTTCTTGGGAGAAGACCCTCCCTTCAAAAACTTGTCTTGAGCGTGTTCTCAATGACATTGACATCCCATTCTGCCACTCTGACTTCCACGTTTGTGCACCATTGGAGATGCTTCTGGGAGTTCCCACTCATCAGGTTGTAGAGAAAGGGATTAATGTTGCTGCTGGTAGAGCGGGGGCAGATGGAGATGTAGTAGCTCACGTAGAAGGTCAGGGCTGGCTGAGAAACCTGAAGATGAGCTGGATAACATGGAATGGGGCAATGCTTACCGCAGACATGATGATCAGGGCAAGCACTGTCATAGTGAGCCTCATGACTCTTTGCCTGGGGATACTGGTGGTGTAACTACAAAACAAGGGAGGATCCCTAGCATGGAAAGTCAAAGTGGGATAATGATGGCATGGACTGAGTGTACTAATGAATGGCAGTTATTTGAGACCAAATTCACCTACACTGCAAGCAAAGGCCATCTCTCAACGGCTTCAGTTTTTTGTTGTTCGCACCTTATTGTTTCTTCTGCTTAGGCTGAATTTGATCCTATGCCACACACACACATGAGCCACTGAGAGTTGTTTACATATGTCTGATGAAATATTGACAATTATTTTCATTAGAAATGCTTACTTTTTTTCAACATGAGAGCTATATTGGTTTGCATCCCTTTTCATCTATGACTATATTTTTTTGCTAACAGCTGGAACAGAAATATCCAGTTAAAACATTACTGTTATGAGCTTAAAGGAGACTTAGAGCAAAGAAGCATGGGAAGTAAAAAACACACTAAAATGGAAATCAAGTTCCTTTTTCACAGAAAATTGATACAAGATGAAATCCAAAGCACATAGTCCTAGAACTAAAATAAACTGATCAGGACATGCCATCACGGAAACTGGGAAATTGTATTTTATCCATTTCATGTGTCAAATTTTTTATTGCCTAGACTTCCCTGGGCTGTGAACAGTGGCTAGGGATCCTTGTGGGGCCTGAAGTCCCCTTCCCACAGGAGGGCCAATGCAGTCTGGAGGTACCCGAACCAACTGCTCCCTGTTACATGGCAGCTGGCACCAGACCTGGCACCCACGTTCTCCTGGGGTTTCCTAATCCTTGAACTGAGAGCTTGGAGCCTTCCCACAGCCACAAGTGCAGGGCTGGGTTGGGGATTTTTTATTGTGCTCAGATAAGCTGAGGACTTTAGCCATAACTTTCTCCACAGTGTTTCTTTCTTATTTTGGGTTATTTTGCTCCCTCCCCTGAATCCCATCCATAGTCTCTTTCCTGGCAACATAATGCAATGTCTGAAGCACTGAAAGTTAGATGATTCAGTGCCTAAATGTTGTTTTAGGACTGTTCCTTTTGGCCTGTTACATATAAAACCTTTACAGTCTGCGCAGAGCATGTGAAATAGGAGGAAACATGACTAACACTTTACCTTCTTGCTTTCTTGTTTTGCTGATACATGTTGAACATGTAGCACAAAATAAAAATATAACAAGTAAGTATCAGAGGTAGAGGAAAAAAGAAAGTTGTTATAGTAAGATAACGTGTATACCTGTAAAACAAAAATGCAGAAAGAACAAACAAGGTGATTACACAAAGACCATCTCATAACTGTAAAAAAATATAAATGACATTTTTCATAAAGTGGTCTCTGATTTGCAATTCTTGATTAGAGATACACAGATCCTGTTTTAGGTAGCAGCAAGTACCTAGAACTGCAAGTACTTTTAAGTACTGAAGTCTGTGTTCAGCACTTCTAGGAATACTGTTGACTACAAGAAGATAACTACAAAATATACCTCTCGGCTGTCCAAATTCTGTAGGTATGTGCTTCTTCCATTACCTGTATAATTAGCGAAAATTCTTGTAAAAGTTTATGCAGGACACAGTCTAATTAGTCATCTGATATTTTGCTACTCTGATAGTAGACCAGTGATGACCACCTCCTGAGCACAGTTTTTTCAAACATTCTTGTGTCATTAGTGTAATCTAATCTACACCATCTTTCTGAGTTGCTGATATTTTGTTATAATTCAAGTTATTTTGTTTCTATTTATTCTTTATCAAGTGGAAAACTTCTATCAAAGAAGGAAATTATATTGGTTTGCTATAATTTGTTCCTGACAAATAGAGGTTTTTTTATCACTTTACAGATTGAGACCTTAATAATCTGTTAAACTTTCTGGTTATTGAAGTTCATTGTTTTTTACTTTATCTACCAGAGTCTCCTTTTACTTGTCTTCATACTTTTCTGTGTTAAATCATCTAATGTGAAATTAAACAAGCCTCTGACAATTGATCAGTCCACCTGAGAGAGGATGGACTAGACTGAATTCCCCAAATCATTTCAAACCTGTTTTTCTCATATTTTTTTCTCACAAATTCAAGCTATTGGGGGTCTCATGTCCTTCACAAGTTATTGAAAATAATCAGTCATATTTCAGGAATTGTTTTCACTAATAATTTAATTCTTCAGCAGTGAATTTGAACAAGCTTTGCTGATATTAAAATATTTAACTTCTGTACTGTTACACATTTTGTCTCTTTTTCTGGTGCTCCAGAGCTAATTAATTCCATTAAAAATCTGGTTGCAATTGAATTGGAGAAGGGCAGGGGAAGGGAGGCTGGAGCAGAAATTATTCAAATACACTCTTTTAGGCTTTGTCTGCATTAATAGGTAGTACAAATGAGTAGTGAAAATCTGCAGAGTGAATTGCTTGGTGCTTAGGACATGACACATTATGCTCATGTTAGCGTGTTTAACTTCAAATTTTCTCTAATTGGAACCTGTGGATTGAGGACACAACAGTGGTTGGAGTCCATTCATTGAGTGCCTGGAGCACTTCTTCCAGTCTTAGTTCAGAATACAGATTATGTGCTCTGAGACTGCTGAACTCAACTGTGGTAACTGGAGACAATTGGAATACTCACTCCAAAAATACCTTCCTTATCCAGATGAACATGTTAGTATAAAAACACCTGGTATCAGCCAAAATTTGCTCTCTGTTACACAAGTTTATAGAATTTTCTTTTATGTCCCTTGCTAGTCATCACTCAACAAGCTAGTTTGAATTCAACAAATAGGCAAAAATCTGCTTGGCCAAGAGATACTGGAAAGTCATGTATGCAGTTTGAGGAGTGTTTAATCTTTTCTGTGATCTATATGTTCCAGACATGGTAGTATGCCAGGTCAGAAAGAGCAATGACATTCCATCTGTGAACAACAGTTAACCTAGATGCTACAAGAGAAGAGAAACAAGAGGTCCTTCACTGTTACATTCGCTATGTGGAAGCCATCTTGCTGAACTTGATTGTGCTGGGACTGCCTCTATATTACCAATACAATCTGAGATGCAGTGATTTGAATGAAACAAGCCTCAGTTTTAGCCTTTAATTTTATTCCATCCATGCATCCATCCATCCATCTGCCTGTCATGCATGTCAAAGACAAAATAGGTGGTATCCTCAACACCAGCTGAAGACATGAGCTTTGAAAGCTTACCAGAGAACATCATCAGGTGAGGTTAGATCAAAAGGGCAACTCTTCAAACCACCTTTGAACTTTATTACTTTTGAGTAGACCCACACAGGGAACATCAGAATAAGTGATGTAACCTATAAACATAAATTGGCTTGAATTGTCTTTGATCATGTTCTCAGGTGGGTTAGGCCAATTGGCTGGACAAGAGTAAGGTACCTGTAAAAGCAGGTAACAGACCAATATAGTAGAAAAATAATAAAATATTTAGGTTAATATTGTTGACTGCAAAATAAAAATTCTAAGACTAGCCATTGCAAAGGAAGGAAACTGCAGTACTTATAGGTTGTCTAGTACAACATGTCAGAATGGTTTTTATTCAAGCAATTCCCTAAACATTCAGCAAGTGTTGCTATATCTGATTATGCTTTTGGTCACACAACATTATTTAATTAATATGATAAGAGTTTTAAATAAATCATAGTAATTTATCATGTAGGAGATAGAATTTAAAAACTCAGACATACAAGAAACAACCAGAGATAAAATCGGTCCTGAAGTTAGTTATGGAAAAAGACTGGAGATCATTTATTATAGGCAAGAAAACTGTTATTAAAAAAAAAAAAAAAAGGAACATTCTAATATATTTGAGCTCTAGGAGAGGTCAAGTCTTTTAAAGTTCTAATTTAAATGTTTAGTCTCCACATAACTGAAGATAAAAGTGAAAGACTTTTCTACCTTTGAAGTAACCTCCAGTTATCAGTGGCTTATGATACAAAACAAATTCAACTTCTGTTTCATGACCTTCACATTTTGTAAAATGTTAGGGTGAACATTAATCTATCAGATCAAAATGGATTAAAGTGGGCAATATTTAATATGCTTGACAGCAGCATATTAAATGTAATAATTCACATATAAAAAGAAGGGAATGTTAAAGGGAGGTGTATTTACACTCTATTTTTTTAATGACTCAGTAAGGTAGGTACAAAGTCCCCTGCATTTGGTACACCTTTTCATTTCCTGGTAAGATCAGACTACCTACTAACATGACCACTATTTCAGAGTTTAACAACTTTTTTTTTTTTTTTAGGAAGAATAGTGTCAAATCATCTTAGAAGAAATTCTACAAAGGTAAAGAAACCTAGCAATGAATTTCTTCCTTTTTCTTTCCATCCTTTGCATACACAGAATCTGGCACACTGGGACCAGCCACATGCCTGGCCAAAAGGCACTTGATGCAGACAGTATGTGACAGAGGCTGAAAATTTTCATTGCCCTGGGTCTTGGTACTCACTTGTGGCTGTCAAACTCCCTGCGCAATGCGAAGGAGTTTGAAGGGAGCTGCAGCACTGCCCTGCGATGACAGTGATATCCGATGCGATGACAGGTGAGGTGATATAACCACATGAGACAACCAGAAACCAGCACCATCCGATGTCACTTTGGTGTTGCACAGGCCACCTGCCACAGATGCAGTTCTTGGGTGATGATTCTCATCACATTGCTGCCATCTTAAAGATATGATCAGTTATGGTTCCCTGATATGGGGTGAGAGGTCTACCACGGAGGTTCTAGCCCTGCATCTGTACCCAGAGTGTGGGTGATGAGACACATAGTTCTGCCTTGGCCCCACATCCACCAACTCACTCCCTACAACAGGGAAAAAGACAGGTGGAAGAACCCAAACTTTGACAGCAGGAGATGGTAAGTGGGTGAGGAAATATAATGCTGGAGAGAAATATGGGAGATGTAACTTATGGAGAAAATTCAGTTCATCCATTTATCAGTTCATAATTCTGCAATTAATAACAAGCAATACAGTTAAATGAAAGCTCTGAAAGTCAACATTTTACACAAAAAGAAGGGAAGAAGTTTTAAGGCTTTTTTTTTTTAGAAAATACCTGTTTTATGACCAGCCTCTACAAAATGGATCATTCTGTCCTCTTCAACTTTTTCATGTAAAATGCTGGAAGAGTTTTAGGTAGTAGCAATGAAACACAGCTCTCTCGTGGGAGTTAGACTGACTCAGTTTCTTTTAAAGAGATTGAAAACTCTGATTCATAGTCATAGAAATCTTTTAAAAACTGTAATTTTCTGAAATTAACTGAAAATGAGTGATTTACTAGCTGTTATGAGAAAGAAAAATTATTAGGAACTTAAACAACACTTGGAAATAATTTTCTTAGTGACTGATTATAAGCAGCTTCTCTACAAAATTTCATCCTGTAGTCTTCATGTCAGAGTACTGAAAACCTATACAAATTGAAAGAATAAAAAGGAGAAATATTTAATTACTGGTCAAATTTTCACAGAATTTTAGTGCTTATAGAGCAGAAAGAAATGACAGCCCAACAAAAAAACCCCAGTCCAATTTAGTGTCATATGAATGTTAAGATTGTTTCAGGTACTAAGAAGGCACCCTTATTCTAATGGGTGACCATCTACACATGGAATTCTACAGCACTTGTGTTCAGCTGTATAAGAAAGCTGATTTAGAAAGTACATTATCCTTGCAGAAGACTTTTTTCCTCCAGAAACTAGTATTTTTGGTGTGTTCTGAACAAGGGCCATTAAATAGGTATTAACATAAGAGACTAATTCTCTATCACTCTTAACATACCTTAGCTAGAAATGACTCTGTAAGTGAACTGTAGCCATATTTGTATAATTTATACCCTGTAAATATTTGATACAAGTCAGAGGATCCTTGTCTGTAGGTGCTGACAACATGTTGCCTGCAAGACCCTGGGATGTCGCTCAAGGTCCTGTACTTGTTTTTCACAGATCAGGTTCACCAACCTGTCAGAATAAGATGCCTGCAACACCTCGGTTGCTTGGTATTGTTGTCCTTGGGCCAATGAAGATCAGTAACCATTGCATAAGATCAAGAAAGATTCATATTTTGTGTGTTAATAAATTATTTTCAGTCTTGCTTGATTATGAGTATGAAATAAATGTCTTCCATTATTCAAGCTTTGCAACCATCAAGTTGTTTTCACTAAATGAGGTTAAAGTGATGGCCATTATTGCTAGAATCAGCAAAAGGCTCTTGTGGCATATGATATTTTAAAAAGCTATGTCTAATTTCATGCAGTTATTCTCAATCCTCATGATGATGACAGAAAGAACAGAAATCCTCTACATTTGCAATGGTAGAACTACTTTGTACCGTTGGTACAGCTACCTCTCCTGTTTCACTGGCTGCCTCAGGGAAATAGCTTCTGACACTGATACCGCTTACAGGATCTGTGCAATTGAGAGTAATTTACAGGCTTCTCAGGTTCTTAAAACTTGTGATTACTCCTGCTCTATGCAGAATTTGACCTCAGGCTCCATGCAAGCATGGTGTACTACTTTGAGCTTGCTTTCACTTTTCAAGTGGTGGAAACAACATCTCTATCCAACTCTTTTTAAAATAAGCAGCAATTTTTCCAAAGAATGAATGCTGAAGAAAGTTACAATGGACATTACAAAAAAACCCAGAAAATAAACTGTTTACTAGAGAAAGTATTTGTGAGAAAATGAAAGTGTATAAGGTGGAAATAGGATGTGTGTGGGAAGCACAGAAAAGAGACATTAGTAGCTGACAGAAAAGTGACATTAGTAGCTGACATGGAGTAAGAAGTGCACCTAACCAGGCCCCCCTCTTCCCACTGGCTGCAAGAAAGGTGACAGGACATAATGTTCCATCCTGTGCTGTGCTCTCCATACTTGCTGTGAACGACTCTTAGACATACCTGCTACCTGCCATTAATGAGAGACTGAACTTTAGCTGGTGCATACAGTTGGGTGATACAAAAACTCCTTAATGCTGATATCTGCTTCTCCTTAGCAGGAAGGTTTCAGTGAGATCTCCCTTTTGTTTCAATATGCTTAACCTCACAAGGTACCTAACCATAAAAACATTGATTATTTGGTCTTTCATTGAGTGTATAACAGTGCATTGCACAAAGGTTTTTGAGACAGGTTCACATGCACAGAGAGTTATCAGCAGGGTATGTAGCTGACTGCATGTAGTTAGTTGAAGGGAAAAATCAAAACGAAAGGAGAGAGAATGGAAAAGAAGGAATGGGGAGGCTCCAGGCAAGCATCCTTCTCTGGGTTTCTTATCCAGTGCAGTATGTGGTTCCCCCACTAATGCTTTTTCCCCAGTATTGGTAGTTTTCATCAGGACTCACTTCTTGCCAGTTGCTCTGCCGATGAAGCTGTTGATGTTGCTGAGAGCACGCTTTGCTGAGGCTGCATGCTGACTTGCTGCGAAGTTTGGGGCATGCATGTTTTTGGGTCCACTAATGTCAACCAGAAGCTTTGACCACAGGGTAGGAAAAGGGAGGGTAAGAAGGGGTGATTCTCACGCTGGTGTCAGTCGCTTCCCATGAGAACCCCCTGTAACAGTGCTGTTGGGTTCGCAGGTGCAGGGCCGGGAGGATAACAGTGCAAGATCTGCAGCGTGGGAACAAGGAGAAAGTGCTGCCCCAGAGACTCTGGGAAAGGCTGCCACGGTAGCTTGGGTGACAGGGTGCAGAGCTGCCAGCAGAAAGCCAGCTACAGAGCTTCAGACAGAAGGCTGTTAGCAATGCAAAAGGCTGAGGCTCTTAAGGCACCATGTGATGTGTGGCTTAACGGATGATATTGCCTTTGCTCAAAGGACCAGAGCCCAGTGCAGCTCGAAACTTATCATCGGTGAATGTAACTCATTTTGATAGCAGCTGCAGTCTAACAGTTATCAGACTAATGTAATTTGTAATACAACTGTGTTAATGGACATTGAAGATCATTAAGGGAAAGAATGGCATGTGCAAAGGAGCATGGGATGGGTACTGAATCCATGTCTTCCAGCTCCAGAGGTGCCCATCACTGCCTACATGTTGGCTGACCCTGACTCCTTTTGTTGTGTGGACACTGTTTTCCTGGATACACCGCTGAATTTTCGTAGTTCTCACAAAAGTATAGGGCAGGTTACTAATGATGCCTTAAAATCTGGCCTGCATGTAAGTGTATTTTCCTAAGTATTGTAAAATAACTTTTTACACTTTCTGGATCAATTATTTTGCTGGACATTTTCATATACTGTTATATGACTATAAAGGATAATTTCCCTAGGTTTCTAATTCTCATTTTTAACATTAATCTGAGTAAAGGGAAAAAAGTCATTTAATGAACTTAAAGATGAAAAGGAAATCACTAGGCTAGATGGAATGAAAACATCACCAAAAATTCAATTGAATGTAAATGTAAATTATTCTTTTTCTTGATAGAACTCAAACTTAGTCCAGCCTGATGGTATTCTGATTTATCCCTCCCCAGACAATAAGAAATTAATCTTACCCTAAACACTTACCAAGCAGCTTTGTCTCCCTTCTTTTGCAGCAGTGGGTTTCTATTGGTTGTTTCAGTTTGGATGTAATTTTCAATCTTGTCTGGTGTCCGATGATAAATCTGTGAAATCAAATGTGAGTGGTGCATTTGGGAAAACATGCTCTTTTGAAAATAAGGGGTATTTCCACTTCAAAGAGAGTGGAACTTAAAGGCAAACATGTGCCCTCATCTGACAAAGTAATTATCAGTAATAGAAGTCTTTTGCTGGAAAAAGTCTGAAGAATACTTACCTGAAACAAATGATAATGGGAGTATCTGACACAGAGAAGGGGCAGTGATGGACCCTGCAGAACTCCCAAAAAGTAAAAGGCACCTGGTATGCGGTGCTTGTTATCCATGCTTATTACCACGTTTCTTTTTACCTTTCTGCCAAACTTGTGCTTACAATGCTGCCTGGAGGAACGTCTGTGAGACCAACCATCACCAAAGTATATGGTATGATCATGAAAGCCAAGGTGACACTTTGAAACAGAAAATATTTCATGACAGCATGCATTCTTAGTTAATGTTGTAGCTAACTGAATGTCATCTTCTCTGACTTTTAGCAAAGCCATAAGCATGTGGTCATACTTCTGTGATGTATATAGGACAAGGAAAGGGGAAACGTGTCTTAGACGTTTCCCCTCTCCTTGTCCTCACTTTTTTCCTTCCTGCCTCTGGACACAGCTTAACCTATCAGTTTTGACGTCCTGTGGTCTAACATTATTACTGTGTATTGCATATTGTCACAATATAGTATACTGATGCTATTATTATTATTATTACTAATTAGTACAAATTATCTGATTAATGCTAATTATTAATATATTATCTGTATTGCTTTAAAATGTACTGCTGTTAGCATTGCCCCAAGAGGCAGCAAAGTGTACTACACTTCAAAGGCAAATTGGCTGCTCAGCTGTCTGAGGTTTTTTTTACCTTTTCCTCTGGCTAGGGTGTTTGTGACTGCATGTGAAGTGAAGTGAGAAGCGACAGTAAAAGGAGTGTGAAGAATGAGTAAATGGATTAGTCCATGGCAAATCAAGTGGTTCTGGTTTTAAATAACTGAAAGCCCATGACTTTCGTAGAGATATGGCCCCACCCTACCAGTGATACTCCCTTGGTAAATATTTCTTAGAGCAACATTACAACAGTGGGCAAACCAGGAACACATTTCTCATGCCTGTCAGTCTCGGCTGCTGCACACACTTGGAACACCTGCCTGTTTCTTCTCAGCCATCATAGAGCTACTTACTCCAGATTTATCTTCCCAGCTTCACTTCTCCATTTATGTGCCTGAAGCCTTAAGGGGATAGGCTAAATAAATGTTTATGCAGCCCTCAAAATTGACTGGTACTCTATGAAACTCTCAGACTTCAGGAACTTGCTCAGGGAACTTTTCCTATGCACAGAGACACTTTGCAAACAGGATTTTCACAAAAGGCAATTATTTACTGGATATTACACTAGACAACAGACAGCTAGGACTGGCAACCTTCCAGACTAAGTATTAGTATTCTTACCGTATGGCACCCTTGAGTCTTTGCTGGACAGCTGTCAATGAGAGTGAAGGGGCATCTTCAGAATCCTTGATTTTCATTAGTATTTTATACCTCCTCGTGCCAGCGTTTCTCTTCTTGAACCCTTGAGCTGCTGTCACCACCTCAGAAATCTTGCCTGTCTTTCAATCTATCTTACCTTTCTTTGTACACATGGTTCTACTCTAGGTACTTTTGCACAGTTTAGCATTTAGCAAGTTTCTCAGGAGGCTGAGACAAGATTATACAGCTGTGCCATCCCAAAAGCATGCCTTGGATCACAGGCAACAGAACCCTATCAAGTAGATCACACCTTTTCATATAAATAAAATTATAAGAAACATGTGCACTCTGTCAGAAGCGACCCAGACAGTGGTGTTTTCTTGTGACATGCTCCAGGGGATTCATGCTACAGGGAATGAGGTGTACCTCACAGCCTCCTGTCACAGAAAGAAGGTCTGGCATAGCCTTTACCAGCTGCGTCTTGTGTTCCATGAAGGAATAAGGAATATTTCTGAATTTGCATCAGTTATTTTGAACCTGTAAGTCTTGGCTCTTTTTTAAAAATGTCATAGCCCAAAGGGTTCCTTTGTCATTTTAAAGAAGTTACTAACATTTCTAATTGCAGTGTGCATCTTCAGTTTAAGTCAAGTGGTTTACTGGAATGTTCTAAGTAAAAATGTTAGTGTAGGACGTCATACTGGACCTCCTTTGAGCCCATCTCACCATCTCTCCTGTCTCACCAGAGACTGAAGAGTGTATCAATACTTGAGCTTGAGGAGCATACACAGTTCTGATTTCACTTAGGCCAGATTTGCATAGTGATATTCTTGCTGAACGGTCAGATTCACTTTGCATGTACGTGGCGGTAAATTATATTAGGATTGCTGTCTATGTGGGTATATGTGCATCCTTGTCCAGAAAACAGGTGCTGTGAATTGCTTCTTACAAAATTTTCTTTTAACCAATATACAAAAGTTCTGCTACCAAGGTTTCATCCAGGTTTAATTTATCTAATGTCTGCCTGTGGCATAAACATGAATCTGTATTAAAAAAATGTGTTTGATGTCAGTTTAGGAAACTTTCTCATAAATTTTAATATGGATACTCAACTTGCATATTTTTCACAGCTTTTCTTAATGATTTTTTTTTTTTCATATTAAAGTGAGTAATGAAAAGCAAACTTTTATACATTGTACCCCTCATAAATTGACCCCTAAAGCTCCATGGAGAGAACAGCTGTTTTTGCCACTTCTTAAGATCATACAAATAAATTCGATTTGCAAAAAAGAAATGCTGAAATACTAAAGTCTCTGTTGGACCATTGCGTGACATAGTTCACTCCTATTCTGAAACAGAGGATTTCTGGGAATAAAAACATTATCCAGCAATACAACAGATATTAATTTGCATGTGGTAGTCATTTTGTTCAGCTGAGGCTTCTTCTGGAGGTGCCTTACCAGGTCTGACCTGCTTTTGGTTTCCTTTAGAAGTGCTTTTATTTTTGAGAAATGTGAAAGAGAACATGAAGCTGTCCGATGTTGCGTTAGTCATAGCATTTACTAAGGTGTAATTACATTTGTTGCTTTTATTGTAAATGTGAGATGATTTTACAGTCAAAGTCTGATAAACTCTGCTGATTTTTTGCAAAATAGCTGGTTTAATTATTTTGCTTAATGAAAGCTCCCAGGTAGATTCAGAGGTGCTTTACTGAAACTATCAAACACTAAACAGGGAGCTTGTTGTCTGAAAAACCTTTGTCTCTTTTGGCTGTAGTATCATAACTGGTATTAGTAGTGATAAAACAAATGGGAGAGAAGGAATTTGAAGAGCTTTCCGTATCAAGTGTATTTGGGATGGAAAATCTTGCTTCAAAATAGAAAAGTAAACACAGGCTTACCCTCAGTAATTTGGAAAAACCCAAACATCTGTCTTAAGATATGGCTTTACTTGGGACATAAACTATTTTTATACCAGGTTTTGATATTCTGTCTTTCCTCGTTAGGATGTCATGTCTTTTTCCTGACTTTAATACTTACTGTCTTTTGTGAAAAAATTTTTCTCTAAACAGCAAGATTAAAGATACAGCTATATGTAAATTCTTTAGAAATATAGGAAAAGACTGTCATTTGTCACATTACTCATATGCAAATATAAGAACAGAGATTTTAAAATCGAACTTCAAAGGAATGAATAATTTCTTGACTCTTTTAACTGCGTGTCAACCAAATAAGACTACTAATGTCATACATTAGTGTAGCCTCTTTATGACAGCCATACTTTATTAATTTCAAAATTATTTATAACTTTAAATTTTCTACTGTCCGCTTTCCGTTTTCTGATAATTTTTCTCTCCCTCTCTGTAGTGACTACATTCCACTTCCATGGAAGGATGCTGTTTCATAGGCTACAAGATCAGTAGAAACTGTCCTTCCCATTTGCTCTGTTTATTTATCCTAGAGTCTTAATGATTGACCAGTGCTTTGTGCAATGCAGGAGAGCCTGTCTTTTTGTTTTCCTTCATGCTCTCTCTGACATATGAAAGAAGACTTCTTTGGTCCAAAGTAGCTGTTTCTTTCCCGAATTTGGTCACTATTTCCTTAAGATCAAGAACATATAGAAGCTAGTTCTGAAATCTGTAGTTATGATAAAAGCTAAAATTCTCATGGTACTCTTATTGCATTTTAATGAAGGTTTTAAAAAATAGCAGATACAGTAGGTTTCTGCAGTCTGCTTGGAAAATAATTTTTTATCTTAAACAAGAATGATTAAAACAAATCTAGTTTTAGTGATGCTAAGCCTTTACTAGAAGCTGCACATCTAAAGATAAGCCCCAGAACAGTAACACTGGTGGTGACTAGCTTCCCTTAAGGCTTTGTGCGTAGCATGATGCTACAGCAGGACTTAAAATACTTCTGCTACCTCCACAAACATCAGAAAAGGATTCCTGCAGTTTGCAAAAAATCATTAACCATGACTGATGGCATTTCTCATTCTTGAATTATTAAAACTGTATAAACACTTTCAGATACTATTGTGCTGTGGTACAGGATGAAAATGTGAAACCACATACCTGTCTAAACATTGCAGTTATAATAACTATGCATATAAACTGGTTGCATGTGTCCAGGAAGGTACTGATGGTATGAAGAGGTCTGATAAAACCCCACTTGCCTCCATGTGCCCACTGGTGAATGAGAAAGGGCATGCCAGTGATAGGAGCAATATCTGCTATAGCCAAATTGCAGATGCAGGTATCTGGGAGAGTTTTCTTCTGGGTTCTGATATAAATTGGAAGACATGAAGATGATTACTTGACATAGTTACTGTACTGTTTTCCAACTACACTGATAGAGGAGACCTCAAAACTGAACTGCACACAAATAAGTACACTGTCAGAACCACTCTTTCAGAGTCAGGGGAAGTTTGTCAGCCTAAAGATATTTCAGACTAGACATTTTAGGCTCAACAAAAATATTTTTCATAATTTTGCTTTCCAGTGAGTTTGAAAGTGCTATTTATGTATTAACTTCAGCACAATTATCCGTATTCTCCTTTGAAAACTATAAAGTGTTCAAAATAAACACAGGTCTGATGGACACAGGAACTCTAGAAATATCAGCCTAGCATAAATAAGAGAGATCAGAGCTCCTCTGCAATGCAGGTGACCCAGGGCTCAATCTCACTTAAGGATGCAGACGGGACATTCTTGAATGCTCAAGATGAAGAGGGAACTGCTGAAAGAGGAATGATCCTCTGGGAAAAAATAGCATGCAATTAAATATTTGAAGATAGTCTTACAAAATTTATACACACCTGAGTTAAAACTGTATGCAGAGTCTTCATCTAAGTACTGAGAGTTTGGCTTTGCCAGTTTCATAATGTCTATATTGCATAGCTTTTGTGTGATATATATGCTCTTCTAGATTGCTTTACCAAAATGTTATCTTAGTATACTCCCTGATTTAGGCTTGGAGGAATGTTATACATGCAGCTGAAAGAATTCATGACTTTAAATTGCCTTATTGTGTACAAATCAAGGAAAGAAGCACAAAGCATCTTTGAAAAGCACTGATATTTATAAAATATTTTTTAATTACAGGATTTTATTAAAATGGTCCTTATCCATAGTTTCCATATAGAAATCACCTTACCTAAATTCACCTACAAATTACAGGTTTAGTCTAAGCTATTTAGGCTCCCTCTCAGTATCTTTAATCTTTTTTTTTTTTTTTTTCAGTCTACTGCAAAGTATCAGTTTGTTTGTCATTCTTACTGTAAGACACAGAAAAACATGCAGCTGGGATAACTCCACCTGGCCACCCACAAACCACATTCAGAAGTCCAACTATATGACCACCATTTCCTAAAAGGACCTGTGTGAGAAGAGTTCCTAATTTCATATTTTTAATGTTGCCTTTACTGCATGCTACTAGCTATGAAACAACTTTGTTTCAAAGAAACAAATTTAAACTAAAGGGAATGAGCCAGACAAAAGTATTTTTTAAAACATTTTTAATAAGTTAAGAATTATGATTCACTGTCATCTGGTTATGATACTGGAATCAAAGCCAGACATCTATAAAGTATATCTGCTGGCATTAATGACTGGAGTTTGTGGAGAGAATGACGCATATGAGATCTTTTTCCTCCAGTGCCTTTAGCTTTGTGAACATTGAAGGATGTGAAATCTTTAGGAAAAGTCCCAAACTGTGTTTCCTGCAAGGCATCAAATGGTACCATTATGCTCAAACACACAGGTTTTAAAGTGTCTGAAAGCTGTCATTTTATGAAAAAGCTAAAATGTTTTTTTTCTGCTTTATTTCAATCACATTAACAGGATAAATCATACTAAATTTGAAATTACTTTTGTATTCAGAATGAGAATCTCAAATTCTAAATTTGCACACTTTATGCTTGTTTTGGTTTAACCCCAGCTGGCAACGAAGCACCACGCAGCCGCTCTCTCACTCCCTGCCCCATCAGTACTGGGAGAACTGGAAGGGTAAAAGTGAGAAGACTCATGGATTGAGACAAGAACAGTTTAATAATTGAAATTAAAAAAAAAAAAAAGGAAATAACAAGAGAGAAATAAACTCCAAGAAAGACAAGTGCTGCGAATGAAAACAGTTGCTCACCACCAACTGACTGATGCCCAGCCAGTCCCCAAACTTCAGCCTCCCAGCCAGCCTTTCCCCTAGTTTATTGTTGATCATGATGTCACATGGTCTGGAATATCCCTTGGGTCAGTTGGGGTCAGCTGTCCCAGCTGTGTCCCTTTCCCAACTGCTTGTGCACCCCCAGTCCACTTGCTGGTGGAGTGGTGCGAGAAGCAGAAAGGCCTTGACTCTGTGTAAGCACTTCTCAGCAATAACAAAAACATCTTTACATTAACAACACTGTTTTCAGCACAAATCCAGAACATAGCCCCATACTAGCTACTATGAAGAAAACTCTACCCCAGCCCAAACCAACACAATGTTAAATTTGATCAACAAAGAATACACATTGAAAAGCTCTCCTATGATTCATGGAAAGGGAAGTGTAATATCCACTGTCTCATACGTTACTGAAGTTCAGAAAATGATGCCTTTTAGATCAGTGTCCAGAGACACATGTATTTTCATACAGATTTTCATACAGTTTCCTGTGGTGGCTCAGAGCCACAATATTTAAATGGTAATTTATGAAGTAAACTTTATAATCTCAAATAATTCTGGTCGTATTTTATATTTTATAACTTTCTTGTGTTTTATTAAGGCAGAGATGCTTGCCTTCTGCTAAAACTATCACTTTACAACATTAAAAAAAAAAAGCCAGGAAAATAATAGTGATAGTCTCATTTTCAAACTTCTTTCTTTTCATCCTTTCAGTGTCTTCTATCTTCTTACCACAGATTTTAAAACTTCTCAGCAGTTTCTTAAGCCACAGAATTAGTTGGTCAATTTTTCCTTCCACCCATGCCAGGTTAACTTCCATCTCTGAAACACCCTATGAAAAATGTACTAAAGCACAATTGCTGTTCTGCAAAACCTGTGAATATGTCAAGTTTGTGGTTAGTCTTACCTTCTCTTCAGTTCTACTTCTACAGATTAAACTCATTAAAAAATTGATTTCAATGATCCAAATACATTAAAAAAAGGTGTTGAGCAGATACGACAATGTGATAATCCATATTCTGGCTGTCACTCCAGTAACAACTTCAAGGAACATGACAAGTGTATTATGTGTTGTCATCAGTCATTATTTATCCCCTCTGATTGCATTATGTGTTGTCATCAGAATTTATTTATACCCTCCTGGACAAAGAGACTTTATTAACTAGAAGCTTAAGTGTTAATTTGGAAGTGATCTTTGGAAGATGATATAAGGGTATCATGCATTTAAAAACACAAGCACATACCTTTTCTTCAAATAGGAAAGGTAAAAATGATATCCCTTATGGGCTACATCAGCAATGGCAAGTAGCACCAGCTTTAAAGTCATCCTCCCCCCTAGGCCTGTCTTCCTCTACAAAATCTCAGTGTTCCCAGCAAATTTGCTTGACTTGGAGGAAACATTTTAAAATTTCCAACTCTGACGCGATCATAGTCCGCTTACTTTCTGCTCTCTTGTGGAGTTTACCTAGATCCTCAGTCCCTGAGAAGAGCAGGTCCAACAGCATCAGTCCTATACCTAACGCTATCTTGTAGCCCTTTTGTGCTCGTAAGCATGCACTGTGCTCCCTCTTGGATCATTTCTGTATGTGTTATTTTCCCCTAGTGGCTGAAAAAACATCCCACTATTTATCAGGACAGACTTGCACTATCTTTTCTCCTTTTAATTGAGGGTGGGATTCTTCTAAGCTAATCTTCTCAGTTAGAAATTTAGACCTTTAATGTCTCCAAGTGATCTTGGCTTCTGTAACCACTGCAGAGAAACAGAACTCTGGGGGCAATTTATCCTGTCTTAGGTATGACAAAGATGATATGTATTACTTTCACTAGTGCCTCTTCATGGAGAAACCCAGATGACTGGCTTGGGCAATCAAAGTTAGACTGAAAAAAATTTGCTCTCATCTGTGCAATTGTATAAGGCCTATAAAATCTTGGGAGACTGAATCTTGCTCAGTACCTGTTATGAAAAACTGCACGAAGAAATGGCAGCCATTTCTGTTCTTCATCTCTGCCTCCGTTCCTTCCCTAGTTTAACCATATCTAGCCATCAATACTTACAAGTAATTTAACTACCTAATTTGTTGTTGGATAACACTATTATCTAATGTTTAGCATTAGATTAACAATAGCTACAGAATTTTGTCCAAGATATTCCTGGTCCAAAAATATATTACTGTTTAACTGAATCTCACAGTCAAGCCAGATAACATCACTTAGAGACATGTATCAATTACTGTGCCAAATGCCATCATGGGAAGTCCCACATTGCTAACATTAGCTCGTTTCTTATTTCTGAAACAGATCTAAACCAGAATCATAGAGATCAGAGTAAACTGACAGCATGCTGTCTCAGTGAGGAGACGCTTCTCTTTCCATCCTAGTGAGGAACAAAGAACAAAACAGATGAGGTATGTTGGGCACTGGGTATGTTGTTTAACATGTTGGGATTTTTTTGCTGGACTTGGAAAATCAGGAACCTTAGATTGAAAGAGATAACCCTTGTCACAGAACTGAGTCATTGGCTATCACAGGCAACATGATCAGAAAAGACCTCATAACAGAGTAATTTAAGCTCAGAAATAATGATTTTTACTTCCACTACTCCTACTGAAGGCTATCACAGGACATCACTGTTCTGGAAGGTAAAAATCACCTTCCAGTTATCAGCGTATAATACCTTCTGACTGCAGGCTACCCAATTGCTCTTGTATCAGTTTCAGCCTTTAATCAGTCCTCTATCCTTTCTGCTGTATTTGATCCTGATTTATAGAAAGCAAGCATACACCTCTGAGCCTTTTCTTTTAAAAACAAATTTAGGTGAATTTTCATAGTTCTCTATTCTTCTGGTTCTAATAATTGTTCTTTTCTGTTCTTATTCCAGTTTGAATATCTTCTCTTTCCTGGAAACAGCTGGTGAGAGTTGTATTTCAGGCCTTGTTATGAGCCTGGAGAATGGCATTAGCATTTCCCTCTTTCCTCCGGAAAGGCAGAGCCTTACATGTATTACAGCTGTGTGTGCTTCTCACGCAGCTTTAGCCTACTGACAGCCCACAGCAATCCCAGGAGTTTTTCCTGTTGTTTTCTAACTGACAGCAGTGCTTCCTACTTACAAAAAATACCAATAAGAAAAAAATTCTATGGCTTTCTGCTATTAAATGTTACCACATTTCTATCGTTCTAGTTCCTCCTCTATTCCTTATCAGGTTCTTTCTGTATGTCAGTCTTACAGTCCTTCACATCAGCCACATCTCTCTAGTGTATGTCATTAAGAATACTATTAGCACACTCCTACACTTTGCTCCAGGTCTCAGGAAAAATATGAAATCTGTCTGGCCCCGCAAAAACTCACTGAAAGTTTCACATTAAGCTATTTTCTCCTGAAAATCTTTCCAGGAAAGTTGTTTCTTATCAACATCACCTAGAATTCACACTTTAGCTAATTTTTTCTCATGTTGTAATTCTTGAACTCATGAGATTGTTCTTTAGCTGACTTAATATAAAATCTGATTATAAAATCTGATAACATATCTGAGCTGGATAGACTAGCTGTATGTAGTAGTTTCAAAAATTTTCTGCTGGTAACTTTACATCCAGTTGCAAAAACACCTTCTCCAGGTGAAGACTCAGAATGTAAGTAATAAGTGTTGTGACATTTATTTGCAATTTCTATTTTAGGAAATACTATTTTACCACTTGCTATTAGTTACCTTATTAAAACTCAATCTGAAAAGATGTAGTTATAGATAATTGAAATTCTATTTGATTCCCTTTTCTCTTCTGTAACATATTCCTTCTTAAAAATATAAAGTCACACTAATGCAGCTAATTGGGTTCGTCTGGATCCCATTTTCCCCCTTCACACAAAAACACAGCCATTATCCCAGCAGCTGGTTCATTGAAGTCAGTAGGTTTACATAAAATACTTGCTCACAGAGCTGCAGTTTAAAGACCAGCTATTCTAGGTTGCTAAGGATTATTGAGTACTTCTGGCTGACACTGAACTCTTGAAGGATTTTCTTCACCGTTTTCTTTCTAATTAAATAGCAACATATCTCAACTCTCTCTATTATTCCCTAGGGATGAAAATTGTTCACACAAGGGGGACCAGACAAAAGTAATTGAGTTAGTAATTTTTAAATTAAATCTCACTGCATAGGCATATACTACTATATCACTGCATAGCTGTGTATTACAAGCAGTGTTCCTTAGGACTTTTAGTTATTTTCTCCCAGTAAGTTGCAGATAATACCATTTTAATTCACACTTAAAAATGTTTGTCCCTACCTGGCAAACTTGCAGATGAAATTGGGGGGCTGAAATTCCAAGGTTCATTCTTTATTACATTCTACCATCAGTAAAGTGTTTGCTATTGGAAAATAACTAACTTTCTACTCAATTAGAGAGATCGCCTAGCTTCTTTCTCTCTTAAAAGAATTGACACTGTAAAGCTAACAAAATTATAATGTATGAATGAGAAATTATGTTCAATAACGAGAGAAACTCTGAAGCAGAGACATTGAGTACAATTATATCTGTTTAGTGGAAGGTGAGAATTTGGCATGGTTATTTTTCAAAATACAACTACTCCGTAAACAGACATTCATCTAAAGAATCTGAGGTTTGTGGCTATCTTTTTTGGTGTTGGTAACTACTGCATTAACTTTTTAACATGTTATTTCCAGGCTATTTTCCTGTGTATAAATCTTCATGCCCATAAATTTGAATGCTTTTAATTTTCTCAAGCAAATATGGTTTAAATTATGTTCTTTTTTTCCCCCAAGTCATTGTCTGTGTCTATTCCCTTTGTCTTTCATATTTTTATTTACATTAGACAAAGGCTTTTCACCAAGGAAAATAAAATCTTTGTTCCTTCTCAGTTTCCTTCCATTCTATTATTTTAGAGACTCTGTAATTAATTTTTAGAAATTAAATTATTGTTTTCCTTTCTATTCACTCATGTTTAAAAAGTCATATTGCCATTATATTCACTTCAGACATACTGTTTCCATGTTTGTTCCCTTCTGTGTTCAGACTAGGAGCTACAACATTGGATTTCTGGTAGTTTCAAGGGAAGTTTACTAAAGCTCAGGGTCTGACAGACACTTAGCCCTAGGCTGCCCTTTGGAAATCTTTCCTTTACAAGGACAGTATGAAAGGGTGGAGTCCATCTATTAATCCTTGTAGAGTGTGACACATACTAGCTTTATGCTGCCATATTTGTGTTAAATTTGCATCACAGATAAAAGCCAATTTTTCAAGATACATGCTTATGGATTTTGAGTTCATGGTAGCATCAGACAGTTGAGAGCAAATTCTTTATTATGTGGAAAAAGAAACCTCCTGTAAAATTAAGAGACTAGAAGGTATTTTCTTGCATAAAATAATTTTTTGAGAATTTTCAGATTTTATGACCCAAAAAACTTCATCAACTTCAGCAATTTTACCTTCTTGTATACAACAAAAATATCTTGAGGTATTCGTTCCTGCCATGTGAGAATCCTTGGCTGGTACTAAGACCCTGTTTTTGTAAGTGAGGTGATTCTGGAAAAAGCAATGAGTTTTAGGAAGCTGCTGCAAATGGGCAAAAGTTAGACAGAGTTCTGTTATTAAAATAATCTGAGATAGAAGTTTTCAAAGGAGAAAAAGACTACATTTCAACTGATCTTAAAAGAATTCTATCTGACATTATATGCCTGGCTAGTACCGTAATTAAAGCTTAAAGTTTAGTCTAGCTTTTATGTGTGCTAGTGGGAAGATTGCTGCCGATTATAACAGAAACCAGGGAAGAAGGCATGTATTTAGGTTTCCTTGAATAAGTTAGAAGTCAATCAGGCACTTAAGTGCTTTCTCATAACAGAAAAGACTAAGCAGGCATACATTACTGCTATCTATAGTCATGATTTAATTATTTTTTAATGAGAAGTAAATGTCAATGACTAAACAGAACATGAAAATCTTGCTTTCCCTGTCTTTGCTGGGCAATTCGCTTCCTTAGTGCAGTCATAATTTATTTTTCAGCAGTAAGTCTTATTGAAAAATTTATTCAATTCCATACCTTATTACTGTGAACACTATGAGGATATTTCCACCTAAGCCTGTTGAACAGATAGCCCAAATCAGAGAGGGAAGGATGATTGTCTCTGCAGCACTGATCACCTGGTAGAGGTGCCATCCACTCCAAGAGTTGTTAAACAAGCCTGGTGTACTGTTCTGACAAGAAGGCTGAAATTCACTCATTCTTCAATGACTTTAGGACTTAGTTCTGTAGTAGCAAGAGAAAATAAATAATTCATAGACTATTAATTTGCATATCATTAGTTAAATCTGATATCTAAGTGTACGTTTCTCTTTAATATTTATTTGAATTTCATAAAAACCTTTCATCAAAGGATTTTGTACATTCAGGATTGTACATAACAGGATGATGTTTTCAAAATGAAATCTGTGATGTAATAACTCCATTATAATTTAAGCAAATTTGTAATCATCCAAGATACACCAGAAACTTGAATACGCACATTCTTATAGCATTTCATCCTTATTAATACCTACATTTTGTCTAAGCTACATCTTTCACTATTGACTAGTAAGCCTATATATTTCTTCAAGGAGTTGCAATTACTGTTACCATTTTCTCTTTTAAGAGTTGACAACTGTAGTGCATTTTGTCCTGTTGCAGTAGCAAACATTACCCATACATTCCGCTTAAATGATCAGCTGAAGAGACTGCAAACTGTCAGCACAGGGGCATCCTCAGTTTATTAAAGAGCATTATTTTACCACTTCTCTTCCAAATGACTGACATCAATCACCCTTTAGATTTCAGCTGGGGAGTGGAAAAAAGCCATATAATTTAATCAACATCCTCCCTGAAAAGATAGACTATTCAAAAGTGTATCGTCAACATTTTTTCAGTGACAGTGTAAAAGCTAAAAGACACTCTCTGAAACATCAAGACTTTAATACATCTATTCTGAGTCTGCACTTCCTCTGACAAGCTATTACCATACAAAAATGGAAGTCTGAGTCAATAAGGAAAACATCTTAGAACACTAATTACACAAATGAAACGCATATAGTCAACATTGTGAAGATAAGCAATGGGATGTCCTCTCACAGGCCTTACTGATCTAGTTGCTTAACTCTTTCTTGTACCTCACTTCCCATAAACTTCCTATAAACACTTCCTATAAGCTCCTGCAAGTGCAGCAAGACCTCTGAAGGCTCTATAATTCAGGATCACATGCTGAATTATGGTACAATCCATCCTGTTGTTCCTCTACGACATGGCAAGAAACTATCTGCAGTAAAATCAACAAAACTCATTACATGAAGAACTAGAATTGTGGGGGCAATTCAGACCAGTAATTTTTCATCACTTAAGGTCACAGAAATCAGCTGCACATAAATTCACCATGACAGTGAATTTTATTTAAAAAAAAAAAACCCACACCCCAAAAACTGTGAAAATAAATTGGTTCCCTGGTTGCATCAGTACCAAAGAACAGATATTTATGACATGAAGCAGGGCTTCTTCTTGAGGTCTGGATCAAAGTGGTTAACGAAACTGAGTGCAGATTTGAACAGAACAGTTGTGACTCTTAATGAGGGTCTTTAAGATTTCTCTTGTATATATTAAACAGTTAAACTATTGAAATGTTTATACAAGTTGTCTAATTTAACTTCTTGTATATAGATGTGTTTCTTATTAAATATTTTATCTGTTACTAGGGAGTTCAGACACTTAAAACAGATGGAATTTGTAGTATGAATTTATTCCTCCTCATAACTGCCAGGGAGTATTATAGGGATGAGTGCATACTAACCCTGATTTATTTTTAGTAACACTACACACTTTTACTAGAGGCAAAATCAGTCAAGAAGAGTGGTTTCTTTTATCTCTAATTTATGCATTCTGAAGGAATAATTCTTGGCAATAGCTTAATCAAATAGCAAAAAAAAAAATCACATTTCATTCAATTCTATCCAGTTGTAGACTGACTCCTACTCCTATGGAAGAAGTCAGGTGTAGAATTTAAATACTGCTTGACTTAGTTTTGGTGTCATTTACAATGATTCTCACTTTCTCTGCTCAGGTTTTGTCTGAAGGCATGCTCACATCTTTCATTGCAAGGTTCTGCAGTTTGGTACCAATTTTAGCATTAACTTGCAATGATTTGAGTCAGAAGCTTATCTTTTTTGATTAGGGAAAGGCATCTTTTGTCTCATTGCTTTTGATCCTTTGTCTTGCCCTTTTCCCCACTGCCTATATTCTAGAAAAACTAGATGTGGATTTAATTCTTGCTTCTGCCACTGATTCAGGGCCTGACCTCAGACATGTTTATTATGTCTTTTGTTGCTCAACTAGTCCATCTGCAAAATGCAGAACTTAGGAAGTTTTTCTTACCACAGTAAAGTAATAAAATATCCAGACACAGAAAATATTCTCTATACTGGTATTCAATCTGCATTTTGCAAATACACTGTAGGCTCAATTACAATGCTACATAGTCATAAGGGCTCTAAAAAGAGTGAGAAAAGCAGAGAGCAATGGGTGCAACTCATGCTTGTACAGGGCAACCATAAACTCTGACTTGGGCTGTTGTCAGCAGGAGTTTTTAGAGTGCCTTTAACAGCTTTTAGGCACTTCGTTTGTATAGTCATACACTGCAAATTCTTAAGTGGTTATTTGGTTCTGATTCCTTATTAAAATAAATAAATACCTACATGACTATTTATACTATCTGCTTGATAAAATAGCACATACAGCTTTGAGTATATTTATAATTAGGGCATTCACTGATTCTTCTTCACACAGAACAGTAAACTTCACTTTCTCTTAACTGAGAGCCAATTTCTTATAAATTTTCATTACAAACTTTATTACTTATTGGACATTCCTGATTATCCGTTTCTTAAAAGAAGTGTAAGATTAAATTCCAGGCAGCTTCTAAGGCATTTGAGTGAATGTCTCCCTTTTACACACGCAACAGTACCTCAGTTCTTGAAAATGAGATCTATGTGCTTGAACACACTTAATATTAAAAAGAAGACAATAGAAGAAACTCTGGTGTTTTCTACAGCTTGACGGAGGAATGTGGCACAGTTTCTGGCACAAAAAAGTGTATGTCCAGGAAAAGATGGAGCTAACCCTATCAAAGAACTCATTAGTTTTCCACCAGATGTGAATATAGTGTAAGTAGCTTGGTTTAGATAATTTCTTTTGTGTGTGGCAGATTATCTCCTCTCCATTACATTCTATCTCTCTAGAAATAGCTATGTACAATTTGAATTGACTCTCTTTAAATCAATATATGACTACGTTTGAAAGTATTCCCATCAGAGTGTAGAGGAAAAAAATAGCAACAATATATTGGAAGAGGACAGCCTGTAATTAGATCAAAATATATTTGGGATGTTTGGAATAAGGGCAAACTTCTTGATATTCGATATCTTAGGGGAGTATCTTGTAAGAATCTATTTAAAACTAGATATAATTCCAGTTGAATTCTTAGATTTGTTTTCTTTGTTCATCTATAAAGGTCTCATAAGAACTAATAGTTTGATGTTTATTGAAAAAAATGCTATTGCTTTTAGAGTGACCTCGTTTGTTAATTAATTTTTCACAGCTAGGAATTACTGTCAGTCATTTAGAAACCTGTTTGAAGTACAGGATGCTGTATATAAGCAGGTAGAGAATGATATACAAAATGTTTTGGGAAGCTGGAAATGGAACATAGTTATTCTGGTTTTGAAGCACGTGATCAAAGTTTGGGAATAATAATCTGTGAAATTATTCCTTTGCTAAAATTACTTTTCCGGTGTTGAAGTGTGCTTTGAGCCCCAATCAGTAAAGTCAAGAATTCTGCAAATGACTGATACATTTTCATCCTTTTTTGTTGTCATGGAAAGAAATTATTTTACTCAGTACAAAACAAAACTTACAAGAGAAAAAATAAAGAAGAAAGGAGGAAGAGAGTTTTGGGAAAAGATAGGATCCCTGAGCTGACAAGTCTGAACACCATAATTCAGAGTAGAAATTTGAAATTTATGCAAGCTTGTTTGAAGCAGTTACATAAGAATGTAGGGCATCCAGAAATCCTCTGGGTTTCTGAGTCCATTCAGAAACCTGCCCAATAGAGTGAGTGAGAACACTGATGACATTTACTATATCTATTTCAAAATGAGATTGCTAAACTCTGACTTTACAAAAGCTAAGAATTATCTTTCCCCCTTTTTTTTTTTTTTTTTTGGTGTGGCAATAAAGGCAGAAAAAACTTACCTCATTATTTGTCTAAGGTTGTTGTCCAAGGAAATGACTATGGTTTGTGCTGAAATATGCCATTCAACCTATTTTTGATGAACCTTTTTCATTATCTACTTCTGAAATACTGAAACACCTTAATTGCTTCCCCTTTTATGCTTCCTCTGGCATTTGCAAAGATTTCACTGTTAGAGCTCCTTAAAAAATCTGCCTACAAATTGGTTAAAATAAGTATGCTCTGAGCACTCTCTAACCTGTTCATCTTCCACCTATACAAAACTGTTATCTTGTATCATAAATCAGTTTGAAGGGATATTCTAGGACTCTTGTGATGCTGGGATGCTGCTATGTTAGCAAGAGTGTCCTGAACATGTTTCCCTTGGAAAATTTGCAGTCTGTTTGCTGTGAGCAGCATGCCATACATTACATGGCAAGGGGTTACTGTTTAAACAGTCAAAGTGAATAGCAGCTGTGGAATGGGTCAATTTAAATTGCTGACACACATGTGAAAGAAATACCAGTTTATCTGTGTTTCAACCATGCCCTTGCAAGTGATAGAATTTTGGTTTTTATTTCTAGGAAGAAATAAAATAAAATAAAATAAAATAAAATAAAATAAATGTATGATATTTTTCATAAACAGGGTTGGGGTCTACTAACAACTGTGTGAGGGTAGCTGTGTTCAAATGAAGAGAGGAAAAGTAATTAAACAGAGATTTACCTACTTGGCCCAAGAACTAAAGAAGAAATTTGGAGCACAGAATATCTGGTTCAGTTCTGTAAAGCATTGTTAAGACAGGCCCTTCCACTATCATGCAACAAGCCCTTCTGCACCATGATGACAAGACCAGTGCTGCAAGGTAAATATTACTGCTTAGGTTATTCATTTACATCCACTGAGGCTGAAGAACTCGAAGCAGCGCATGTATTTTAAAAGTTTGTGTGGCTTTTTATAAGCCTGGGTACAGAGTACTTCCCATTACTTGGACATAGTACCAAGTTTGAGAATGAGCAATGAACTGGAAACTGAGTTAAATGAGAACACAGAAATATTAATCTCTGGGCCTGCTTAGGGTCTGTCCTGCTATTTTAACCCACTGGGTTGTTATCACAGAGCTGGGAGAATTGCTGCTTATGCTTCTTTTGTATTCTTCTGTTTCACTATACATACAGCTCCAGTGTATCTTTGCCCCGACATAACTAATCTGATGGACAAAAATTCAAGGCCAGGTCATAGCTCAGTGATATCACATTTCCTGATCAAGTATAATCTTCCTTGACTTTTGTGTGTAATGCACCACCTACCACCAGGAGACATAAGAAACCTTCTGGGTGTTCCTCCTATACTCACAACAGACTCAGCTTTTCCTCGGCTTCCCATGCAGTCTACTGCCTACTTGGCTGTATAAGAGATAACTGCAGATAATCTGGGTTTATGCTTTTCACAAATACTCACCTTAAAAGACAACTGTAACTTTCCAAAAGACTATTAAAATTTTTATGTTGTTAATAAGACTTCCTATCCAAAATAATAACCTTGAACTAACAAACTGCTGTGGTGTAGACATCTATCCCTTTGACAGATTTTTTTTTTTTTTTTTTTTGAGGGGGAAGAAATGACAACAGAAACCTATAAAATACTGAAAATGTTGCTCAGTATATTACATTTTCATTGAGTCATAGGATTTAAATGACATCATAGCAGAAACTCTGGTTGGAGATTTCTTTGTAAACACAATACAAATTCAATAAAATAATTGCTTCTATAGAATTTTTCCAAAAATCCCTAACTACTCTTTAGCTGATATTACAAAGCAGATGTTTACTGAACCTGAGTTAAACTGTTAAGGAAGTAATTTTTCTTCACATGGTATGACTTGACTTCACATGACTCTGATATCAAAATGCAAGAAAATAAGGTAAAGTGTCAGGAGATAAGAGTATTTAAACAATAGTCCAATCTGATAACCCTGATTTTAATGCTTAATAGTTATGCTGCAAAATAGTCTTTGAAAAACACCTGTTTCATTCTTGACTCAACTTCTGCTGCAAATTAAAGGTATTTGCATCTTCTTCAATAAATGTGAGGCACTGAATGACCATCAGAAAACGTCATTCGGTCTCATTCCAATGAGTAGGAACGAATGGGAAATTATAATTATTTTAAAAAATTGAATTGCTGACTTAAAACATAGGTGCTATATCACACAAACCTTTTCTTAGCCTTCCTATTTTCTTCTTTATAAAATCACCATCCTAAGCACTTTGCTTTAATACCACAGCATCTTTCTCTCCAAGACAGGCTTGGAGAGATACTGACTCTCACCATTTTCCCGGGCAGGCAACGCCCGTCAAGGTTTGCTGATGACACACGCACACCTTTCCACTAAAGACAAGCATCGATCCCAAAGTAGAATTTTTTTTTCCTTATTTTTCATTAAAAAACAAAAAAAAAAACCCACAACAAATCCCTCATGGCTGATAGCACACAGAGCATGAAAGTTCAGAGAATTGCACCATCCTCAGTTGCACCCCTCTTCGCCGCGGCGGCCGGGCCTCCCCACCGCCCCACTCCTGCAGAACTCAGGGACCCTGGCTTGTCACCACCTGAAAGCTCCCCCTTAGTGAGCAGCTGGCTGAAGCGGTGGGGTAAGTGCCACCCCCCCGGCCCTGGGAGGCTGCAGCTCTGCCCCCTCCACCCCTGAGCCCAGACCCGCCGCTGGGTCAGGCCATCTTCGGTGGAGCAGCCGGGGAGAGGGTGTTGTGCCCAGCACCCAACCTGCTGCTCTGCTCGTCTCTAAACGCTTACACAAATGTTAAATATAAAAACCCAGCACGATAGCCACCCTGGACAAAACAAACAAACCAACCCCCACTCTGTGAAAGAAGTTTAAAGATCACAGGAAAATACCATACCTATTTTACTGCCGACTCCAAGTTCCATGGCACTTTCATCCTCACAGTTTTAAACCTCCCTGACATTTCAGGGAATCCTTTTCACAAAATAGGAAAGAAGAACAGAGGGAAATGGCCATATCTGCATAACGTCATAATAACTGTCAAAGAACCCTGGCAGTTGCTGAACTGTATCGAAGCAGGGATGACCAGACAGCTCTGGTCCAGGCTTTTCAAATTATAACATCTGGTTCTGGTTCTGATATGCAAAGGTAGTAACCTAAATAATATTTTTATTTCTCCCTCTCATATAAGTATGCGATTGTTTTCATAGTGTGTTTGCAATAAATACCTGAATGGAAGACTTTTGAAGCCAAGACAAATCAGTATTGTAGTGATGACAGAAGATTATTGTCACAACTGCCTTTCACACCTAATTTGGGAAAAAATATTTCAAATTTGATGGAAAACTATTTTTGCTGAAACATTCCAAATTTCTCTCATTTCAAAGACACATCTCAGTTTTCTAGATTTGGAATCAAGATTACCATTTCAGCTTCTGTAGAAAAAAAATCTTGCCCAAAAGTTCTGAATTATCTTTAAAAAACAGACACTCCCCCTATACCCCCTCAGAGAACTGCAGTTCACGTAAGAGTATAAGAAACATGGAATGTTTCAGGAGAGTGGACACATGAGAAAGGCTACGAGGAAAAAATAATCAATCAGGGAAAGAAGGTTTACATCTAAAGGAAAGAGAAAGCCTCAGTGATATATTTCTTAGTGAAATGCCCTTTTTCAGGCCTGTGCTCTGGAGATGAAAGTTTCTTAGGCTGCTGCCAGCTGCCTTGCCTTGCACATGGCTGAGCCAGCCCACTTGCCTTTAGCTGCCCCAATACTCCTACCAGAGATTTTTGCATCTTCAGATGTGCCAACATAACTGCAGGTTTCATTCCTCCCTTACCTGCTGCTTCTCAAAGAACTTAAATGAATCCCTGTCAATCAGACAGAACCAGCCAACAGTGGTAATTAAACACATAATGCTTGCAGATCTGTGAAAAAAGTAACCTTTGTTAGGAGGGAGGTGACAGGCAGCCAAAGTGGTACCTGCTCCAGTGGAAAGGATCAGAGTACTTTCTCCTCCACATGTGCTGGAGGGATAAAGAAAGTGTTAGCCAGAGTCCTCTGTGGACTCTTAAATCCAGGTAAACCAGGCAAATGTAGTCAGGCAGCCAAAAGGATGATGGGTGGGGAGAGAGGAATGTGTGCCACTGTGGAAAATCAAATAAACACAGGCTCTTGGGTGAGACAGTTCAGATAGGTGGCAAATACAGTCCTTAGACATATAAACATTAATACCAATAGGAGGGACAGAAGGAGAGACACACTATATTTAGTACAGTGAGTAGTCTGCCTTGTTTTTACAACATAGCAGAAATCACAGAAGATTTAAAAGTAAGATGACAATTTTAAGACCGGCATGTAGAGAGAGAGACAAGGTGGGGGGGGGGGAGGGATACACATGACAATCTCTTTAGCAAAGGAGAGATTAGAAGGCTTTAATTTCGTCAGTTTATGCATATCAACATAAGCAAAAAAAATTTAGAAGAAAAGCTCTTTGTCTGGCAGATGGTAATACAATTAAACTCAAAATCTGAAAACTAAATTAGAGAAAAACCACAGTGGAAATAAGACATCAATTTCTAGCTAAGAGCTTGGTGGTTAGTAGCCGCTGGAACAGCTCACCAGGATGAAAGGTAGGTTCTGAAGCACTAGAACAATTCTTAAAGCAGTTCAGGTATTTTTCTGAAATACACATTCTTGCTGGAATGGGAAGTATTTGCAATTGGCATGTTTTGCAGTATTTTACAAGACAGCAGGCAACTCTCAAGGTTTCTTCACTAGCTTTCTAATCCATAAGAAAGTTGATGCAGTAGTCAGGAAGTATGATACTTATCCTTTTGGATGAAGCTTTGGGTATGGATTCATACGTTTGGACATTGAAGATAGTGGCAGAATGGAAATCCTGGAACTTTTGATAATTTTGATGTACCTTAAAGCAAGTAAGGTGGCAAATATGAAAATACCTACTGAGAGCTGAATTGAGGCCGGGCTACCAGACAGTTTCCATGTCTTATTGAAAACTATTACTGCTTTACTCTTTTCTCCAGGCATGGTATAACTAGAGCAATTCTAAAAAGGTTTTTCCTTTCAAAAGGAAGACTTAAACCTCTAGAAAATTGTTGCAAGGTAAAATTAAGATCTATCAGTCTGTAAAGGTTGTAAACACTGTTTATTGCTTACTGTGATAAAACTCAAAATCTGGCAGTTTATTTTTGGCTGTGAAAGCATTTATTTTCTTGTCTTAACCATTATGTGCCCATATATTACTCATTTCTTTATATTCTTAATCTTTAATGGAGACAATTGACATTTGTTTTTGATTCGTAACAGTTTTGACTCACAGTTGGTGACAATGCAAATTATCAAATCCTTAACTGATCTGAGCTGCACACAAAATATTGTACCTGATTTGGGACAAGTAATGAAAGAAAAAGACTGGCTCTCAGATTATTTGGGGTTGCTTACCTGGAACAGAGCACTAAAAGGAGTAATTATTTTGAATTAAGATTTAACTGGAGCAGAGACTGGTACTCTGGACTCTTTGTGTACTCATTCTTTCTCTTGCTCTCCTTTTGGTATATTGAATTTTAATAATTTCATGAGAAATTGAAGAGCATGAGGAGGAGATGGCAGAGTTCCTACCTCACAGTGCCCACATGGTTAGACCACGTTCATCACAAACTCCCTTGGGCAGCACAGATAAATTTATTTCAAGTCTACCAAATCCAGGAGAGTTATACAGCATCTCTATGATCACAGAAGTAATTTCATGATCATCATCTTTTTTTTCTAAGAAAACCAGAAATTATTGCAGAGGTGGGGTGGAGGAAGAGGAATGGATGGCACTAGAGATATGCGTCCTGGATGGAGGATGCTGCCTCCCTCCCACGGGTGCTGGGAACCTCATTTCCTTGGAGAAGCAGGTGATAAGTCCTTCTCTTTAGCATTTCTGTCTTCTGCAGTTTCTGGGTTTTGGCACAGAGCTCTCCTCAAGTGGTGCATCTAAAACTTACAGGACAGTCTGTGAGGGAGGTTGTGACTTTTTGTCAAAAATTCATTTTTCTGAATATATTAGCCTGATATTAAGAAGAAAGTAAATTAAAAAAAAAAAAAAAGAGTTTGACTTCGAATTTTCTTGATGTCTGAAGTTCAGCTAAAGGTTTTTTCCTTTCTCTAATGTAATCTATCAGTATATTGACATAACATCTTCATATTAATTTGTTTTCTCCCCTCAAAATATTTTCCCTTAAATTAACCTTTCTTTGAAAGAAAAGCAAGTTTCTGTGGATAATCTAGGGTTTTGGTCCTAACATCTAGTTCTCACTTACTGGCATTTTAGAAAATAGCAAACACCACATATAATTCACAAGAGTTTATCTTGCTTATATTTTTCTCCCAAGGTGCTGAAAGTCTCTGAAAACGTCATACCCTTTATGACCAGGATTTTTTAATCAGGTTGAAGAGGGCTGAAACATCTGTTTTTTCCTAAGGAATGACATTTGACACACTGTATCTTTGCAGACACATTTCTACATAGAAGGAGGCTCTGTTGTTTCATAGGACATTCAGTACAAAGTTTCAAATGCCTACAGTCTGCTTTCCCACTTCCCCATGAAGAGGGATTGCTAAGAGCTGTAATGCATCCCCACATTTTTTCCGTCTACTGTCCTGAAACAATTCCCTTCTTACCGGCGCAACGCAGGTAGGATGCTTTACAGGGCTGCACCAAATAACTACAGGAAGTCTATACCACCAGGTGGTGCTGCTAAACATCGTTTTCTACATCCTTTTTATCCCTGTGCGAAAATATCTACCCAACAACGAATTTGAGGGTGCTGTTTTATAAAAAAGTCATTCTCCTTGGAGAGGAAAGAGTAGGAGAACAACCTCTCTGTCTGGGCACCTAAGAAGAATCAATTTGCCAAATTGATAATGTGAGCATTTTTGAAAGATGGAAAGTACACACACATTATAATGACCACTCTCCCAGACAAAGTAAACACATTTCATTATTCTGCCAAGCTGAGCCAGTGTGCAGGGTTCAGCCATGGCAGAGAGTGAGGGGTAGCAATGAGTTTGAATACTGAGTTTGGAAAGAAGGATAATAAAATAAAATATTTGTTAATACATTTCCACTACTCAGATAGCAGTGTTCCAGGTAAATATGATTTGAAGGGAAAACTGGAGGAACTGGAATAAAGACAACAGTTGTCACCTCTAGAGGAAGCACAGATTGCACTTTTTTGACTGCATTCTGAAGTGATTCCTTCAGACACTCTTACTGCTCCAATGTGCCCAAGAGTGAAAAAAGAAATAAAATCCCAGTGTTACATAATAAATCTCAGGTTTACTCCCCAAGCTCTTTCTATCTGCAAAACATCTAATTGGAGGGAGCTATTAATAGGACTGAAGTGTGCACTAGTGTCATGAGGTGAGAAATATTTATTGAAATTATAGTGCCAAATGTTAATAAATTCCTCTGTGCCCTTAGCTTTTTATTGTTGTGGTTGCTGTTTAATTAATGAATTGGTACTTCAAGATGTCTTAGCTCATTTGTACATTTCTTGAGGTAATGTTTTCACAGCAAGCACTTGTTTATTGCTTGAGTCTGTATTTTTCTTATCACCGTTGACTAGAAGCAATAGCACATTCTGTAAAGAAATAATCTGTTTCTAGTGATCTTTTATCAAACAAAAAGTTTCAGAGACATTAAGAGAGATATTTTGATACCATCCTTAATATTTTGAGAGAAATATAAAATGTCATTCAGGCATTCATTATCCTGTTTGGTTCTTTTTTTCCTCTTTCAGGTTGACTTTCTTATTTATGCCTCAGATCATTTATGATTTTATACTAAAGAACTTGCAACAATGTGCATGGAAAGGCATGATTTGAGACTTAATGAGTCTATTTTCCTTGCTGACATGGAGTCAAAGATATACCCTCAGCATTTATTTACATGCTTTCCTGCACAGCAACAGTCATACGTAATATAACTTCAGAGCCAAGGATTCTGGTGCTGTGCCCAAGAAACGTCTCTTCCCCTTTGCCACTTTTCTTTTTGGAGTAATAAGTTTTTTTCATTATGTCTCTGTCTGGCAGTTTCATGGAAGTTCCTTCTGAGAAGTTCTTTATTTATTGCTGCTTTTTTTCTCTTACTATTGATTTTTATTTAAATTGGCAGCATGCTACTGCTTCATGTTAGGCAAATCAGAGCATCCCTGGAAAATAAAAAAGGCTCATGGAAAACAGGTCTACTTGCTCACACACTTTAGGAAAACAATCAGGGCACATTCTCTGTCTGGTCAGCTGGCTATAGGCTGTGGCAGCAAGCTACCATCTTCAGGTGAGCACACCCAGAATAACAATGCAAAAGCAAATTCTACCTGCTCACAAGCCTTATGAGACCCCATATGCCTCTATGACAGTATCGTCCTCGTAGTGAGAAGGTCTGATGAACAGTGCAAGTGTCATTGTCAATAAATTCTTTATGACCACATTTACAATCTGCCTTCTTAATTTTAACTTTTTGCAACATCAGGACATCTTTGGAGTGGGTTTCAGACTCTCAGCTCTGTCAACACCTGCCAATGGAAACCAGTATGACAACTGATCTGTGCTGATCTTTTTTAAAAAAAACAACCACCACCCCCCTGTCTGCTTTTAAACCCCTTAGTTGTATCCTTGGCCACATTATAAAAGAAGTATGTTTTGCTCTTTGCAGGCACACCAGTGTGGACTATGCTGCAGGTAAGTTCTTTTTCCCATGACCGATATAACAATCTCTGACATAGCAGAACTAGTACGGACTACAAATTTAAAACAGCTTTCCATTTGAACCAGTAGAGAGGCTAGAAAGCTATGCCAATTCAACCTTTTCAGCTGCATTTGTGTGGCTGCAACAATGTACAGCCTACCTCTAAGTCCTCCTTCTAGTGTGTGCACCTGACATCTGTAGACATGTGTTATTAAACCCCTGTTCCTCTTGTACAAATGTATCCTTCTAATTGTCCTGCACTTAGTTTTATGAATCTCCTTCTCCTTCTCCACATTCATCTGTCTTAATTATTTTTTTAATATTGAGAGATCTGAGGGTTGTGAAATTTTCTGACATGGTAAACGGTCTACACATTTTCACTTCTGCCAGCAGAAGTGTCTACATAACTGAGAGCTAATACCACTCTGCAGCTTTGGTTTGTGACAGCCACCTCTTCTCAAGCAAAGGAATAAAGTAAGAATCGGAGTTGCACAGGAATTCCAAGGATAAAAGGCTAGCACAAACTGAGATGAAAATCTAGGTGTCACTCAGGAGAAAAGAGTCCACAACAAAGTGTGCTTTACTGTCTTGTAGTGCAGTAGGAAAAATGAAAGATGTATACATAAAATGATGTGTATGCAAGTATGTATAGAGTTTGAGTTAGCTAGGCACTTTGTGATATACTTTTTTCTGCACTGAAAATGTAGGGAGATTGTTTCTCCTAACAGTTTCTTTTCCTTCTAGTCCACTGTTGTTCTTCAAAATATCAAGCTACCACTCCTATTTTAAGTTAGTCTCTAATGGAAGAGAATTGTGTTTGCCTATAATGAATGACAGCATGAGAACACACATATGACCTCATTAGTTAGAAGAAATAATCAGAAACTTTAGGCACCAGTAGCTATTTTTAAGCATTTAACAATGGGATTTTCAATCCTATGGAAAAATTTTGAAAGCATCTCCTGAATAATGAGGACAGGAAAAGTACTTCTTCATTAGAAAAGTTCAGTACTTGTAGTTCCTGAAACTACCATCAAAGTTAAGATGCAATCATAATCATAATTGAATTTCAAACTTCATCTTAATATAAGATCTGTAAGTCTCAGCAGTTAATAAGTTTTAGATTTTTGTCTGCAGGAAACTGGAAGGTATTTCTTTTGAGTTCAGTGGATATCTTCAAGCCCACGGTGAAAATTTATTTTAAGAACAGTGAAACAATTTTTAACAAGTAGTACATGCTTGGATAGCTCTGCAGTCATTTAGCTTTACTGATGGATATTAACTTCCTTGATAAGAAATTCAGATTATATATAAATCTGGTAATGATAATTCATATCACTTCCAGGAGAAGACAATTTATTTCAGTTCAGAAGCAAATTTTTTTCTTTAGACAACTTAAAATACAAATCTTTGGAAATCAGAAGTATTTTGAAGAAGATAGCACTGTAACTGAAATATTCAGCATAAATAGTTCTCACAGCTTTTCAGACTCTCCCTAGAAAGTTTAAAGAAATCTTAACATCCCCATTTCTTTATAACACCTCAGAAAAAATATAACTTTTTCATGGTCTAATGTTAAAATATAATGTAAAAATCACAATATCTCAAGTTCTTTTCAATGATATTGGTAGTTTAGATTGCAATGGTTACTTAGGTAAAACACTGAGATTACTAATAATTAGTTTTATTCAGTTCTTCAGCACAACCATTTTATTCTTATAACTACTACTATATCAAAATGGAACAGAATAAAATAGGAGAAACAAATTGGGAGAACAAATATGGTCGTTCAGCTGCTCAACTATTTTAGAAGACTGTGACAAATGCTGAAGGATACCTGCCTGTTAAGGCTTAAAGGTACATGGAAAGTTGTACATAGATTAAAAGAATTTCTGAAAAACAAAAGATTTGCTTCAGTAGCTTCCTCTACCTTCTGCAACACTGTGTTTTCCTGGTACATGGTAATACCTGCCTCCTGAGGAAAACAAATCTATTGAGAAACCTTTCATATATCTGGAAACTTGTATCAAGAATACTCTCTTTCATTGGTTGAACAAATCTAGTTCTTTCACTGAACTTTGTTGAGGTTTTCCAAATTTTTGTCACTCTTGCTATTCAATGAATTGCCCCCAGTGTATGCTGTCCCCTTACCAGCACAGAATGGAGTAGAAGGCCGTCTCTACTGAGAAAAGGAAAAAAATGCACTGTGCAAAATACACAATTTACAACAATCCTAGGGAGACTGTATTTCACTTCTCAAACAACCCATACTTTTATAAATTCTACACATTTTACTTGCAAAACAATTAAAAATAAACTAGAGTACTTTATTCTAAAATGAAATGCTCCAGTGCTGGCAATTAGGTGAGGGGTAAATGTTCTGCTCTAACACAAAGAATTTTTGATTTCCGAAGTGAATTATACTAAACTGAAGGTCCACTTACACCAAAATAAAGACAGTCTATACACAATGATTATTAGAAACAATTAATTACAAACAGTTTCTTATTTGGACAAGCTAAAGTCTTTTTTTTTATTGTGATATATGATGACAAATAATTGATGGACCTCTGATTGTCAGGAAAGAATGTAAGAAACCAAGGTCTGCTAGGTTACAAACAATCCCTGAACATTTTCCTTTGGAGATACAAGTTTCTTCAGTAACTAGTGTGACTGTGTAGTACACCAGCACTTCATGAGGGCTGCTTCATACTGGAGGGATTGTCCTATAACCAGTGTAATTCGGTCCAGCAGAAAAGTAGAAATACTAAGCTAGTTCTTCCATCAGCCCAAAGACATCCTGCCCTCAGGACAATACAGTATGTGTTCCAGAGATTTGTTGTTGGTTTGCTATTGAAAATGACAGTCTGCAACGTAAGTATCCCTGCAAACATAGGCAATATACAGTTAAACTTGTTCTTGTGCTGTCCTAGGAATACAGGGGAGTTTGTATTCTAACCCCACAATACAGTTCATGGTGAAGCTTTCACAGAATCATTCAGGTTGGCAAAGACCCTTGGGATGACTGAGTCCAACCATCAGCCCTACTCTACAAAGTTCTCCCCTACACCAAATCCCCCAACATCTCATTTAAACGACCCTTAAACACATCCAGGGATGGTGACTCCACCACCTCCCTGGGCAGCCTATTCCACTCTCTGACCACTCTGTCTGTGAAAATTTTTTTTCCTAATGTCCAGTCTAAACCTCCTCTGTTGCAGTTTAAAGCCATTCCCTCGTGTTCTATTGCTAATCACGTGTGAGAAGAGACCAGCACCAACCTCTCTACAATGTCCTTTCAGGTAGCTGCAGAGAGTGAGAGTGATGAGGTCTCCCTCCAGCCTTCTCCTCCTCAAACTAAACAGTCCCAGCTCCTTCAATCACTCCTCACAGGATTTGTTCTCCAGGCCCTTCATCAGCTTCGTTGCCCTCCTCTGCACTCGCTCCAGCACCTTGATATCTCTCTCGTATTGAGGTGCCCAAAACTGGACACAATACTCCAGGTGTGGCCTCACCAGTGCAGAGTACAGGGAGACTATCACCTCCCCACTTCTGCTGGTCACACTATTTCTAATACAAGCCAGGATGCCGTTGGCTTTCTTGGCCACCCAGGCACACTGCTCTCATGTTCAGCTGCTTGTCAATTAGAACCCCCAGATCCTTCTCTTCCAGACAGCTCTCCAGCCACACCTCCCCAAGCCTGTACCCATGCATGGGGTTGTTGTGGCCCAAGTGCAGGACCTGGCACTTGGCCTTGTTGAAGCTCATCCCATTAATGTTGTCCCACTGATCCAATCTATCCAAGTCTCTCTGTAGAGCCTCCCTATCCTTGTGCAGATCGACTGATGTCAGACTGACAGGTATATACTTTCCTGGATCATCCTTTCTGCCTCTCTTGTAGATGGGTGTCACATTTGCCACCCTCCAGTCCAATGGGACTTCCCCAGTTAGCCATGGCTTCAGGTAAATCATGGACAGCGGCTTGGCGATCTGCCAACTCTTTTGGCACCCTTGGGTGTAACCCATCCGGTCCCACAGACTTGTGGGCATCCAAGGGTTGTAGCAGGTCTCTGACCACTTCCTCTGTGATTGTGATGACCTTTCCTCCCTTTCTTCTGCTCCTGTCCCTCACATGCCAAGGGAGTCACTAGCAAAGGGTTTGAATGCTCTCAAATAAACAGCAGCAATGCACCCTAGTTCCCCACAGAAACATCTGCATTGTGTGTGGGACTTTGACAATGTTTGGTTTTATTTCTGGTTCTGAATTAAAAGAAAAGTATTGGCATTTTTCTGGCAATTTTGAGCCTTTCAGTGTATTAAACATCCATCCTCAGTGAATAATTACCAGAGGAGGTGTTTCCAGAAACTTAGTCAGAGGATTAGTTAGTTTTTTGGAGCTTGAGCCATGGCTGACCTTTGCCATGAGTACTTAGACATGTCTAAACTCTGTAGTTTCTGAGTATATTCAGAGTCACAGAGCACGAGATTTTAGAACTTCAAGTGGCACCAATTCTAAAGGCATTGATAAGGGAGGGTTTTCATGACTCTGATTTTAGCTTCAGTAGTCAACATTATAGTAATATTCTGAATTTCATTCAACCTGATCCTTACATGTGTGTTTTAGCAATGTAAAGAAAAGAACCATGAGGATAAAAGAGTATTAAAGAGTATAAGTATTGTTACAGAGGCTCTCAGATAACCAACCACCAAAAATTAAAAAATTATTGTCAACACAGTTAACTAGCCCTCCACAAATTACAGGTTTGAATGTCTGTGAGAGGAGAACAGAACAACTCCCTAGGGTTTAACGACAACCCAAAACACTCTATCACTCACCTAACAAGTGAGGACTCTCAGCCTCACGGACCTGCTCAGGGCAGCATCCCGACCCAAGGCACCTCGAGGAGTTTCCTTGGGCAGTGTCCCAACCCAAGGGGAGAGTTCTTGACCACAGGGTGCTGCTCCGGGGGATAAGTTCAAAATGGCTCCCCAGGGGATACCATTTATCCCCAGGCCGAATGTAACCTGTAGTCAATAGCAGCTCCCATTGGCCAAAGGCCCCAGCTACCGTGAAGCCCCGAGAGCAAAGGAATCAGGAGCTGCTACACTTCAGCAGCCAAGAAGCTCTATTTTCACTGGGCAGGTGCAGCTGTCACAGTATTTACTAATTTAATCTAGTGTCCTGACTTCAGCAATGGCTTAGAACAAGATGACATTTTGAAAGCTCTAGTACTCATCGTCTGTAAAAATGTAATTATTTGTTCAGTGCTGTCAATAAACAAGGGAATCTCTAGTGGTCATTGAATGAGCTGAAGTATGAGTCTGATGTATTTTATTATCTAGAGATAACAAACACACCTTGTCTCTTTCTTAATTTTAGATCATCAAAGCTCCAACTTTTCACTACCTTGCTTATTTCAAACTGCACATAGTGGCCACTGATATGTTTTGTTTAAATGAGATATCATATCCAAACTTTGTATAAAGCAATATATTTTCTGGCAGGAAAGGCCAGAGAGCTTAAGAAAAAATGGTGACATGAATTGTTACACAACAGACATCAATCGCATAAAGCATTTTTCAGACCCATCAAGTTTTCTTAGTGAATACTGAAATGTGTTTTTATGCAGACAAGTTCAGCCTGGCCATAACTTACTACAGTAAATTAATATATTCTGTGACACTACCTAATTAAATCAAACCTTGTGACCTTCTAATAATTAGGAATTGCAATAAGTTCAGTGGTTTATGAACCACTAAACATAGTTACAAAAATCAGGAAAGAGAATCTATTATAGACCTACCATATGATACATTACAATTTGATGAAACTTTTAATTGGAGTGTTCTAATTTCAGTTGCAAAGCTTAGCACAATTGTGGTAGCAGAAACTACAATCAGTTAATTGCAGCCAGGGCATTGAACATGGTTCAGAAGATACACTTACCATTCTAGGGCAAATAAAGCTAGACAAGTGAAATAACAAGATTATTACCGAAAACATTGTGATTTTTTAAAATTATCTTTAAAAAAATCACAAATAAAAAGACCTGATTTTTGAACACCACATGTACTATTTTATTCATTTAGAAAATGTGTGACAATATGATGTTTTGTCCCATGTTAATTTGATTTATAGTGCAACTTAAATTATTCTGGCTTTACACGGTCCAAGAAAAGCTTGACTATAAGAACAGATGTCATTGACAGGAATTACAGGAGTACAGCATACTGACATAAGAGCTTCTTATGGAGGTGATGTGAAGGGACACTGATCCTTCTGTTCAGTCTTCTGCAAAGCAGAGAAAGAGGGGAGCAAGTTTAGGGGAATAGTTTCTCTGCCATGACTGTGCAGACTCCTTTAAACATGTGCAGCCTTCCTAGTCAGCTCTGAGCCAAATCTCCCTTTAATAGGCCAGATACAGACAGGGGATACTTTTCACATATTTTCCAGTGATGCTTTATTGCATAAGTATCTCAGTTCATAATATGTTTCACCCTTTGTACAATGGCATTGACTAAAACTCTTGACTGGGAAGAGGAAACCTGAGTTCTGAGCATATCTCAAGCTTAGCAGGTGTATGCCCACATTGCCAGGAAATTATGCCAGTCATCAGTGTGCATAATGTGGAGTGCCCAATGGGCTAGCACTGCTATTCAGGTTGAGTCACTGTGTCACCAGGAATACAATAATCATTGAGAAGGAATGTGGGAAAGAGGACACCTGACTCTTGCCTTTTCTTCAGGGTTCTTAGACAAGGTAGGAGAGACCTATGGGTTTCCCCTACTGCTCGTAAGTTTTTCAAATTTTATCTTGTGAACCTTTAGATGAATGAACTTTCCAATAAAGGCTGTGGAAGTCAAGGGAAAATTAGACTCTATAACTCTTTTATGCCAAATGCAGCAACCAGCTTCAAGACATGGTGACCAAAACAGTTAAAGGTCCAAGTCTAGAGCACAGGGCTTGCTCCTAGCAGAATTCCATGGATACTAGAATGTAGGAGACTTTGGTTTTACCTCACTACCCACAGGTGGAGATCCTGCAGCTGAGGTCTACACTTCTGAAGTAAACCTTCTAAGTGCAAAGCTATTGAGAAAGTCATAAGCTGCATCACCATCTTCTATTACTAAAAGAGTTAACTATGCTATGAGTTAATCCTTAGATGCTACTTTAGAATGGATTAGTAACACTAGATAGACTGAATCTCATGTAGGTAGAGCCGCTATAGCCTTTCCTGTAGAATTCATATACTGCCAATGGAAAGAGGTGGATACCTACATTGAGTGGTCTGGATCGTCTTCCACAGACTTTCCTACATGGAAACTAAGGGAGGCCACCTTAGATTGCACCTTCTCTGATGGATGGAAGGTATAATCAAAACCTCCTTCATCTCTCCAATGAATATGTAAGGGCTAATGAGCTCTATCCCTTTTATTCCAGCGTTATGTATCTGAAATGTAGATTCATTCTTGTTGCAAAATATATGCTGCGTGTGGTAAGCATTTTGAATAGCCTGATTTTCTACTGTTGGATCAAAAGGAAAGAGACTGTAAAAAAGAATAGGATTTATAATGTGGTTATTTGACAGCTCAGTCCAAAAACTACTAAAGCTCTTGAGGGTTTTTCCATCAACATATTTGGAATTGGGCCACTAATGACTAGGAGGAAGGGAATTTGGAATTATTCTTGTTTAGTTGAATTTTATTCGAATCTAAGTAATGTTAGATGCAGGTTAGTACTCACTAGTCTGTCTGGCTGCTGCAATAAGACTTTGTGGCAGGGGAAGGTTTTCTATCAAGTGGCCAGTGTACTTAAAGAACGGAGTGCATAGACTATAGCTACAAGTACCTAATGGGTTAAAACCAGAGAAATGTGATGTGTTTGGGGACAATATACATGCAGTGAACTGTATGTAATGTCTTTTTATCTCTTCCATAAATTTGATGAAATTTATACAAAATAAGAAATCCAATCCTTATATCTCATCTTCATTGAGAAAGTACTCTACAGTCTTTAAAAGGAGCTAAACATAAAGCTCCTGTTTGGATGAGGAAGTGTATATTAAGGGATTTTCTTTATGCATTCCCATTTTAGTAACCATGTAGGGCTCTTAACTGACTTTCTTTTTACATGCTGGCTATGTTTAAGAAATCAATTTTGATCGATCATTTGTTTACTTACTTTCTAATTAACACCATTAAATCTTTGTTGTTCACCAGCAATATAAAGGACAAAACCAGAAGAGTGACAATTTTTAACAATGACTTAGAGCCTATCACATCCCACGTGTAATTACTATAAAAATGTAAGACAGTATCTGAACTCTTTAGGGCTTGAATTTTGTACCCATCCAGCAGAATCTGTATATCAAGTATTCCAATGACATAAGGAAGAGAATTCTGAAAGACCACATTAAATCACAGTGCTGTGATTCTCTTGCTTTTGTTTTTAAATGTTTAGGTTTTTCTGTTGAAATTAAGTTGTTATTTTGTTTGGTTGGTTGTTTGCTTGCTTTTCTGGTAGTCAAGTTTTCAAGGCTATGATTTCTATAATAAGCAAATACTCTCAATCTTACCAGTAAATTTAAACCTGATACTCAGCCCAGAGTTCCAGTCCAGAGATTAATGAACAGTTCACTATTAGATTTTAGCAGTACAGGGATTAGTGTTTTGATAGAATCTGGACTAAATTCCTTCTGTTCAGAAGTAATGAAAAGCAATGAACAAAACAAATGAGGGTTATTCTGTGGCAGAAACATTAAATTATACAGAGAAAAGTTACTGATTGCACAAGGTAGAAACAAAACAATCCACATCAAAAGTGTGTTTTAAGGCATATGGAAATCTCAGCCTTCACTGGGTTTTCAATTATCCTCCACAGAAAAAGAGAGAAGCAGCCTAGCTCAGGGATGAGCACATAATGTTGTTGCATCAGCTATATGCTCAAGATAAAGCATGCTTGGGCCTGAGGAAGAGGAATGGTATGCAAACTGTCTGTGACAATCTGGTCACTGGAGTGCAGACTATGACAATGAACCCAGATTTACTACAACTCGCACATAATTCATCCATTATACCCGTCAGCTGATGAGCCTCCCGCCTACATTGCCATAAATTTGGATTGCTTATGGGGAACTCCAGATGATTATAAAAGGTAATGTTCTCTCTAGTCACCTGAAAAAAATAGATTCCAGATTTTCTACTTAATCATTTTACAACTTGGCAGTAAATGTTATTTTTGCTGTGGAGGCTATTGCAGAAACACCTAATTGATTCACCACCATCAGTGTGTTACATCATACTCAGCAATAAACAGCTTGATTCCAATCCAAACCAGCTTTTGTAGCCACTATACCAGAAAAACTTCTGTGAACCCATCTGTGACTGTCAGATCTAATGGGTTAGAGGCATGCACTGCCAAAGTGAGCAAGAGTCGTCATAAGCGAAGGGTGGGAAACTGCATAGTTAAATGCCAGAGTGGGCAAACTTACAATTCTGTTAGCCCAAGCAGGAGACTTTATTCAGCTCATCTTCTGTATCCTTGCAGTGAACTTTGCCTGCAGGGACCACTATAAATGTAAGCTAATATTGACTTGTTAATATGAAAATGATACTTCAATTTCTCCTTTGCATCCATTATTGATCTTTGTGATTAACTTAAAAAAAAATGAACAACTAAACCAGAACTTGGGGCTCTGAAATTTTTGAATTCTGTCTGATGTCTTCTGTGATATATACGGTCAAATTTTATGATGTCCTTCTGGCTACACCAGTATGGCTCCAGTTCAGAAGAAGAATACGGCAATATAAAGAAGTTGCTTGACTATGTCAGCTAGTATTACACATTTATTTTGGTTTTTTGTGACTAGATTTGAAATTTCCTTTCAAAATTATCCTTTAACAAGATGTTATTCTTTTAACAGGAATACTATTACACAGTACCACATTAAACAGCTTACTTTTGCATAGTCACATTTTCAAAAGTAGGAAATGTCAGAACAAATTGTGCATATACACCATAATGAATGCTACATTTTGTGAATACTCATATTATTGGATAAACATTATGTGCACTTATTTAGTGAAACATGCATTCTGAATATGCATGTTGTATTTTTTTCAGATGTGTATTACCAATAATATTTTGAGAAATCACTGAATTTTGATACCAGACTTTATGAAGAGAGGTGAGAACAGAGAACTTGGGAGATGTTCTCTTCAGTTCTCACAGGTGAGATTGAGGAAAAATGAATGCTGTGAGATAGTGTCACCAGTAAGCCTTTGGCTTTCTTGAACATGTAGAAATATTGTGTTGACCAGGGGTATATGTCTCATGAAAAAGGGGAAAAGCAACTTTGTGTGCCTGTCTGCTAATCTAGTGACTAATGCTTTAAACTAGGAGCAGAGAGCAGCATCTGAAAGACCACACAAATTGAAGGTCTAAACCTAGGGGACATTGATCCACTGTCCTCTTTTTTATGCTTTCTCCCATTGCTCTACCATGATTAAATTTATTGACCAAACTTAAGTGCCTGGATAGTAATACAAGAGACACTGGGATGCTTAATGCATGACCAAAAATATGAACTGGCATCACAAAAAGGTGGTGGAAGTAATTCTGATGACTGGCTGTTTCACAGAAAATGTATAGCTTATTCAGAATAACAGGTGAGAGAAAAGGAAATATTAAGGGTTCAGACACTTAATCTGAGGTACACAATATTGACAGATCTACAGTTGCTGAAGATCTGAGTTGGAAAGAATGGGTTGAGAATCAAAAGGTAAGAGCTGTTTGGGCAACTGATGATGAGTACAGTAAGAATTCATGATTCACAGAAACTGGCAAAAGGAAGAACTGCATTTCAAGAATAAAGTAGAGAATGAGTAACAAGATCTGCTGAAACTAGTCACTCTTAGCTTGATGTCTCCCAAGACTATTCCCAGAAAAAGCAGCAGTGCATCGATTGGAGCTTCTGATCTGAGAGCAGGCATATGGACTATCGCTTTTCCTTAAGGTTCCTCCTCAATAAACAAAGTTCTTTGAAGGTACGCTGTCTTTATGGGCCTTACTACTAATGCATTTTGCAAGCTACTGTCCTGTTTATACATCCCAGTGTGATCTTTGGATTTAATTTCTTTTTCTTTGCAACATCAGCAGCATAACATTGCAAACATATGTCAGCTTGTGAACCACTATAATCTGCATATTCTTTCCTAAATAATGTCTTGGCAGCTTCCCCCCACTCCCCTGTATATATTTAGATTATTATTGTTGCCCATATGCGATACTTGATGGAGCACAGGGCAAAAAATATATACTGAAAAGGAAGAAAAATAAACTTTCTTAGTAGATAGAACTCTTCTTCAAGGCTTGCTTCATGCTACTATTGCAAAATGGAGGTGAGGTCATTCATCACATAGGTTGGTCAGCAAGGATGGCAACCATCCCCTTGGAGCTGTGAATGTACAAGCAGCCATACACAGAAGGAAGAAGCAGCCTCTGAAATTTTGAGTGCAGAATCTAGCCATTCTTGTGTGAGAACAGGTTATCCTCTAAGAAGATACTTGACAAGAGTTATATTAAGCTACAAACAGAAGCTGACAAATGCTTCTGGGGACTTGCTGTACTAGTCCTCCAAGGACAACGATCCATTGGCTCACCATGCAGCCATGCACCTACAAAACCTGCTTAGATACAACATAATGTGCCTATCATTTAGAATGTCTAATGTTGATCAATAAGGCAGAACATAGTTCAAGTGCATAACTTCTGACACTTCTTTTGGCTCTTTTCAGCCAACCAGTTATTCAAAGGGGTCCTTGGTTCTCTTTCTTATCTTAGGGATCCCATTTTAATGAACTGAAATGGAGATATTTAGATGTAGTAGAACGGATGGATCAAGAAAAAAGGTAGACAAGCTGAACTGAACTGAGATAATCTAGGTGCATGGCCTCAAAAACTTATTCTGGCCTGTCTTCATATGAATGGTCCTCTGAAGATCCACTGTCTGAAGAATCACATTACACATAGCTGAAATGGTTGCAGATTGATGCAGATAAGATGATTAAGATATGTATTTGAGATGAATGGTCCTCTGAGGCAAAGTACCCTTTCATACCAGACTGTACCTGCTTTCTGCAAAACCCGTGAGACTATGGCCAGTCAGAACTAAGGTCAGTCAACACTAAGGTAGTACCTGTTTTCTTCCTACATGATTTACCCCAAAGAAATTATAATGTCGTAGGGTGACAAATTTTACAATATGATTTACACTATTCTCTCTTAGGTGGTCTACCAGTAGAGCAACATTGATCATGAATCTTTCCATATTTTAGTGGAATTAGTTTACATTTGTAATTCAGCAGAATGGTTAATGGAAAAGATTTCTATCTGCAGTGTGTCTATTCTTGGCTCAAAACAAAGTTTCAGTTGGGTCACTGGACAGTCCCCAAATAATAAATTGTGATTCTGGACTACAAGGAAGTAGGACTGAAGAATAAGTAATCTTAGTTTATGGTAGAACATGACTGGAAATTATTTCAAGACAGCAAAATGGGCAAGTTATCTTTATTGTAAGGACAATTGCTCATATTCTAATTGAGTGACATCATGTTTTTTTTTTAAAGTAGTGTCTATTTTAAATAAGATACACAGCAATTTATTTCCTAGAGAAGGGACTGAAATTCAAATCTTCCTTCTTTTTAGGGGAACATGCTCACCAGTCACCCATTAAACTCATTTTTTTGCTATGGCATCATCTCGATTTGACTACTAATTGCATGACTGGCAGAGACAACCTGCACTTCCAAATTCTGAAGCCACACCCTTCACTTCACACCCCACAGGTTCACCACCAGGGAGTCTGCTGCAATATGTGGGTACTCTTAGATTAGAATTTTCTTGTGCCTCACCTGTCTCCCTTGTTGCTGCTTGACCTCATAACTTCTTTTCCAGGAAAGAGAGCACGAGAACATCCACCCCAAGCATTAGCTGCTCTATCATCTGCTTCATTAAGAGTGTTCAAAGAATTTATGTTGGCAGAAGAGCCAGAAGTTTTCAGATAGTGTTAGAACACACTTGTGTGTATGGAGTTGTTGAGAATTTGTCTCTAAGCAGTTAGTGGTGGAAGCTGAGAAATTTATGAATTTTGGAAAACCCATGCTTAAGGGATAGCCAGTTAATTTGTTCTGGTGAACACAACCTGGACAGAAATAGCTGGAAGTGGGATATACAAGACATAAAACTCTTAAAAATACAACTATGTACACTGCCTGGGCAGTAAAAGCATTACAAAGTAACTTGCATCATGTGTCATTAAGCCCACATTTAAAACTCAAGCATATATTCTAATAAGGTTATTTTTTATTATTTAGAAGTTTGTATTAGGCAGGAATGAATTCTTAAAACCATTTAATTTTTTGCATCAAAAATTTGAAAGCAATTACTATACAGTGGAATAGTTATATGAAGAAGCGAAATCATCTTGGGCCATATCTTGTTGAAGATGACCCTTCAGGTGCAGCATATATAAAATAATAGAAGAAGACAAAATTAGAATAATATGACTACTTGATATAATTACAAAAAAGATTTATATCAATGATTTGTAGCAAATTGTATTTTGCTCACATTTATGGTTATTAGATAAATGGATATAAATGAACTAATTCCTCCGTTTTACAGTTACAAAAAAAAAAAAAAAGAAAAAAAATTTAAAATTATCCTGATGGACATCTTGGCAATTATTTAAATCACTAAAGAATATTCACACAGTGCACTCTTAAAAATGTGAGCAGTATTAAATGAATTCCCAGCTGTCTTATTTCAGAGATTAGCTCAGTGTTGTATCCTTACTGACAATTCTATTGTGTCCTTTTCCTCCAAAGATTTTATGAGTGAGGCCCCACTCTTGCCATGGTCTCACACAGAAAGATCCCACTTGCTTAAGTCAGTTTATCTGTTTAAAGAAATTTTGTTTATGTGAAACCAGAGGAAAACAGATATATATCAGCTGCCTCAAAGAGTTCTTTTTTATTTTCTATAATTCTGAAGGACTTGATTGATGCCCAAAAATCTTGGAATTCCAGCTACCTGGGGAAAATAAGTACTTGGTGGAGGTTATATAATAAAGAGCAGCTAAAAATAAAGTGACAGCAATCACTGTAAAGCCTGATAACCGAATCTCTAGTGTCCAACATAAATACTAGTTTTTAGGTGTTTTTTATGCATTTTACAGCAAGAGCCAGATGCTTGATATCTAGTACGTGAGTTTATATAAATTAGTTCCTTACTTGGCCAACTTTATGACATCAGTTCATCCTGAATTTATACTTTGCTTTAAAAGGTCACAATTACAAAAAACCCTACAAACAAAATATTGAGACCTAGCCTTCCTGTTCCTGCCAGTTTAAATGTATGTTCTGTAAACATTTTGAACTACATACTTGCAGATTTTATGAAGTGCTGCAATCTTACTACTGTGTATTATGCCAAATCTATAGAATACACCTATGTGACAATGAGTAGCTAAATATTTCCATATGTTTATAAAGGTGCATCTGAGTAAATTCTTTTTCTGTCTCCAAATAGTTATGACTTTATTTCCTCAGAAATGTGTAGTATAAGCACCTGTTTATTTCATCTAATGAAATCCTGATGATAATGGGCTCTTCGAGCATACTTATGATTTGAGACAAACCAAAAACCAAATCACGTGCTACAGATAGGAGCTGAGATTGCATTGCAAGAATTTAGGCTTGTATTACACTGAAAAGAAAGTATAATGCCCTCTGGCCAAGGCTGTTACAACGTGCAAAGTTGACTGGGATCTAATAGGCAGGAGGAACTTATAGGTCAACCAGGTATGTCATGGCTTAGCTGTGCTCCACTGTCCTACTGCCATCCTCTGTTTTCTCCTGCCCTTTATTTATACTTTCTGAGATGAGTATGGATATATGTGGGCTAGTAGTTAAAAAAACAAAAAGTAAAAAGAAACTAATGGGTGATGTTTTTTATGCTAGGAAAGGCAGCCTTTTCTCTTTAAAATGATGTGTGGTCTGGGACCATAAGAAGGACAATGCCTTACGGCATATAGAGTAATAAGAACTACCACATTGACAAGGAAATGTATTGTATCAGTAAAATCCCTACTGAAGTCAGTGGGAATTCTGACACTGACTTTAATGGGGCCGAGATGTAACCCCACAAATGGGACTCTTTCTGTCATTAAGTTCTGGGACACATCTACACAGAGAGCAGTGTTGCAGTTGTGTGAGAATTTACTATTCTGCCCCTGCATTTGGGTCTTAACACTGTAAAAGTGGAGAGGTGAGGATTTATTTTCTCCTTGTAAAATACCAATTTAGAATTGCTGCAACCAATAAGTAGACTGGCTGAATAGACACCACACTTAAAATTAATGGCCTTCTACAATATATTATAAATTCCTTATAACTGAAGGTGGCTTGAGAAAGAAAGTGTTACAGAAATTTGGCACTGGTATGAAACTTTGGGAGTCAGTAATTGCCAGAAGCTATAAATTAGCTCGAGATGCTGTACTGACCTGCTCATGCACTTAATGTAATGGTATCAGTTTAAATTACAAAAAGAGTCTGAACACTAAGATACTCAAATTGCATTAGGAGTGGTGAGAGAAACAACAGAACTGTCATAGCTCATTAGTTTTCTATAAAGTTGGAGAAAAATACAGCAATCAATAACAAAGAAGTTTTCTACCTGCAGTTCATTCATCTAGCCAATATTACCCAATGCTACAATTTTAAAAATAAGATAAAATTTGAACTATTTTATAATTGCAAGTAATTGCTTATGGAGAATATTCACTTACTATTAACATGAAAAATGACATTTATTTATTAACATATTTAACATTTATTAACATTTTCTTGCTAGTAACATGAACATGCACACTGTAGAATCTTAGCACAGCACTGCACTGACTAATGTTCAGAGAGAGTTACCATATCTCTATTTCAAGGGAATCAACTTTTATTTCCAGGTAGAAACTTTGATGAGGCAGAATCTTAGGACTTCTGGATAACTGTCAATGATTCTGGCTGTGATTGTTGCAGTGGTCTCTGTAAGTTTGTACAATATTCACAGACCCCAGCTGTGTTCCCTTCATTGGTGATATTCATTAGCCAGCAATAGAGATGCAGGATAGTAGTTGTAGCGCTTTCCAGGTGGGTACATGTGTCTTGACAGTAAGCACATATTCAGAGAATTCAAATGGCTCAAGATGTTTGGGACTTCATATCTGAATGGTCTAGATTACCAGCATATCTATGGCTTGCAGAGATACAGAAAACCTATACTCAATGAGTGTGACAGCACTGGTGAATACATGACAGAGATTGGCAAAGATGGTTGAAAAGCTCAACCAGAAAAAAAACAGTTGTTTTTGCTTCCTCCACAGATTTAAGAGAAGATTTTGAAGGCATGCTGAAGATTTATGTCTCCTCTGCCACAGCGGGTTTGTCTAACTGTGAAGAGCTGGCTTTGTTAACAAGGGCTTGGAGTTCTGTAGGCTGGTCTAGAAGTTTTGAATATCATTTTTTGGAAAACATAACAGAGAAAACACAAACTTCACTCATGTAACCATGGATCCTTACAGACATTTGGATGCTGTATTAAAGTCACTAACAATTTTTTTCCCAGCTGTTTTGCACTGACAGGTACGCCCTTTGCAAATATAAATCTGGTTATTAATACTTCACAGGAAGAACTCTAGTTAAATTACACTGAAAGCTTGTACAGGTAGAGTGGCTGTCACCTTGCCCAGGTAAAAATTAGGGATCTAGGTGAAGCTGGTTATCCACATGAAATTTCTCTGAAAGTGCCTATCTTAAATACTGTTTTTATGATTAGACAAGTTACCTTCCAGGGATGCTCCCTTCATCAATCTGTCTCTCTTTGACTATAGAGAGAGCTGAACATACTTAGACAAGATAACTGACTTTGCAATGGCTGGTGTCCTAACACTACCTTCTCTGCCATTTCCTCTTTATTTGTGTAGTGGCACAAACCATCTAGATAATGCCAACTTAATAAGATCTGGCATGTCAAGGTCACAGCTCCTGACTGCAGACTGGAATGATCATAGTAGTACAGTAGTCAGTAATCTCATGCCTACCTTCCTTTGAGCAGAGGACATCTTTGTTCTTTTGCTTCTCATATTGTAGGAGGTGGGCCGAATGGAGTTACCATAAAAAAGTAACATTTTTTTTAGTATTGACAGGGACATATATTATGTGATAACTTTGACTGTTAAGATTTACAGAGGCATAATTCAGAATCTAACCTGCATTAAAAAGAACTATCTTTTTAGCTTGGTTTTGATCTGCTACCATTTCAGTTGGTAGAAATCAACAATAGCAGCAAGAAGAAGAAAACTGGGAATTCTTTTTTATAACTCTATAAACTTATACTTAATAGTATGACATATATCCCACATATCTTTCATAAGAATTGTCAGAAATGCTTATGTTACTACAACACTTTTCAGGAAAAATAATACCATGCATATAGCTTAAATTTCAGAGACTTCCCTTGTTTTGCAACCACTTTTCTTTAAACACACCAAAATAACTTCTTTCACCCTCTCTTTTCAGTTTGTATAAGCAATTACCTCATGCTTCCAGCCACCAACTTGTGTTGTGTGAGCTCCTCCTCTTATTTCTATCAAGATGCGTTTGGCATTTTTTTGACAGATGACAGTACTTCATTTCACTGGGGAGAGGAATATGGAAATTAGGAGACAAAAAGCAGCTGAAAACCACTTTGTCTTAGGATAAATGAATAGACTTTTACCAACTATTCTCACAAACACACATTCCAAATCTTTGGGCTGACAATAAGCAGCGGAAATTTCATCCAAATGGTATTTTTCATCTGAGAGTACTAAGCTTCTCAAAATGGGGTTTTACAACACTGCTGCTCAGGCATACCTCTTTGTTCTAAAAGATTTTGAATTTAAGTTGAAATTGTTTTATGGCTTTGCATTACATGCTGTCTGAATAAAACATACTTGATTCCTTGTGCACACTGGATGACCAGGTAAGCTGCACATTATCTATTTGGTCCCTTCTGAATTACTTTGGTTTTGCAGCTCAAAGTGACTGACAGCAACACAAGTGCTAAGTGTTCCAGAAGAGCGGAGACTGCATTTATAAATTGCTGACTACTGCATCAGTAGGAAAAGCCTCCCAGTGAAGCAATAATTACTCTGAAAGAAGAGGGCATTTCCAAGTCTTTGATACTAAAGACAGAAAATAGGCACTATGGAAAAGTTTCAGTGGACTGAATGCCTCCACACACATTTTCACATAAATTCTTCTGTGTATATGGGATGTCTTTTATAAACAGTACCTTTCCTAGATTTGTTTTTTCTGTCTTTAAAAAATACGTTCTTTCATGTCATTATGCATCAGGAAATTCATTCAGAAAACAATGAGTAGACAAAACACCAGCACCCAGATTACAGATATATACATGCCTAATTCTTGAGAAAGTGATTAAATGATACAACTTGCAAAAGAACTACTTTGGTCTTGCTATTTGCTTGAAGGGTGCTAATAATAGTTTCTGTTCTTAAAGAAACAAACTTTTTATAGTAACTTCAGATATAGACTAAATTTTTAGTCAGAAAGATAAATTTCCTTCTAATTGTTGTCTTGGGTCTGGCACTGCACTATCTATGATTCTTCTTTAGCAGCACAGAGTTTTCTCTGTGACCTTAAGTTATTCTGTAACCGATCACATTTTTGTGTATTTTACTACAGGGAAGAGTTTTTTAAAAAATTGTAGTTTTAATATAAAGATACCATTTAAATGTTAAACTGAATTCAAGCCAAAAGATTTCCATCAGAACCAAATATTAAGATGGAAAGATTCCACCTGAATCCCTATTCATCTGACAATAAAAGTTAGCAGATACTATACTGGAACATGTTACCTTTTCCAGTGAGGGATGGATTTTTCTGCATACCATGAAATTAAGTGGAGGAAAACTTTTAACTCTCTTTTTCTCCTTAAAATAGTCAAAACTAAGACCATCCAAGTAGAAATAAAGAATATCAGTTGCACTTCTAGCTAATGGTCTCCTGGAAGAACTATCCTGTCAAGGTGAAATATTGCAGCTCTAAAAACCTATAGTTTAGCTGGTTTTAGGATTAGACTGTAGAGTTTTCAAGATCATAATGTGGCCTGAGGTGCTATTGTTAGCTTAGATCTTACTTTAGTTTCCTAGGGAATTTTTTGGAAATGGTCTTAAAGTTTGAGTACCTTTACATGATGCAGTGTGTATGTGAGAAATAAGCACCTGGGATCAATTTATGTCACTGGAATTCTAAAGAAAATACATTTTCATCTCATGAATTGCCATTTTTGCTCTGCTTGACTGAATGGGAAGTTTTAGAATAATCCTGAATCAATACATCTCAATCACTTAAGAAGAAACAGACAAGCCATGGTCAATACTCCTGTGCTTTTTACACTTGTAAGCTCATGTTATGACAGCAAGAGATTTGTTGTCTTTTGTCATGACCTAAGAGAAAAATCTCACATCCTTATGTCTTCTTTTTATTAGTTAGCTTATGTAAGTATTAGTTTTATTAGGTATTTTATTTTTACTTTTACATTACAGTAGTATTGAGCAGGCCAAAGTCAGATCACGGTTCTGACATCAGAAATCCAATACACAGATTTAGTGAGATGGTTAAATTGCTCAGGAAGTATACTCTTAAGTGAACAGAGGAAGAAAACACAAGTGCAGAGACGTGAATTAAATTCCTCAAATTTGGACTGAAATGACAATAAAGACTTGAACAGGTCCATTGTCTCCCAGTTTGTAGTTTAGTGTCAGTGGGACACCACTTCTCATAACTGGTCATGTTTTTTCATGCATTTCTGTCAATTCGATACAAGGTTTCGATGTATAAGGTGAAAATTCTACTTTTAAGTCCTGGTGTTACCTCTGAAACAATGAAGTAACAGAAACAAATACAGTAAAATATTCTTACACTGGGGTAATATTGCAGGCAAAATAGTGTTGACTCAGGTAATTCCCCTTCATTTATTTCATTGCTGATTAACAGAAATGATTGGTTTGGGTGGTAAGAAACAAAGAAAAGAGTACTTTAAATGAACACTTAGGGAAAAGTCCTTTCTTCCCCCTTCCCCAGGTTCAGCTTCAGTCCTGGCACCTCTCCTCCCTCCTTACTCATCTCCACTCCTGTTGTTTGCACCACAGGTTATGGTCAGGCCCCTTGGTGAGGCAAAGGTTGTACAGGAGCCTGGGGTCAGTGCCTGGTGTCTCCTTCCTGATGCTCCTTCCTTCTTATTTCCCTGCACCTCCTTTCTTGCTTGTTTTCTCTGCTCTGGCATGATTTCCTCCATGGGCTGCAGTCCCTCAGTGTGACCCTGTCCTAGTGTGGGTCACCCATAGCCATAGTCCCTTGGGGTGTCCCTGTCCTGGCATGGATTGCCTGTGGCCACAGACCCTCAGAGATGTACGTCCTCCAGCATGAAGTTTTTCTTTCCAAGAGTGTCTCCAGCCACGTCCCCAACAATATCCCCTTCCACATGCATCCTCCTGCATTTTCTTGTGTGTGGCCTCACATGGCACCCCCCATGTCTTTATTTGTATGTCCTCAGGTTCCTCCTGCCTGCAGCAGCTATTGCCCTTTTTCTTCAGTAATGCTGAGCTGAGGCATCACATGCTCCTCTGACGGGTTGAAGTCCTGGCAGGTGGCTGTGGCCAGCACAGGGTGATTCCAGCTGCCTCCTCAGAGATGCCTGTGGCCCCCGCTAATGAAACCCTGCTATGTATCGCCAGCATGAGTAGGCGTGCTCTACATTATGTGGCTAAGATTAAGAAGCTATTATTTGGGAGAAAAAAATCTGCATTTCATGTTCTGTGGCAACCATAGAACATTTTAATAATGAAGCTTTTAATGAGAAAATGACATGTGAATAATCTTTGTGAATTACCGTAATCGTGGTGGGTTCTAAATAATCACAGTTCCCTGTGGCACTGAATTACAAGTCATTCACATCAGTAATTATCACTTTACTCCAGATTTTCAGATTAAAAATTCTACTTCATGAGTTTTCAGTGCTGGGCAACTGGGGTTTCCAGTGCTCCCCAGGATGTAGCAGAGGTTTTGAGAGAACAGGGATATGTGCCTTCATGCAATACACTCATTGACTCCCTACTTTCTGCTCCTCCACCACCATGGGCCAACCTGTGAGGCACTGGCACGCTCTCTTCTGTTCCCAATGTGCAAGTCTGGTAGATGTCCTGCCATGCAAATTTCTAATTTTCCTCCAGCAGCTAGAGGTTGGTAATCTCTTCTTTCTTAGGTTTGGCTTTTTAAATATTTTATTTTATTTTAAATGCCTCCGAGATGCTGGAACATTGCTTTTCAGGAGATTTTGTGCAGTGCAAGGGCCTCATTATAGGATTCACAAGAGAAAACCTCTGTTTAGAACACTGACTTCTTGCTTTAAGAAGAACATATTTCTTGTATTTCTGTCTTGGAGAAAAGTAGATTATAGCCAGACAGATAGGTACTTGGGAAAAGGATTGATTTTATTTCTGTGTTGTATTGATTATTCCCACGTATACTACTATCAGTCATACCCAGGAATTTCCTTGCTGGGAAATGGCACAACAGACTGGTTTAGAACTGCTCTGCAGCTGTTCTAAATTACACTGGGATAAGACTGTGAACCCTTCCAGTTTTTAGCTGTCTGAAGGTTTAGCTTTTAGCATGAGACCATACCCAAACCTAGCCTCAATTCCCTGTAGAAATTGTTCACTGTTTTGTTGATGTCAGAATTGGTAACTTATAAGGAAAACTACCATCAAAACCAAATCCCTGAAAACAGAAAGAGAAAACAGAATAGTGCAAACAGAAGTAGGCTGACAGGAAACTTTAAAATGTGCACAATATGAAATGGTATCAAAACAAAAGATCAACAGATGGCTTCAGCATGAAGACTAGCAGTGTTTTCTAGCCTTTACTTATTTCAGGAGCTCAGTATCAAGAGGTGCAAGTTTCCATCTGGTAATAGAATTCCACAAATAATTTAAGATGAAAGGCATATGTGTTTAATGGTACCTTCACGTTGCTGATCAAAGTATTTTTCTAATAATTTTTTTCTTCATGGCATTATTTTTCTTTCCTTACCCATTTTCTCCAGTCTTTCTACCCCTCCCTGACTACCATGTTGCATAATTTTGCTGATATTTTTCCTATACCATTATGAAAATTATGTGCTTACTGAAGACAGTGACTCTTCAGTGATTCTGTCCCTGTTTCCTCCATTCTTCCTGTCCTCTTCTCCTCCAGCCCACTACAGATTTTAGAACTGGGAAGAAGTTGGATTTCACCTGTTTTATGTATATTATAAATATTTTTTCTTCTTATCCTAATTCCATTAAATTTAGATATTTTGTTTATGGATGTATATGCACAAAAAGCATATTGGGCATATGTTCCTTCCCTAAATAAGGAAGCATACATCACTTTCCAACTTAACGGCATGGCACAGAGAACAGCTGTGGCACAATGCTATCTGGGGACACTTTTGCCTGCAAGGAGCCACAGAATGCAAGAAGAAATGTTAGACAAGAAAAGAAAAATTACAGAGGTGAGAGGACCTTGGTAAGACTCTTCACCCCTCCTTTTTCCCTCTCAATGACTGCTTTGTCTAGCTAAAGTACAGAGTTCTAAGCCCAGTGATCTTCTGGGGCTTTAAGTTCTGCTGTCATGCTAATATGTCACCTATTTTCATCTATCAGCAGTGCTGAGACATTTAATAGAAAATTTCATAGAATTTTGGAAAGTGTCTGTTTCATCACGGGCACTCTACTAGACATCATGTTTACCTGTGCCTCACAAGAGGTGGAAGATATTAAAGAATGATCCTATGTTCATTGCGGATAGTTAGAAACCTTCCACTAAACTTGGTGAGATTTATATCAGGCATATTAATCTGAGATGAAGCAGCATGTGCCCACTGCAACGCTTCCTGACTTCATATTCTAGTGCTGGCTTGTCAGTAAACACAGCAGGAGGGGAAAAGTGGCTCTGAGCCCTGCTATGTGTACACTCAGTTCCCGTGTTTTTCTCCTTTATTAACCTTCAATTCATAAGTCAATTTAAAATGGCGTAGTAATGCTATTGGCAAGTCCTTCAGCTCCAGTAGCTTTTATATTCGGTGTTGAAAACATCAACCTTTTGACATTCACCATAGCAAAATGTGGTCTCTGGCACAAGCTAATATCCTGTGGCTGCACAGCTCACTGCTCTGATATTTTGATTGTTTCCCCTATTTTTATTAATTTCTGTGATTCAACGTGAAAGAGGTTAAATACCTCTTGTATGCTATCTGGAGATGTTATGTCCTTTCCCTTGCATACATGGGATTTGTGTAAATTAGTACTGCTGCTAATTACACTGTACAGATAGCTGCAGCAGGAGTAACAAAATTATTAGTCAGTTGGAGTAGCCCCATCTGCAGTATACCTTGGAGAACCACAATACTGTTACAAGATAATGGTCTCCAGTTTCTGGATAATGGTCATCTGTTGCTATGCAAATACAAACTAAAAAAAAAAAAAAGTGGATGACATTTTATAGAGGATATATAGAACTGATCCTGCCTCTGATAAATATTTCATAAAAAAGCATTTCTGTTTCCTGAGTAAAATGAATACTTTCTAAGGCAATATCATGCTGTAGATGAGAACAGAAATACAGTTCTAACATTTAACATGCTTAGTGAGATGTTAGATTTGTTATCCTTTTTAAAATTTATGTGCCAAATAACTAATTTTGCTCTTTGATTTCAAGACCAGACACCCTTTAGTAACTATTGCTCCTTACAGCTGGCCTGTTACCTCTTTTTTAGTCTTCCTTTTGAGTTCTTTTCCTGTTCTTGTGTAATTTTCCCTCATTATGCAACAAAGAGTTTTCTAGTTAGTGTTTGTTGTTTAGCATGTTCAACATCTTACCTACTTTTCGGGCCACATTATGTCTTTTTTTAAAATCCGTTTATACTATTGAACTAAAGCCTATGCTTCAGCTTTCTTACTCTGGGATCAGAAGGTGAGTTAAAAAAAAAAAAAAGAAAAAAAGCAAGGAGAGACTGTCAGGAAACTGGTTGTTGCTTCCTGATCTTGTCTGGTCCCAGCCTAAGGCCCCATCAGAGCAGTCAACATTCTTGTTCACCTTGGCCTTGCTGGCAGTGGTTCTCCAGAAGAGAGACAGTCTTGATCAGTCTGAAGGCTGGCAGCCTCACCACAGTAACTGACTTCTCTAAACTTCACTGTGCCCTTGATGATTCTTGAGAGACTATGTGCATAGCAGCTGGAGGATATTTGTGCTTCATCTCAACCCTCCTCATGTCAATCTCAGCTCTCAAAGAGATGATCCAGCTTCAGACTGCACCATGTTCCTTCAAGCTACATTTATTAAACTGATGCCTGGTGTAGACAGGGAAATGGGAGGCAGACAAGCGTTTGGAGAAAAAGCACACAACAACCTATGGACTTTACACAACATAGTCTGAAGACACATGAGTCTAAATCAAGGGAACTGCACATTTATAACATGTTTTTTTTCTCTACTTAAGAAAAGATATACCATTTAATCTGAAGCAATTCCATCTGGTCCCCAATTAGAAAACCATCAAAGAAAATATTAAGACAGACTGCCTTTTCTAATCATTAGTCATCTTGCTTTTTTCTTTTACTTAGTGCCACAATCTTTTGAAGATTAAGGACAAACCAGTAAAGATTTCAGATACCGAGCAAGTTAGAACTAACTAGATGACCACATTTGCAATCTGAATGAGCTATCACAGCCCATACTTTGCCAAGATTTCCTTCTTTGGTAGATGAAAAGGAATCCAGCAAGCCTGCTGCTTGCAGCTGGTTCAGGAATAACACAAAAGGAGGTTAGTCTCTTGGGTACACAGTCATTTAGAGCTTAAAGGGTCAAAACACCCAAATGTCTACTGGTAGCCAATGGAGATCATATGGCAAAAGTGCACTGAACTCCATAAAGGCACAATACTTTCTCAGAAGAGCAGCCAGGATTGAGGCAGCCAGATTTTACACTAGCTTTAGTTTCCAGATGGATTTAAATCATGCAGAGATTGTGAGAGTAATCTAACCTTGTGAAGGCAAAGTCTACAGTCAGAGGATGGGTACAATCACATGGATGCATGAATTTTTAGAGTATGTGGATGATATCAAAACAAATCAGGACAATTGTCACTGTATAGTTGCAACTTGGGTATCAAACCAAATCTCCCCATTTAAACCATAACAGAAAACAGCAAAACCACATCTGTTCCTTGAACTGGGAATAATTTCCTTACCTTATTCATTGGTTAATTTCCCTTCCAGACATCTTTGCATCATTCCCTTATGAACTAAGGCTCAGCCACGAGATTCTATCTATGCACTGACCTCTCCAAATGACTAGATTTTTATTTTGCAAATGCAGGAATGGAGGAAGAGAAGAAGGAAAGTGGGTTCGTTACTTTTCATAATGACAGACAATGAAGAATTCAGAAAAGCAAGTGAACTACAGCTCTGTGAGTTTCCAAATACTACAATCTCCACATAATGTCCAGCTATGAAGATCAATTTCACAGTCCCTCTCTCCTGTATCTTCTGTAGTTTCAGTAACAATACACAGTACTAAAGACATACACAGCACATAGGGAGGGTTAAAGTAAAACACAGATACACAGTTGTCAAAATAAATGTTAAGGTAAATGGAGAGATGTGATACGATTGAGCAGTCTCAATGATATATGTCTGCACATATCTAGCAGAAGTTCCTGATTTCAAGTTTCTCCTTCTGTAGCAATATTCAAATTTTTCCTTGGCTACCACTCCTCTAGACATATTTTTCCCTTTCAGTAAAACCCTGGACTTAGAGCTTATTTGGTGAGCACAAGAATTGCCAGAACTCATAATTAATGAAGGTAACTATAATTTAATGGACAGGTTTAACTGAACTCAAGCACTGTTCTGTTTCTTAGGATCCCATCACACTCCACTAAAAACCAGAATACATGTTCAGGGTCTTTTATATTCTTTAAACATTTTTTCACAAAACTTGAAGGAAAGATAATTTTGAATTCATAGAAATTTGTTCTGTACCCAAACACATGCTGAAGGGTTATGAAGTTCTGTCACCAGGATATATTTGGACGAGTCACTACTCTGTATCATCTGAGTGGCCCAACCTAATAGGAAAAAAACAGAGCGTTTACTTAAAAAAGAAGGAACTGGTACAGAAAGTTGTAACTTAACTGTGTTTGCTCTCTTGAAAGGCTCAGCACGGATATCAAATAACAAAAACAAAACGGCTGCAAACAAAATTACTTTTACAAAGACCATTAACTCTTAGTTACCATCATTAATTTAAATAACAATTTCACCACAAAAATGGTAAAATGCAAACTTTTTTTCTGTTGCCCTTCATAATGTTTTCCTGGGTTATTTCCCAAATATTAATTTTGGAATATAATCTCGTTAGGATTTTATAAAAATTCGAATTTATATCACATCAATCTGTATATCTGCCTGCTTTTTTTGCTTGTTAATTGGAAGGTTAATAAAGAGCTTCCTTTTATAGCAAATATGTCACAGAAAAGGTTTTGGAAGATCTATATATGGAACAACTGAACCTGTCACACCTGATTCACTTATTCAGCCTGTTCTTGAAGTCTTCCAAAATCAGAAGCAAAGACACTCTGAATAGTCCAGAGGGTGAGTTATCATCCTTCCATTAGAAAGTATTTCCAATGGATAGCCTGAGTTTTCTTAGTTTAATTTAAGCCAAATGTTTCTGTCTTCTATACTCATATGTAATAGGGATCAGGTTATTCTTTTCTTTTTCTCAGATTGCTCCCCAAACCTACTTTAGTATTTCCTCAATATTTATACTACTAAGCCCATGGTGATTATCATTGCTGTGTTGCAGTGTGTCTTGCTTGGTTCACATCCTCTTTAAGGAGAACTGTCACAGAGTGGATGTAGTACTCCAGCTAAGCAGAGTGGAAATATTGCCTCACATTTCTTGGCAGTTATCAGTGCTTTTGGCCCATTAAGTCCTTTTTTAATTTTTCTGAATCAAGACTCACTTTCCACTCATGGTCTCCCATAATATCTTGATCATCTTCTGTATGACTGGTAGCCATTTTTTTCTCACCCTCCATTTTTGCTGCTGTTTATTTCTGTCTAAGCATGGTATCTTGTTTGTTCTTATTAAATTACATCCTATTAATTCCAGATCATTCCTCCAGTTTGTCAAGATCATCTTTAATTCTGACCCTGACCCTCTAACGTACTTGCCATTACTCCTGCATCACCTGCGAATTAGTAGGCATTTTGATACCACCCTTCAGACTGGCAAATAAAATGAAACCTATCAGGCTCAGGACAGGTCTTCTGTCTCTTGCAAACTGCAAAACAGCATTCAGTACACTCTTCCATTTTGATAATGAACAGACATAACTTTCTTCAATATGATCATTCAATCAATTTTTCATGTATCCATTTAGAGTAAAAAAAGTAAAAAGTATGTCCTGTACTAACTTATTAACTTATCTCCTTTAAATATACTGACTCTCGGGTCAGCATTTTTTTCACTTATTTGTAGTTTTAAAATATTCAAATATGTAATGCTGGATTTACTCTGCAGCTCATTTCAGTTATGATAGCAAAATTATGTTTTTAATGTTTATTCTTTAATTATTGCTGCATTTTCAACAAAACCAAAAGCCTCAGTAAACATATACATACCTCTTAGTGGATAGCCCTTATAGTCCACATAATAAGGTAAGTCTAAAAGAAACTTCAAAAACTCAGTTTAGCTTAGTTTAATTCTAATCTTCAATAGTATATCCTAAAAAAGTTCCTGTAATGATACCAGATGATTATTGTGAGGAACTGACTGCATAAAAAAGTTTCTTACTTATTTTAGTTCTTTCAGAGTAAATATTTGGTGTATGATCTGCAAAGTTTACCTTCAAATTGAGAAGGCTGAGATCCTGGAGACCTCCTCAGCAAACAGCAATAGCAGAGCTGCCCATTTGGTCACATAACAAATCTCTCTCCTTAGCAGAGCCTCTTGGAAACTGGGTTTGCACATCAGAAGCCAAAAGGCATCTACTGGGAAAAACATCTCCTACCAGATGTTGAATCTAAAAAAAATCTATGTGAATAGCAGGCTAGTGTCAATAAGTGCAGTAATCTCTGTCCGGTAGGAAGACTATGGTAAAAAATGTGTTGCAGATTTTAAGGCCAAACTCAACCTTAAAAGTAATTAGTGTTTATTCAATAGGATTATTCAATTATAATAGAACTGTTAATTATACAGCTGTAGCTATCCCAGGAAAAACACAATAGAGGTATTATTTCTATAACATCCTTCAATAAAATTACTTTTAGAAAAATGAAAATATCTGATTTACAAAGAAATGTATGGAAGAACAGACTCTTAAAAAGCTTCCAGTAAAAAGTGTAATAGAGAATCTGTAGCTAAAATGCTGAATAGTTAAAAACTGGTAAGTAAATTGTTCAGTGTCTCAAATTTTCTGCCATTTACTCTGCTGCTGTGTGCCAGCTGACAAAGTGATTGAATGGCTTGTCAGGTTACTACAGATGTACTTCATTTCATCATTAATCACTGTTTTAGAAACAAGTTTAAAGAAACCGAGGTACACACACACACTGTCAAATACGACAGACATTCACATAAACAAAATGGTGTTTGTCCTTCAGAAATGCACTGCTCCAAAACAATCTGGGCTGTTTAGTAAAAGAGATTACCAAGTATTAAATGACTGAAAAAATCATAAAAGCTTTCTGTATTTGAGCAAATGTAAAGCTTGCAATTTATCGACACATAAATAGAATCATGGAATCATGGAATACCAGGTTGGAAGGGACCTCAAGGATCATCTGGTCCAACCTTTCATCGCAAAAACATGTTCTAGTCAAGAAGCCCCAGAACTTTGTCCAGCTGAGTCTTAAAAGTCTCCAATGCTGGGGAATCCACCACTTCCCAGGGGACATTATTCCAGTGGCTGATCATTCTCATTGTGAAAATTTTTTCTCTTGCATTCAGAGTAACTTGTACCCATTACTCCTCATATTTCCTGTGACTTCTTATAAAACAGGAGGTCACTCATGTGACCCCTGTGACTCCTTCTAAAAAGGGACTCTCCGTTTTCTTTGTAGCCACCCTTCAAATACTGGAACATGGTGATAAGGTCTCCCCTAAGTGTTCTTTTCTCAAGGTTGAGCAAACTCAGTTATCTCAGCCTTTCCTCATCTGGCAGGCTGGCTAGCCCTTTGATCATTTTTGTGGCCCTTCTCTGGACCCTCTCCAGCTGTCCACAGCTTTTTTGTATACTGGGGACCAAAACTGAACACAATATTCTAGGTGTGGCCTGACAAGCGCTGAGTAGATTGGGATAATGACTTCTTTATGTCTGCTGGTTGATGCAACCCAGCATCCTGGTGGCTTGCTTTGCTGCTGCAGCACACTGTTCACTCATATTGAGTTTGTCTACCAGGACCCCCAGGCCCTTTCTGCAGAGCTGCTCCCCAGCCAGGTAGATCTCAGGCTGTGCTGCACTCCTCAATTATGTTTTCCCAGGTGCAAGACCTTACACTTGTCTTTGTGAACTTCATAAGCCTCTTGTTAGCCCACTCTTCCAGCCTATCTGGGTCGTCCTGCAGGATGGGTCTTCCTTCTGAAGTGTCCACTTCCCCACTCAGTTTGGTACTGTCAGAAAACTTCATCAGGGTTTGCCTGATCCCATCATCCAGATGAAGACATTAAACAGCATTAGGCTGAAGATGGACCCCTGGGGACCCGCCTGTAACTGGCTGACAATTTGAAAAGGAGCTGTTTGCACCACTGTCAGCCAGTTCCCCACCCACCGCACAGACCACTTGTCTAGACCATAACACATCCATCTCCCTAGGAGGAGGCTGGGGGAAATGGTATTGAAAGCTTTGGAGAAATCCAGGTAGACAATGTCCACTGCCTGCTTCACATCAGCCAAGCAGGTTACTTTGTTGCAGAAGGCGATCAGGTTTGTCAAGTATGATTTGCCCTTGGTGAATCCATGCCGGCTTTTCCCAGCCATGCGCTTCATTTGACTTGTGATAACCTCCAGGAAGATGCATTCCATAACTTTCCAAAGGGATTGAAGACTGATGGGCCTATAATTTTCGGGATCCTTCTTTAAGACCTTCTTGTAAATGGGGGTGACATTAGCCTTCTACCAGTCTTCTGGGATGTCCCTTGATCTCCACAACTTGTCAAAGATTATGGAGATCAGCCTCATAATGATGTCAGCCAGCTCTCTTTACACCCTCTGGTGGATAGCATCAGGCCCCACTGATTTGCAGAGGTGAAGTTCCTGTAACAGTTCACATGCCAGTGCTTCCTTCACTGACAGTGGGTTTGTGTTTGCATCGACCTGGATTTTTGTTCCCAAGGCCTGGGGCCCAACAGTGCTGGTAAAGAGAGAGGTGAAGAAAGTGTTGAGAATCTCTGCCTTTTCAGTATTGTTGGTGACCAGTTCACCTCTCCTGTTTAACAGTGAGCCAATATTTTCCTTCTGTTTCTGCTTGTTATGTACTGAAGAACCCTTTCTTGTAGTTTTTGACATCTGTAGCCAATTTCAGTTGGAGCTGAGCTTTTGTTTTTCTAACTGCATTTCTGTACACCCTGAGAATGCCCTTGTAGTTTTCAACAGGTACTTGTCTGCTTTTCCATCTCTGGTATGCTTCTCTTTTGGTTTTGAGCAGACCCAGAAGCTCTTAGGTAAGCCAAAGGTGTCTCCTGCTCTGCTTGCTTCCCTTACCTTTAAAAGGGACGAACTGTTTTTGGAAGCGTTATTGAAAAACTCCCAGCACTCACTAGCTCCTTCATCCTCCATGGAAACTTCTTGTGGAATTTCTCCAAATTGAACTCTGGGCGAGCTGAAGTTTGCTTTTCTTTAATTTAAAACCTTTGTCTTAGTACTAACCTTCACACTGTGCTCATCAGGATCCCAAACTCCACTGTATTGTGATCACTGACTGAGATATTACAAAGCAGGTTTTCTTGGTTTGTGAGTAGCAAGTCCAGCAGTGTCTCATTCCTGGTTGGCACATCCAACATTTGTATGAGGAAGCGGTCCTCTATACATTCCAGGGACTTGACAGATGATGTGTGAGCTGCTGTGTTGTTCTTCCAACAAATGTCTGTGTAGTTGAAGTCACTCAGAAGAACCAGGTTCTGTTGTCCTGAAGCTTGCTTAAGTGACCCAAATATTGCTTCATTGGCCTTATTGTCTTGGTCTGGAGGTTGATAGCAGATGCTTACTGTAAGAACCCCCTTGGAGATGACCCCTCTGATCTTGACCCAGAGGCATTCAGTAGGGCTTACACAACTGCTGTAGTTAAATTCTAGACATTTAAGACTCTCCTTACATAGAGCATGACTTCTCCACCTTTTCTTCCCTGCCTGTATTTGCAAAACAGCCTATAGCTATCCATCACAGCCCTCCAGTCATGTGAGTTGTCCCACTGTGTTTCAGTTATTCCTATGATATCATAACTTCCTAAAGAAAGATGGAGACACCTACATTCAGATGCCTTAGGCTGAACAAAGGTCTCTCTTTAGTCTAATGGTTTGAGTACTGTTATCCCCCATCCCTTCTCCTGCCTCCCCTCAGCTGTGTAAAACTGCAGTGACGTTGCCTTGCGTGAGGATAAACTAGCAAATATGCTTCTCCCCATGTTTTTGTAAGCACGTCCCCCACCATTTCAAGCAGCCCACAGCAGTCTCATTTAATCGCTAGCACATTCCTTACTGCAGACAGTTAGTGCAGACTTACATTAGCCTATGCTAGCTCATGAGGCATCCAGAGCTAGGACCACATCAGTTCTTCACATATGTCTGTGTCTGAGGAGATTGTTTCATCCTGAAAGCACTGTATTTTGCTGCTATTATGATTTTCTCCTTCTGTGTTACACAGGCAACAGCATGGCAGTCCAGTATGCTGCTTTCAGGTGTGCCGCGACCTGTCCAAGCCCAGCCTTCAGATTTGCCCTTTGCATGGAACTGATCAAGCAGCAGGAACCCATCACATAAAGCAAACCTGGAGGGTATTATGGCATCCCATAAAAGGCAGCCATTTCTACTCCTTCCAGGAGCTTCCATCCAGGCTGCTCTCCTCCAGAGCCACTTCTTACTGCTGGGAAATGCTACATTCCCTGGGGGACTGAGGGAGGTGTGGTGGGCTACATTGAAAAAGGCTGGCCAGGTCTAGCTTCATAGCCTTTAAAAGATGGATTATTGTTGGATTTTTGATGTACAGAAGTTGAAATTAAATGCTAGAGCTGCACTTTTCATGCTGATAGAGATCACAATGGCAGCACAGCCCTCTGGTCTATCAACCACTTCTCCCAGTTCTGCACCATCTGCAAACCTGAGGGCTCTCTTATACACGTCTCCCTGTATCATTTGCTTGCCAACCTAGCCCAGCACTTCCACAGTTGATTGGGGGTTACTATTGCCTTCCCCCATCATTCTTAGTTTAAAGCTCTCCTTGAAAGGTAGGTCAGCCTGTTGGCAAATATGGGGTTTTGTCCAATTGCTCAGGTAGATCCTGTCTCTTCCTAGTAGTCCCTGATTCTTAAAGAGAGTCCCATGGTCATAAAAGCTGAATCCTTGTTGTTGACTCCAGCTGGGCCACAGATCTAGAACTTGGCAAGTTTAATTAGGAGGGGGGAAAAGATGCAGTAGTCCAAAGATCACTGATACTAGAAGAACAATTTGCAGTTATCCCATATCTATACAAAACTGATTAAAAGAGTAGACGAAAAAAGCCTTGTCATTTCAATAGCAGTGACACGGGCCAAGAAGAAAGTGGGTTTTTTACATTATTTTAATATGAAAAGTGTTAAATAAAAATCAGGAAAAATGTGAAGTAAAAAACATTTTCATAAAAAGGTGTGATTTATAGAAATAAAAATAAAACAGCTAGGCATATTAGAGAGTATCTTAGCATTAACTATTGCCATAAGATTATCTAGTAGGCCTTTGAGATAAACAAGGGTTCTTGACAGAAATAATTTTAGAAAGGGATTTAACAAATATACCAAATCAAGCACCTAATCCACATAGGACTAATTTCAATAGTTTAAGGCTATTTGTTATAATAATTTCCATATTTCTCCTCTTATCTCTTCCTTTCCTTCTGTATGTGTCATCATGGGTCTCTCAGTGCCTGAGGTTTCTTTGTCTCTGATGATGTCCTCTGTCTCTCATTGTCACCTCTACCTTCTGCCTGTTCTTTACCTCATTAGATTTTTGTCTTCAGATTTCCTCTTCCTTGTCTCTTCTTTTATCCAGTTATTTCAGACTGATGATTTCTCTTCAGCTATTTCATCCAAGCTTCATTAGTGTGGAGTCTATTTTTATTTGTCTATTTTGGAGTGCCTCTTCTCTGAATACTGCCTGCTTCTTCCTTCTCTCACTTTTTCTTCTATTAAGGAACTTTTTGGTAGCCTCCAGAAAGCCAGTATTTCTCATTATTCTCAAACAATCTATCAGCTTCATCCTATTCTGGAAAGAAGTGTTCACTTCCTTTCTATTAAGTTATTTTCACCCTTGCTCTTCTCTGAGGGAAATGAAAAATTAGGTAATATGAAAGTAGAGCTGCACAGTAATTGGGGAAAGACTAGAGAAAAACTGAAAGACAGGGTTCTCAGCAGTTCCCCAGCATGACATGGGAAAGATCTTATGCTAGGAAATGGGGTAGAACTGATAAATTTTTATATAAAGGTAAGAATGTTCATACTTGCTATTGGTAAAAGGATTTAAACACTAGGTCTTTCACATGCAGCAAAATTTTCTTTTACCTACTAGGTGGAAAGAAAAATAATTTGCAAGCACCTTCATACATGAAATATTTATAAGGACTAGCTTTTCAATGGAAGCAGCCATCATGCTTAGAAACAAGCCTTGATGCCTTAACTAGCTCTACTTGTCTGCTTAAATCTATGTGCATACTTCAGTCAACTGAACAAATTGACTCGCACAGGGTTTCTTTTCCTCATCATAAAATGCCTAAGTAACACAAAGCAGGATAACAAACAAAAGCCCCTTTGCTATGGAGGAAGTGGGCTGTCTGATCTGTTTTACTCTACAGTACAGAAAAGAAGTTTAAAAGCTCTTTGGAAATGTGTAAATCGTTAGACCAAAGAGAACTCAAATGATCTTTAAATAAACACAGTGGGATCCCAGAAACCAAAATAATTTTTAGTATCAAACATTGACTATTAAAATACAGTATTTGTACTATAATATCTATTTGACTGTCCTTGAGATAAACAGCTTATGATAAACTCTGCAGCTCACCAAAGTTACTCCGCAACCCATCTTTTGCAAAGGATATGAGTCTTGCAGGGTAATTAGCAGCTAATATCGTAGATGCCAGATCCAGGATTTAGGAACACTGAAAAAAATGGGGTTTGTGTTTGCTTTAGGGTTTTTTTAAATTGATTTGTTGACATTGTACATATAAGTAACTAAAGTCTCATTTAATGCTACTGTAAATATCCTAGCTATAGGTTGAAAGGATATTTCCTTTTTTTTTTTTTTTTTTCTTTTTGCATATTCAGTAATACCACAGTACAATGCTGCTGCAAAGAAAAAAAAAATAGTTTGTGCTTTTACTAATTTAATGATATACTTGTGTCCCACTGGTTTGTGAACAAGGGTGCCACACAACAAATAAAACAATTATTTGTAATTATTTCAAATATTAGTGTTAAGTAAGCAGAAGGCAGCTTTAACATTTTTCACAACAAAAATTAAAGAATCCGTCTTACATACAATGTAAGAATCAATTTTAACTCTTTCATGCCCACACCTGCTTGGAATGGTAAAATAAAGTGTTGAGCAGTTATCAAAGGTGTTCCAAATAAGTTTTTCTTAAATCTGACACTTATGCCTTACTTTCATGCAGATATATTACAACTATTAGAATAATGTATTTAAATGCATTTGGTGCCCCTTATTCTATTGTTTAACATCAATTAAGATGCACGTACATAGTAACTATTTTGTCAGCTCAAGGTCACAGCTATTGTACAAACATTACCAGTATCTTTACTACCAGCACAGCTTAAACCTTCCGAATATCTTGTCAGAATACAAGCCTAATAAATCAACTCCGTCTTAGACCAAGTTAGCACATTCAAAAGCTTTGTTCTTTTGTTATTCAGAATATCAAAATTATTCTCTGCCAAACAAAGCTCTATAACTTCCTACTAGGAAGTTTCCTAGGATACTTTCTATTCTTATTGCCAATCACAAATACCTTAGTTAGTCAGATTTCTCGGTTAATTTCTACTTTATTAGTACTGTTGCTTAAAATAGTGTTATATATAAACATAGTCAACACAGGAGAACAGTTTTGAACCTGACAGCAATCCCACTGAAATTAATAGAAATACACACAGATTACTGTTGAACATACATTGAGGTGTTTTGTTGTACTAGTCACAAACAGCTATCCCAGAACCATAGGGAAAAGAGATGGAAATTAGTTACAGTTTAAATCTGAAAATTTAACTATGAATACTTACTCAATTAAATGTCACTGTTCATGTTGCTTCTTTTGTCACTACCGACCCTGAGAGCCTGCTGTGAATTAGACTAAAGAAACATATCATAAGGGAATGTAATGAGACAACATCATATTCTTACCCAAGTTTTGTTCTGCACTGATTTAGTTTTTTTTCAGGGATTTATATATTCTTTTCATGCATCTCTGTGCAACATTATTGTAATTGGTATTGTGCACTGCAGTGGCATGCAGAGATAGTCAAAAAGTCTGGCAAAATACAATCTGCCTATAGTCCATAGAGCAGAGCAAAATATAGAGTGAGTTGTGGCAGCTATATAGCCATTAGTAAATTTTGAAAGGGTGTCATGTTGATGTTACTGTGCTGCTTCCAGTTTTGGAAGTACTTCAGAAACCTTTACATCTGTGTCTGCATCTGCAAGGCCATATAGCTTGTTGTTGATATAGCTTTGATTTGCTAGGAAAAAAATAGGGAAACTTCTGGTCGTTCAAGGCGCTTCATTTTGTCCTTGTATTGGGGGTCCATTAAGAAAATAAGATGGTGTAAGATGCAGGAAAATACTGGTTACGTATTAAAATTCCTTTGAGATGCAAAATTCACTCAAAATTTCCTCTTGGTTTTGTAACCCCAAAAATTTTACTCTTAGTCAGAAAAAAATAAGATGATATGACAGGAAGAAATAAAGCAGTCTATCCACATGGACTCACCACACTGTTTTCAACCTTGAGAAAACAGTCAGCATACAGGATATTTTCAAAGATCTTATCTCTCTCTCTCCTTTATCTAGCAATACAGATAGAATTAGAAATAAAAAGACATCTTTTTTTGTTACTTACCACAGACAGTAAATGAGTTCAGTTCCTAGATCATTGTAGGCTATGCAAAGCAGCACAGCAGTTCTCACAACCAGATACAGGTTTTCTCAAACCTCTATTAATGAAAATGATTCCTACCTGGATATTAAACTCACTGAATAAGCAACTTTTTATATTTAATTTTTTTCTTTCAGAAATACTGATATTTTTTCATCTTTGAAGGTTGTTAGCCTTACGATCATTTCACTAATGTGAATGTGTTTTAAGGTTACAGTCTTATCTGGGAGAAGCAGTACTGGTTAAAAGAAATTAGTTTCTTTCATGTTCTATTTAGCCACATATGAAACACACAAAACCCACAAACATTGCAAAAAGTTCTCTACAAATCCTTGAGAAAACCTGATGTCAGAAAAACTCTAAAAAGCAAGTAAATTAAATATCTCATCCAGCAATATCTCATCATGATAATCAGTAATTCTACTTATTAATTAGAAATTAAAATAACACCCCACTGGTAAGGCTCCAGTTATTAGATGACTAAATCAATACTTTGTCAAACCTTTAAAACACAGCAATCTCTTTTTCTCTTTTAAATGCTTGTGCTTTTTCCTTATAAACCATGGAAGCCTTTAGGCTAGGCAGCTCTTTTCCAACATACACAGAAATGCATGAAGATATTTTTCATTATTTTCTTAAGTTCTCAAAACTTAAGAAAGTTCTTAAGCACTCAGAACAGGTACACCTCCCCCGATCCTGTCACTATCTGGAGGAAGCAGCACTTTAGGCATACTATTTCTGAAATTGTATTCTTTTCCAAAGGAAGGGCCGAGAGACATACTTGCACTCACTATTTTCTTACGTTCACTGACATCCGATGAGTACTGTGTTGTAGCAAACCTATGGTCTTTCCTGTGAGGATGTTTGCATACATTTAATTTCTACTAGCAAGAAAACTAGAAGACTTCATCTACCCACCTGGCACAGGAAAGGTGGTTCAGAGTCACGCAAACTGTTGCAAGCTGCGCTATGTTTTCATTGTGAATGCTCTCCCTGCCTCTCAACTATACATATCTTTGTGAGAGACGCTGTGGAACGTAAAAGCAGTTGCCATGGAAGTTTAAACTGTTCTGCAACAGAAATTGTTTGTGTGGATGTCTTCTTTTTTTCTTTTTCTATCAATCAGATTAGTGGTGAATTAAGCTGTAAAGGACTCCTTTCTATGAACTTGCACTGGAAACTTGTGGGATGTGCTGATGTATGGCCTCATTTGACCAGTCTGGCTCTGCCTCCAGAGAGGGGAAAGTATGAGAGCAAAACCCAAGGAGCTGTGGACTTCCCCTCTTACAGAAAGAACATTTTTCAGGTAAGATAAATTTTCCTATATTGCCCTATAAATCATAAGAAATGAAACTCAGTGGTTTTACTCCTGGAAATATTTGTAAATCAGTTATTTTAACTATTCAACCAGCTCTGCTGACTACTCAGTTTCCTGATACAGCCATACCCTTAGGAAATTACAGGATACTGACCCAGTTTACACAGATGAAGTTAATTAATTCAAATACAATTCAAACTGGATAGTTGTACATGTCTGCCAAATAAATCTTAACCAACTACCTTTCCAGCCCCTCCCTCGCTAACCCCTACTCCCCATCTCACTCCACTTCAGCCTGGAAAACAAGCTTTCCTGTCCATTATTTATTTTCTGTGGCTCACCAAGCCTACATTTGGTATCCCACCCCAAACAGAAATCCATTCAAACATTAACAATAGATCACACCAGTTCTCAGTCTGCAGCAAGGACAAGACTGAAAGTAGAGAGGCTGGGGGTTACAATGCCCCCCTCAGGGTTTAAAGAAAGGGAAAAAGAAAGGGAAAAAAAAGAAAAAGAAAGTCATATTCATCTTTGATTAAAATGAACTGAAGCTGCCAGGGACCAGGCTCAGAAAATACTGCCTTGTCTTTCCCACTCTGCTAGGGCCCCCAAGATCTGCTGCCTGCACACATTAACCCACTGCAGTTCCCAGCTCCAACAGAGTCTTTCATGCTGAAGCCGAGCAATGGCTGTAGGACCTGCAACTGGGCTCTTTTTCTTGGTGTTCCTCCATTCCAAGGCTTTCTCCTTCCCTGTATGACCAGGGACCTCTCCTCTCACCCTCTTTTTCCCCAGCTGGGTGGTTCAAGATCCCCTGATCCATTCAAAAAACCATGGCTGAAATATTGAATTGCACTGTGCACACCTAAGGTTTTTTGTTTAAGGCCAGGTTCACGTGCATTCTCCAGTTCATTGCAAATGAGGTGCTAACACACTCAAAGGATCATAGACTCTCTTGGCTGAAAACTGTAGTGTTTTGTGGTTGCTTTATACCGAAAATTTTAAGCAGTTGTCATGATGTAAAGTTCTACTACAGATGGTGAGTTTCTATATCTACACAGCTAACCAAGGTAAACCTGAGAGGGGGAATAAGGTTAGCCTTAGAAAGGATGAGAACTGCCTGCACAGTATCAGCTGTTGGGTTTTACATTAAAAGAAATAAGGCCAGTCAGCTGTATTGAAATAAACCCACACATTTATTTTTTGTCACAACTGAGATCATAACTGTAGTTTTGGGATGGGCCAAACTGGGTTTCCACGTTAACGAAAAGTTTTATTTAATCCAACAGTAGCCCATACAGAAATCAAAAGAATAATAACCACATATTTTAGCTAGGCCTTTATATGCTAAAATATAACACTGTTTTACAAAGCAGAAGGAGGCTAATATATTCACCTGAAGATCTCTCTTCTAGGAATACGCCCAAATAAGAAGGTGAGGCTAGTCAAGATAATTACTGTGAACTGAATATATTTTTCTGTTTGTTTTAGGATAAGTGAACACAAAAAATAACATATGGATTTCACAGGAAAGGTTGATGACAAAGAAGCTTGTTTTGAATAAATTAATTTGTATTTGTAAATAAGTATTTTTATTCACAAGTGATCTTACTTATTAAGAAGCCTGCTAAACTGTCATTGCTTAAAGGACACTTGCGTGTATGATGGGATCCCCTATTAAGGATATTTTTAATCCTTTGAAGATTTTGTAATTTAGCTCCTAACATATAATAAAACATAAAGCTGTGTACAGCCTGCCTTGGACTCCCAATTAATATTTAACTTAACTGCTCATTTCTGATCTTCTATGTGACATCATACAAACATACTCTTTGCACAACAGATTTTTAAATTATAATCTTACTTTTAGTGCAATATATCAGTGACTGCAGTTATTTAAAAATTCCTTGACAGAGCAGTTTTGCCTGTTTATATATAGAAGATTGGATTTATTGAGCCAGATATCACATTCTTGTACTCCCAAAGCTGATGTCCATGGCAAGTGCTAAGACTTTGGGATACCTGACAATGCTTTTGTTGTGGATGGAGTGATGCACTTCACTAAAAGAGAGAAGCAGCAATATGTTTATTGATATAAACCAGTGATTTAACAAAGTTTAATAGTAAATGTGACAGTGGTTTAACAAGATTTGATGGCAAGGTACGTGGTTATTTACTTCATAGAGGACAGGGTCAGACAAAACTGTCAGGGAGACTCTCACGTTGAGTCATGAGGTTCAGAAAGGATGCATTTGTGTTCTAAACTCCTTCTCAGAGGGGAGTTTAGATGTGGCTGGATCCAGCCTTAGTTCCAGACTTGGTCAACAGTTTATGGCTAAAGGATTATATGTGCACAATTAATCCTTTATATCACTTTTATTTAGGATTTCAAAATTTAGCATGCTATTAATCACTTACCAAGAATCTGTTGCAGCAAGGACTCTCAACCTTGAGTAACCTTGAGAGGTGTTTCTACTCAAGGGAAGATTCTGGCTTGCAGCCTGCTGCTGTGCAGGAGAGCTCAATGGGCCCCTGGCCATCCACTATTTATGGAGTAAGATAATTGACTTATAGTCACATTTACACACCTACTACAGATGTTAGTTTCTTCCAAATTGGGCTTGAGTCAGATATTGACCAGCACTGCGATTATGTGGGCACATTGTCAAAGCAGACATTTAGTCCTTCATTACCTCAGCTTGCGCTTGTTTTGCCAACAATTTCTGACCTATTTGCTACTTTGAACTTTGTTCAATTGACACAATGAATCTGGTATGGAGGAAGCAGTATATTAAGTCCCTTGTGGCTTCTTTGCTGATCCCCAATCCTTCATATACGGAAACATATACGTATTTTTAAAAACAGTTACTCTCAAGTGGCTTCACTTTCAACTAATGCAGTACAAGGGGTAGAGAGTGTAAGACAAGGGGTATGCGCTGAGCTTTAAGTGGAGAATGGCAAGTGACTGAAGCTTTCAGAAAATGGGGAATATGGGGCTGCTGCCTTTTTTGTCTGGGCAATACCCTTGCTGCCAGCCATAGAACTGCTCTGTGAAGGGTAAGCTGATCAATGCGCATTCAGTTACTGTGAATATAACTTCTGATTTAGGAAAGTTCCCAACAGCCAAGGGTCTCACTAAGAAACAGTGACTTTGCTATTAGTTAGGAAAATTCATCTGCCAGACATCAGCCAGCTACAAGGCTCCTTTTGCCAACATGTTGAAACATAGAGTCAAAGTGTTATTGTATAACTGAACAAGCAGTATTAAAACTGAGAACAGGATTGCTTAAGATCATCCAAAAGTAGATTTTATTGGTGGTTTTCAAGAAGCAAGATGCCTGCGTATCCATTATCAGAGAGCTGATAGAATGTAGGGCAAGACAAATGTGCCTGTGTCCCTTTGGTGACTTCAGAGCCCTTTATCTCTTAAGTTCTCTATTGTTAAGGGTAAAAGGTTCTGTGATTTGAGAAGGCAGGCCAATCACCTATATGTCTCTGAGTCAGAGTGCAATAGTCTAGAAAGCAGGAAAAGGGAATTGAGGGTGAAACCCAAGTCTAAAGGAAGTGAACCAAAAGAGGGACAGAAGCAAAGACACTTCAATGTACCACTCTCAACAAGCCTGAGATAGCAGCAGGAGTGAATATTCAGTACACAGAATTAATAATTATAAAATGTAATAATAAATTATCAAGTGGAACAGAGAACAAAGTACTCTATTTTGTCCTAGATAAAAGAGGAGGACAAAAAAGAGACAGGTAGTTTGATTAGGAACTGTCCTTCATAGAATAAAGTCAGGTTAATTGACTGAGAAAATAAACTACTCTTTACATGTATAGTTGGTTCTGATATTATTTGGACAGATGAGGAAAAATGGGATTCAGAATTATATGAGAACTTTGCAGAAAGGACATGGCTTGTCAGCAGAAGTTGATGACAGACTGGCAGATAAACCAAAGATTTATCTTTAATAAAAAAATGGACTCCAGAGATCATTACAGCTATGGGCCCTGAAGCAACTTTACCCTGTGAGTTAAGCTGGAAACATCTGATTTACAAGCGTAGCTACTGTACTCTTGGCACTTTCAAGCTTTACTATTTTAGCCTACCTAAAATGTGCTTGCTGGGAGCTGTTATGGTTAGATCCTGCGTGGTCTGAACTACAACTGAAATGACTTTAGCAGTTTTCCTCGATTTATGATACAGCAGCTACAAAACTTCTGAAGAAGTTTGACAGCCCAACCCCCCGAGCAACATTATTATGTTACATTGACATTCCTGGTTTTGTTCATTTTGATGTTCAAGACAAAGATAACAGCTTTCAGGTTTTAGATTTACATTTGTTTATTTTTAACACTTGGGGTCCTAATCAAACTAAAATGTATCCTTTTTAACAAAATAACTTGTTTTTAAAAATAAAAACACTCCAAAGAATATAGACTGATGAAAGCTTATATATCCATTCACTCTCTATGCCATAAAAGCAGCTAACTTGATGATTATCTTGACAGAGACAACTGTTCAAGATTGGCTAAGTAATAATAAACCAATAGTAGCAGGGGCCAAAATGAATGCATATGCAGGAACTGATGTTAGGACCTCTACATTTTGCAAGGGCAAGGTCCTACACCTAGGTCAGGGCAACCCCTGATATCAGTACAGGCTGGGGGATGAAGGGATTTAGGGCAACCCTGTGGAGAAGGACTTGGGGGTACTGGTGGATGAAAAGCTAGACATGAGCTAGCAAGGTGCACTTGCAGTCCAGAGAGCAAAATGTATCCTGAGCGGTATCAAAAGAAGTATGACCAGCAGGTCGAGGGAGGTGATTCTCTCCCTCCACTCTGGTGAGACCCCACCTGGAGTCCTGTGTTCAGCTCTGGGATCCTCAGTGCAAGAAAGACATGAACCTGTTGGAGTGGTTCCAGACTCGGCAACAAAAATCAGAGGGACAGAGCACCTCTCCTATGAAGAAAGGCTGAGAGAGTTGGGGTTCAGCCTGGAGAAGAGAAGGCTCCAGGGAGACTTTATTGCATCCTTTCAGTACTTAAAGGGGGATTATAAAAAAGACAAGTACAAACTTTTTAGTAGGGCCTGTAGTGGTAGGACAAGGAGTAATAGTTTTAAACTAAATGAGGGTAGATTCAGATTAGATATAAGGATGAAATATTTTAAAATGAGGGTGGTGAAACTGGAATGGGTTATACAGAGGGGCGGTAGATGTCCCACCCCTGGAAATATCCAAGGTCAGGTTGGACGGGGCTCTTTGAGCAGCCTGATCTTGTTGAGGGTATCTCTTCTTATTGCAGGGGGATTGGACTAGATGAACTTCAGAGGTCCCTTCCAACACAAACTATTCTATGATTGTATGAAATTTTGCCTAGTGTGTTGAGTATTTCACATGACACTAAAATCTGAGAAAAGTGATTGACATATGTACATTTATATATATGTATTTCTGCTCCTAAATTGTCACATATTTTTATTACAGGGGACTGTAAGTTCCAGGTGTTGATGCTACTTCCCTCTTCTTCAAATACCATGTCAAACCTGGCCATTAGGCTTAAACAAGGTCAGCAGGCTGATCTGAGATCAGTCCTGTCTCACAGTGCCCTTGTACTCTTCCATCTGTCTGGGTCCATCTGCTGCCTTTAAATTGCAGACTTGTTAGGATGGGACCATGGCTTTTATTATGTGGCTGCACATTTCTGTTCCTCAGTCTTGCCTGGGACTGCAAGCACAAAGGTAATATTAATGACAAGAATAAAGAATGAAATGCTGCTGCTGTGTGTCTGCAAGTATTCATGGATTCTTTTTTTTTTTTTTTTTTTTTTATCTTCCTAAAGGGAGAGCACATATTTTAGCAAGTGAAGTCAACTAATCTTCTGTTTTCACAGAAGAGTTATTCTTCTTTTGATGCACCTGAAACTAGTCCATGACTCCCACTGATGACGGGAACCATGCAGCTAATTCCCTGGTAAAGTGGGTTGCTGGACCACTTTGATCTTCATTGAAAACATAGGTTTTGACTTAGTGTGCTCCAGTATGTGCTCCCTAACAAACGTGGACTGTCTGCTGGGAGAGGTGCTGCCCCCACAGGTGCTACCTCTTGCCCTAGTGGGCAGGTACCCTGGATGGAGGTCCCTGGGGACCAGTCAGAGAGAAGAAGAGATGGAGAAGAAAGGAGGTGAGCTCTAGTGTGGGCAGTGGAGGTGAGAGTGGGCACAGAGGCTCTAAACATGATAGCTGTAAATTGATTTCACCCAAATAAAGTCAATAAAATGATGCCAGTTGATATTCATCTTTTTGGCTGCATTCTGGCCTCAAACAAAGGATAGTGCAAAGCAATTATAGTATTGTGTTGCTTATATCTAGGGAAGATTTTTCTTTCCCTTTAAATTCTATGCAGTGTCAGAGACTTTGCACTTTCAGTTATGCTCTTAATTTCCCTGCACTTTGATATAAATATATTTGTATTATATATTTTATATTATACTTACATAAGCATGATCATGTCTGTAGAAATACAAAATGAAGGTTTTTGTTATGCATACATTGATAATTAGAACATCTTTATAGCTTGTTTGCTTTGCTTTTCACCATTGATCAAGATGTGTAGCAAAGGCAAGTCATTAGAGAAGGTAAGCAGATCACACTGTTCATTAACAAGCCTTTTTCCCTCCTCATCCTATATTTTTCCCGGTTATGATACTTTCCAACTCATAAAGCCATATACAATTCTTGGCAGGGCTGTGCCTGTTTCCTATGGAGACTTGCAGCTCAAATGCAGTTGGGAAGGAGACTTTACCAACCATGCACACCATGTTAGGAAGAAATCAAGGGTTAACTTTCTCTTTTTTGAGTTACAGATGTATTTTGCCAAGAGATACACCAGGAGGAGCATCGATTCCTCTCTAGTCTCTGCAGTAGGTGGGAAAATTGCAAATGCATTTCCTTGCTTGAGAGCATATTATGCCAATCCTTTTAGGGGAAAGAAATATACAGTATGTATATCTTAAAACTAAGTGTCATGGTATCAGTTTTTGACTGTGGATATTTTCAAGGCATTCAGAATGTCACAGAGTGAAATTTGCTGAAGAAAGTTAGTAAATAATTCCAAGTAATGCTGAGGTGAAAGTAGCTGTCAGGTACCACTAGCAAGGAGAATAGGCCAAGATTAGTTTAATTCATAGTGCAGATGATATATCAGTCCAGGTACACTTCTCAAATTGTAAAACCAGTCTATTTGTACCTCTGCCAAATATGGACAGACGAATGAAAAGAAAATAAACTCTTGATACAGTAAATCTCACAGAGCACAAGGTGCAGACTTATTCCCAGGAGACAGAAACACAGCACTATTCTTCCAAAAGTTTTAATTTTTGTTTTAAAGGACAGGTCAGTTTTCTCACACTGATTTTAGTGTTCTCAAATGTACTGACATGCACCACCTCAAGCTAAACTGAAGGAAAGGAGAACGGCTATGTAACAAAAAATAGTCCACCTATTAACTCATCCCTGCTGGGCTCCTAGATTGGGAAAGAAATCTCGACAGCAAGAGCTGTCTCATTAAATCCAACTGGCCACAGGAGAGGCTGCTGAATCCTTTGCTCTACATAAATCCATCTTTGCTTAAAATGTTGATGGTTAACTGAAATCCATGCATTCCCTGTTGCAACTCCAGGTTTGCCTGGCTCCCTGGGAAATCTCTAAATTGTTTCCAGTTCCTGAGGCCAAGCAATTTACCTACTGTGGAATGGGAGCCTGGGAGCCCTGAAGTTGTCTGACACCAGGAGAGGGATTTCGGGTGGTGTATGCTGTGTGAGCCAGAGACTAGATGGAGAATGCCATCAGTAGCTGGCATTGCACAGGACTTCCCCAGCCCTGTGATAATGAGTAGGACAGTGACTTAGGAGCTGGAGGTGTGGAAGCCACCTGTTGTGCTGCGTGCTGCAAGGTGGACTGTGCAGGCATGCAGAGAAGTGAGAAGAAAGGCTGTCTGTAGAAGAAAAGGAGTGGGTGGTCCATTTTCTAAAGTCCTCTGGCAAGTTACCTGCTAAAAAAGGTTTTGTTAAAATAAACTCCTGCATAATTTTAATTAATACTTTTTGTCTCTACTAGCAGTGAAAATTAAATTGCACTAGTGTTTTGGCCTTCAGGCTGGGAGATACCCCCTCATTTCCAGCCTGGTTCACAGAACATTGGGAAATAATGTAGACTTCACCACTTTTTTTTTTTTTTTTTTTTTTTTATGGGAAACTGTATTTTCTTTTTCTTACGGAAGGGTGAAGATGATAAAGGACATTCATCATTCTTAGTTCATGTATCTTTAGGAATGGTATGGTACATATCACCATAGAAAAGCTACCAGGAGCTCAGGATTTCTTAAAGCATCAAACAGGCACAGATGGCAAGAAAGAAAGGGCTAATACTAGTAAGTACTTATGGATATAAAGTAGTTTTAAAAAGCATGTGCTAATTTTATTCTGACTTTTAACTGGATTCAGAGTTCTAGGGAAAATTCATTGTACTTATTTCAATGCTACCAAAAAAATGTATAAAGAGCTTTCATACAGTCTAAAAAATGTCTACTGTAGAATGTCTCGAGGTGACATGCTAAGGCTTTGCACTTCTATTCAACATTTATTAAAGATAAAACTCTTAAAATTTGTATTTTAGTTTACAATTTTATTAAGAGTAAATCTATTTTCTATACTAGATATAGTGTCAAATATGAAAGAAAAAATGTTGGAGAATTTTACAGCCACTGGATGTCATTGTTGTTCTTTTAAACAAACAAACAAAAAAAGTAGAAGCCAGTTCAAAGATTGGGACTTGAGAATAAACATCTTCTGGCTGTTTTGATATTTTTGATTTTAAATAGCATTAAAAATATATTTACATAAAATAGTAGACTGTGTTAATACAAACGTATTTCAGGAAGCCAAATGAGCAGCCTAACTGCTGTTCTCTTTGATAGTTCATCAGTCACTGCAAATTTAAATGTAGCTAGTTAACAGAAAGTGATGATCTGGATTGTATAGTGAATGTGTATAAAAAACTCATTTTATTAGGTGTAGTCTTCATCATTTTTTACATGACATATTAAATCTCACTTGTGAAAGGTTATATATTGAATGCCAACAACAGCATACAGATTTCAGATAGCTCTTTTCATAGTTGTCTCAAAATGAAGTACTAATAAAAGTCAGTAACAGCTACCAGGAGAAAAATCCAGCCCCTTTCTCACTTCTGAGAGTCATTCTGCAAATAAGTGTCAGAGCCTGACTCAGAGGAAGAGATGCAGCTGTAGCAGTTCTGTGTGTGAAAGCAAAGGAGCAATGGAATGGGAACTGAGTGGAGACAGGCATGAAAAGGCTAAGTCCTCTGCTGAGCAAAACTCTCCCATCCTTTTCTGTTGTGGGCACCCAGGTAAGCCATGGACCTAGACTTCCTTGCGGGGATCTGCAGCTGCCTGGTGGCCTACAAGAGAAGATTTCTTCTCACTGCTTCCCTACAGTCCCTCCACCCCCTTGCTGTACATCTGTCCGGCACCTGGCCCGGAACTTGGAAGGGTTCTTAATTTCATTCTATGTGCACACTTATTACCCTCATAAGAAAGTAAGGCTGAACTACACTCTGTGTACAGTGGGTGGGTTGAACACAGCTGTGCAACAGACCATTTGTTCTCTTTCTACGCTGTGAGAATGATGCTGTTTAAAGTATCCAGTCATCTTTTGCCATCAAGTGATTTGGGAATGAAATTATATCAACAAGCAACAAAGGAGAGCAAAAAGATTTCACTTTACTTCTCCGGAAGTCACCCCATCTACCTGGACTGTTAACTTTGCTTTGAACTCTTGCCTGAGGCCAATGCTCTCTGACATAGCAATATCATGATTATTTCATATCAGGAAAAATCTAGAGAAATGAAACAGTGATTTCACAGGAAAAGAAGCAGCAGGGATCTAGCTTATCAACTGGAGACAGGCCTGCTATTAATGGATGGGTTGCCTTCCTCACCTCTGCAACTGAAACGGATGTTGGAGGCTCTGATGAGAGGAGGATGGAGAAAGTGCAGCTAACCTGTCTTAATACAGCTCTAGAGTAACATTTGGATTTGAATATAGAGGTACTATAACTGGAAGATAAAGTCTGTAGCTTCATTGTGCAGTTATAACAGCTCTGATGTCAGAAGGCTTTTGCTGTTTTGTTTATTCTCTTTTCAAGCCTGCAGAGTTAGCAAGGGAGTTGTGTGTGCCCCCCTCTGCACTGCGTATGCTTAGGTTGCAGTAAAAGGCCTTAATTGGCCTTGGGTAGAAATAAATACATTAGCTTCAGGTTTTGAAATATTAATAGTAGTGCAGATGTGGTTGTGAGGGCAGGCTTGGGCCACCTATTGCAGTCCATTGCTGTTGTACAGCATGGACACCCCTTCTGAAGTTGCAAGAAGCTCTGAAATGCTTCTTCAGTACAGGATGGTTCTTCATCATCCCCAGCACATTACTGGTCTCTGATGGCACATCATAATGCTGAGGCTCAGTTGTCAAAGTCAGCCCAATGTGCACCTATGCTTCAGGGACTGAGGCAGAAATAGTCCATCTGGATTCTATTGCAGGGCCCAGATGTCTGCAAGCTCGCAGTGGCAATACCCAAATCACACTTTTTTTTTTTTTTCTTTTTGGTCTGGTCTTCGTCTCTCAGTGGGAGTTAGGTGCCTAAATGCCTTTGAGGATTTGGGACCAAGATTTTATCTTTAGTTCACATGCAGCCACTAGAACACTGACAGGAAATTTTGCATCCTCTGGTTTGGACACTATGAATAAAAAATAGTTCTGTAAGAATAAACAAGGGCAGAGATTTCCCAGTATTGGAAAACTTTTTTTTTTTTTTTGAAACAGCAGTTTATCATCAACAAAATGTTAACAAAGAACAAACAAGATATGTGCAACCAAATACTTGATAGTTTAGTAACTGATTAGACTGCCAATCTAACGTGCAGTTGACATGAGCTGAACCCTCTCAGTCACCCAGGGGGAGGCTCAGGATCCAGACTGGGGTCAGAACAGGAGCCTACACCTTGGTGCTCTTTGTCCCACAGTGCTCTACCTAACCAGTTACTTAAATATGGATGCTGTGAGCTCACCCATGCACCCTGCATCTCTCTTTCTCTTGTTTTGACAGACCTGGGATTTGTTATCTTTCTCCCTCTCTCATCTTTGGCAGGCCTTGGGTTCATTCTGAGGCATAATGGGAAAAACGAGATCTCGAAAACTTTCGCGGGACAGGAAAACCACTTCCTACCCAGTTCTATTTCTGCTTCTAAAATTCTGTTTGGTGGTAGTTTCAGTGAACTCATTCTTCCTTTGTGTGCCATATGATCCACAGTTGCTTTTTAAATCACCAAAAGCCATTGACAGGCTGTGTGGTTTTGATTTAGGACAAAGATGTTATTTTTAAAAAATCATTAACTCAAAATATAGGAGGAAAAAAAAAAATCTGTGTTTACCTTATCCTTTGCCTTCCAAAAATTTTATGAGAGCAAAAAGCACTTATATCCACACTATTTATAGAGGTAAAATAAGATTAAACAGAATTGTGTTTATCTCAAATTAGATAGCCAGCATAGAACTGAAATGAAGTGCATAATATACATATATATTCACATACACACAATATGCACATCTGAACCACGTAGAAACATTTTCAGTAGCTTCGATGGATAAACAGATCTGCAGGTACGTGGGGAGAACATATACATATGTACATGTATAAATAGCTTTTAAATTTAAATTTACTGATTCAAATGTTCTGTAAAAAGAATAAACAACTACACATTTTGTATTTGTATTAATTTTGAACTTTCCAAGTGTTGCCTATTCTTTTAATATTAATCTAACTGTTTTCCCCTAGATGTTAGATTACGTTTTTCCAAGGATGCATGAAACTATATTGCTAAAATACCCACAACCTTACAGGGCAACATAAAGAGGAAGATTAAATGGCACAAGAAATTATTGAAATAACAGTATTTTCTCTCGTGTCAAATGACATCATCCAACAATATGAGGCAGGCAAAAATACAGATCAGATCTTCAAGCTGAGCTCTGTTTTCTTCTGGTACAACAAAGAAATTTTGCAGTTGACTCAAATGATGTTCAGAATTTAGGAAACCTCAGGATGCAGTGTGTTTGCTGACTTGAAAGCTCATTCATAAACATCACAGTGTGAATTCCTGGATACTGAAATGCCACTAGTAGCTAATGGGGATTTAACCGTCAGTCACTGCCTCTTTAGACAATAACTTGGGGACAGGTAGAAAAGATTGCTGCCTTTATAAAGCTCGTGAGGAAAACAACTAGGAAATTCGGCAGCAGATGGCCTAAGAGACCCTGCTGTGCTCTGGTCAACTGTTGGCAATGGTTTCAGTGACATTAGCGGCAGTTTCTGGCCATGTACACTTGGAGGAACATTTCATTACCAGTATAGTAATCATTGTACTTTACTACAGCTGGGACCCTCCTAGCATAGAAAATTTTCATTGTTGCTGCCTTTTCAATTAATGTAATAGGAAAATAGGTTAGGAAAGGATACCAGAGGGTAACCTACTCCTTCCTTGTGCCTCAAATGCAGAGACAGCTATTTCTCCTGACAGATATTTTTTCAAATTGTTCTTAAAAACACCAATGAAATAAGTGCTTCAACTCCTTCAGGGCTTTAATGTTCATGTGGTTCACACAGGCACAGGGGATATTTAAGATATTTCTTCTTTGCACCTAGTTTTTATGTTTCTGCGTGTCTACCTTATGTATCTGAAGACTTTCAGTAAATTTCTCTTAGTCTTCTCTGTTTTCTGAACACAACTACTCCACCTCCACCACAAGCAGTTTCTCAGACAGTGCTTTTCATATCTCTGACCTTTTCTGTCCCTCTTCACATTTTTATCAGCTTTTCTAGTTGATGTATTCCTTAAAATGGGGACCCTTAGGGTGGGTGAGACATGAGGTAGAGATGAGACCCTTGGGGTGGATGAGATATAGGTAGACAAAGAAGTAAAAGTAGTCACAGAAAGTGTGTGGCTTGCACATGGCACTCTCTGTACACATTAATATGATGCTTATCTTTTTTCTCAACATCACAACATTGGTGACTTGGGTTGGTCGGTTATCTGTTTTAGCACCAAGGTGCTTTTTAGCAGAACTGTTACATAGTCTATTATTTCTCAGTCTGTTCATGCAGTCTATTATTCCTGCATAAGTGAAAAAGTTTGCATTCAAGTTGCATCTGGGGCTTTTTGCAAATCATTTCCTCAGTTTGTTCATTCTGAATTTTAATCCCGTCTTTCAGTGTAACTCACCCTGTATGCAACTCTGTAAGTGCGGTTTTATTTTATCATCCACAACACTGGCCAATATATCTCTAAAACATCCTTCCAATCTGATAGTAAAACATTGATAAATTTATTTCTAATAGCATTTTTACTTCCACTCAATGAATCTGTAGTGCAGTCCATGTTTCCAAAACCTGCTCGCATGGAATCACTGAGGAGAAATGAGTTAGGAAAGTGAAAGCACGGTGAGGGTGTAGGTGGTGGTGGTGGTGGGTTTATCCATGTATTCCTATTTTAATTAAATCAAACTGGTAAGATGATGAGCTTGTGTTCTGAACCAGAAGACTATTAACTTTTCTCATTTTGCTGTAAATCTGGTGTGGTTTCCTAAACCCTTTTTGGAGTGATATACCAGATTTTATTGGGTTTTTTCTTACTTCCCTCACATCCTCTGCCGGGAGAAAGTTCTGTGGGAATTGATAGTCTGAAAATCAGACAGTTCTCAGTTGAGGCCTCTACTTTCTGTTAGATGATAGCCCTTTCAAACCACTTAAAATATTACATGAATGTATTATTACCTGAATGCTTAAAGCACTGAGTTCAAAGTTTGTGTCTTCACCTTTAAGAACAAAAAATCTACCAGATTTTTATGCAGAGTGACTAAGATGGAACTATTCCTGGTTTGTGAGGTTTCAGACAGACAGATCTTTGATTCTGCGAAGTTGTATGTGACTTCATGAGAGACCTTTTCATAACTCATTCAGTCCAGCAGTTCTGCTCATCCTTCAACATTTATTTTTGATGTCAAGTGACCAGATCAAATACAGGCAATAGAAAGCGCTTAAAGCAGAGTCAGCTTAAAATATTTATGGAATATAACTGTACACACACACAGACTGGTTGTTCTCCCCATAGATACACATATATAAAATGCTGTAATATAATTCTGCATTCCTCACCACATGATAGCCAGTTATTTTGAAGTGAGAAATGGATAGAAACATAGACAATTTCCCTCCATACATGTGGAAGAGAATCCAGACTGTCCAGGAAGACATTATTTCCTGGTAAAATATTCTATGTGGTTTGGTAATGTATTGAAAAAAAAACTTCAAAAAGCCAGATGGTTCTCCCTGTTATTTTAATGTTACTGTTTAATGAGTGGCCCAAGAAATGCATTTAAGTAAGTGAATAAAATCCAGTTGTTTCATCATTGTGTTATCTTGAGCAAAAACAAATAAATAAAAGCATGCCAGTAATGAAATGTTTTCCCTGTAAGAACTTGGTAAAGTACTAGTGCCAAATTCTGCAGTGATGTAAACTGGATGGATGCAAAGCAGATGTAACTTCATCTGCTGATTGCAATTGAAAGCTTTTAAAATTTGCTTGGAACATATTTATGCCTTGAGTTGCATGGAGAAATGAAGTTCAACTGAAGTTTAAGGATTATTATTATTTCCCTCCACCAAATCTTCTTCTGTGACACTGATCTCTAAGGTAGCATTTTGGCATCAGGTTTCTTTAAAGCTCTATTCTCCAGACATACAATCCTCTATATGCAGTATAAGCAGGTATTTAATGTCTTTACCTATCAGTAAATCACTCAGAATACCTCACAGTAGTCATAAACTGGCAGACGAGTGTTTATCTGCTCACTGACCTATTAGTAATGACTCATACCTGATAAATATCCTGTAGATCCATTGCTGTTGGTTAATGAAGAAATTTTTTTGAGCCAGGTTAAAAACAAATTTAGGCTGATTATAGTGCCTATTAATGAAATGTCCATCTTGGGTGATGAACTTTACTACCCTCGACAACATGGAATATTAATTCAGTATACATAGTTAACCCTGTTAAGAGGTTCAGGTGCTAAACTGGGAGTTGGTGAGAATTTGAACATTGAAGTTGAAAGTTGTGATGCTCCAGCTCCACTAACTCTCTTCAACTCCAGAGTCTGTGGTGACCAACTTTTCATCAATGAAGTTTCCACATCTCCAGAAATTTTCTTCTGCATGTGTTCCAAACTACTGCCACTGGGAGACAGAGTAGCTCCCTGCCTATAGGTAACTGAGACAGCTAACTCCAGACAGAAACTAAAGTATCCCTTCACCTTCTTGCCTCTTCACCTACTTCTCAACCTTAGTGTTCTTAAACCATACCAGCCCAAAATATTGAAATGAATGCAAAAGATGGCAACTATCTTCACTTTCACTCACCACTGGATGGGTGGCATTGAGTCTATGCTCTTACAAAAGAGCATTCCCTCCATAGTAAGACACCTCACATATTCTCTATTCAAGTTCAAATCTTTGTCTTCCAGTAGCACAATGGACCTTAATCATAGGGCAGGAAGGGCCATTCTTCATCTCTGCTGTTGAAACTACCAGCTAAGCTTTCTTATTTCATAACACCAGAAAAAAGAAGTACAAGAGGAACCATTCTCTAGCACTCCGGAAAAGGTCCCAGTAGAAAAGTGCAAGGTAGCTGGGCAGTAGGAAACATTGCTTTGCACTGGCTCATGATGGGGAGGGATTAAAACTCTTTCTATGTCCTAAATGAGTGCTGTAGACACTGGGCAACAGCATGAAGGGGGTAGTCTCAGCATCTTCTCTTTCCATATCCAAAAAGACCGTATCAGTCTTCTGTTCTCTAAATGGCAGGTGCAGATGCCTAACACAATGAGACATTCCATACTGTAAATTTAAGCCTCTCTGGGAAGCCTCTATGAATGACCATTGGTACCCAGCATTGTCAAGAAAATCATCCCATCTTCATTGCTTGTTAATGTCAAGTAAAGTTATTTTCAAATCCGTCTATAAAACAGCTCCTCTCTAAATTTTCTTAGGTTATGTTTATAGACGTTTGTCACAGCATTATTATCTTTTCTAGTGCATTTTCTATAGAATATATATGTTTAATATGATATTGTTATTTAATATAGGTCTTATGCATATACAAGCAATACACAAACTCTATGCAATTAGTGTGCACAATTAATTTTCACTTCTGCTGAGAGACATGCCTCAACAAAATCCTCAAGGTGGCAGCACGGTCCCAGTTTTTAAGATCACACCTCACGGTCAAACTACAAAAAAAAAAAAAAAAAAAAAGTACCTGAAAACAATGCATTTCTACGGTGAACCTGTTTTTAAACAATTTTCTACCTACTGGTGTACAACTGCCTTATTAAACAACCCACTGGTCTTTCCTTTGTGCCTGAAAATTCTCAGATGGAAAGCATAGGTGTCTTCAGGCATCCTTAAATTCATGCTAAAAAATGATGTAAATAAAATGCCACTAGTGCTTGCTGTTCAACGCAGACATGAGGAAAATGGGTTTTATGAACTTTGTGTAATAGCTGAGGACATGCACCTAAACTTATGTTTCAAACCCTCCTAAATATGGCTCTCATTACTTAACGCTGAACTCCTGTTGTCGTGCTCATAATTGCTGCTACTTCTCATACCTCAGACAAATGGCCTGGTTAGCAGGGTGCAACAGAAACACCATTGTATTAGACACAAAACCTCGCCACACCCATGTTATTTTATAAACCCATCTTATGCACTAGCTCTTCACTAATCTAAATTGTCTGCTACCGTTAATATTTAAATATAATCCTAGCTAATTCGGTTTTAGCGATAACGAATACAGGGACTGAAAACATTCAGTGTCCTACACTCTGTTGTATAGAACGAACACTACAAGTTACTCTGAGTGTTACAAGTGAGCATTTTTTCATAAATGTTTTTATTATCACTAATATGGCAATATTTGTAAATAGGAAAAACTACCTACAGTATCTTCAGACATAAACAATGACAAAAAGAGCTGGAAGCTTCCGATGCTTTACATTTAACAATGTATCTTTTGATACTCATCATCTAAAGTTCCACCTAAACAGTTTTCATGTTAATCTGACAAATTACAAAATTAAAAGTGATGGATAGTCTAAAAATCATGTTATGATTTATGTGACGTTGGATGCTCTGCTTTAGTTAACAAGAAAGAAGTCACACGTTTGGTTACCTTTATGCTAATGTCAGAGATCACTATTAAGCAGATTGGTTTGTTTAAAACAGGCATAAAATTTAAAATATACTCAGTTTTTCAGTACTACAGGTGAATAATCCAGTCTGAGAACTTGACACAACTGTTTTTAAGAAAAATTTCTTATCTCCATATGCTTTTAAGAAAATGAGAATTGATATTCATGAATTGACTTTTAAATGTATCTTTTTATAAGATGATTCAGTTTCAAAAGCACTTGAAAATAGCAAATAACATTTACCACTAAAGGTTCAGTGGGAAAACCATCAGTTTGGTATGATGGTAGACAAATTTTTACTTTTTCCAGTCTTGATATTCGTGAGGGTTATCTTGGGTAAAGTAGCTATGAATGCAAATTCAGAGCCAGCCTCCTTCCCTACCTTAGAGAATGCGAGTATTGTAACAGAGCTCATCTCTAAAAACTATCTTAAAGATGGACAGCAGCTGGGAAGACACAGCTTGGTTAAAGATGGGAAGCATAAAATCGGGCAAGAGATCTCATGTTTGAAGACATTACTAACATGGTAGATAAGGAGAAATCAGTAGATGTTAATATACAGTTGGGTTTCTGAGACACATTTGTCAATCTCTCACATGACTAAAATAAAGACCAGGGTTTTTTTTTTAAAAAAAGAAAAAAAATAGGTGCTAACTAAAATATATATTAAAAAAGGGAACAACATGAAAGACTCATTTGGGCAACTTGCTTGGACAAAACTTGGTTATTTATCTAAGTTTTTTTCCCACTGAAGGTCTTAACACACTGCAATATATAGAAAATTAAATATTATAACATGATGAGCAAGCTGTTTTACTATCACATAAAGCCCCCCTCCCCCCCCCCCCCCCCCCCCCCTAGTGAGGGGATATGATCTCTGCAATCCTGAGCTACATACCACCTCTTGAGACGTATAGTTCCTTATTTTTCTGCTCTACAAGTTTCTCCACTCTTTTTTTCCCCTTATAGAAAGAATAAATGACATGGAAGGCACCAAGTTCTCCAAGATCCAAGTTCCTAGCTATATTTCATAAGTTGAACCCTAAGGGTCCTCAAATGCTGGAGTGTTAACTACCACAGAAGCATGTACCTGGACATCAGAATACCAGGGTAGTTACTCTTCTTTGGAGAAGACGCATTATAGTGTCTTAATATTGTGGCGTGCTTATACTTCATTCCTTCTTGTTCTACTGATGAACGAGAAAAACTTTGAAGCAAGGGCGTGATCTGGAAAGGTACAAACGGTAGTTACCCCACTGCTCTAGTAGGTCATTAAGACACAGGTTCTGTTTTACAGAGATCTCAGGGACTTAGTTACCTAAATCTTCTGCAGACTGGGCCAAGCAGCTGAATTACTTTTGAAAAGAAACCTGTACTCTGCAGACGTTTTTTAAAACAGATTAATGAGTTGCTTTCCACTAAGGAAAAGATATGAATAGCTTCTCTTCCACTTGTTACTCTCAGAATAAAATTCTATCGGAGAACTTCCAGGTTTCTGCAAGGTTTCACTGTCCAATGGCCAGTTATTTTGCACAAACAAGGTAAAGGTGCTGCAAGCCCTTTGTTTTATATACCTCTACAATTGTTTATGATAGAGAAAATTATTCTTTTGCTAATTCAATATGGGTGTGGTTTTTAAATTTATCTTTCCTGCTTCCAGCTCACTAAAGGGTACTCTGAAAAATCACAGTAAATGGCTTCTGTATTTCCTATTACCTGAGGTCATACTTTTGTTTGTAAGGAAAGGATGCACTAATGTACAGCATAAGTAATTCTAATAAAATTATAGATTTTCCTAACTAGCTATTTCACTTTGAAGAGATGTGGAGCACAGCCTACTAATTTTAGCAACACACAGTATTATTATAGTTTTTGGGGTGCAAGAGGGTCTTGTACCTGGGGGATAGAAGCAGTGAAAGACTAGTAAAGAAATAAGACTACCAGGCAGCGACTGAAGTTTCAACACAAATACAAACAGATGAAGTTAGCATAAATCAGAGTGTCAAATCCATTTTAACCTGCTACTCCTTGCAGATTCTACGTGATGTGCCTGTAACCAGTCCCAAACATTGATTTGGTATAAGAAGGTTTACAGGAGCCAGGAGTATAAGATTTCACACCATATGAAGGAAAAGAATATTCATAAGTGTAGAACATCAGATCTAGGTGAGGCAAGGACCAAAGGGGAAGCAGAAGTAGCAGAAGTAGCTTTGTGCCACCCTGGTTCTGAGCACACAGAGAGGCCCAAAGTAGAGTTGCCTCAAAGCTGCTGTGACTTTTTGTTGGCTATTTTAGCTGTCAAGGATGACCATGACATAGACATATCTCAGAAATGCATCTTTGTCTGGAAATTCCCTTCATACAATACAGCCTGCCCCCTTTTCTTAACATAATCATGACTGATCAAGAAAAACCTGGGAAAGTATTTGACTGTCTGGAAACACTAACTATCAACCTAATGGACTCATCTGAGAAGCAGAATCACCCTATCAGATACACTTGAATATAGGTTTCTCATATCTCACACAAGTGACCTACCACTGAACTAGTATATTTTCTTTTATTGTTTCATTCTGATAAGGAATCGAATCAAATTCCAATACCTACAAATTTTCACAAAATACTTTTTTTGCATGGAAAATGGCAACACTGTTTAACCTCATGCCATTTGGTGGAAAATTGCCAAATCCTACTTTGGATTGGAATGGTACTGTAAGTCCTGTTCTTCCCACAGGTGACTGAGGCTGCTTGTCCCATTGCACGCTCTGCTCTGCTGTACTGCTGAGATACTTTATAACTCTCTCCTGGGCACAGTTTCCATGCTTTTCCCCAAACATGCCACCATACCAGAAGGGACAAAATAATCCATGCATGGCACAAATAGGGGGCTTTCAGAATCGTGTAAATAATATTTAGTGCATCAGTGTACAATATTTTAAAAAACAAGTTATTGATTTATCTAACAATAAGGATAACTTTTATTCAGGAAAATAAGACATTTGTGCAGCTTCTGCTGAAATTTCATCCTGCTTATTCCCTCAGCAGGATTTTCCTGTAACACTTCTTAAAGTAGAAATAATTATGGATTTCTCTTACTTGTTCTGCAGTGACATTTTTATTTTTCATTTCTCAATTTTGCCTCCTGTGCAGCAGGCGCTTCACCTTCAACTCTGGAGGATTGCCTAAAGGCTTTTTCATTTAACTGCTGCTTCATGCCGGCGCACAAATTGCCTGGCAGGGATGACGTGGAGTGATAAGGCCTACATCCTACAGCAGGAGATTTACCAGCTACCCAGTTTCTTAGAACACATAGTGCCTGGCCCCACACTGGATATGGGTCCAGTTTTTGCAGCATGACCTGCTTCTTCAGACCAGTGGAATTAGCTTAAGATAATAACTAGAAATTAGTGATGGCAAAAATAAAGTGGAGTGGCACTGTCTGCTCTTTCTGTTTCTATGATCTGGACCCTCACATCTTCAAAATTATTTATAAAAAAGCCCTGTTCAGATGCTGTTTAGTTTTTGCAGAGAGTTTTGAAATATCCCTTTGGCTCCTCAAACAGAACATGAGGTGATTGCAAACGCATGAAATCAGAGAAGCCAGTGCCACAAATCCTACCTGGAATCTTGATGTCCTACATTTCCCCCAAAGCTTTCTGTGGCTGCAAAAGCTGTGCTACCATGAATGCCCAGTAAAGATTTCAATAGTCTTCCCTGTAAAGCTGTTCCTAACTCACAGGAAAAACATCTTTACTGCCCAATACCTGCCCTGAGAGCTCTCGGTTCGGCTCAGAACACAGCCAGCTGTGCCCTGTGCGGTGCTGTGCTTGGCATGGTTTTGGCTATAGCATACCTTCCAGAAAGGTCCAGGCTTTAAGGGAAGGAGAAACTTTATGGCTTCATAGTTCACCCCCCTAATTAAGAAAGCAATTGCTAAAAGCACTGCCACTGTGTCTGAACTTGCCTGGCTCCAGCTTCACCCACTGTTTTTTGTTACACTCTTTTTTCCCTGGCCTAACAAAAACTTTAGCATTCAGGTTTTTTTTCCTTTTCCAAAAAAAGTATTTCCGTATTGTCATCAAGTCAGTCTTCAACTTTTATTTGGCATGACTAATGGACTCTGTTTTACAGCCAGGAGAAACTATAGCTTTTCCTTCACCCTGAATATATTGTCATCACTCCTTTACATAAGTTTTTCAATACCCCTTAAACCAGAATTCTATATCAGTTTTCTATAGCATGCCAAACATGGCATTGGCACGTGACCATTTAAACCAAATTAATTTCTGGGTTTGTTTTTTTAAGAGACAGCCAGACAGGGAAGGGGGTCAGTACTGGTCCCACCTCCAGGTAGTGGCCTTAAACACTCACCTGCAGCATTTAGCTCCTCAGAAAGGTTCTGGTCGACATTGGCCAGACTAGCAATCCTATAACTGCTGAATTTAAAATTAAAAAAAACCCCAACAACAGCAGAGAATAATCTAGGGATCAGTATTTGGAATCCTTTTTTTCCCTTACCCAACAGAGGTCTAATCAATATGCTACAGAGTAAAGGCATAAATTACCTACTCTTCTCCAGCTCTGGCATTTATTTTAGCATGCTAATGTGCTCCAGTGGAGGAGAGTCTTTTCTCCTGCACTGAGAAGTTACGGCAATATCCTACAGAAAGGAGTTTTTCTGACTCGTTAACCTAAAGGGGACCTGCTTAGATCAAGTCACTTGTTTGCTAGGCAAGTGTCCCAGTTATATCTGTTAAAGACTCTTGAGGAACAAGCTCCTCCTCACTGTTTATCTTAAAATACTGTGTTAATTTTTAAATGGATAGAAGTGCCTAATAAATAACAAAGAAACAGTTCTGGGAATTCAAGGGGAAAACGGGAGTTCAAGCATTCCTCCTACCTTTGTGCATTCCCCAATACCCTATTAGAGGCAGTTGTCTTCATAGCATGTCAGCTTTCCAAACTTTTGAATAATGATACCTAATTCTTCTCCACTGATAAACCAGGAACCTATTTCTTTGAGATTTTAAATTTTGGTTTGCATATCTTGAAATGATGTTTCACGACTTCTTGTATCTTACTCTTAGTTTCTCTAAGGTCATTTTCTTTTTGCATCTTAGTGTAATTATTTCAAGATCACTGGTCTTCCAAGCAACCACAAACATCTAGTAGATGAATCTGTAATATCTATATAATGAAATCCAGAGTAGTGTTACTTTAGATGTAGTTATCTTTCTTGTTGCATTAGAAAATTATCAGCTCAAGCTGACATCCCCCTAATAGATATTTCCAGATAGTACAGACAGGTGTTGAAAGGATAAATGGTCCTTTTCTCTGATTTGATTCAGTGTCGTCCACCAAGCCCCATCTTGGGCTACATTAGTTAATACCTGAAGCCACATGCACTTATGAAATAGATGATGGCATTCCCACAATAAAGGGCCAGCTCAGCACCTCCTTTTAAGCATGCTATACTTCCTGAACAGATTATGACCAGGACTTTTAACTGGTCAGGTATGTCAACTGTCCTATTAGGTTTCAGAAAATGCCAACTACATCAAATTTCCTTTCATCAGTCAGAACCCCTTTCTTTTTTTTTTCTTTTTTTTTTTTTCTTTTCATTTCTCAGACCTCTAGGAGTAATAGCACTCATTACAAAACTTCTTCATTTTATGTTTTTTTCTATCCTGTGCTCAATTTGTTCACCACATGCTGAGTTAGATTCATGAATGCATTTGCTTTTTTTTTTATGGTTAGTCTGATGCTCTCATAGCTGCTTCTGATCATTTTCCAGTATGATTAACTACCACTGTGATCAGATGCAATCCATACTGCTTGCCACATTCCCCTGGACCATGATCCACGGGTCCTTAACTGGTATCACATTCAATATTCATGATCAATGTTTTTTTACTCTCTATTGTACATATAATTCATGCAAATCATCGGTATCTCTATTTCTTGTTTAAAACTCTTCCAAATTCTCACAGTCATCTTTTAACCTTGCAGTTCCTAGTGATGCGTTCCCTTTGGTATCAGTGCATATTGTCATCTGTACTGATTGACAGACAACTTCACAACCCTTTCCAGTCTTGCAGTTGCTGTTCATATTTACATTCCATTAGATAACATGCTATCTGGTTACCCTGATTTACTCTGCTGATTTCTTGGCCCACTCTTATTATTATGCTGATAACTAGAGCCAACAGAAACAATTTTTGGAAAAAGTCAGTACGTTAAAAATATTTTAGGTCATCCCAAAGTTGTCTAGAAATTAAAGTCAAATTCACTGAATAATTCAGTGAAAAGGAAGAATATAGCTTAAGTCAAAATACAAATCCCAAAAGTGCAGGAAGGGAGAGACTTCATTCATCTCATTGATCTCTGCCCCAATTATAAGCACTGTAAGCATTTAATTTCCCTTTTTCCTGAAGGGATTATAATTCACATCGTAATGCCAAGCATCATCATGCTGTTTAACATTTTGTATCAGGGTTCCAACAAGAGGCCAACCTCAGAATATTGTATAGCCTTTAGTGGCTACGGCACTCAACTGGGTGGAGAAAACAGCAGTCCAGATGTCCCCCACAGGCATTTAAAAGACAGTGTCTGACCTCCCTAACTGGAGAGAATCGCAAGGTGGATTCCTGTCATGCAAGCTTGTGGGAGCTGTTAATTTCTTGTTATAAAGCACTTCTAAAATCACATTGGAGTTCTGAACTGCTTCAGTTAGACTACTTCCAGGTCTCCTTTACTAGTGCTTTTCCATTATTTATATTTTGTTTGCTTTAAGTTGTCCCTTTCAAAGATAAAAAAGATAATACCTTATTCCTTATTTTCAAAAAAACAGCACAGAGGAAGCACATGTTTTGTAGGCTGGAATATGTAGTATTTTGCCCTCTTTCAGACACGTACTGGTTGTGTCTTATTAATGGATAGATGATCTACTTCAGAAATGCTGCTGTACGTTGCCTTGCCACCTGTAGTGAAGTTGCTTGAGTTTTTCTCTCTCCTTGGTCCAATTAATCTGTAATTATTAGACTCTTACTTGTTCCCCACAAGCATCTAAAATATTTTTACAGGACTTTGGGTCTGTCTCTCAAAGTCTTTGGACTGCTTTTCAAAGACTGAGCTGTTGATTGTCACCTCAGGCTTAGCCAGGACAATGCAGAGTTCCTACTGCAAGAATAAAAATTGACAACCCCATGTTCGGTTTTTTTTAGCAATACAGAGAGAGAACATTGATACAGAAGGATGTCAGTAGAGATGTTGATTTACATATTTTCATTCCTTCCCATTTCTTTCTACAGAACTTGGTTGGCTTCATTCCAGCAGAGGAAAGCGCAAGAAAAGAAAGATTGCCTTATCCTGCCAAATACACACTACCAACAGGTACACAGCAGCTGTTCAATCTTAGCATCAAGATTACGGACACACACACAGATCTCAAGCAGGCATACTTATTTCAATGCTGGTCACAATGCTCTGACAACAATTTGTTATAAATCCTTTCACAGTCAGCCCAAATAAGATGAAGGCACTTTTGTTGTTGGTTTCAACAGATAATTCTTTTTTCCTCTGAAAAAGGAGGTGGAAAACTAAGCTATCTAGGCTATTAAACTCCTTATGTTTAAGTAATTATTAAAAAAAATCCCCCAAACTTACATCAAATTTTGCCTGTCATTAGAATATCTCAACTCACAATAATTATAGCAATGTATGTAACCTTCATGTATAACTTCTACATTTTAATGTATTAGGCAAACACAAAGTAATTCAACAATATCACTGTTTGACAAATAGCTCGATGACCACCAGCATTAGTGAAGTCTGCTTTCCTGTGCCTTTCAGTCTTGTCACTGACTTCAGTATCTAAGCCATGCAAACACCAAGGTAAGCATTTCCCTGCCTGGGCTCTCCTGGCCTTCAGTAACACTGGAATTCACCCACCAGCCCATCCCTCCATCCTCACTCCTGTTCTGATCCTGCAATCTAAAAGCCGTTTCCATCAGAAACAAAGCCATATTTTGATATTATTTATCCATGAACATATTTTAAAAGCTAAAACTACATTTGTTTAAAAACTAAAACTACACTTACTGTTACCTTGTTGGTGGTTAACATTATGATAGATCAGTTATTAATTTGGGTCAAAGCAGAATCAAACTGGCCATGTTACGTGGGGGCTACAACCAAATTTACCATAGCTCCTTTCAAGACATTTTCTAAAAAAGGCTTCTGCTATATAGTCACAGCAAGATCTGTGAACTCGTAACTCATCAACACTGTCCTGCCCAGAGATAGGTAATTTAGAGTCCTCAGCCAAGTTCTCCTTTCAATGATTGGAGAAAATCTGCCACCCAAGAGAGAAAGGGTCCAAAAAAAAAAAAATAGGAAGGAAGCTACCTAAAAATATATCAAGATAGAAATTCTGAATTTAAAAGTACACAAAGGCACTAGGAAGAACTAAGTCCTGGTCCTACAAAAACCTTCATGTGCTTTCCTCCAGACCTCATATATTGGGATTTGTAGGGAAAGTTGAGGTTCTCTGTCCTGAACTCTATTTTGGAGTCAGGCATGAAAATCAGGTCACCTTTTCACAAAAAATCCTTTGCAAACCCCAAGAAACAAATGAAAAAGAAGCCCTAAATCATGAAGCACCCTTATGGAATGCCTGTAGTTGGTGACTGGAGCACTCAGCTCAAGGACTGACAATCTGTTTTCAAATACACACCTGCCTGATTTAAACCAAGACAGCCCATGTCTCAGGACAGTGCCTGCATCACCAGATAATTGGTTACATAGGGGTACACCCAAAAGATGCACCCCAATGATGCAAATTAAATTATTATTAATGAATAAACACACATTGGTCAGACCTCAAAGCCTGTGTCTCTAGATCAGCACACTAACTACCAGCTTCAAGCATTAAAATTTTTTTTCTTCTTTGACTAAGATCACTTAAGAAATGGCCAGCATTTATAATGGAATTTGCCACTGGCTTCTCCCAAGAATCTGCTCTTCATGTGGTGCTTGGTATGTTCATATGTGGGCCAAAAAAGAGGGCAAACACTACAGTAGCAAGATCACTATGTGGCAGTGAGAGCTAAGTGAATTGATGGAAACTACTCAGTAAGTAGGTGATGAAATGGCAGATTAAATTCAATGTCAGTGCATGCAAAATAATGCACTAATGGAAAATAACTGTAAGCATTCAGCCAGATACCAGGCAATGGACTATAAATTAAATATTTTCACTCATGAAAGGGATCTTGGAGTCACTACAGGTAGTTTTCTGACTTTATCAGCTCAATACTCCTCAATGGTCAAAAAGTGAGCAGGCTGCTAAGACTTATTATTATGAAGAAGGAATAGACAACTAAGCAGAAAAAAATCTTTAACACTTCTTGGAGTTATGGCTGCAACATATCAAGCAGGATACAGTAAAAACCGTACAGAAAAGGATGAAAGGGATGACAAGAAGATAAGAAGAAATTATAAAGACCAGAACAGTTTGGTCTGGAAATGACTCAACTGAGCAGGCAAGAGATATGAGAGAATAATATAATATCCTGAATGCCAGAGAGAAGATGAACGGGAAACAATTATTTGATGTTTCACATAGCTCAGGATGTGGAAGACAGCAAATGAAATGATCAGATAGCACGTATAAAGGAAGCCAAAGGAAGTTCTTTTTCCTAAGTAAAAATCACATGGAAAAAGTATAAATGAGATCAAAAAGATAGACAAAATAATAAAACTCTGTCAAGGTTTATTAAATGTCATGATACTACTTGCGACTCCAGATATCTTGCAGGTTAAGAACTAGAAGAGACTATCAGGGAAAGGTTGTTTTGTACTTCCACTGTTCTTTTAAGTGTCCCTTGCTGGTCACTGTGACAAAGCTGGGTGGACTTCTATCCTTACCCATCATGCTCATTCTTATGTTCTCGTATACTGTAATAAATGCTTGATGTTAAACAACAGGGCAGCTTCTGCAGGTAGACTGCCAGTAAAGTATTTACAAGTCCAATGTCTGACAGTCTCCTGTGATAAGGGAAACCTTTTTCAGACCTGGCTCTATGTCAGGTAGAGGGATTCAGGCATGGATATCTCCTAGCAAAGGCAGGTATATTTCAAGTATTGTAGTGTCTTCTACAGATTGCTTTAAGCAGAAACAGGTTAGAGACATATCAGCTATGAAATGAAGGAAAATTTTAATAAGTTGTGTTACACATTTTGCTGGAAACAAAGAAAATATGATTGACTTAAAATGTAATGTTTTGCTTTTTAAACTTTGTTGAAAAATTGCAATATTTCTAAGTTATTTAACACGTATTTTAAAAACAAATAAAAATGAGTAAAAATATAAAAAACAACCAATGTTTGTATGCAGCTGAAATTAAAAGCTCAGTAACATTTCAGGGTTGGGTTTTTTTTTTCATAGACACAAAAAGAATCAATTTTTTCAAGTTAAAGTGGGAAAGAAATAATAGAAATAAGGATCTCAGTCATCTGATAAACTTCTTTGAAAAATTTAGTTTGGATTATAAACTCAAGAAAAAGTGTAAATTATTGGCATTGTGCTTCTGACCTAAATTAATTGAATCAGTTATTTCCTTTCAGTTGAGCGAATGACACGTGGTTCTTTTGTGTATCTTCAGTGCCAGGATGAAATGCTCCAAATCATAAAGCTCAGTTTTTATACAAATATTTCACTCAACTAAAAACTAATACCAGAAATATATTGAATATTTCTTATTTTTAAAAAGATCCTCAATAAACAAATGGATATTAAGAAAAAAATACAATTAAAAATATATGTTAGAAAACACTTTGTTTATCTGAAGTGATCAGTCGTGTAAAACTTGTAAGGAATTTAGCACTGTGGAAACAAATTGAAAAAAAATCCGAAATTAGTGACAGAAATTATTCTGGCAAATACTTAAGAGAAAAAATTGTTTCCAGAGAGCATGGCTGGTATGGAAATTATTTGCTAGCCAAATGTTGTTAAGCAAATAATTCAACCAGCCTCGGTTCTTCAGTTAATGAGATCCTTTGAAAATTTTGACAGTCAAATAGTGTTTGTAAAGTGTATATTGAATTAAAAGTTGGAATGATATTTTTTCACAGGAATAAATATTGGTAATAAATTGATCATGCATCTAATTATTTTTGTTTTACCATAGACTTACTACCCATATTTCTTACAATTTCCCTTTTTATAGCTATGAAAACAATCCATCCAAGCTGAAATATGATATGAAGAATGTGTCGTGTTGTTTCTTAATGTGGGTAAAATCTTCTTTCTAAAGCATAGTGAAAAATGTGTGGGTTTTGTTGTTAATTTTGTTAGTGCCAATAATACTTTCCAGTGATGGACAAAAACCTATAAAGAGTCTAACTTAATTATACTTAAATAACTAGGGCGCCTCTAAAAGGTAAACAAATACTCTTCTGTGGCATTGCCTTTACCACAGTATTTCCTAAATTTGGAATGTATGTGTACCACAGGACTGTATTTATACCAAGACATCGTAAATGTTTACTTTTTAATATGGTATGTTCACTATGTATTTATAAGAATGAACTGAAAAGTTGAGAATGGATAAAATGCATGGGGAGAAACTGAAATATGAAAAGAAAATCAAACTGTACATAGAGAACAAAAAATAAAATGCGAATTTAGCTGCAAAAATAGCATAGTGCCATGTGAATAGCACTGTGAACAGATTACTTTCAGGGTGGAAGGTAGCACAGAGACTTGCTCTGCTAAGCAATGTAGGATCTTGCAGGAGACATTCATATTATAAGTGGCCTTAGGTGAGGCAGAAGGTGCCAAGAAGAGAAACTAGAGTGCATGTATATTTAGCAGGTGTCAAAATACCTCCACTGCGTTCTGCAAGAAGCAAGCTCTCAGCTGGTGGAAAATGTATCATGAAGTCAATCAGCTGTAGCATAAAGATTAATTTAAACTCTCAAGACTGGAACAAGAACAGTTCTTCATCCTCAAAACCCACCCCTCAAACTGTAACAACCGTCTCAACATCTTGAAATTCTTCCATGATATGCTTTGGGACCAGCTCTTACAAGGCCTGTTCAAAAGCCAGAAATTGTATTGGGTAGAAGATTCTAGGAAAAAAGAAAAGCCCTTCCACATAAGTTTGGATATGGAATCTCCCTGGAAATTTTCCATGGAGAGGAAAATCTAAACATGATTAGTATTTACAGAATAAAAATACTTTGTTCTGAAAATATAATCTCAGTTACAGTTTCCAGCCCTTCTAGAATAAAAAGAACTTGGGTTGACAGGGTGGGAACCAGGATGCTCAGGTACCCAGACACTCAGGTTTGTGGCAGGGTGCTAGAAATCCCAGGTGTCTCAGCTAGCACGCCAGGTAAGCTGGCTGGACTTCAGGCTCAGCTTGACAGGGATCCTGCTGCTGTTCTTTTGAAAATTTTTGAAATCCTTTCACATTTGCACAAAACATTCAATTTTTGAGAAATTGTCGCTTCCTAATGAAAACTCACTTAATCTAAAAGTTCCCTTCCAGTCTAGAGATAAGGACAATAATATTTATTTTGGATTCACTCCTTTTGGAATAAACTACTGTGTAAAAAACCCATTTTTTGTTGTTTTTTTTTTTTTTTTTTCCGAATTTCACTTGGGTGATGAATTCTGAGTCCATTCCTATTCTTTTTAGTTAATAAAATCCTGCTCCTTCAGGAGAATACAGAGCCAACATGTCTTATGTTTGCCATTACTGATTTCTTAATTTAAACTTGCCATTTAAGTTTGCCATTACTGATTTACTAATTTCCTCAGATGAAGATATTTACCATGTTCATCCTGTCTGTGTTTCTATTTTTCCTGTTGAAAAAAAAAAAAAAAAAGAGGTGGGCAAAGAGTCTATGGAAAGGCAGTTGGTTTAGTAAGTGTCAGGTTTTGTATTTCCCTTTCAAGTTCTTCAGGTCTTTAAAACTTTTGATAGCCAAACTTTGTCAAGGTCAAGTTTTTGCTTATTCCTAGATTTATCCATCCTCCATTCTGAATAATTTTAGAATATTCAAAATACAATCATGCTAATCATTATGATTTACAGTGCTCAAAATCAAACAATAACCATGTTAATACAATTTTACTGATTTTCCTTTAAATGAACTCCCTCTGTAGACTCTCCAGATATCTAAAGCCATGATATGTTTGAAGAAAAGTAGCTGTACCCATTTGAACTTTTTAAGTGGGAAGATTAAATTCTGAACTTTCTCGTGGAGGTTGTCACTCTTTTGGTAACATAAAGCAGAGTCAGGTATTACTTTATATGATGTAAAATTATCTTTATGTTATTTCCACATAACAGTACGAACAGAAATAATGTAATTGTATTCACTTCATAGATTTTTAGAGTTACTAAGACTAAGATTGGGATGCAGGACAGAGGCTGTCATCTTCCAGAGGGCTGTGCTAAACATCCCTCTGATGCTGAGTAATTTAGGAGAGTCTGTAGTTATACTCTCCTGTTTTCGTAAGAAATAATCATGAGAGACTTTGAACTGGGTAAAGAACAATAAACTGTCCAGGTCTAAATGTTACATCCTTATGACAGGACCTGAAGAGCCTGTCAGAGTCTTTATTTCATGACTGCATGGTACAACATGAAAACAAAGTGCTCAGGTGGTGAAAACTGACAGAGTCCCACTGAAGTCCTGTGTGTGAGCTGCTCTCTGTCACATGGGTAGATCACCCTGCCTGCTCTTTCTTCTACCTACTCAGGAGGAAGATATTTGAATCATGCTTCCCGAGGGCTCCAACTAGGAGGGGGATGCTGGCTGGTGGGCACATGTCTGTGCCCAGACAGGACACAGCTGAGCTAGCAAGGGCGTGTGTTTGGCTTTACGTGGCCCTATTGCCACTGACTTGAATGATAGCCTACCATTGCCTCGGCTGGCCAAGGTAGCAGGTGCCACAGCATTGCTTTTGTTGCCTGTTGTGGCAGCAGTTAGTTTTGTTGGCTGTGAGAATGGCAGCTGCTCAGCTTGCCAGAGCAGAGGTAGGGGCATAGCTTTGTAGCTTGTCTAGGATAGCTGAAATGGCACACAAATCACTACTGTCTTTTGCCTTCGTATCATCATTAGTAGATAAAAGAACCCAAAGACAAAAGTCAAGATAGATTTTTGCATAGTATTGATCACATCAAATACAAAACTAAGCCGAATGCTCAAATGCCCCTGGCTATCATTTTTGTTCATTTGTTCTTCTATTTACATGGAATAATGGCCTAATGTTCTCTCTTAGTTAGCAAATAGTGTAAATTATATAATATTTGATCATGATTTATTTTCTCAATCTGGAGTCCTTCTTTTATACACAGATTATCCCAAGAGGCCATTTACAACCATAATTCTATGGGCTATAATCACAGCTCCAGGAATGCTAACATGAACTCTTCTCTACTTTACACTGAATATTCACCAGCATCTGCTATGGGATTAATATAAAAAGATTTTGTCACACATGGCAGCCAATTAACAAACAATATGTTGATATAGTTTGGGGCTATCCCTTCATCTTCCATGCAGAATCTGTTGTGAAGATATCTCCAGGGGTTTAAATTGCAGTCCTCGGCTTCTCAATTTACATTTGGCCTTTCATTGACTCTTTGTGTCTTAATAGTATACTTTTTCATTTGTATGCAAATATTATATGGATGTTAACCAGCATTTCCTCTTGTTCTCTTTGGCTGTTTAAGTCTATAAGAATGAGCTTTTGTTTCTTCCAACTGGATGTCTTTAAATTTAAAATGTTCTGTTAGTAAGGTAGGGTACAAAGGAATGAGCACTGTTGTCTTGGGTTTGAGTTGATTTTTCTTTTCTTCTGCACTCATAGTAGAAATACTTTATATTGTATGTAAACATTGGTGTTTCAAAGCTCAGTAATGCTGCTGCTTATTCAGATTTCATTTCATTCAATCGAAATACCATTATCCTCCTCTTCTGAATTACTTTGCCTAAAATACAATTTTTACTATGCCAGTTTTAAGGTTTATTTTCAAATTCCTTCTCCTATGCTGCCTATAAAATTAGATTGTTACACTGATGTATTTTTAAACATTGAGGTTGGTATAATTTTCCATTGCCTCCCACTACAACATTGACTGTATCATTTATTCCAGTTCTCAAGATTTTTGATTCACCAGTGGCTTGTCCCCACTCTCCCTCCTACATAAGTTGTCTTTTGACTTGTGCAAAACTACAAATATGCCAAAAGGTAGGCATATATTTTTGTACGCCCAAGATTTAAGTTCTCTCACTGGTTTCATTGGGAGTTGAAAGCGCCAAGAGTATCAGATTCTTATAAAAAACCAAGCCAGCTATATGAATCATTTAAGTATAATCTGTACTCATTGTAATAGTGGGAACATACTTGCTTCCTTTTCAAGAATTGCAAATTGAGAATTGTTTCCTTTGCCTTTAACTGTTTAACATTTAGCACTGGATATAATAAAACGTTGTCATCTATGCTGCTTTTACAGTTACTAGAGAAAAAGAGGCATGTGGAGATGCCAGTTCACAGCATCTTGATATAGGTGTCTAATAGGTGAGATTGTTTTTCATGTTGTTGTATTGCTCCCTACAGTCTCTAGGCTTGTCATGCCTGCTGATTAACTTACTTTTTTACTGTATGTTTTTTAAAAATACTTTCCTTTTTTCCTATAACAAAGTAAATGGGATTTTTTTGTTGTTGTTTTAGGGTTTAAACCCATCCTGCTGTGGTTAAAATAAAATTCTAAAGTGAGTATCGCATAGGCATATTCTGGCACAATATTGATTTTATATACAATGCTATACATCTAATTAACATCAAAATTAAATTTGGATGAAAGTTTTCCACGATAAATGAGTATTTGAATTTAATAATTTATCTGGGCTCAATTTAGACATTTAAAAATTTGATATGCAGAAAGAATTCAAATTTGAAATTTTAATATATATACAAAGGAAAAATTTGAGAGCCTTTACTGGAAAGAATTTTAAAAGTTTATTACCTGAAAGGCTCTGCTGATGTGTGTTCTTTTCCCATTGCAAATGGTAGGCAGGAGTAAAAGGAGAGGAAGAAAATGTAAAACAAATGGAAGGAGATTAAAAACAAAAGCTAGCATAAGTAACAAAGTAAGAGGTCACCGAAGGGAAAGACTTACAGAGTCTGTGATCTGGATCCAGTTATCAACCTCCAAAGAAAACAGAGAGGTGTTATTATTTTTATTATATTGGAATGAGTAAAATGAACATCTTTAACACTGTTTATTTATGTCAAAGCTAGGTCCAAAGGGAAATTCACTGTGAAAACAGAGGACTGGAGTCATTTAAAAGCAAAATGTAAAAGCAGTCGTTGTATGCGTCTCTGTTTATGTTTATATGGACATAGGCTTGGTTATATCAGTCTCTAAACTAAGCAGAATTTAGGAAGACACATGAAATGGAAATCTAGTCACTAAATATTAACCTCTGAAGGGCTCAGGGGAACTTCTATTTTGAAATAAAACAAAAGTAAACGTAAAGCTATGTTGCCCCTGGGCAGTTTCATTCTCCTCTTAGCCGTTCAGTTTTCCTCATTAACTTTTTCCTTGCAAGTTTTGCATATGAGGAACAACCAAAAAAGTGATTCCTACGTGGTTTGAACACTTACCTAGGAGTCACCTGAAGCCTGTGAGTTCACAATATTTGAATGGAGTACAGTGAATTTTGAGCAGCTGTGTTCAGATCCCTTTCTGACCCAGGTCCACTTGATTCAGACTGAAGCTCCCTCACTCTCACACTGGGAGGCCAACACGAAACATTAAGCATTTCTACTGAGTTAGGGCCAAAGTCAAGTGAAATCATATGTCTGTTTCATTTCTTATTAAATGCAAAAGATTATGCAAAAGCATAATTTTCCTGTCTCATGAAATAACGCAGAAAATACTTTATTTAGCTTAGCTGTAACTTCTAATGAAATATGACAGCAGATAATGAGTGAAACTGTACTTCAAGTCTCAGAGGAGAAGTCTGTTAGGAAATGGGGAAGAAAAGCTCTCATAGTTTTTTCAAGACTCAAGAAAAAATATAGAGTTATCAGCATTGTCTCATAACACTGAAGAATAAGAATAGTCTAGCTGAAACAGAAGAAGCTGAGTAGAAGCCAAGATAACACTTCAATTTTAACCTCTTCAGGTTTAAGAACTGAGAAATATCAGGGAAGTTTGTAGGTATCCCTTGCCTATCATTTTTATTCTGCTCAGTAATACTGAGATGTTAATCCCTGTGATGGAATTTCATTTGACCATGTGCAGGGAATTTAACTGTAACTTAAGTTATAATTCAACATGTCAGATCAATGATGTCAATGAATGCTGATTTGTCCCAGTAGCATTTGTTGCTATTACTGCAATAATGAAGACAGGTGGAATCATTTGATGATATCTGTGGGGAGAGACTCTACCAAAGGTTGAGCTGACTTAGAATAGGATGGTGCACTCAGTTACTTTTGTGATACGGAAGTTTTCAAAACACTCTGCAATTAGATATTTTACTTTTTTTAAAAAAAGAAAATACATTAAGGTTACGAGTCAAAGACTGAATGTTGATAAAAACACCTTCACTTCTACTAGGAACAGAGATATTACACTATGTTACCTGAGCTGTAAAAACTTAAAGCTGGAAAAAATTTTAAAAATTTTCATTTGTCCTTTGCCAAGGTAAGTCTGTATCTTGGTGCTAATTCTTCTGTTATCTGACTGTATTTTGCTCAGTTGAAGCATTTGATTCAAGACTCATTTCAGCAGACATCACATCACCTGTCTTCTCAGTTATCTTTGAATCAGCCCAATATTTAATTTATTTTCATGATGTCCCTTGTTCAAAGGTTCAGTGTAACTGCAAAAAATTTTTTTTAAAAAAAGTGGAAATCTAACATATACTAATTTAATATATAAAATAATCATATACTGATTAATAGTTTCTAACAGAAATTGTTATCCCTCATTTTTTAAAGTGTCTTTCTGTCCCAACTCTTGTAAGCATTTGAAAAATAGTTTCCAAGAAAGGAAACCCTATTTAATAACCTACAGATTATTACATTTTTCTTTGTGCAATTGTACACGTCAGCATATTTGAAGATAAATCAGCCCTTTTATATCATATCATACTGCAATATGTATAACATTTATGTTTCACCATTTTGAAAGTCTATCCTATGATAAAAAGGAAAGCTGATGTACTTTTTTTCAATCCTCTTTCTTTTCACTTTTTTTTTTTCTTAAATATATTTCTTTCATTTGATGCCTTCCATGATACCTTGTCACAGAGTGCAGGCCCCAGAGGATTTCAAAGATTTTCTGAAACTTAAGAATCCAGGAACATGGGAAGATGTGAGTATTCATAGGAAGAGCCTTGAGGGGTTTAAGTAATGACAAAGAAATGGAAAATAGCCAAAGTTATAGGATCACTAAACACAAAGTCAAGGATGTGGTTGTATAGTCATAGACCTCTACAATTAAAGAAAAAGCAAATGTGAATTTGGGGATAAACACTACAGCAAGCTGATGGCTTGAAGCTAGGAGAGGTTTTTTCATATCTATGTTATCTCAGCTCTCATTTCTTCTATGTTCAAGCTGCTTTGGAGCGTGCTTTTTCCATCACATCTTAGCTTTCCTGTGTCAATTTGATGCTGACAGAATCCAGACTTTTAAATAACTGATGATTTGTGTAGTCAGCCACAGAATAAACATTATAGAGCAGTTGTATTTTACATTAAAATAGTACGTTTACATAGGGAAATTTACACTCCTGGGGTCTTCCTATGTCAATACATATACATGCAAGTGTTCAAAACTTAAGTGCTCTTGGTTAGTTAGAACAGTACAGATTTTTTTCCCCTTATTGGATGAGCCTCCTAGAGTTTCCAGCACAAACTACTTCTGTATGTGAATTTAAAGGTTTGTTTCTGTCTGCAATTATACATATCTTTTTGAAATTGGTTGTATATTTGTGACATTCAAATTCAATTTCTCCAATGTTTGCAGAAAATCAGCACACACAAACACAATCATGGCTGAATAAAATAATGTAAATTTTTAACCAAACACTAACAGAAAAGTTTTGTCTTGTTCATCAAGCTCTCCTTAAGTTTATTCTTATAGATATGACTTTCCATTTTATTCAGGTTTCTGTGCACTGGAAATTAAAACCTTGACTATGGAGCTAATAACAAGTCTTTACAAAGTCAGCTTTACCTTTCACCTTTTCACCCTGCAAGGTAAAGCATATGTGAGTAGCAAAGCTGAACTAATTCCAAATTAAGGATCCTTCTACAGGAAAAGCATGGTTAAAAAAAAGAAGGAGGTTAAAATCTTACCCTTACCCTATTAATCAGATAGCTGTAGATGTTCATGTATTTTTTTACTCCAAAATGAAGGTATAGGTAATTACCTGAGAATTACTGCTCTATAAAGTAAGCATTGACTGCAATATCCAAAAAACCCTACAACTTTGTGAGATATAGTGTTGAAAGTACTGATGCAAATCTAGAGATAGCAAAGTGTGTATAGACATTGAAGATGGAGGTATCTATCTCCAAATCAAATGGACACAACTTTATTAAGATGTTTATCTTAAGACAACCCTTGTTCAAACATCAGTTTCTTCTACATGGTCAGCATCAACCAATTATTTGATGTCAGACTTAATACTGTTCGTTCTTATCAACAGCTCTGTCAAACACTGGATATTCTCTAGGTCCTAGAGCTGTCCTAGGCACAAGTGCTAGCTACAGACAAGGACAGAGGTGATGTGTAAAATCACTCAAGTAAGATGCTGGCATTCCATATGCCATAGGGATTCTAACAGAGTTGCTAGGATCAAGCTGAGGTGGAAGCTGTGGCTTTAAAACACAAGTTCTCATTAGTTGGGAGTAGCTGTAATTTGCTCCACCCTAAACAGTCTATATGTGATCTTCCTGCTTGCAGCAAATAACCAGCATATTCCCCAGCTGGAAAAAATATGTGGCTAACTCTACCCAAGGCAATTTAGAAAGTGTTGCCTCTTAGTTAAAGTTGTAGACATAGTTGTTTGCAATAAGAAGAGCAGGGCACACAGCTGAAGGACACCTCACATACTCCTAAAGCTATACATATATATGGTTACATACTTCAATTTTATCTGGTTGAAATTATTTGTGTTGGGGCAAGCACAATAGGCTGCCAGTGTGTAAACAGTCTCTTAACATTTTGCAGCCCATTATATTTTGCTGCCCAAGGCAACCTCCTGCTCTGTGTGGTTATACAACCCTGTTTTTATTTTCCGTTGTTGTCAGATATGAGCCTATATATCACTCCCTTTGGGAGAGGCTGGACTCAGCATTGCAGTATGTAACTTAACATCAGCAGCTGTGATGGCAGGCAGATACTTAAGGATCCTGCTGGCCAGTAGAAAGTTACTGGGTGAAAAACAAAAGGAAAATAACACTAATAAATAGCAAAAATGTGAATAATATGCTTTACTAACTACTTTCATTTCTATAAATAGGACGTGGGTAATAAAAGTCTATTTTCCATGCCCCGTGCCTGAAGTGCCATTTGCGAAAGACCAGCCCAGAGTTGGCAGAGATTCCAAATATGTTGTTTTCATGTCAGCAAGTCCATTTTGGGGATTAAAATGACCTTCCCAGATGGGGAAGCATTTGGTACTTCCCAAACCTGCAGTCAAAAGGATTCAGAATGCAAACATGAAATTCAAAGAATGGGCAAGCATTGGTTTGGACAGTAAAGTAAGATTAGCCAAATGACACAGTCCTTGTACTCAGAAATATTGAAGCCTTTACAGGGAAGCTGCTACTAATATGAATCATCTGCTAATTGTTAACACATGCTGTGACACCGCTATTATCTACTGTTATAATCATGACGAAAACATGGTATCTTAAGATGTATGGGCTGGTATTTCATCCTTTTTCATCTTGAACCATGCACCAGAAGTATCAGAGAATCCTATCTGTAATGTATTGACATATAAGAAAAAGCAACAGAAAGACTGACAAATAGTTTTATGGATTAATGTATAATAGCACATTGGAGGAAAAGTCTTATGTATGTAAATAGGAAGCTGAATGGGACACATTATCATCATACAATGTTAATTAGTTTAAATAGTTTTAGCTTGGCATTTAGCCAAAACTGAGGACCCTGTGGGCTGCTGGTTGGGAGAAAAAATTGAGTCAGCAGTGTCTCAGATGTCATCCTCTTTGTTTCCAAAGGAACCCAGTCCTATTTCCCTCAAGACAGCAAGAATCAAGCAGCAGAAGACAGTTTCCATATTCGCAGTTGTGGGCTCCTTTCAAGCCAGCACTTAGCACTCAGTGCCACACAGGCTGTGCTTTGGTAACTGTGTCTCCACTGCTCTTACTACTTCCACATCACTTCCCCTCCTTCCTTCTCACAGGCATAGAGACATCAGCTTCAGTGCAATCAGTTCCCAGCCTAGGGGTGAAATGACTGAAGTGAAATTGCTGCATCACGGAAGGAGATGCTGTGGGCATTCATCCCTGCTTTTAAGCTCCATATTCAATAAAGGAACTCAATGGCTTCTTCCTCCTAGTTTAAGATGTTAAGAGATACAGTTATGACAATTCTGTTAACTTTGACTGAAAATCCTTTTACTGATTTTTTTCTAATGAGCTCGTGATTTCTGACAGCCTCTGTTTTCATGTGCCCAAACTTTGAGGTCTACAACATGGTTGGTGCACGTCCTCATCAGACACTAACAAGCTTCTTGTTGGATATGCAGGAACTTCAGCACTAAAAATCAGTTCTTGGCTTTGAAAGTATTTGTAGTGGTTTTCAAAACTGCCAGATTTACACCAAGGGCAAGGAGACATTTTTCTTCCAAAGCTGGAATTGGTTTTGAGTTACCAATCTCTACACAATCATTTCATTTGAGACTTTTGGCTTTTGTCTAATGTTTCTGGTTTAAGAACTACATGCTAGTCACTTAAGCCTTCCAGATAGTAAAATGCCCTTGATAATATTTTATTTGAGGAAAGGATTTCTAAATTATTTTTAATTAATTACATTTCTACAGATGCTTCCAAATCAACTTCCGATTTTGCTGGCATTAAAATGCATTTTTTTGCCACTGACAACAGTGTGAACAGGACTTGATTGCCTCCTGTAAACTACTTGTAGCTCTGAGGAAAAAATGACGGGAGGAAGGGAGGAAGGGAGGGAGGGAGGGAGGGAGGAAGGAAGGAAGGAAGGAAGGAAGGAAGGAAGGAAGGAAGGAAGGAAGGAAGGAAGGAAGGAAGGAAGGAAGGAAGGAAATTAACAAGAAAGTAAAAGGCAGAAAGGAGGCGAGGAGAGAGGGAGGGAATGAGGAACACTTTTATGTGAATACATCCAGTCTCTCACTGAACCCATACAAATAATAGCTGTCAGAATATATGCATTTAACTCATCTTGTTGGTAATTCTCCAAACAGAATTGTTAGTTTAACTGTAAGATGCCACAGAACAGTTAGCTGCACTTCAGCCAAATTCTCAGAAGTATTCAGATACCTAACTCTTTTGGAAATATATTTTTTTAAATGCCCAAAGACTTTTAAGGTCTCTTTCCAACATCGCACCTGGTAAATTCCTGTCAGTGGCATGCAATTCAGGACAAAAATGTACATCCCCTGAATTTTCTGGGGCTGTATCCTTAAAATGTTTACCTTGAATAAAATCTTCATACCTCCAATAGAGTGTGTGCATGTGCATCTGAGTGTGCATGTCTGCTTTATTTCTTCTCTGCTACTCTTGGCATGAAGAGTCACGGGAGCTTGTGTAAATACAGTCCTGCTTGCAATAGAGGCCCAGGAACAAACACTGCCCTGCAGTCTTATGACTGGAGGACTAGTTTTGGCTTTAATTACTATAGCAACTGGAGTCTACCTATTCAGAAAATATCTGGCAGTGCCTCAGAAAGGACACTGAAAATCTTTTGAACAAATAAAAGATATAAAGAACAGTTTTCTCTAAGCAGTAGCAGCAGCCTTCCTAACAGACTGCTACATGAGGCTGAAAATTTCAAACTTATTTTTAAAGGAAAAGAGATTTTGATGGATATTTTTTTTTTTTCTGAAATGTATGTTCTTTCTGGGAAGAGAAAAAAAGGTGTGTTTTTACAAAAGTCTTCTCTGGCTCCTCACAGGAGTTCACTGTTGGGTGCCAAATGCCTCTCTTCTCATTTGTAGATAGAATTCTCCATTCTGAATTCCCTGTGGCAGGTATTTTTAAGACATATGTGGTGACATAGATTTCATAGTGCATGATAGTCAACAAGCTGATACAGGATAACATGCGCAAGGCAGCTGCAGTACAATTTACATGGAATTCTTCAATATTTCTGAATCCTAATGTGCAGTTTTCAAGACTAAAGGACTGTAATAAACTTTTTCAAATATGGGACAAAATAAATCTACTTTTGATATTATACTAAAAATCTAAATTTCTTCTGGGAAGTGTTGGCCAAGAAGGAATACACCATTCTCTGTCAACTTAAAATTTTAATATGTCCATTTTGAAGGACAATTGCAGCTATCCAACCGTGCCCTCAAGGCCTTGGAGAAAATTTTATATGGGTCCCCACCTTCAAAAGAAGGTGAGATGTGATAAATGTACCAACATTCAGTTTAAAACTGAACTCTTCATAAATAAGCCTTTTGTAGTTGTAACTAAGACTGAAGTTACACTTATCTTACTGCTTTTACCAGAAGAGCTGGTAGAAACTCTACCAGAGCTGGCAGAAAATTACCAACTTTCTCCCCTTCACAGTTCATTCCCATCTCTGTGCTGTCATGTCCTCTCACCTGTTCCTCTGTCATTGTCCTAGTGGGTGTGAGAAAAAGGGTTAAATAGCAAGTCTGGCAGCATAGTTGGTGGCAAGCTGCAACACAGACATGGAAACAAACAGCCAGAGTGAGAGAGAAGTTACACTTTCAGACATGGCATGGCTGAGACCTGGGGCTGATACATCAGTGACCTGTTGGAGAGATGCTGCAGAACTTTTTTCTACACTCCAGTGCTTTCACACAAATGAGTGAGCTCATCAAAAATGACACTGGTGAAAACCGGTTATCCACATTCATATTTTTCATTGTCAACAAGTTTAGATCTTCAAGACAATATGACACAGAGAAGACATATATAGATTATGGGCAAAAAAAAGCTTTATTTACTATTAAATAATGAGTTGAACATTTGCCACTCAGTGATTTTCTGTAATGTTGAAGCTGAAGTCAAAGCATAATTCCTCATTAACAGTCACATGAGGCTAGGCTTTATTACAAAATGAAGAACTCACAGCACAGTCATCTGATCTAAAGCCTTTGATGAAGCTAAGAATGACAGCCACAAGTCCTGAAAGATGTAGTTGCTACAGACATCAAAAATTAATCCCTTCCTAAACTGTTCACAGTATTTTGTGATGATACAGAAATTTATAAAATGAACAGAGGAGAAAAAAATTGTCCTTCAGAATGGCCCGAATGTTTTCACTCCATGCATATATTGCCCTTTGTGAGAGCTGCCTATATCTTAAATTAGCCAGGAGCCACTGGTACCTTTGTACTTTGCTACTGGAGGTGAATACACTCTGGGAAATTTAAACCATATGGGAGAAAAGTGCCTTTTTTATTCTTTGGTCAGTTCCCTTTTTAGAGATGTGTCTAGCATGAATTTTATTACCCTCGTATCTCTCATTTTTATTATACTTAGAAACAGCCAGGCCACAGAGTACTAGAATGGTTCTCTTATGTGCTTTTCCATCACTTCCTCACTGCCCTTTGTCTGTATAACATTCTTTTCCTATGACAGTGTTCTGCATCTCTATCATTTCCACACTCCAGATTCCACATCTCCTCCACACAACACCTTTTTAATTCACATAATAAAACATTTGCCTTATATGAATGTTATGTTGGAGTTTTTATTGCTTATTAACACTATAGGCAATAATTCACTTCTACATGTATAGGATTTGAACCTAAGTCTTCAACAGGGTACTTAGGAAATCAAATGAGAAATGTTAGAAAGGGCAGCATGGTTACCAAAAAAAAATCAATAAATGCGCAGAATACTTACATAGAAATAACAGGAAAAACGTAGGATGTGCAGTGCTATCTTCAATATCAAACTCCTTCTGTTTAGAGAATAACATTCAGCGTTTACATATGCCGATTACCTAATAGTCTGTCTCTGCTTGCCTTCCCTACCCAGCTGCGTGACTACCTCTTGGGCCACCTCACTGCTGCATCCAGCCTGAACAGACAATGTGTCATAAATTGACAATCTTTGACACATCCTTCCCTATGAAGTAGAAACAGCCAAATTTTTTCTTTCATCTACTAGAATAAGGAGCAAGCCATCCTACAGCTGACTGTCATATCTGAATCAAGTTTGAAGGAGATTTACAGATCAATATTCTATGCGTTTTCTTTTTCATTTACTTCCTCCTTGGTCAGAAAAATGCTGCTAAAATGAAGGCTTCTGGTTTTAGGACTTTCCCCTACTGAAGAGAGGGAAAGGAACTTTCAAAAGAGATTTAGCCTGCCTAAAATCTTACCCGTCCTTGATGGTCTTCCTTGGTGCCCAGAGACCAGACGCCTAATCAGACAAATGTCCAGATAGAGATGGGATGAAGCCAGTTTCCAGCTTTGGAAGAGTCCAAAAGAGGAAAGTGAAGATGTTATTAAAGTTTTCCCTTCTGGCTAAGGTTATGATTTTGTGAAATTACTTTATTTTGGGAATTCTCAGAATTCTAGGTGCAATTTTGTCTTTGACCTTGTTTTTCTTATCTCACAGATTTGCCAGGTAAGGACTTTTTTGGTTAAATGCCTATATGACTCCTAGCTTTCAGTAATTTGTTCAACAGTATGAAGAATACATTATACATTGGGCCTATTACTGACTAATACTAGACTAGGTATCTGACCCTTAGGAAAGATATGTCATGCAGGTACTTGGAGTCCACTGATGTATGTGTAAATATCCTTATTAAATTACACCTTGTGTAACATATTTTCAGTACTACAAAAGGCACTTCAGCCTGCTGTCTAAATGAATGGATTAAAAGAAAGAAGAGGAATGTCTATAGAGTAACGTAACAATTATTTGAGTCTTATCTCTTCCACTAAATGTAGTCTCGAGGACAGCTCTCCTATGAAGGGATTTCACATCTCCTTTTCTTTGTTCAAAAGTGCCAGTGATAGAGATGGGTGACTCATATTGTGCAAAAATATTTTCAAATATTTACATGGCTACTCTGTTAGATTCTTAGAATTCTTACAAAATTCTTAGAAAGCCTACACCTGAGAACTGACTTAAATCATATCAACTGATTGTAGTTGACTTTCAGACGTCTCCTGTGTTAGCGAACTCACACCATTTGGAGCAGAGCCTTTTTCCATTGACTTGCATAATTACGACGTTTACTAACTAACAGAACATTTCAAGTTTTTTAATTTCTTATGTTTTCTATGAATATAATAACCAATTAACTATAGTGACAGGAATACTGGTACTGGAACCCTATTGTGGGATAGAAGCTGTAGGCCTTAGAAACAAATAGCAAAATATTTCAAAGAAAACAGGGAAAAGTGAAACCTAAAGATGTATTAATGAGCATACAGGTCAAAATCCAACTCTCATAGGTTTGCTCATCACTTTAACTTTCCATCACTAAAACTTTTCACATTTCAGGTATTGAAAATATACTAAGTTATTTCTACTGGTTGTTTGGTGAGTTATGAATTATCTCCAGAAATAATGAATAACCTTGCCAAAGAACATGTGAAAGTAAAGACCTTTTTTCAAATATGGGGGTAAAAAGCTACAGTTATTTAAATTAATTATTGATTCACTAATCATCATTTGATCTCTCCATTTTCTTTTCTGTTTAAGCTTTGCTACCTTCAGAAAGCAAAACTACTATTAGATGTCATGTCACACCATAGATGTAGATACCTTGGATGTAGATGTGTATTTAGTACTAGTCATTAGAAGCTTTGCCATTACTGTTTAAGATAGTATCCTTCTGCACAGTTTTGAGGGAAGCAGTGGAGAGCTTTAGCATACCCCACATCATAGCATGTAAGGTCTGTTGACACAGTAGAGCATCTGTCATGCTGTCTGACCATGGATGGAGAGGGTGGAAGCATATCTTTCCTTCCTGAATACTCTCCAGGATGCTATGCACACTACAGCTCCTTACTTATTAAGCAGGTTCCTGTCATTTCAGATCAGTGGATTGGGGCAAAAAAGAGTTTTGTGATAAAAGACATTTTCCACACTTACTCGCCTCTCTGCTTAACTTACATACTGAGCAACCACCTGCAAAACAGGGTGTGCTTTTACCGCATTTGGCCACTCCATTTTATTATTTAGCAGGGATTGTCATAAATGATGTGGTATCTGTGACAGACATGGATCCACTAGGAATAGCCAGTAGATCACAAAGACCTCCAGACAGCTTTCTTATACATTAATATATCTATATATTATCTCTCTATAGATCTATATCAGTGCATGACACTGAAAGGCCTGAGAAATCTTGTGCCCTTAGCTGAATGAATAGTCCAGATTCTGGTGCAACTTTTCCAAATATCCGTATGTAACAATCAAGACTCTTAATATAATAAAACAGATATTAAGGCATCATATTTTTAAAATTATAAGCATTCTGGTTCACAAAATAAACTATAAACAGTATTGCTGGAATACTTTTTCAGCATTGAAAAATTGTTGGAATTGTTGGAATACTTTTTCAGCATTTAGAATTACTCTGCTGAATTAATCTATGTTATAGTCCAGTGGAGAAACATTAAGAATTATCCATACTCAGTGCAAATGCCTGCTTACCTAGCGATCTAAAAATAGAGCTGAACTGGTTCACATCAGGAAAATTAAGCTTCAGCTGTATAGGTCAGTCATTTTCTGTTTTAAAATAAAAGCTCAAAACCTGTAGAAAGCAACATGGTCACTAGAGAAATACAGGCACATGGTCCCCATGGGACTAACTGAATACAAACCCTGAAGATCTTTATGACAACAGTGAAATTCAACAAGTCATCACTACTCTGAAAGAGCTGTATTTTTCTCTGTTAAAAATATGCATTGAATAACTGTGAAAAATATGTCAGTAATCTTATTTTGGTGACAAGGATTTAAACAGAAATACAGAACATCTCTTTTATTCTAAAACAGACAAGATAAGGAAGAAAGACTGCATCAATAAAAATTAGTTCCCAAGCAAATTCTCTATAGTAACTCTGTGCTGGAGGAACTTTTAAGCAAAGTACTGCTGATCGGGAAAAAAATGAATCAAGTTGTAGGTTATATGCACTAATAAACAGTCATCACAATAGCTCACACTCCCTAAAATAGCATGAAAGGATAGCTGAATGACAAATCATGAGCTATTTCAGAAATGAAGAATGGATGGTTTTCTGTAATCCTCCTAACTTTCTAATGCACTGAAAGGCTGAATAATAAAGGTCTTTTTGTGAACTTTAGCTAGCCATTAGTCATTAATAAACAAATTGTCTTGTATCACTTGTGCTTAGTGACAGAAATATATAAATATATATAGTGAGATAAAAAATAATCAAAGTACACCTGGTTATTATTTGTAAAGACTTAACTGTAAGTTTTTAATGATTAATTTATCTGGCATCTAATACCTTAATAGATCATGAGAAACATCAAGGGAGGAATGTGGTACTGCATTTTTAAAGTCTTTTTCGCTCTCACTGAATGATAATAGGCATGGAAGCTATCATTAGTCTTGTTAGATGATGGTTCCTTTAGGAATCTCTTATGTGTTACCTTTTAGAGGGAAGGTCAGAGAAAATCCCCCTGGGAGTCCCCTTGCAGGATACAGCTAACACAAGCGTAAACTGTATGGAAATGGCTAAATTATCTTTAGAGAGACCTTGGTCTTTCACATCAATCAGACCTTTCTGAACTAGTAAAACAGATAAGCATCCTGCTTGTAAGACTGTTACTATCCATATGTTTGTCATGACTCACAACAAATTCTGAATAAAAAGATCATTGTATTACTTTTCTAGTCTGTTGGCAAATGCTAAAGGTAGATGCAATTTATTTTAGTAAGAGCTACATGAATTGTTAGTATAAAAATGTAATGTTTAAGGTTGTAGTTAAAATCCAGAGTCAGGAAACATAAAAGTTAATGCTACACAAGCAACCTCAATGTTACCACTGCGCATATCTTGTATATTTTATGGTATAGATTTTACAGCATAATCAATAATCTATTAAGCTTCACATTTAACAAGGAAAGAGGATTACAAATGAAGTATTTATAGAATATGGTCTGTAATTGTTGAAAACTTTGTGGATTTCTTGACTTTTCTTGACTTTGGCTATATAAACTTGATGTTCTGTATTTAAATTCATTTTAGCTTTGGAAGGATAGCCTACTCTCAGTTGTATTTTGTCCACAGTGACTGTAAACCTACTTCAGTAAAGGAATTTTAAATGATAATTTAGAATTTTCACAAATTTTCACTCTCACAGAATCTAGATCACACTTTGGACAAATACTACAAAATGATTGGAAATATAATGATAGGTCTCATCTTCAAAGCCATACATGAGAAGTGATAGCATGAAGAATGTTTTTTCAGTAAAAATCATGGTTTTGGCAAAGAGCAAATTTTCCCTAGGGATATTTGGATTTTTCCTTAAGCTTTCATTTTTAAGTTTTAAATTTCTACGTAATAGCAGTTTCAAACAGCAATTCCAAATTTCACTTGTCTTTACACTCAACATGTGAGATGTTATTAAGCCTCAGAATTTGGGCATCCAGGCACTGCAGAAGAAATAATAATCAATTCCTTTACCAAATAGCTTAAGGCCATACTCAAATGGTACCCAAGGGGAACCTAGTTATGTACAATCAAGGTGATGAATAATTTGAACCAATAAATACCCAGGGCTCCCCATTGCCTTCTGGGAAATAATGAAGAATGCTGGACAGGCTGCACAGGCTTGTATGAGGAACTCTGCATAAGAAGCATAAAGGGCTGCTTTTATGATATGTTGGCTATTAGCCCATTTCTTTATGAGTAACTTTCATTTACAGAATAAATTGACCTCAAAAAGAAGCTATTATTTCTGAAGTTAATTGTGAATTTATTTTATGGTATACCCCTACGTTCTTTCTGTCAACTACTGCCCCGTGAATTTATTGAGTACCCTCATATTTATTATGTATTAAGGTTATGTTGGCAAGATCTCCAACATAAGGGTATGGCTGGTGCTACTCCAAATGTATGATATGAGTAAGATAATCACTAATTATTGTACCAGACAATACTGGGATACATCAGAGAACTCTCAGTCTGAGAATCCCACCAGCATTTAAACATGAAATGTCTCTGACAGCTCTTGCTGTTATAGCCCAGGAGGTCTTTGTCTGTCTCCAACCACCCTTCGCTGTTACAGTTTTGTCCATGCTCATTGGCAATAAATGAGGTGTTTCTGTAAAAAATGTTGGTGTTTCCCAGGAAAGATTAAGTCTGGGGGATTTGGTTTATTTCTCACCTAAAGTAGCAGTAAAATTCTAAAAATTACTCTTCTGAGATTCTGTATTTAAAATAATATAATCTGTGTATAAGTGGCAGTCATAAGCTTCTCCAAATCCACTAAACTCAATCCATCTTGCATAGTTCTCCATGTCTGAGATTAATTTTAGATTCCTTAATTCAATTCTTACCATATCCTGGCATATTCTCTTTCCTCTTTTCTCAGGATTCAATATTTTTAAAGGGCATCTTTTCTCTGCCACTCCATGAGGTGATGGCTGTTACAAGGTTTTTTCAATGGACTAGCAAGGCTCACAACAATGACTAAGAAAATCCCTCGCTGAATCCTTTGAGAGATGTTATAAGCAAGCTAAAAAACTATTGAAGTCCAAAAGTAAACGTAAGTCCAGCTCAGTGTTAAACTAAAATTAACTTGCTGATCAATATCTTATTCTCAACAGTTCTCTGGGATGGAAATATATCCAGGTGTGGATATGGAAATTAGGATGATAATCTTTCTCTCAGTCTTGGCTATCGGCTATTTTGCCTATTTCTTTGGCCATGTAACATATTTGCTATAGCTTAAAAATTAGGAAGAGAAGATAGCATAAAAAGACACATTTTTCCTCATTTCCATGATATGTTCTAATTTTCTTAGCTAAAAGTGCATTTGGACAGTCTCTTCCAGTTAGAAGGAAAAGATGGTTCCTTTGAATTAGGAGTTCATCTCTGGGTCACAAGAGCAAATTTAGCACTGACTGTTAGGTCTTGCACTAACCTAGTACAAACATGGATGAACTCTTTTGAATTCAAGATTTCAGCGGCTTTAGACAACTTTAGTGTCATGGGCGAGCTCCCAGCACCAAGTCTAGCCCTCCCTCAGTTTATGGCTCTGTTGTCAACTGTTTCCTTTTTTTTTTTTTTTTTCACGAGACACTGGACATTAACTCTGCTCACAAAGGACAGTTCTCCACTTCTAGCAAGACCTGCTTCCCCTTTTCTGGTCTCTGTGTGGGAATCTTTATATGATGTCAGAAGGACTGTTCAGTCAGAGAAAGCTGCCAGTGATGTGGAAAAGTAGAAAAAAGGAGAAAAGAGAAAGGAAAATTAAGGAAACAATGAAGAAGAAAAAGAAAGAGAGAGAATGAAAAGAGAAGGGGGGGGGGGGGAAAAAAAGAGGAAAAAAGGAAAAAATAAGAAAAATCATTTGCCATTAAGATCCTAAAAAAAAGGTTCTCTTAAAAGGACTCAAACACAAAAATCCTCATTTCCCTTTAACTCTGCTTACCAGTTAGTGAACTCACAGAAAAATATTTCTCCATGTCTTTCACTTCACGTTAAGAAACATGAACCTGAGATCCAAATGGGATCTCAGATAGTAATAGGGTATCTGGAATACAGCTATTCAGGGGACATCCACCAAATTCTCTTTTTCATGGACACCAACAAGAAGTGCCATTTATATTTTGAGCTCCAGGATCAGTCTGCTCCTCACAATGGTGCCTTTGCCCCTGATACTTCATCTCGAGGTTCCCTATGAAACTGAAATAGAAATAACTGTCATCCAGCAAGACTGGATGAGATTATTTTGGTTCCAGCACAGATGCCCAGACTTTGCCTCAAGTCAAAATTTGCTCCATGAGGTCTTCATTTCTTCAGTTAGGGTCCAAGATCAAGAACATCTGAAAATTATTATTAAAGAAAGTATAGTAATATCTCTTAATGCAGAAATAATGTAATCAATAAATAAAAAGAACAGCTAAACTAAATACTACTACATGAGAAGAAGAGACGAAGTCTCCCAGTTTTCCTAGTAATGTCATATTGTCGCACAACTGTAGTTTTATTTATAACATTTATTTATAACTTTTTCCTAAATTATCAATATTTAAAAAAAAAATTAAAATGTCATTATCATCTGCTTTGCCATCTTAGAATGGGCCATGTCTTACTACAAGGAAAAAAGCATTATATTTTAGGGATGGAAGCATCTACATTACATCTACCTTGTTTTCACTAAGATTTTGTGATAAAAGTATCCTTGTTTTTTTCAATGAGAATATTTAATTTAAGCAATAGCTTTCTCACTCATCATGTAGAAGGCTGGGTATGTTATACCTTCGGATTGTTATACAATTTGTTGAATTAGAATTGTACCAACATAGAACAATGTGGAATACTGTTAAATAGTCAAATAACCTTCCCTCTGTCAAAGCCCCACTTTTAGTAAACACTATTACATAGTACAAAACCTTTTGTATATTTGCAAAGAAAACATAAAAGCTCTTCTTCTTCTAATATTTATAAAATCTTTTGTATGTATTACTATTGTTTCCCTAAAATGATGTTTAAATAAATGTCTGAAATGCAACCCAAATCTGCAATTTACCTTCAAGTAAATCAGAATATTCAGTGTAAAGATTTAAGGTACAGCTGTTTCTGCCATTCATTTGCGTAATCACTGTACATAAATTTATACACCATGAAAAATTTTATTCATGTTCATATGGTGGAAAATTGAAAGAAAAACTCTAAATTAATTACCTTTTTAAACAAAGCAATTTAGATTTATCACATGCAGCAGGGGAATTTGTTCACATATCATAAAGCTTCTATGAAACACAGAAATGAAATATGACTTAGGAAGAAGGGTTTATGCTCTGTAGAGACTTTAAGATGTGAAAAGCAAATTAACTGCCCCTCACTTCAATCAACATGCTCTTATGAGCGTGGGCAAAGTCTACCTGCAGCAGCAGCCTGGTGCCCTGTGGAGGCTCCAGAGGAACGCAGAGTGGCACAAGCCTTTGTCTAGAACCACCTGAGACATTTCCATCCCCAGCAGCAACTCTTAGAATATAGACTTCAGCTGCTGAGGTACCACATTATTATTTTTCCTTCATACCTTACTAATAAATGTCAGTCTAAAGCCATTATATAGCAATATGTCTTCCTGAATACAATAAAAAGAACTTACTCTCTTTTGCTACAAAGCGTCATTTTCTTCCACATGAAATAAGTTGTTGGGTATGTAGAAAAGCATTGCTGCTGCGAATGCTTCCATTATTTCTCATTATGAACCTCAAGTTCCTCACTGCATATGCTTGATTATATCCCAGTATACTACCAGTTATTTATTCAGGTAGTGTTTGCCAGCATGCATCCACCTTTAATTTACACTCCGAAAAAGAAACATAGGCTGATGAAATAATTTGCAGCCTGAAATTGATCTCCATGAAAAGAAAATATACTCAATGTCTTTCTTTTGCCATAAGAAAACCATGCCATAAGAAAACAGTCACACAAATACAGAGGGTGAAAAGATTATTTTTCATTTCTTTCAAACACAGCCATGTAAAAATATTTGCTTCATAGAGAATATAAAATGACCAGAGGATATAATTCATGGAAGGAAAATATTTTAAGACTTAATTCTTCAACACTGTTGTTTCAGCATGTTAACAAAATCAATGCTAACAAAAATCACCTCCTTTTAATCTGTTATTCTTTTGTTCCATTGAAGTAACTCAAGATCAATATGTATCGATTTGCTCCCTAATTATATTAATTTTACTTTAGAAATTAGGGAGGCCATAATGAGAATGTGAAGTTACTTGAAGACAGTACATTATAGGTAGTCTAATTTAGCAGAAGTCTGTGCATGAGATTAATTCATTAAAAACAGCCAATTACCATACAAACAGGGGAGATAAATAAGATTTTCTCCTTTAATTTGCATTTTATATCTTCCTTTGTAATTTTAAAAAGCTTAAATGAATTTACAGCCTAACTATAGTTTTAATGTATATCCATTTTATTCCTGGGGAATATAACTGCATTTAATTTTAACCTTTAGCTTTGTCTTTTAGGCATAGCATTTTAGAAAACGAGATCATGGCATCTAGATATGAGACATTTTATGTGACATTTTAATTAAGAAGAATAATGAAATGCTAATATTTTTAACATTCCAACTATTCTTTCCACTAAACTTTTCTCCACTTACAGATAATAAGATGTTCAGTTGATAGATAATGATACAGGAAATGAAGGTGGTTTGACCTGTCTTGGCTGAGAATCTGTCTTATAAATGTATCTCAGACACAAATGACTACCTATAAAGATAATTGAAATAATTATTTCAATTGGATAGCTACATATTTTATCAATGCAAATGAATGCTTGATGGTATGATTTCTTTGAAGGACTTTGTTTGTTGTTTGATGAGGTTAAAATGGACTGGGTTATTGTTATGATGATTCCCTCCTCACCCTTTTTGCACTATACCCCAGCATAATCTGGAGAATTTGAAATCTACATGAGATATTTGATCCTTTGTTGCTTTACAGCTGTAAGATTGGGAGTATCTCCAGTGAAATATCACAAAAGTAATCACACTTGTGTAATTTCATGTCTGTAAAGAGAGAATCAGACCCAAGAGATCTTTAAAAAAAAAACCTTACCGTGCTTTTAAGCTACTTGTCATTCTCTTTAAAACTTAACAAAAAGCCCTTTAGCTAACTGAAGACTACCTTCTTCTGGAGAAGATAAATGGTGTCATTCATTTTTGGGGAAGTTAGAAAGCTGACAAACATTAAAAAAAAGAAAAAAAGAAAAAAAAGAAAACAAAGCATTATGAAACTAGAAAAAATAATTGAAAATCTGTACTTCTTGAGATCCATGAATTATTGTGTATATAATTCTGTGTCGATAATGGCTCTTGCCATGGATAATACATTCATGCAAAAGGTTCAACCCAGTTGATTTTCTTCCTTAACTCCCTTCCCAAATCCTTTATGTTAATCTATAATAAAATTAGGTTTGATGGTATTTCTGTTCAGGAGCATTCAAGTTAACTAACTGCAGCTACGTGGTATGTACCTTAGGCTAAACCATGGAAAACACAGGTCCTGGAAAAGTGGAAGCATTCTCTTAAGTAGGAAACTCTGAAGCTGGTGTCCAGTTTCAAATATGTATATTCTCAAATAGCTGATACTGAAACCTATATTCAGTGTCAATACCCTTGCCAAAACTCAGCGCAAAATATTTTGCTTAAAGGAAAGGCATTTGGCTTTTAAGTAAACGTGGACTATTATTTACCTCAAGCTGAGCTATTCTTTGGTATGGGCCCCAGTCATGGTTATTCTCAACAAGGTAGATACATACTAGCTGCCATGAATATCTGTAATTGATACCAGTGGACCATAGTGAGGACCTGGACTAGTTTTACTGGCTTCCTCAGGTGTCCACAGTGCAGACATTGGAGCTAAAGCATGACAGAACCAGCTGAAGAGATTAGGCTACCCGTTTTGGTGAAGCAATACTTTGCTGCAATTTCTCTGTATGCTGCAAGCTCCACAAAGCAGCAAAGAGGAGTTTAAAAGCAGTTTTAGCAACATCTGGTGCCTTCTTAAATCCAAGCTGCCTTTCTCTGCCAGCAATAATTATCTGCTTCATGGAAAAACATGACCAATATGAAGAATTGTCATTCATATTGCAAGCAGATTGCCAGACAGATAACACATCATGATAATGATGATGATAATGATATATAAATGTTACACATACTGCATTCCTATTACATTCCTGCACTGAATACAGCACTTCAGAGCATAAAGGAGCCTCCTTATAGGAGTGTTCAACAAAAACTGGGGGTGAGATTTTCAGAAGTGAACATCTATTTGTCATAGGATTTTCTACTGTTGCCCATGACTGTAACCACTGAACACATGCTGCAGCAGTGGAATGCTTCCACTGTATCTGGGTGCAATTTAAGAACAATGGGAACTGTCAACTCATTAAGATTTTATTCCTTTTTCTTTTTCCTCCCCAGTCTTGCTAAGAAACTGAGAGTATATCTCAGCTTGATAGGCCACAGCAGTAACATAAGGATTACTGTTAATTAAGGAACAGGGTAGATCATCTTGTGCAGACCCTCGGGTTGTGGTGCTAGCAGCACATAGGTTAGCTAATGTAGAGCTGACTTGGGTGTGCTTGCAGTCTCCGAGTCTTAACTGCAGCATCCTTTCATGCACCCTGTCAGGGCTTATCCTTACGATGGCTGGTTTGTACAAAACCCTTTGTTCCTATGTGCTTATTCCTAGGGTACTCACAGTGCAGGTGCCAGGAGCAGTATGTTTTCTACTATCTTTAGTCTATTCACCCAAATTTGCAGTCAGAACACAGACTTTTTCAAACACTGAGTGACATCTGGTCCCTTCTACCTAGTGCTGCACCTATAAATCAAAAAAAGACTGATAAGACCTCCTTACATCCAGAAGGGAGGAGTCAGCCCCTGCTAAGGTCCTTCAGATTTGCTCACAGGAGTAGCTTCTAAATGTGAATACAGTTCCAGTAATGTGACTGTGATTTCCTCACGCTCAAGCTAAGCTAACTTGAATGAAATTTATAATAACTATGTAGTTACTTACAAAGCACTGAGGAAAGCAGGTGTAGAAAACCCATTATTCTGATTTTATATCTTCTGTATTTACTCACTACCTTCTGAAACATAAACTAATTTAGGTTGGGACTCCCAGACATCATCCCAGTCCCATGTCCTGCACAAGCATACCTTGTTATGTTTTCTGTAACTGACATGTTAAACACCAAGCAGCATGAAAAAAAGTAAAGTCTGGACAGCACTGTTGAGTGGGCAAAAACTTTGGATCTGTGTTTCTTTCAACTATCTACATGATTGGGAAGTGCTATTTAAAAAGGCAATAAACTTATTACAATACAATTACAATAAACTTATTACAATATTACAAATTACATTTTTTCAGACAAAACCAAACTAGTTTCAAATAAGGTAAGGCAAATTTTATAAGGATTTCTTTATCATTTCTGATTTATGACATCTAGTTAGTCAGCTGGATTTGATAAATCAAATCATCTGCCACTATTCACTAGTTATATCACACAAGCTACGAGTTTAGTAATTTTTAAAAGGATAGTTGATTTATATATAGGCATAATGTAACTGGAAATGAGTTAAACACTGGCTTACTGTCAGCTTCAGAAGCCTAGAATATGTAGATTTTTACTATACATTTCATAAATTTATGTCTGGGAAGGAACCAGTAAGAGGAAGTTCAGTTCACAGATGAAACTTTTCAGAACTTCACCTGAGGCACCTGAAAACAGAAATGTGATATACCTTTAATAATTGTAGTTTGGTTGCCGCAAGAATATTCTGCATATTGTAACAATATTCTAAAAAGTATTGGGCGTTTGATGTTCAGAAATACATCCCAATCCTGAAAAAAGCTGGTCACTCAGTTCGTGTTGAAAACAGCTACAGGTATGGAGTTTCAAGAGTGACTGTTCCTTCCAAGCACCCACCTCTGCATTCTACACATTCTCCTACAGTGACCATCAGCATACTTTCAAGCCATTTATTTACAAGACAAGGTGTGAAAGTTGACATGTTTGTCAATATTCTATCTCCTCAAAAACCATACTGAAAAAGTGGACAAAAGTAATAAACACAGGAATGTTTGGAAGAACCACCTACAGCTGAGTGTGAACAAGCCAAGTAAACAATGGCACTATATAGACACAGCTGAAAGCACTTAATTAGCTGTGACAATTAGAGCAGTCATGTGAGCAGTTTCAGCTTTTTTCCTTTTCCAGCAGGACTAGGTCTTGCTCAAGCAGTCACACTAACAAAAACATATATAAACCTTTTTGCCTGAAATAATTTAAGAACACCGTACCTTCCATAAAAGTCAAGTTTTTTAGTGGCAGACCACTGTAACTCTGGGACTGCAGAAGGCTATAGATGTTTTGCTCTCTGAATGAGGCACATTTTCAGTTCTTAATACAGCTGGTTTCATTTGCTGATTTGGTCATTTAAGTCATGCTAACATACCACAGAGGTGTATTTGCAGTATGAAGCATAAAGACATCTGGGGTTTGAATTTATAGCTGGCAGTGCAACACATATGCCCTGGGTTGTGAGGTTCAATCACAATCAGACTGTTTTAAGACTACTATTTAGAGGCACCTGTTAGTGAGGTGGGTTTGGAGACCTAGATATCTATGGAACTAACAGTTTTTAGGCTATTTGCTAATCTCATGTATGAAACTGAACAGTTATCTCTCCAAAATACTTTTGCCTGACCTTCTGGTCTTCTTGGGTGCCAGCCTGGAGCTTCTATATTGCCTGCCAATTTGTTTAATCTCCACCCATTCAGAGTATGCAATTTGTGAAACGGAGTTTTCTGAAATAAAAATCAGTCTTTCACAGGATGACAACATTTAGAAAGGCTGATTTTCATTTTCAATGTGCAGATACATTTTTTTGGATGCAGATCTATTGAGTAAAATCATGCTCTTTCACCTCCAGATTAATAGTTCGTTCTCTTACATTTATCCAGAACCATTAGAGCACGTTTGGCTCGTGGTTTAAAAAATGTTCATATCTTGCAAAATTCTGGTTCAAGGTCTGTGTCCTGCCCTGAGTGAGATGAACCTGAGGTATTTCAATCACCCGTTCTGTTCCTCTCAGTACTGACTACTGCCGCTGTGGTGAGCAACAGCATACTGTCACTGGAAGATCCCTGATTGTGGAGCTTGTGAAAACGAAATCAGAATACAGTTTAACTCCCACTTGATCAGCTCCTGGAGCAACAATATATAAAACTAGCTAAGATAAAATACACAAACATTCAGGGAATAGGAACATAAGCCCAGTATAACACCTCATTGCTCTTACAAATAGGCTACAGACACACAGACTCACTTGTTCCCTCTTCTTCTGACCTGAAGGCCCATGCACCCTTGGCTGCACTGATGTTCAGCTTTAAGAGTAACAGTGAAACGTTCTCCAGTCCAGACACCTTTGCACCCTAGCAGGTAAAACAGCCTCATGTGAAATGGGGCTTCAAAGCCATTTGAACTGAGGCTGGAGCAGTTAACACAGGTGTCTCTCCTCCTGCATGGATTCTCCTGTCAGTAAGCTGTTATGCCAAAGGCAAGCACTAACTTCTCTTTCCACTACCTTCCCAATAAAACAGCATCTAAGTTATACACAAGGCAGTAATGCTTGTGCTTATGTCCAGGGTGTACTCCAGGCTGCCAGCAAACCTTCATGGTACATAGAGTCTCAATCTCCAGTGTGGTCACAGAGGGCTTCCTAACTCTGTACCTCACGTGCACGGAGTGGGACCATGCGATCACGGACAGCTGTGTCTGGGTTAAGAGCTAGTAACTGGACGTGGAGAGTTTTTAAGGATGCATAGCTTCCCCCATCACCAGACTTTGTGAGTACTGCTAGCCATCCCATCACAAAAAATGAAACCAGAGTAGCCTAAATCTCTGCTGGGGATTGTTTGAAATAACCTGCTTGACTTCGCTGTGACACATGCTGGAAGAGTTCCTCAGGCAGCTACAGCTGACAGGCAATTAGGAAATTGTTTCTTGCCATTTCACAAGCTGTCAGTTAATGGCTCCCAGCTGAAGTGCAGACACCGCCTAGGCGAGTGCTAACCCCGTTTCACCAGGGGAAGGAGCTGAAGACAGGAACTCAGAGATGGGCAGGAAAGCAGTAAAGTTACTGTTAAGAAACAGTGGCTCCCGGCTCTGATACCTAAGACATCTGATTGGGTTTGTGGCTGTCTCCAGCGGCGATTTCCAGGGGACAGGCTGGGGGAGAAGCGTGAATGCAGTTAGTTCAGCTGGAAGCCATTAGTGTACAGCTGAGAGGCAGCAAGGAGCAGCTTCCTAAACGGCTTCCCAGCAATACCTCTGTGAGCATTTCCTTTCCAAGGCAGAGGCGAGCTGATAACGTAAGACTAAAATTCAAACTGAACTTGCTTCATGCCAAAATCAAACAAGCAGGTTGGAAGTGCTCATATGTTTGGGAATAAGTGAGAAGTTGTTTATGGACCTGTTTTCTATCATCTCAACTTTTTGATCCTGGCTCCCAGCTAAGGCCTGGTAACTGACTGTGAGGATGCGTACAGTCCCTATGAAAGCAACATCAAACAGGTGAAGACTGAAAGCCATGACTCTTAGTGATTTAAGCTTGCATCTTTAACTTTGCTCTGAAACGGAGCAGAAAAAACTCTTTCAGAAATGGGTGATGTAAAGCTGAGAAGTAATAAAGACCAATAAAAAAATACCACGAGTCCCCTCCATCTGCACCTTACAGTAAAAATGGTTAAGCCCAGTTTCAGAGGTTGAGCGTTTGTATGTTTCCTACAGACTCTTCTCTGCACTCCATCCCTGAAGCATTTTCCTTTGGGTGATGAAGACAGAAAATTAAAAGAATAAGCTTAGTGATTTACTGATGTGGTCAACGAGACAGAACAGAATACCAGACAACTGTCCTTCAAGATGTATTCTAGGGATTCTTGGTGTAGGTGGTTTTCTTTCTGAGCATTCTCACTGTCCTGGTACTCATCTTTCAGCTCTAGCTTTTTTTGTTTGCTGTGTGAGGATGGAAGGTACTTACTGTAGCCTTGTGGAGTCCGCCCCTAATAGCAAAAGCTGCTGTGGTGACACTGAGAGCTGGGCAGAAATCACTCAGCTGACTTTTCAAAACATTTATTTTATCTGAATGATACCTGACATGTCTGACACCACCTCACAGAGCATTTCAATTGTTTTTTTCTTTTAAGATAATTGAGAATCAAACACTGTATGAGCCTAATACCATATTAATGAATGTGAGAAAGAAATGTCAAAGTCTTTTTAGGGTTTATTTTGGTCTTCTTAGCCAAAATGTGATGTGTTTAGGACAGTTTTAATATGTTGTGCTCCCTTTAAATTCAAACATATTAGAAAACTGCTTCTCCTATTTGCTTGATTGGAATTATTAATTCAGTGATGTTTGGTTTTACTACATGAATATATATAATAGTTCAAATGATCCCAAATCATAAGACAAAAAGTTCGTATTTATTTTAGAGAAGATTTTAGGACAGTTCATCAGTCACAAAACATTTCAGTTATAGCACAGGTATACTTTCAAACAAACTGTAATATAAAAAAATTGGTATTTCTTGCTTTCATGGTAGCAGTTGCATGCGTAGAACATTGCAGACAGGTATTGTCTGCATATTAGTGTTAATTAATTGGTTTACCCAGTCAACAACAGGAATTTCAGTCATGTTTCTGAATTCTCTAATAATAGTATGACCATATGAGTACAATTTTTATCTACTTTACTAGCAAATTTAAGGTTTGCTATGTGAATCTTAACACTGAATTTATATGAAAACACATTAAGCTTTCTTCAAACATAATTATTTTCCTCTGAGGGTTGGTTTTTTGTTTATTTGGTTTTTTGTTTTGTTTGTTTTTTTTTCTCGAAGCGTTGCATGAACTACTAAAAAGATTTACACAACTTGTTCCATCTGGCCTTTGATCTGAAATGTCAGCTTCAAGACCTAAGTTTAAGTTCCTCCATTACAAGCAAGTAAATGCTGAGTATTCCTGTTATGAAAAAAAGGAAGATTCAGCTATGGTTTTTTTGCTTACTATGATTCCTTAGGAACTATGTACATTATTCTATTTACCCTTCTCATAGGAACCTAAATTATATTTCATTTTAGAAAGCATTATACCAAGCTCAATAGCTTTTCTGTTTACTTGCCATTTTACATTTTTCTGTTGTTTCTGTCAGCACTTCTCGAGGCAGGTGTTCTGCTTTAGGAAGAGTCTCTTCTTCATCGTGGTATATTGAAATGTCTCCTAGTGGCTGGTTCTACAGAATTCTTCTTTCATACTTATGTATGGTCTTAGATATTTTGGTAACAGTTAGAATAAGGAAGGTGGCTATGCTGAAGAGCTGTTATAAACAGTATAAAGATTAATTCAAGACCCCATTCATTCTTGGTGTATCTACCCTGATTATATTCTAATACATAAAATTGTGCTACAGTTTTATAAATATCTTATTTTGCCAAAAAGTACATTTGTGTAAATACATCGAATTTTTGCATGAATTAATTTATATCCATTTGGCACTTTTCACACTCAAATGAGTAGTTTTAGTAAATCCAAACTTATTTGGGAATTTAAGTCGCGTCTTACAAATAGTTTTAATCAAAAAGGATCAATTACAAGTGTCAAATAATTTTGAACTCATTTGGAATTAATTTCCTCTGGTTTCAAGGCTCAAATTTGATGATTTAAAGAATGATAGGGCAAGAGTCAGTTTCCCTACACACGCAGATGAGATAGCCCAGTAATGGATACACTCATGCAAAGGACTGAAGATCAATCTCTCCTTTCCTCTTTTAGATTATGAATTTGAGCCCAGGACAAAACCAAGGTTTTTCCATGAAAAAATTTATAGTATTTGAATTCTTTTTATTCACTATTTAGATTTTTAAATAAATTTTTAATAATGGAAAAACTTGCTTCAGAGTTCCTTTTAATAATATTTGTATAAATTTAACAGTTTTCAAAGACTAACAGTAAAAATTGAGTTCAGAGGTTTTAGTTTTTCTTTCTCATTTACATGCAATGACAAATTCAGAAGAACCAGTAAACTTATTGCAACTTCTTTGTCTATAGCTGGAATGTTTCTAGGTCATAAGAAATCAGCTTATAACCTCTGGCTTCCATTTTGTGAAAACAAATAACAGGATTGGAAATAACCTCACAGTGCTATGAATCTTCCAAGGCAGAATATCAATAGCAGTACTCAATCGATATTTCAATTATCACCAGAATTTTCTCAGTATTTCTAAGCCATTTTTCAATCAACTATCATGAAAATAAATAGAGTAGCTCAGGGATTAAGGAATACTGTGAGACATAGGTGGAAATGAACACTCCAGTCCTGCATCTTTGCTGTGTGAAATCACACATGCCTTCACCACCAGTTAATTCAGTGCCCAAACTGAAGCAAGCCTGAAGAGTGCAATCCCCAGCTTTGGGTCATAATCCCCCAGTGATCTCAAGCAAGGTACTAGCCAGCACCCCTGGATAGCTTGGGCTTTCTTTGGTGAGACAGAACAACGCCAAGACCTATGGAAGCTAGGCTGGAAAGCAGAGTATAAAAGCTGAGAGAAAGGATTTTTTTTATTATTTCCCCATCAGATCCATTGTCCTGTGGGGAAGGGGACCATTGGAACAAAGAAGACGACCTCAGACTGATGCAGTTGAGGGAAAGCTGAAGTAAAAAATGCTTTTCTGTTTTTAGCGGTTACTTTCTGTCCTCCTCTCCCCTCCATGAGATGAAGCGCTTGAGCACAACTACAGCAAGGACACCAGAAACCCAGGCTTAGGGTCTAACCTAAAATGCCACCTTGCCTAGCTAGGCAGTTGTCAGTCAGGTCTTGGCACATGCAGTGAACTGATAGATTAGGACCTAGATTTCTTGAATGCAAAGCTTTAGTAATTCTGAAGAGGGACATAAGAAACCTACGCAAAGTTGGGAATAGACTGTAATGTCATTCTTACTGCATCAAGGACAGAAATTTCTCATTGAAACAATAGAGGGACAACATGATCCTGCCTCAGGTAAGTGGCAAAAAGATCAAGAATTAAACACTTTCAAATCTCCTCAAATGTTAATTAAAACAAGGAGATGAAGGTCTTATCTTCAAAACTATATACAGCCAAGAAATAAACAAACTGAAAAGTATGAAAACAACACATCCCTGCATGATACAGAGTTGTTAAATCAATCTCCACAGGGGAAAGGGTTTGTTGTTTGAGTATTGTCTAGGTATTAGGCTGCAGTGTGGACATGGAAAATGTATTTTATTTAATAGTACTGATAAATCAAACCAAATGCAGCTTGTCACCAATGGCACTGGAACGAGTCATCCTTAAATACCGTATCTTAACAACTCCAAGTCAAACCTTAAGCAATCCAACAATGCTATTAAACAATGGCCTGTTTATATCCCCATTCAGCCATTCTGTTCTGACTTACTCATGGACAGTATGGTACATGAAGTCTGGACAGAGTCCTGTGAACACATCACTTTCTTACTATAGAGGAAATAAAATAATCTATAGATTTGCAAGGTCACCTCTGTCAATACAATGTTTCTCTCAAGTGGTTCTACACTAGCACCTATTCTCTGTGAAGGCTAAAATACTGTTACTCAAGTCAAGTGCTTGTGTTTGAATATATTGTTGAAGGAAGAATATGACCGTGCACTGAAGTCATGCACAATGACCAACATGTTACGATACCCCTCTTCTCCACTCTTACTCTAAAAAAAAAAAAAAAAAAAAAAGAAGAAAAAAGAAAATGGGACAATGTGGAAATATTTTTCCTCTAATAAAATGAGCATAGAATGATTCTTTCAAATGGAAACAAGATGATTTTGCAAAAAATAAAAAGGCTATTTATTTTTCATAGATGGGTCTTAATTAATGTCTTCCACATACTGTATAGCTTTGAGTTTTGCCATTGTGTGAATACCACTGATCATGTGGGCTGGATTATTCCTTCCAGAGAAATTCTGAAATTTTTCCAAAATTGCCTCTACATTCCTATGAAGCTGACAAGATTCGGTTTGTGTTTATTCACACAAAGTTTATACATTAAGGTCCAATCCATTAATGACAGCTGTACTACTGGTTGTGCTTCAAGGAACAACTTTTCCTTAGAGATAATACACCTTCATTTCTGGAGTGCCATCAACAATTTCTTGTAGTCCGTAACAAATTGTTAAGAAAGAAGAAATACAAAAGTAAAATTAATTTTTTGTTGGGAAAAGGATTTAGATGTTCATCGTATAACCATCTGCAGCTCTCTGAAAATACAAATCAATACAGTTTTGTCAGTCTTTCCCTTGTTAATATTAAAGGAAATGAAAATAAGAGAGTGACAAACCTACAGTTTCCAAGGATTTCACTGACAAATATTATGTTTTCCTGGGTTACAACTACTGTTTATTAATAAAACAGATTAATGATATGATTGTGGGAAAAAAAATAGTAGCCTTTGGTATCAAAATAAGAACAATAAAAGAAGGCATATTGGATTTCCTCTATGCACTGTTAAACTGAGTACTAATTATAAAGCAGCAGCACATATTCCTCCTGGGTTTGGTCAATTACTAAAGACTTTATTGAAAACATGGAACCTGTTGGTGGCAGATATTACATGCAAAAGTTACTTTCATTACACAGGCATAACAAAAGATTGCAGTTGTTGATGTCATATCTGACCTTCACTATGGAGGTTTCTGGATTGTTTTGATGGCAAAGTATCAGTGTCTTAGCTTTTGCTCTTAGTCTGGGAAAATGCCTTTGCCACAGGCAAATACAATATGTTTAAGCAGAGATTGTACTATATGATGGAATTTTTGTTTAAGAGGAAAATATTTAACAAATATACTCTAGATGAAAATGAGGACATTACATATTGCATTTCACTTTATTTAGAGAAGATATCTCTGATATCTCCCTCTGTTCTTACTCTAGTCTCCTTAGTGTTTTTATTGTTTAGTGTCATTTATTACTTCCTTTGATGGCACAGTTAAAAGCATATTTTTTTTATCCAAAGGAAAAATGAATTTCTGCGTGTCCTAGGTTACATGCATTTACCATAGTCCGTTATCACATTCACACCCCACAACATTGTAGACAATCAATCACCAAATATTACCTACTCTTCAAGTAGAAGAATCTCAGCTACATGTGAGGGATATCTTCTCATCAAGGCACTGGTGTTGATAATGAAAACATTACATGCAATGGAAAGGAGTGGGAATGGAAAGACAGATGCTGATGGGGAGCTTTTGCCACACACTCGGTCATCCTATAATTCTAACCATTCAGTATAAAACAGACAACAGGGATGATTGCTATTGTTTTAGTGATTAGCCATTCTCTCCCTTTTTTTCCCAAAAGGCACCCTGGTCAAGTCTACTTAGTAAATATTGACACCTGTAAACCAAGCTGGCTGATGCCTTTGGCACTTCAGCTTTCTTCCCATCTGTTGCCTGGGAATTTTAAGTGAAGTATTTTGGGACACTTGCTCTCTTTTCATAGAAAATTGTAAAAAAAAATCACAACCCCAAAGCTAATCCTAGAGCCACATGGCTCTAGAGAGGCCTGTAGTAACTAAAGGGAAAACACAGCATATGTAAAATGCATATCCCACTGGCCTCTTCTGACTACTCTTCTTTAGTTAACAGCATGCCAGGGTAATCTGCTTAGTTACCAAGTGGAGCTTTCTTCCCTTTTCCCCATGAGATCACCCTGACCACGATCAAAGTCCAAACACATTCTCGGCTAACTCTATTGTTCCCAAGAGTGGGATTAATGACTAATTATGTCAGGTCACTCATCCAGATGGCCTCTCAGATGTTCCTTTGTCATTGCCTGACCTTCCATATGCCCCTTTGACCTTGAGGTTTATTTCCATGACAACATGAAGCCTCAGTTTCCTTGCTGAGATTGCCAAGAAGTGGCCAAAAGGGAGGATATGGGATAATCTACCCACACTTTGTATTCTGCTTCCATCTCATGCCTTGTTAAATCCAATGAATAGATAAAAAATGCTATCTGATCCCAGCTGAGTGATGACCATGGTCATGATTCTACGTTACATGCTATGTTTTTTAAATTAGCAGACAGCTTTGTACATGGAAACGTGCATTTAATTTGAAGAACATCAATCGCCATAATGTGATCTTTTTATCTCATTAATGTTAAGCAAGGGTAATAGAATGGAATTACAAAATATCACTGTGAAAGGAATACAATTCAGAGAATTATAGATATCCCCCATTAAAGCCCTAGAGATGTTTAGATAAGTCTACTTGTTCAGTTTCATAAATTAAAGATTCTTTTACCTTTCCTGAGGTTTAAATTTAGCCTTGGATGTTGATCTTATTCTGAAGAAGGATTTTAATGTGGTTAATGCAATTAAGAATTTTTCTAAGACAACAAAATAAGTAAATAAAAATATAAAAGACCAGTGACTGATGAACTAAATTTAAAATGTTGAATGGTATTTCCATGAGTTGAACTGTATTTTAGCATTTAAAAATGAATATTGGACAAGATCTGAATGTACTACTATGTGCTGTCAACTGTAGCAAAACTGGTTAACCCTCTTACAACCTGGCCATAAATGAAATGATAATCTGCTCCTTTTTTCAAATTTCCTTAAATGTTATTCATTAAAATTGGTTAAAAACCAATTATATGCGCAAGAGTCAACATCGAGTTTACTGCTCACCATCCTAAAATACCATCTTAATGGAGCAGTAGCACTACTTATGCCACATACTTAATTTTCGTCACAGATTCTGTTGGTTGTTTTTTTTTTTTAAAGGAGCCACTTATGTGAATTAAATAGGACATGGAATTTACCAGCCAATTTGGAGGGTTATACAAGCCATATTTTTCCAGGTTTTGAAGGATGTCAATGCATACTTTTTTAAAAAATTACTTTCCAAATGCATTCCAAAGATGCTACTTGGTTTTAGTACAAATTCTTGTTAGACTCCGAAGCATCTACAAAACAGAACATAATGCAGTGCCCTTAAAATTGTTCATTTGCCCTTCATTCCTAGTCTTTTGCAATGGGCATTGAAAGTTCCAAAATAAAGGTGATATTTTCACACTTGTAGCTCTGCCCTCTGTATATATGTGTTATCAGCCAGTTTTCATCAGATTATAATTTCAGTTTTATAGTGGTATAGCTCCAGTGTAGGGTCACTGTGTTTAAATGAATGAGATAGACTATTTACATAAAATGGTGCACGTGATTTCAGCCTCATGCCCTCCCATTCTGGAAGAAGAGAGATGAAACAGTAATGCATCACTAATTTTTTCATTGTTCCACTCAAGAAATCTCTCATATTTTGTCCTCTGCACACAATCAGCCACTGAAGGAGGGAAGAAGAGGATCTCTGAGCTGACACATTCTTTCATAATTTCCCTTGAATCTGTGAGCAGGATGAAACCAGGGACCTGAACAGAGGTTGATACATCATCATAGCTTCAAAGTCTTTACCATGATAATTGTGTACAGATTATGTATGTCACAGATACAGATTATATAATGTAAGATTTCATTCACTACAGCCATCTTGGTCCTTCCAAATTTTAATTTCTGCACTTTCCAACTATAGCACTCTAACAGTTTTTAACTGAGTCTAAAAATTTCTAAGGGGAAAGATGAAAAATTAAAGGAAATTCTGTTACTTGGTACAATTTTCTAAGTATCAGTAGCATTCCCTGTTCAGAAACAATGTTAGTGAAGCACAGACTGGGTATATAGTTCATTCAGTAGGCAAGAAGCTCATTCTCATAACTCATAATATTGTGAATATTCTTTTACCCTGGGTTAATGTACCACAAATACAAATTAAGAATTAAATACTACATGATCATTGTATTTACAAATGCACAGACCCTCTAAAATCACTAAAATTTTTTTATTGACATACTTACACATGAATAATGCAGGTAGTACAATGGCAATGTACAATACAAAGAACAAGTTAAAGTTTTCAGAAAGAACATTTTTAAATACTACATCACTACTAAATCAACACACGTATTTGCACACACTGAAAGGCATTGGATAAACAAATAAATAAATACATACTTACATTGTAAAAAGAGAGCAACATGGAATAATGTGATGCTTTTGGAGGCATTTCATAGTCCTGCCTAGGTGTTCTCAGAAGCCAAGTTTGACTTGAGAAGGAAAAAAAACCCCCATGTTTTCCAAAATGGCCTCTCATCATGGGTGTGAAAGCTATTTTCACATTTAAATGAGGTTTGATGTTTGCAAATTCTGTTGATTTTGCACGAAAGTGACAGGGTGTTGAAAGACACATAAAAATGATTTGCGTATAAAACTTGCATTTGTACAAATGCAGGCCTCACCAAAGACCAGTGGAAAGTTTGCAGGATGACTAATAAGATCAGAATAAATTATTTAATCAATTCATCTACTAGGAATAACAAGAATAGTTCAAAATTCTACCGTAGGTATTAAAACAATATATGCTAGTATTCAATTTTTAAAACAAAAAGTTAGCATGAATGAAATGCCTCAAAGATAGCAACTAGTTGTTTAGTGTTCAGAATATCAAATTCTTTGGAAGTGGCATGCACATAGAATGCCTCAGCAAAGAAATGCATGCATGATACATTACATATGGGAGGGACAATTCCTTCTTTATAACATAATTAATTACTTATAAAGTAATGGTTATGGCCAATCATTAATATTTTTAAAGTATCTATTTCATCAAAGTTTATTGGTGAGTGTTTTATCACGCTCCAAGAAGTGATTAAGTAGAATTCAATATGTCTTCTTAGGTCTGGCAGGATTGTCATGTGGTTAAGGATAGATCTGGATGTTCTTCATTGCTTTCCCATTTAGCTGAGGTAAGTCTTTGAACAAATTGCACAGATGTTCAATGTCTGTTTTCCTGCATAAGAAATAGAGCTAATAATAATTGCTGACATTATAGATGTGCAGTGAGATTACATTAACTAGCAACAGTAAGGCACAGTGGAAAATAATGGCTTATATTGTAATATTCATAGTAATTAAAGACAGTTTGGGGTGTGCAAGGACTGTAGGACTTGGCTTCCCACTATTAAGTAACTACTTCCTTCACAATCATAACTAGGTTTTTTAGGATATTCCACACCATGTAGAGAGTAAGAAATAGATGTCTGAATGAAAGGCTTATATATGCAGTTGTACATCTAAGTTCATCAAGAAAAACTTGATGCAATGCTGACCACAATAACCAGCAACATAATTTCTGAATGTTAAAAGTGAAAATATTTCCTATAAATTTGCAAAGCAACTGAATTTTTGCCTTAATACAATTCAATGGCAATGGGAAAAACAGAGGAAAGTTGTTTTATCTCAAAAACCTGTATGTGATTTTGAATGTTAACTCTGAATGAACAAAGCACGATTATTCCAGACTGTCAATGCATTAAGGCATATTTTCCAGGTATTTGATCAAAGGAATAGGGGATTTTAAGTGAGTTGTTTTGAAGTGTATAGAGTTGGTAAATCTCTGCAATGATTTTTCTTCAGTTAACAACATTGAAATGTTGTTTGGTAAGTTGATATATGTGCAAGGATATTCTGCACACTTTGATGTTTACTAATTCCATCAAATTTATTTTTTAATGAAGTACTAATAAGAGTAAGAAATGCCACTGACCCTCAGAAATACCCATGCTATAGCATTTTTGCAGATGTGCATCTTTCAAACTATGTATATAGGATCATAGAATCATAGAATTGTTTAGGCTGGAAAAGAGTTTTAAGATCATCGAGTCCAACCATTAACCTAACACTGCCAAGTCTACCACTTAAACCATGTCACTAAGTGCTACATCTACATGTCTTTTAAGTACCTCCAGGGATGGTGACACAACCACTTCCCTGGGCAGCCTGTTCCAAAGCTTGACAGCCCTTTTGGTGAAGAAATTTTTCCTAATATCCAATCTAAACCTCCCCTGATGCAACTGGAGGCTGTTTCCTCTCATTTTATCACTTGTTACTTGGGAGAAGATACCTACACCCACCTCTCTGCAACCTCCTTTCAGGTGGTTGTAGAGGGCAATGAGGTCTTCCCTCAGCCTTCTCAACACTAAACAACACAGTTCTCTCAACCGCTGCTCATAAGACTTGTTCTCTAGACCCTTCACCGGCTTCATTGCCCTTCTTTGGAAACACTGCAGCACCTCAACGTGTTTCTTGCAATGAGGGGCCCAAAACTGAACACAGTATTCAAGGTGCGGCCTCACCAGTGCTGAGTACAGAGAGAAAATCACTTCCCTGTCCCTGCTGGCCACACTATTTCTGACACAAGCCAGGATGCCATGGGCCTTCTTGCCCACCTGGGCACACTGCTGGCTAATGTTCAGCTGGCTGTCAACCAACACCCCCAGGTCCTTTTCTTCCGGGCAGCTTTCCAACCACTCTTCCTCAAGTCTGTAGTGTTGCATGGGCTTGTTGTGACCCAAGCGCGGGGCCTGGCACTGAGCCCTATTGAAACTCATACAGTTGGCCTTGGCCCATGGATCTAGCCTGTCAGATCCCTCTGTAGAGCTTTCCTACCCTCAAACAGATCAACAGTCTCACCCAACTTGGTGTTGCCTGCAAACTTACTGAGGGTGCACTCAATCCCCTCATCCAGATCATTGATAAAGATATTAACCAGAACTGGCCCCAGTACTGAGCCCTGAGGAACACCACTCATGACCAGCCACCAACTGGATTTAACTCCGTTCACCACAACTCCTTGTGCCCAACCTTCCAGCCAGTTTTTTACCAGCAAAGAATACACCTGTCCAAGCCATGAGCAGCCAGTTTGTCCAGGAGAATGCTGTGGGAAACTGTGTCAAAGGCTTTACTAAAGTCTAGGTAGGCAATATCCACAGCCTTTCCCTTTCCCACTAAGTGGGTCACCTTGTCATAGAAGGAGATCAGGTCAGTCAAGCCAGACCTGCTTTTCATAAACCCATGCTGACTGGGCACAGATACGTTGCATTGAATAGTTTTGTGATGAGCAAGGGAGAAAAGAAAATAAAAAGTGCCAGTTCATCACTGTCACACAGAGAATACCAGTTTTTCTATCTTTGGATATGTATAGAGTCAGTTTTACAAGTATTTTTGGAAGTTGCACACATCATGTTCCAGGCAGTAAAGAAAAAGAATAAAACCTGTTCTATGCTAACAACTATTCTTCCCTTTTGCATACCCACAACATATGCAAAATATTTTTATAGAAAAAAATATTTTTAATATTGTATAGTTACAGCTCATTATTTGTACAATGTAACAGCAATACAATCATTACCATCATTGCTTTACAACTCAGAGGTCCTGATCCAAAAAGATGTAGTGTGTAGGAGAAGGTTGAAAACCATTTCACTTGGAAACACTTTAAAAAATATCAGACGGACCTATGTTGTGAACTGGGACTGAGCAGAACAGTGTTCCAGATCCTGCACTAGTGAAATTGTATTTTTAATTAAAATGAATAGAGAGAGAACGTATTTGGACAACAGCAGCACCCAGAGACTCATCTGGGCCATGGTTCATACCTGTGAGCTGGATCACTGCAGGTTAGAAATCCGTGGATAAGGGCTCTAATAAGAGCTACAAGAAAGGGAATACAATAAAAGACTCTTTAACAACTCTAGGGAGTCAATCACATGGAGAAGATATTTGGGTTTGTTACTAAAATGCATTTGGGTTTGTTGCTAAAAGCAAAAAGGAAGAGCACACAGAGAACTCTGATTCCAGTTGCTAGCTACTGGATGCCTGTGTTGGTAAAGATTTTCTATAATCCTCACCTACGTACTTTTTTGAATTCACCCTGCAGCACCTCCTCCTTCCTTATCAATTTCCAAACCACTGGGAGAGTCAAACAAGAAAGAAGGGTCGCTTCCCTACCATAATGATGTGTCTCAGAGCTGTGCTGCTCACGTGAATCCCTTAGCCTGGTTAACTTGATCCCCTTCAGTTGTAGAGGGGTTTCCTTTGCTCTGAGGGTCCTCTGCAGTAAAGCACCCAGGCAGTGGGGGTGTTCACTCTGCAGTGGGATTGCTCACTCCTCTCTTTACCTACTTGAACAGGGAAAACTGGATGCCAGTGTTGCAGCTGTTCCTATAAACCTGCCTGAGACATGCCGCTGAGTAAGGAAGGGTTGCAGGTAGGGCACACCTCTCAAAGCAGCAGAGTTACCATGCTGCCGGATGATCAAACCGCCTTGTCTTTGGAGAAAACATTATTGCTTTCATGTGGGAAGAAAAGGGTATGGAAATGTTGAGTCTGTCCTCTCCCCTTTTCAGGAAGCAAAGCTATCAACGACATGAGAAAGCTACCAGCATGTGTAAATGAACTACCCATTCTTGTGCAGTCACAGCTTTTCTCAGTGCCAATGGCTAACTTCTCTAAGTGTAAATCAACACTTAATGTGAATGAAACACTGAAATAATCTCATGAAAGAACTAGGATGAAATGATCATAAAATGGGCTTAGGGATAGGCCTGATTAAAGCACAGGTACTTTATGCCTAGCCTACAGTCTAAATTCCTGGCTTTATATGGCTACGTCTCAATCTCAGTTTTCATTTCAAAAGAAATTTCATCTTCTCACTCCTGGCATTTTTTAAAGAAGGGTTGAAATTTGAGCCAACTATAACCAACTCAGAGATGCCTGTCTGGGTTTTGAAGCAATCCTAGAAAGAAACTCTACGAGAAGAAAGCTATCTCTTGCAGCTCAGTAGGATTTTACTCGCAAGACCATTTTCTTCTGTAGCCCAGAAATTAATACCACTGAAGAGAGAAATAACACGGTGTCAGGGGAGAAAGGAAGAAGACTCTGAACGTTATCATCTAAGGTGTTCAGATAAACATGATATGAATCTTTTCCTTTTCCCTTCAGGAAAGGACAGAACTCTTTCCACAGTTTCCCAGGGCACAGTGGCTGTTTCTGCTCTTAGAAGAAAGAAGATATGCCCATCTTGAGACACACAGTTATTATCACCCTAGACACAGATGGCCATGATGCTAGAGTGGCGTTATGGATTTGAAAAGTATGTGCCTGGAACTCTACTGTTTTATCTAGCCAGTTGTCTGAAGCATAATAGATTATGCTTCAAAGGCTGTCACTGTGTAAGTAAGTGTATAAACCGGTCAAAAGGTGCCAATTCAATTTCTCTTTTAACTTATCCATTTAGTGGCATTGCTGAAATGGCCTAGCAGTATATTATTAATCTGCCCAGTCTCTCATACAGTACCCCCAACCTGGCCTACAGTTAAGAAACTATCAAATTTCTTTTTTTTCTTTCTCTCCCTCTCTTTTTTATATGCAGCTGCCCACTCTTCTCTCTCCCTACTCAGACCCACCAACCAGCCACCGCAAGGCACGGAGTAGGAGCAGTACCTTTTCATTAAAAATTTCATCAGATGGTCCTCACTGGAGAAGACTGGGTTCTTCTGGGAAGAAACATCTCTAGAAGTTATTCCTAGAAGTACAATTAACCATATATAGTGTGTAATGGAGGGGAGTATTAACTTACAGCTTCACAAGAAGAGCTAATAGCTTTATGGAACTTTGCTAAGATGTAGGATTTTCTTTAACGGCTCATTTTAAGCATTTGATAAACCTGTGGATGAGTTACGGAAGCTTAAGAATTAAATGGGATTTTACTGTTTAGTAAAGAAGCATTATTCTCCACTGAAGACATAATGATTACTCCACTTTGTGGCTTTGTTTTATACTGCAGGTTTTGACATAACAGTATTGTTGGCAATGATTTATAAATTGATGTTAAAAATGCTCTCAATCCAATCTTGGCAAACCTTATCTTAGTCAGGAGCTACAATTTTCCTTATCACTGTTATTTGAAGGGAACTTGTTGCCTGTGAAGACTGGGAGAGAGAATTTTCTAGAGGGAAAAAAGTTAATATTTATTTTAAGCTGCTAGGATATGTTCAAGCTGCATAAAGTGAATAGCATTCCCAAATATCAGACTTGTTAGTCTATAATAACCTGTGGAAAACTTGAAAGCTGAGAAGTAATTGATTTTATTAAGTGTTGTAATCAGAATGACTATGAGAAAATACACAGGAATATTAATTTAAAGTGCATATAGCTATTTCCTAACAAAAAAGTTTAGGATGGATAGGGACTGGCTAAACTACAAGCTAAATGTGACCACTTTCTTTCCCTCATAGTGCAGGTCATAAGAGTGTGTGTATCTTTTTGACCTATGGAGCAACAACCAATTAAAAATGATAGCTATTTCAGTGTCTCAACACTATTTTGAAATTGTGCCATTCTTTAACTTCTTTGCTACCCTTGCTTCATACTGGGGTCCAAAATTCCAAAGCAAGTTTTAGATATACTTGGTTAGGGGAGTGGATGGCAAAATATTTCTTTCAGTAATTTCCTCATGGAGGCATAACGTATAATGCATGTGCTGAAATGATGCTAAGTGACCTGATGACTCAAAGCCCCTTTTGGCTGAGCTGGTCTGTCACAGACAATTAATTTTATTGTATTGTCTGGGGTCGATACATTTTTAAGACCTGTAGCTGAAATAAGAAGATATATATAATTTTTAATCCCTCTAAGCCTGATTTAAAATAATGACTACAGATATTTTTTTCAAGTCCTAACATGTAGCTTTGAAAAGGAAACGGATTACTTTGAAGTCATTTGTAAAGGTGTTGGTTGCTGTGAAAACATTCACTTTCAGATAGTCACTTTGGAATTCTAAAACCAGAATGAACGGAGAAGTCAAATGAATCGCACATGGTTTGAAGTCATCATCATCAGAGAGTGCTGTTTCATCATCCGACATCTGTGGGAAGCTCCTTCTGTAAAATTAAAAAAAAAAAAAAAAAAAAGACAGAGTGAAGTAAAACGGGCAAGCACGTTCCTTTTATCTGTGTGCACACACGGAGAACCAGCCCATGCTGGTGCTGCAGGTAACTCGCGTGGCCATGCCCGCTCGCCTGAGAAGTCAGAAACAACTGACAAGCACCCATCAAAACCCGAAGTGTCTCGATCAGCGATCATGTTTCCTGCTGGACGTGTGTGTGCGTTGATTGACAGCACCTCCTCTTCTGCTGAGCGGGACCCCGAGGGTAACAGCCTGGCAGCTTGTTTTGTCAGCTGCAGCCAGCCGCTGTCAGCCCGGGGAGGGACCCTGCACACCGCGGGGAGCCTGGCCCAGGCCTTGCCCCTCGCTGGCGGCCACAGCCGCTGCGGCCCTCGGCCCCCGCACCACGGCAGAGCCCCCCGCTCGCCCCCAAATAACATCTCACTGCCGTTGTTTCAGCCTCCCCTCGGAAGGGAAGAAAGGCAGAGGGGAGGGAGAGGGCAATGGCAAAGCCTTGGAAATACAAATTTTCAGCTAAAATGTCTGTCCAAATGAATATGAAGTCTAAGACTTCATGACTGCTTATTTTTTTGAACACTTGTGTGCTTACGTGGCTTGTTCCTGCTGTATATCAACAATAGTAATGCCTATAAAGAACAGAAATTAAACCAGCTGACATTTTGTACTATAAAATGGAAAGAGAATTAATTAGAAAGCGAATAGAAATGTTTGTGGTTTTTACAATTATATTTCTTAAGTTTCTATTTTACTGTGAGGACCAAACTCAGAAGACAATCTTGTCCCCTTGTCTCAAGACCCACAGCGATCTTGCTTTTAAACATGCTTATCTGCTCATTATGGAAACCTAAAAGTTACAGTTCATGTGTTAAGAACCCAGGCAATGTAACTTCAGTCAACAGATGCTTTATTCTTGTCTCATGGTAGACAAATGAAATCAACACAGACTCTTTAAAAAGTGTGAAATTTCTGTTTTTACAATACCTTGGGTATTACCTCTAAATTTCATACAGAATTTTCAGATTTCAGTTTAAGTATTTGCACAGTCCTACTGCAAGCTTAAATGCCTTTAAACAATACCTTCAGCTGCATGGCAGTCTTCTCACTCAGTCCCCTGGTGCTGCTTCATAATGTGCTCCTCCCCCGCCGGAGCCACCTCCCTCCCCACTGTCCTCTCCAGTTATTTCCCAACTCCTGTGGAAGTGTTGCCACCTTTAATTGTCCACTGAGATAGTCACTCGTTGACCCCCTTCCATCTCAGCAGTAGGGTCTGAAAATTTTAGAAGAATGCAAATTACACGTGCCTATTTTAACCACATGATTGAATGCTAGCTAATCGAAGGAAATATTTTCTGTCTGAAATAATGCAGCATCACTCAAAGTACTTTTAGGCCTTTGACTGTATAAATAACCTTTTGCACTTCGAGGGTCATTAGATCACGATAGTTTGTAATACAATTATAGTCAGCACTCTGCTCTTATGGGCTGCCTGGTAATTTGCTTGTTAATATATTAGCACAAAGCATTGATCAAGTAGCTAATCCAATCACACGCTTGTTATTGATCTCTTATTGAGCATCCTGCCAGTGATCACTTTTCGCTCAGGCCCGGTCAATAGCAAATGCCAGATAGGCTCTCTCACACCTAATGAGCTTACGAAATAAACCAAACATTTTCTTTTGCCTTCAAGGCTAGGATCAATTGAGAGCTTTTAGAGCAGAATTCAGATGATTTTTTCATCAGCTTTTCCCCTTTCTTTCTGCAAGCACACAGGTTTGCATTAAGAACTCTATCTAAGACTTTCGTTCTAATTTGAGGACATCTGAAAAGCAGCTGCCATGTCTGAAATACTTGAACAGCTGTAAACAATAAATCACGCGGGTGAGGAATTCTGGGCTGCACATTGGCATGTGGTCTGTCAAGCCAAAAAAATAGAGACATACAAAAGATCAAGAAGTCAGGGGTACCTGAAGGCTACAAAAAAATGAACTTGTCCCATATTTCATCCCAGTGAGCTGTATTCTGGAGGAAGGCCTACGCAACAGTCTTTTACAGGAGGATCGCGCCTTCATGCATCAGGGTGGGGGGAGGCTTGGGGGTGCTGCAATGAATTAGACATGAGCCTTTTCATACTGCTGCTATTGCGGTAAGGCGATTCCAGTATCACCTAATGGAATTTCACACTACAGACACAGAATCTTGCTGATGAAAAGCACACCCAAATTATGCAGGAAGAAACAGTATTTCAGTTACATGCATAAGTGCCAAGTACTATTTCTTTAACTTATAACAGTTCCCAGTTGTTTACCATGCAGTACGTGAATGTGACCATAATGGATTTACAGTTACTCAGGAAAGAAAAGAGTGAAAAAGGAGGGAGGAGTGAGATTTTTAGAAGACGTAACTTTTACTTATAGCAAGAATTTTGTAACTTTTATCAGATGTCTTTTCAGCTAAAACAGCTTATTAAGTCTCTGAGGAAAGTTCTTTGGAAAGAACATTTTTCCATTTAGTCAGAGGCCTTATAGCAAAACAATAGTGCTGTAATAGTAGCTTCTATTAGATCATAAAAAAAGAATGCAAGATCCTTAGATCTTAAATGTCCTTGCTTCAGCTATTACTATTAGCACTATTTTATATAGCTAGGTTGCATTTTCACTTTATTCACTTTTATTCCATGATCTTGTTTTGATTATTGTGCTTACTACTTTCCCCATTACCGTACCAGATTTAAATTACAGAGAGACACAATCTGAATATAAACCAGGTACAGATTTAAAATCTTTAAAAGCATTTGTAACATGTAAGCATGCAATTTAAAAGCATTACCAAAATCAGATTACTTGCCTGGGGAAAAAAACAGTTCAGTTAGAAACACTGGTGATACCTTTTCAGAATTTTTCTTTTGAATTACTCACAATTATGCATTACAAAAATATTTGTTTGACAAACTTTTTTGATGTCAAATGAAAATAAGTGCATCTTGTGACTCTGTATTTTGCAAGTTTCCACTATCTACTTCTGTGGAATCCTCTTAATAACCACCTGTACAATTCTTTACTGTTGAGGCTGGACTTTATGTAACAGGACTTCCATTTGCATGACAAGACCTTGCTCTTGCGATTAGTAAGCCTTATAGGGTCAGTCTCCACTGTCAAATACTTTACTCCTGTGGTTTGCCTTTATGTTTCACCCTCTTATTGTGTGTACTTATTCTCAGGCTTCTTCTTGGAGTGATCCAAACAATTCCTTCAGGATCAAGCTGCATGTGCTTCCCAGGGTGTTTTAACCCTGACATCATTCCTGAAAAGACTGTGAGAAGACTGAACTGAGTATGGGCAGCATCCACCTTCAACCTGGACAGGGCTCACTGTCTCCAACACATACTTGTGACTTCATGCTGCAAAAAACACTGGTCTGGTGGCTGTGGCACACCTCATATTGTTTAAGGCATTTTTACTGTAAAAGACACACATGCCAAAAATAGCATCTGAATGCATGGGAGTACCACAGTGAGCTGAGATGATAGTATATGCCATGTGCTCAGTAAATTATTCACTCTGCTCAAAACGAGCTGCGCACAGTTAGGAGTCACCTAACACCTTTTGGAGGCAAGGTTTTCTTGCTTGGGTGGAATGTCCTTGACTACACAGGCAGCACCTTCCAGCTGATTTGCATCTTTCCCATGCAACGTTAAACGAGAAGAAACTCCACTAAATCAAATGACTTAGAACACTACACATGCTATTTGAGCTCAGCCCAAGTATGTAAGGACTGCTCAGATGAGTTGTCAAGAGTCAAGCCAGTAGCCTGCAAAACTGAGGATTTAACTCTTTATGACAAAGTTCCTAAAAGTATCACATTTGCTAATGAAAATAGTAACCTAGTGCTGCAGCTCTGTTTTCAGCTAAATCACTTAATGTTCAGCTGCCTTCATAACCGATTATGTTTATACAAATACTCTAATTTTGCAGGCAGCTAAAGGTAGCTGGCAAAGTTAGAGAGATATGACACAAAATGTGAGTGCGCATCCTACTGAGGCACTCAAATGCATCCAGAGGAGGACAACAAAGCTGGTGCCAGGGCTGGAAGGAATGTCCTATGAGGAGCTGCTAAGAACTTTGTGCTTGTCTAGTTTGGAGAAAAGAAGGCTGAGGAGTGACCTCATTGCTCTGTACAGCTTCCTGAGGAGGGGAAGTGGAGAGGAAGGTGCTGAGCTCTTCTCCCTGGTATCCAGTGACAGGATGGTGGGAATAGTTCAAAGCTGTGTCATGGGAGGTTCAGACTGGACATTAGGAAGCATTTCTTTGCCAAAAGGGTGATCAAACAGTGGAACAGGCTTGTTAGTGTTTGAGAGACATTTGGACAATGCCCTTAACAACATGCTTTAACTTGGTCAGCCCTGAAGTGGTCAGGCTGTTGGACTTCATTGATTGTTGTAGGTCCCTTCCAGCTGAAATATTCTAGTCTACTCTAGTCTAGTCTACTTACAACTTAATTGAAAAATTGGCCTCTAATATATAATTGGACTACCCAACTTGGATTGTTGTTTAAATGGTTATCTAAACTTTTTTTGAAATGTAAACTTCTTCTTCTTTTTAAAAATATTTTCTAATAGACACCTCTTAACGAAAGCAATCCTGAAATTCTGTATCACGTGGTGTCATTGCATTATTGCACACTTAAGCTGGTAACTATTTAGGTTTTCAGAACTACATATGTATCCTTTATTTAACTCTGGAGGTGTAATCAGGCCCTTCAGACTAACTAACAGACATTCCTTGTACATATAAGATTTATTTTGTAACATGCAGAACATAATTTACATGGTGGGGGCGAATATGGGAGGGATTTAGTAGTCTGGAGAGAGGAGAATTTCTAAGTCCTAATTCCACATCTTTCTCAAAATCTAAAAAAGAGAGACTTCTAAGGTTTTTTTCCCACTATGTTCCTCATCAACCACCAGAATATCTCGATCAACAACTAACCAACTTGTTACACTTTTTGTTAACCACATTTTCCTGCTGTACAGCTCTCTGAAACAAGGATCAAAAAGTGGGAAGTGACCGTTAATATTTTTCAATTTGAGATGAAACTCTTGTAGGCATCTGGCAAAAATACTGTGAATTAACCATAAGAGTGTGTTTATGGCAGTAGTAGCTCTCAATCTTTTTCTCCTTACTCAGTCAGTCACGTCCTAAAGAGTTATTGGAATTAGTCATAGGAAATCATTGCTAAGGCATTGGGAAAGAAAGGATTCATTGTTGTTTTTTTGCAAGTTATGGTTTGTACCCCCATTCTTAGCAGCTTAATTTGAACAGCATTTTATGCTTTTATAAGCCTTTCTGTGCCTCTTGGGGAAATAATTTTTTAGAAGCATACATTTCATATTGTATTTCTTCATGAAAACTATACAGGCATGTATAACAAATAATAGCTAGTTTCCTGTAACTGGGGAAAGAAACATAAATCAGTTTGGCTTTGTCTTCTTGTGACCTGTTGGGAACAGTTGCTTTGTTCTCTAGCTAGGTCTGGACCTCTAGGTCTGTGTCACTAGGCGATAGACTATATATAATTAGATGTTTTTAATTAGAGATGAAAACCAAATATTAGAAATGTGACCTTTTACCATAATAATTTCCAAGAAAGAGACTGAATAGAAGAAATAACGATCCAACATCTAAAGATTATGCTGTTCATATGGATTCACCCAATGCACTCCTTTAACCACGCTTGTCAAGGAGAGTGTTTTCTTGGCTTCCTGGCAAGTACCTTGTGCTACCTTCTTCGAAGTACTGAAAGCTTTTTGATTAAAATTAGAGCCATTCTAAGAAAGCTGGAATAATATTTTAGCATAATATATTTAGCCATATATTTTATCATTACTTGAATTTGCATTGTTCTTGGTTATTTCCTCAGCATTGATGCAAGCTGTTCTGAAGTTCTATAGTGGCAATACAGTAGCTTATGTCTATGAATACAAAGGCTAATTGGATACATATTGGAAGGCAAAGGATTGTGTAAAAATGCAGAAGAAAGAAAATCAGTATGTTAGCATTTTCTTGGTGGAATGACACTGATAATGAGACTTGAATGACAAATTTAATTAAATAATATAAATATTATGTTAGACGCATAAGCATAACCATAAGTGGAAATATTTATTTTTCTCGTTCACCTATGAAAACTGACAACAATGTTAAGCTTGATCAAATACAACAAGGCATGCATGTATAGCAAGCTGTGAAAATGCCCTTTTTCCTGAAACCATTTAGATGAGTGTTTTTCTAATGCTGTGGATAAGAAAGCAATTCCCTGCTTTGATCTGAGTAGCCACCACCGTTTGGTATAGAACGCTGCATGTGATCATTATCTATTTCTTTATAGTGTTTCAAGAACAAAAAAATCACAAAGCCATGCTCAGCTCAGTTCCCTTGTGAAACAAATGCATTAGACAGACTATCAGAGATGTACTCCAGGGGAGGCTGATGTCTCTAGAATGTCAAAGAGGTTCAGAGAAATGGTGATTCCAAACACAAAGCCTCCCCTTCATATGATCTGATAGAAGGAAAAATTAAAGATATGGAAATGTTAATATGAAGCACCGTATTTTTTTTTACATGTGCTGCTTTTGAAATGCATATTTGAAAACACTTTGTGTAAGAAAGAACTTCCTAAAATTAAATCTGTGCTTTAACAGCTAAAATTAGCCATTTAAATAGCAATGAAAATCCCTATCGTTTCAACATTATGAAAGAAATCAGTAAAATGTGTAGAATGAATGTCTATTGTGTTTCTTATCCACAATATTTTGAAAACATTAATGTCCTTTAAATAACTTTTAAATATTCTTTTGCAATTATAGGTAATAGTCAATTTGCAAAATAACATGCTGTTTTAAAGCTATCATCCAAACACATTAAATCAACTAACAGAATTCTCTAATTAATAGATTTAGCAGAGTGAAGTGAATGAGTGGGATACCTTCAGAAAACAGATTAACTAAATGTCACTGACAAATCCAAAATGTCCACATTAGACACTCAGAATTTTAGATGTCAAAAAATACAGGTTTCAGACTTGCTAGACTCAGTTAGCTGCTACTGTGGTGCCTAGTCCAAGAAAAACAGCTCAAAAACGCCTGAAGTATATAACACAATTTCACTGCCTTCTTAATAGCTATGACACAGAAAACATCTTAAAAAACTTCTGCCATGCCTTCCTTCACCTTTGCTTCTGGACCTGTGCAAAAGTACGCTGCCTCTCAAAAATCTAAACCTATATTTGCTATATGGAACTAATCTGAATTTAAGTGGAATTTGTATTTTAATCAATTATTCCCTATAGAAACAGTGCTCAGAATGCAAGTCAGGACTAAGACATCTGGCTAGTCTGAATATCCTAGCCATCACACCACCAACAATTACAAGTCTTGTCCCTCCTGGCTCATTCTTCTTCTGACTCCATGACTGATGCACACTGTATGGTGGCCAGTGTCAAATATATGAGAGGAAAATGTCTCTGAACCACTGTCTGGATTGAGTGCAGTACATACTTGTCAAGTGGAGGATGTGAGAAATCTTTATTTTCTCAGGCTATGAAGAGAACTAACACCCAGTTTCTGACTTCATCGGCAGTTGCTCAAACCACTAGGTCATTATATAAAAACAGATCCACTTTAACCCTTTCCTTTCCCCCTTCAGCAATATTCCCTTTGTTATTAGTCTTTTGTAATCAAAATGTGGTTTGTGCTCTCTGTGCTAGACTCAGTGTCAGCCATGTAGAATCTAGCATTTCTCAGGGCCAAGGGATTCATGTGATTTTCTGCTTTCCAGCTGGATCATGATGAAACTAAGGGAGAATTTTGTCACCCAGTTGCTCAAGTCAAAACATGTATGCATATGTACAAGATGTGAATTTAAGACATCTAGCAAAATTTCAAGACCACCAGCAAGATATCCAGAAAGCTGTAGGTGCCTCTAGAGGTATATAATGCTAGGTATAATCTCTCTAAATAACTTCCATGGTTTAGGTGCCAGCATTATATAAAAGCCCCAATCTAAGTTGATTTTGCAAGTTTTATCTCACCTTTTAAGTGTTTAAAGCCTGATCTGCAGGTTTTAATTTGGATCAGAAGATACTGTCTTTTTTTCATATTGAAAAATAATTTATTCTATAACTAATTCTATTCTCATCAGTGGAGTAAGCCTTGAAGAAAGCTGACACCTGTCACCCATTAAAAGGATGAATGGCTGGCTCTACCCAAAAGGTTTTGTTCACTCCTAATCACGCAAACTCCCACAAAAGTCAATGGGAGCAACCAAGCCAAAATTTTAGAATTCATTCTGCACTGAACTTTAATGTCTGGAGTGGGGTTTTTTGGGTTTGTTTGTATGTTTGTTTTTTAATTTAAAAAAGAAGAAGAAAACAAGCATGGATCTTTAATGTGGTCTCAAACTTTCCTGTAAACTCTTAAAAAGCATTCTCTTATTTCTACTCATAGATTCATTTGATGTAAGAACCATCAGATTATTGCAGTAGCAAGGGCTAAGTACATTTCAAGTTGTTGCTTCTCTTTAAGTGAAATTTATAAACATATACATCTTCTTGAAGTCTTTAAGTTCCAACTTGAAAGATGTCAGGCTTGTGGTAAAGCATTAAAATCTATCTGAAAAACTAATTTCAGAATTATAAGTCTGCATGTTCTTTTCTATAATATAGATCTACTATATAGTAATTTTAAACTATGTATTTTCTAAGTTAAAACCACTTGTGATTACATGCACAAGGGAGGTTGTAGTCACATACTAATGCACAAATTTATGCCTCTATGTGTTTGAGATTAATAACAACTTAAGAATTAGAAGGAACGTCAAAAAGTCCCTGTCAGTCATTGACACAGGAGAGCTATTATGCTTCTTTGGGTATCTACATATTATTCTAAAATTAGGATACAGATACAGGAGCTAGCCAGCTGAGGTACCAGCAGTCATTTAACTGCAGTACCATACAGCTCTTTCTGGATCTAATATCACCACATTTCCCATGTCCCAACTTCATGGTCACCTTATGCAGTGCAGTCCCATGGGTTTTCTTCCTCTTAAATATGTCCACACTTGCTCTGCCTTGAGAACATATGCAGTATATCATATAAATCACAGTTACAGTGAAAAATAGATCTCTCTCCACCAACATGGCATCAAAACGATAACTCCTGCACAAAAAGAGCAGGCAAGAGGAATCTTCAAACAGTCTCTTTGGTCATTAACCCTACTTAAGAATGACTAATCAGAAAACCCAGAGACTTTGGACCATGTCCATTTTACGCACTGAACCAAGCAGAAATGGAAATTCCAGAGTCAAACCTTTCACTGAAACTGCCTTGCACTAAAATTCCCTGTTGAGCTCTACCAACACATCATCATCTGAAGAAAAATCTGTCAGAAACTAGAAATACAGAGAGCAAAATGCATATTTTCCAAACCAAATTCATGCCTGATAAAGGCTACAAATCGCTGCTCTAATGCGATGCGCTCACTGAAAGAAGTTCTGTTTAGTGAATTCTCACCACAGTCTGCACCATTCGAATGTCTAGTCGTCCATGAAGCAGAAACCCCAGAAACGCGCATTAGTGTAGTCTTGTCTCTCAGGGTTCTCTGTAGGAAGATTAATATCTAATATTTTCAAATATGTCTTGGCAAGAACAGATGTGCATTAAGATTCCAGCAACATTTTCTGAATATGGCTCCAGACGGCAGAAGAGCAGAACTCCTTCTGCACACTGATATGTTAGCAGCTCCACAGATAGCATCCACAGTATTGATTGCCTTTGACACAGTCACAGTGAATCTTTTATTTAAGAAGGAGATATTCTTCAGTGAATCCCTGCAATAAGCAATAACAAATACTGCATGTTCTTGGTTTCCTGCTGGAGTGGTAATGGGCAGAAACTCAGAGCGTTATTGTTGCCATATGTCTCGACAGTCATATTGATTTAATTGGTTGTCATAAAAAAATCCAACAAGAGGGAAGCCAGTTCATAGCTGGGTATGGGCCAGATAGTACTGGTGAATGGACTACTTAGATCTCTCAAGAGTCTCTTTGTCTTCTACCAGTGTCATTGAACTAGTTGTCTTGTCTGTAATCTAGAAACAATCCATTTTATGGATGGAAATTCAGACCATTTACTTTTGGATCCAATTTGACTTACAGAATGACAGAAAATCTTATACTGTATGGAAACTATCTGTATTAAAATATACGTTCCCTGAAACAGAAAATGTTTTCACTGAGGGCAGCAGATGGACTGCCTCATCATTTGTCTCCATATCACCCATCCATAAATCTGTGCTGTATTTAAACTACTTCAGTCTTTCCTTAACATCAAAAGACAACCACATGCAAGAACATTCATATTACATAACAGAATATTTAGCACTTGCATGAGAACTGTCATACAAGAAGCTTAATACACTCTTACATATCTGTGGTTTACTGTAGGGTAGTGTTGCTACCCACATTTTATGGAAAGGGAAGGAAAACACAGAAATTATGAGACTTGGCTACAGTGTGGGGTAAAACCAGGAGTGGAGCATGGGGGCTCCACTTTCAGACTATGGGCTTTACTAACAAGAACAGTCCTCTTACTTTTTTCCAGCCACCCCGGCTGTGGAGTGATATGAAAATATTAGCTCTGTTTGGAAGAAAAAAACAAAATTACAGTTGCCTTCCCTCCATGTTGAAAATACATCAGCCAGTAGATACTTTTGCCTGTGTGTTCATTTCATAGCATGTTTTTCATATCAGTTAGGTTCATCCATGAGGAAGTTAGGTGCTCAATCTGTGTGAACCACCTGGGCTGCCTCTGTGTTGAGTGTCTTCTCTGTCAGCTCTTTCCACTGTAAGATAAATATGTCTAATAAGCAGAGAGAATCATCCTTATACGTTGAGAACATATAAGCATCACCTAAGAAAGGATTTTGAACAATTTTGAAGCAGTCTGGTGTATCAACTTAATATACTACAGTTTTAGGAACACTTTCAGATGCACCAGAACTGCTGTAATTTCCATGCAGACTTGCTTTAGTGAAAATACAACTTTAAAGGTTCAATAGATGTTATTATATTCAATATATTACATGAATCTATGAAAAAGAGAGGCATGAACTTAAAGACAAAGTTCAGCTTATTTTTTTATTATCAAAGGTTTGTAATGATACTTATTTTGAAACCGAACTAAAAATGAATGTAAAAGTGATGTAAAAATTGTGTTTGGTTTTGACTCCAGCAAAAGATTCACCAGACTATATCCATCAGGGCTGACTATCCAAAACATTCACTGATTTTTTTTTTGCTCAGAAGTCTATCAGTGTAGGCAATTTGTAAATGTAGACATTTATGCCCATAAAATTCTACTATGCAATAAACAGACTTGACAAGTTAATGTGAATAAAAAAAAATTTTAAAAATCTAGATTTTCATGCCCTAGTAAATGGTTAGCTAGTTATGAATGAATTTAAATAGATAAATTAGCATCAACCTGCTCCTGGGAGATGATTACTTGAAAGAGCATACCACCATGGCAAGAACTGTACAGCAGAGGAACATTTCCATGCAGCAATTAAGTTGATACCCATTAGCTAAGGACAATGCATCCAAACCATGAAATTGATTGAACAGATTCTGCACAGTAACTGGCTCCAGGTTCAAAACATCTCAAGTGAACAATCATCTGTCCAAATACAATATTATTTAATTGAAGAGACCGTAGCTGATTTTGGCTACAATGGCATAAACCTTGAGAAGAATCCATGCTACTAATAAATTTAGTCAGTTTTCACCACTAAACTTGAGATTAAGTAACTTGCCCTAAGGAGTGTATTTGATGTGATAGGAAAAGAAAACCAGTTAGATCACACTCTTTGGTGAATAACACCTGTGCAATCCTACTTACTTCAGTTGGTTTCTTTCAGATGAAAGCTGGTACAAGGCTGAGTGTTGAACATTTGTATGTTGAACACCTGATTCTTAAATTCTTAAGAGCTTACCACGCTCTAACACAAAAATCAATTGCATTAAAGCAATACTAAGCAGCTTATTGAAGGCCCTGTTTTTCCTTTGTGAAAGGTTTATCTGAAATTGTTTTAGATTGTGGCAACAAATTATTTTCCATGAATACAGATAAAGAACTTCAGATCCTAACTATTTTATCCAATAATCAAGGTAGTGCATACATATTTTGCTAGCCTATATAGAAACAGAAATATCTTTAAATTTGCTAAAGCTAAAAGAAAAGTTCGAGATATTTATGGAGGAAGAATTTATGTTGTTTCACCTTGAAGATATTGTGTGAAATGCTGGGTTTGGACACACCAACTCAGAGCACCTCCAAAGAAGCAGATGAAGTATTTACTTTCAACCAAACGAACCACCCTCAGTCAGTTTGCAGATGACACCAGGTTGGGTGGGAGTGTTGATCTGCTCGAGGGTAGGGAGGCTCTGCAGAGAGACCTGGACAGGCTGGAGCCATGGGCTGAGGCCAACTGCAGGAGTTTCAATAAGGCCAAATGCCGGGGGCTGCCCTTGGGCCACAACAACCCCCAGCAGCGCTACAGGCTGGGGGAGGAGTGGCTGGAGAGCTGCCAGTCAGAGAGGGACCTGGAGGTGTTGGCTGACAGCCGGCTGAACAGGAGCCAGCAGTGTGCCCAGGTGGCCAAGAAGGCCAATGACATCCTGGCTTGTGTCAGCAATAGCGTGGCCAGCAGGGACATGGAAGGGATCTGACCCCTGTCCTCGGCACTGGTGAGGCCGCACCTCGATTCCTGTGTTCAGTTTTGGGCCCCTCACTCCAAAAAGGACATTGAATGACTCGAGCATGTCCAGAGAAGGGCAACGAAGCTGGTGCAGGGTCTGGAGCACAGGTCGTACGAGGAGCGGCTGAGGGAACTGGGGGTGTTTAGTCTGGAGAAGAGGAGGCTGAGGGGAGACCTCATCGCCCTCTACAGCTACCTGAAAGGAGGTTGCAGAGAGCTGGGGATGAGTCTCTTTAACCAGGTAGTAAGCAAAAGGACAAGAGGGAATGGCATTAAGTTGCGCCAGGGAAAGTTCAGACTAGATATTAGGAAGCATTTCTTTACAGGACGGGTTGTTAGGCATTGGAATGGGCTGCCCAGGTGGAGTCCTCATCCCTGGAGGTGTTCAAGAGTAGGGTCGATTTAGAGCTTAAGGATATGCTGTAGGTGAGAACTGTGCTAGGCGAACGGTTGGACTAGATGATCTCCAGGGTCCTTTCCAGCCTAGATGATTCTGTGTGAAATGCATGACAGCAGATTTTGGCCTTTCCTCTTCTAAGTTACATCTCTACTTTTCTGATTTATGTGCTATTAGATTAAACACATGAAACTGAGGACCTATATGAAACTTTAGGTATTCAAGTCCATTACTAAATAACAGTGAGATGATCAAGACCAGCAAATCTAAGTTTAAAAATTGGAGCTGGTCAGAATTTTCCTTTTGAAATGCAACAAACATTTCAACATCCACAAAGCACTTTGGGGATTTAGGTTTATTTAGCCCACAGGTATTACAAGAAGCTGATTCAAACCTGTCTGCACCCTGTGCTTAGTGCTAGAGGGTAGTACGAGAATATGGTCCTAAACTTAGTAGGAGCTAGGAAACCTTGTTGGTGACGACTAGTTACAACACATCCAAGGCAGTGGCTGCCAGTGCCTGCTAACCTCAGGAATAAAGATTTATGTCAACTATTCCTGGACTCACAAGCTGTCTCAGTTTCTGCTGAGTTCCTCTAAGCCCTGTGATATCCCATGCAAGGCAGAAGCTGTCCCATTCGAGTATTTCCTGTGTTTTTTCCTTGTACGACTCAGTTCCTTGTCAGTTATGTCCACTGCTGAGCTGAGGAGCTATGAAGTTCAGAGCTGGCCAGTTGCAGTTAACAGCTCTTTTGTATTTAAAAAAATGGCAAGTCAAACTGCTTCATGAACCCAGCTGGAAGATGAACCAAAGCTAATTATTAAACCAGCTATGACCGAATAAAATATCACCTTTTCATATATCACCACATTTGTTTTGCTGGTTGCATTTTATCCTTTCTTTAAACAGAAGTCATGTGACCATTAAAAAAAAGAAAAAAAAAAAGGCATTATTAATCAGAGTAGCCTTACAGATAACAGCAAATAGCCTTCTTCAGAACCTCCTCCAGTGGAGTAACGTCTTCTGTTATGTTCTTTCTACTTGTCCTTCTCAGCAGTGCTGCTTTGTGCTGTCCAAGCTGACAGTATTGGTTATCCACGCTGCTTTTTGCATTGCTGTTCTGCAAAATGAAATCAGAAACTGTGTTCAGTCAAAATATTCTATGAATATTAAATTCTTAATATGTTTTAGCTCTTCTAGGTTTTACTCCTTTTCCTTTACTTTGATATTTTAAAAAAGGATAAATCTAGCCAGCAATAAAATAAAACCCCCCAAAAGTCATATTTTGCGTTGTTGATCCAAATCCAAAAGGACACAATAAATTTTGTGGTGTCTGGATTGGTTTCAAACCAATCTTTTTAAAAGGGAAAAAAAACCCTGAAAAATGTCAAGTGCCTTTACAATTTACCAGGACTCATGATTTGATTTTGATTAATGCTCAACTTAACAATTCCACAGCATTTGAAATCAGTTCATCAGCATTAAATCTTAGAATAGTAGGTAAGTGCTACAATCAGGTGCAAAGTGCATATACTAATTAATAGTTCACAGCAAGAAAGCATACCACTCTAAGAGAAGAAGCTAAGCAGGGCATCATTACTTTACATCAGAAACAGCCATCATTATCACTCTTCATAGTCTCGTACCAGTGCATTCATACTACCATCAGCCACACAGACTGAGGAATAAAAGAAAATTTTGGGAAGTGTTACACAAGCAAAAGATCACAGTTCCTCTCCAAAGATTTCACTGTTTCTCTGCCTAAAGGAGGTCAGGGTGAGCCAGAGCAGGGCAAAGCAGAAGCCTCCACAGGCATGCTTACCCACATAATGGGAGTCCAGAGAATGTGCCTTCCTTCCTCCATTTTACAGGCAGCATGCAGTCTGGAAGCTTCAACAGAGGGAGAGCTACAAATAACTAAAAGCTACAAACAGGTCATTCCTGCTTCATATAGTATAACCATTTGGAGAATTTAATTTGGAAAATTACGATTACTTGCATGGCACAATGGTCAACATCATTAGATTAACACAGAAAGTGCTACAGGCTCTTTAGTTAGCATTAGTGGTTGGTTCTGTACTTCAGCTGGACGATGGCACCTCCAACAGTGAAGGGCCCGCTAACTTTACAAGGAACCATTGATTCAGTGAGATAACAAAGCTTAAGTGCCACCTACCAAATGATCAGAATCACTTCCTGCTCCTCCTACGTCCTTCCCTCAGGTCCAGCATCCAGGCATTGATCCTGTTTGCTGCTAATTTGGAATCAAAATCAAGAGCCATAAAATACAGCATCCAGAGAGGTAGCCTTAAAGAACCTTAGAATTAAGTTGGAGAAACTAAAATTTGTGTGATTGGGTTTGTTTTTCAAAATTCAAGTAGTTCTTTCTTCTAAATATCACAAATACATATTTTAAATCCTTCCACAGTTAAGAAGTTATATTTTTAGCACACAAAAAGGATTCCTGTTTTAACTCTTTGTTACAATGTTAGTCGGCAGGTACACTGAAGTTTAGATGCCTGCATTTATCAAATTCAGAAGTAATTAGCAAATATCCCTAGTATGTTGAAAAATGAGTCAGTCATGTAAGTAATGGACAACACTGGACAAAGAAAATAGGAATTGTGCTTGTCAGCATGAGGGATTTCACTGCAGGAGAGTTGCTGTGGCTTTCATTATTTCAACGGTCAATGAATGTTGCTATAGAAACTACATAGTTAGCAAGCCATGTAAGCAAAAGAAATATGATAAAAACAAAACTCAAACAATTAAAGGATAAAAACCCAAGGATCTGTCCAACAGCTTAAATTCATTTGTTGGTTTTATTTTTCAATCATATCAGCAATTGATGAGATTCCTAGTAACAATATCATATATTCACCTATCACTTTCATAGTCCTATCATGTATTATAACACATAATAATCAAAATCAGCATCAAACCAAAACCCTTTCAATATCAATTTAAAAATGAAATAACATTGAATTATTTGAATATGTAAAAATATTACTTGGCTTCATAACAATATATTCAACCTCCATAAATGCTGATGAATAATGATAACATCTCTTTTATGATGTACTTTCTTTGCTTAGAGGAAAACTAATATTTTAATATTTGAGCTAGCTTTTAGATGTGCCAGAACGTACTTTCAAGTACAGTTACCTGCCTGAAGTGTGCATGCACTGATGATCACCTGCATAACAGGTTGGCTTCTACTCAGTGCATGTCATATATTATGTTGATTTGAATATTTGCATTAATGAATATAGTCTGAAACTTCTTCCATTTTGGGTAATCAAGTAAATAGCAGAACTGAGATTTTAAAACAAGTGGGATTAAAGAGATTTAAAGATCTTATCATGCTAAAAAGAAGGATGTATGTGACAGCTGATCATATATCATTCTGAGTTTATTCAGAATCCATGGGCTGTATTCTGTGAATACATTTTTTGTTGATTTTTCCATAATCACATTGTTCTCTAAATTGATTTCTATTGTGTACCCTTTTGGTAACAAGATTATTTTTTTTCCTTTTAGAGGTGAATACAATAATTATATACAGAAAAAGAGGTACACACCAGAACCTGCAAATCCTCTTATTTCTTTTCCTAGTCCTGTGATCAGGGTTGAGTGGCAGAACCCTGAGCTTTTCATTCCAACTGCTGCCTGACTGGAGGATATTTTGATAGCTGAGTCCACAGCATTAATCACCAAAAGAGATGCATTAAATAGACAAAAGCCAAAAGAATGAGAAAATCTGATATATCAAGAACTGTGTCAAGTAACCAAAACCAATACAAGCATTAATGTATTCAGACAAAGAAAAGCAACTTGAGGAACAGAGTGAAACCACACAACATTTGCCCTGTATTCAACTGCAACTTGTTCATCTAGCCATCACAAATAAACCTTTCATCATCACATTGCTTTCCAGGTCTATGGATAAAAAAATGCCAACATATAGAAATGATTGCTTGCATTTCCACTGAAAGCCTTGGCACTTTTAACTCCAAAGTCTCTTGAGAAATGTTGATAAGCTCTTGCCACTAGGTCACATTAAAAGAAAGAATACTAAGTGTTTCATAAATGTTTGCACGGGCACTACAGAAAAAACACGCAAGGATGTTTAAACTGAAAGAGAGCAGTCAAAAACTTTCTTTTAATAGAGAAAAAAAAAGAAATAACAATTTAAATAGGATACTTCTGGTTTGCACTGGTTCATGATTTGGTCAGTTTGGTCATTTTAGCTGGACTATTAAAAGCAATTCTCAGAAAAGACACTGAGTCTTCAAGGGTCTCATTCCCTTATCATCCCAGAGGGCTGAGATTAATGTCTACTATGGGACTGTGCCAGGAACATGGTCTTTTCTTGTTAATGCTGCTCCTGGAAAAAAGAGAACTATTGTAAACCTCTTAACGCACTTTCCTCTTGCCGTGTCTCTCAACCCTGTCACACAATTTGGAAGGATATTAGAACAGACAGAGAGTGCAGAGTTGAAATCAAGCATAAGTCCTTATTCCATGAAAGCTTTGCATATCACAGGGTCTGTGTTATGAAATGGTCAACCGTTTGCCCCTGAGTCTTCATCCATTACATCCACATAAAAAAGACCATCTTGCTGTCGGAGCTGTGCAAACTGTTGGATGGTGCCTCAATCTGGCAGGAGGGAGGAAGTTCACAGCCCAAGCCCACTAGCTCAATATACCTGGGGAACTGAAGCTGAGCCAAGGCAACCAAAGCACAGACATAAAACCAATTTGTTTATTTGCAGAAGAAAACATCCGAGGCTGTTATTGGTGTGCCTAACCTTTGGATTAGGGGGTCCCTCAGGTAGAGACAGTTTAGAGTTATACTAGTGATTGGGGCAGAGCATACTACTGTGGCTGGTGAGGAAGATCACTTGCCAAGACAGAAATTCCTTAGGAATAGAGTGGATTTGACAGGATTTCTGTAAAAGGAAATCATCTGTATGTGGCTTAAGCACCTTAGCTTGATGTTAAAACTGCCTACACTTTATTAAGTATATTAATTTCATTAGAAAATAACTTGAATAATTGACTGAAATCTAATACAGAATTGGTCTGCTGCAAAACCAGAAAGCATGCTATCTAGCAAAGAAGATATATTCAGCAGCCATACATAGAAAATCCTCTAAAACTGGAAAACAGTCATTAATTTTTCTCATCACCTCATGAAGGTCACTCGGTGTCTTTTTTATGGATAAACAACCTACAGCACAAAGGTCTGGATCCCCCCTACTCAGTGAGGAACCTCACCCAGGTTTGCAGTTTAGCCACTAGAGGAGCAGGATCATCCTGGGAAGAGCCATCACACGTCACATCTAAATCAGGTAGAGAGAATCTGGTGAAACAGCTTAATTCAGCATTCCAAAGCCATGTACCAAGTTAATGACAAATCTCAGAGCAGAACACCGTTCTTAACAATTTTGGTGGTGGTGTCAGTCAGCCGTGAGGACAAGTGGGTTCTAAGTATAGGGCAATCAATAATGAACACAGAAAAAATTAAAGGAGAAGGGAGGCTAATTTTATGTGCCTACAGTGACTACCTCTGTCCCAGTAAACTTACCCAGAGTCAGACTTTTCCATGCTGTTTGTTATTGTGCTTCTTGGCACAGCTTTAGTCAGTGCTTCATAGGTCCAAGCACTGCCCTAGCACATTCAGGAGAGGACACAAGATGTGGTCTGCTCCCAGCAGGCTTAACAGGGATTTGCAGGCACGGTGGTGTAGATGAGGTTAGCATTATGGATCTAACTGTCCTGTGCTACTTGCTGTTGTGGTCAGAGATTAGTCCTGGACATGTTTAATCTCCAGGTAAAGTTCTATTTGTCACTATTTCAAAGACAAAATTTCAAGTCCTGTTAATGTATTTTCACCTTTTCTGTGTTTGGGGGAATGTGAGATATCAAAAAAAAAAAAAAGTGCTAAATAGCTGTCCAGTCTCAGACTGTCTCCCTCTGGAAACTGATTATGTTTTATTTATCCAAGGCCTAACCATAACCTGCATATTTCCAATGTTTCAGACTTCCAATAATTCTGGTGACTTTTCTAAGATTCTGTAGTTTTCCAATTTGCTTTTTGTACAATAAATTATACAACTTTAAACAATACTGCCTGTTGTGCTGTCTTCTAACCCGCAGCTGATATTCCTCATTCATACCTACACTCATTCATTACTGTGGCTCTGGATTCTTTTCCATGTCACCTAAATCCAGATCAATGCCGCCCATATGGTATGCATGACCTACTTCGTAGTCCTACATTAGCAGGACTAATTGGAGAAAAATTGATGGACTCATATTCCATCTTAATATGCATTTCTGTCAGGATCATAAAGGTTTTCCTGGTGTTATATTCTGGGAAAAAGATGCTAGAGGCAATGATGAGATTTACAGCAAGATACTTGCTTTTCTGATTTGAAGGAGGGGTTTGAGTTGAAAAAAACAACTATTATTAAAATGAGATATTAAATTAAAGCAAATATATTAAAGCAAATACTTTAAAATTTTGTTTTTCTTTAATGCAGAATGTACATGTTCATACTTAATAGTACAAGTTCATGAAGGCAAATTCTGAGATCTTAGTTTGTTACACACTCCATGCAAAGGAAGTTCATTGTCAGCAAATCTTTTCTGAAGTTTTATTGTCATTCAATTTTTTTTTAATCATCATCATGATTTCCTAAGACATTATTTTATACTTTCTCCTAGATCACAACAGAAAATGGGTATATATCATTCATGAACAGGACCCGGCAGGACCTAACTAGACTATTTGCCCCTTTTTGGACACAGATTTTTCATTTGAAAATGAAAATTTTTCATTTGCAGATCAGTTTAATTTCTTTCCTATGGGCTCCATGATATTTTTTATTAAACTGTTTTTAACCAGAACATAATGTGGTACTGAGTCCTTACATTGTATATGATGTCAATACAGTTAACTTCATCAGCTGGCATTGATTATGTAAACGTGGTTATTTGACTGCATGATATGAACTTTTCCACAGCTTTGATCAGAAGACCAGCCAGCTTGAATACGCAAAATACACTGTTTATCTTTTTTCATATGAGGACAGTATGTTTCTTACAAATCAAGAATAGTGACCGAGGAATTCATAAGCCAACTTTGATGTATGGTGGATGTAGGTTTTCCAGTCGTTGATTCAAATTGTCACCTTATACTAAATTTGGTTTAACATTCTTGAGAGTTGATGGTAGCTTTTGGACTGTATTTGTTCTACCCTTATCTCTTACTGGAACTGTATGAACAGTAGGATTTTCTTTTTTTTTCTCTTATTTTGTAAGCATTAATTCTTAAATATCTGATAGCTTCCCTTGTCTATTATCAGTCACTGATGACATTTATTGTTGATGAAACGTTCATATATCTATATATTCATGAACATGTTTCTATGGTGTGTCAACATACACATTATGCATGACATTCCCATGTCTTTTTCTAACTGGGATGACTTTCTAATGACAGAAAATACTTTGGTTTGTTTTGGAATTGCTACTCATTCCTCCAGAAAGCATTGTTCAACAATTCTGAGCTAAAAAGTTTAAGCCAGTCCTGCTATAATGGATATGTAAAGCAAAATACCAAAAACATTTATGAGAGCAGAGAATTAGGATTTTGCAGACCATCAGTTTTCAGTGCTTAGCTTGCAACACCTAGGGCCTGCATTTCCAAGGTACTTACTGCTGTCAATTTACAGTGACTTCAAGAGCAGTAGTAGTGCTGCACTTTTTTTTCTTATTAAATATTAACACATTCATACATGAGAAATCACAAGGGTAGTCTAATATGTTGTATATTTATCAAATATTAAACATTCATTGTTTGGAGTTTAAGAAACGGAACCAGGAAAGTATGTTTAACTTATCTCCACTTCTAGCAAGGCAGGCGCAAAATAGTGCAGATTAATGTTTAGGTTACTAGCAGTTTAGTAACACCGTGCTGTGGTTCCTAGATGAAAACCAGGATGTTAACAGAATGAACAAATCTTAAAGGACAAAAATCTCTTCAGACATCACCCACTTAAACAGCTGCCATTAGAGGAAACTCTATTAAGCACAGATGTTAAGTGCCCGCAGGAGCTGCTGTGTGAAAACATGACTCTTTCCAAGGCTCAGTGCCTAAACCCTACGTGCCAGTCAGACTGAACATCCCTTGTGAAAGGGACATTTGCATGGAGTTCTGACTCTGTCAATACATTACACACTCAGATCTTATTATTTTAACGAGGCTTCTTACTGTGCCAGTTCCAAATGGGCATTAAGGCTGAACACCAGAGTAAACAGTGGGGGCAATGAACTTCATCACCGCAAACACCTGATGACTACTTCTACCAGCCCTTTCTTTTCTCTTTCTCTTGCAGGCTGCCCATTATTTTGGTCCTCCTGGAAGCAATTAGCTGTCATCAGGCTCTCTCTCTCCGGCACCCTTTCTGCTAGAGACTAATCGCCCTCAACACAGTCCATTCTCTGTACGTTGCCATTCTTTGTTTGTTACACTGTGTGCACAAATTAATTAGGGCTCGATTTAAGGGCTGATTCAACTGGTTCATAGCACAAATGAGCGCAGCTGTTTTTCTGCATAAGGTTTTCAGCTTTTTTTGTTTTGGCTTATTTTTCCTCTTGGTTTAGAAATATACTCTCTGTGTGTGTGTGTGTGTGTATGCGTGCAAATTATACATGAGATTTTTGGCAGATGCAACTGGCTAGGGAAGTTGACAACATGGATCTGTTTAGCCTATCTGCCCCTGAGGATCCAACTGAATTTCTTGCAGAGCTATAGGGTTAGGACTACTGAGTTTCCAGTGTCAAAGGGTGGCTTCTCTACCTCAGACATGCTGGCATTCTGAGCCTGGGAGGTCCCCTACCCCAAAAACCCCAGAAACATCTGGAATCACATGGGCAGCTTGTCTGCTGAGCTCAGCAACAAGGATTCCTGTAACTACAGCTCCACCCCACTGTTAGGGGACCTAGAAGGCACTTAACAATTACTGTCTTTACTATAGGATTACAAGTGCATTTGATATCATATGTATAGAACAATCCTTCAGATTTTAGACAAAAATATTATTGGGGTATAGTTCACACTGAAATATATCCTCAGAGAGATAAGCATCGTGATGTTTTAATTTAATTTAGTGAATATTCCTGAAATAAAAGGATATTTTATTTAAGTAACCATGTTATGTTTATATCCTCTTACATATGCTTGAATTTTAAAATTCTCAGCGATGATTCAACACCAGAGCTAATAAAGCACCTCAAGTGATTGGGAAAAGTAGATTCTGAACATGCAGATATTATTCTTCACTCTTCATTTCAACTGAAGGAATTTAGGCTTTGATCATGAAACTGGAGTGTTTGATTCTATTCTCACTAAAGTCAAATGAGAGTGTTGCTGATAACTTCTATGGATGCCTGTAAAATATTAGGATATATGTGTTTATGAGACTACAACAAAACCGTTTACTACTTTATGCTTAGTTTCACTACCACTGAGCCTTAAAGATGACAACAGTATACAAATGCTGCTCTAATTACCTGGTTGTTGAAAAAAGATACTCCCATTGACTTCATGGCGTTTTGCATTCCCTGCAGTCAATGAGGTTTTATTTTATTGGGATATATCATTATTTTAGAGTCTAATTGTGTAAATATTGCTGAAAAAAAATCAAGTACAGGTATAAGTCTCAGATCCTCCAGAATTTTCCACAAGCTAGAACAATTAGGTTATATATTTGATCTCTACATGTTTGTATATATGCATATATATACACACCTCTTTTTTTTCCTTTTAGAAGATTTATATATCCACTGGGGTAAACACTGTCCCTGACTAAAGTATACATGCCATTCAACAGGGACTTAAGGGTGGGCTCAGGTCCTCCATACCACCACAGTCCAAATAGTGGCAAAGGCAACTTGGCATTTGCAATCAGAGGACTGCTTATATACTTACAATTAAACAGCTGCTGAAGTGCTTTATTAGGCTGGGTTAATCAGCTCCTCCCCAGAACACACCTTCATTTCAATAAACAAAGCTCTGTACTCATATTTACGGAAGCAAAAGTCTTCAATTTCTTCCTATTTTAAACAGGAATGAAATAAATATATATTAAAACTGTTCTGTCTTCCTTTTTGTAAAAAAGTAGATACTGAGTTGAGTCAGTTCAGATATGAACTACTACCTTGAATGTCGAATACAAATACTGCATAAATTATATGTTTGAATCACTCATGGAATAGATATGGAATTATTAGACATACAGTATGTAAACACTAGGGCAAAAGTCTCTGAATTGACCTTTGAAGGAAAGTTATTTAAATCAGTAGAGTGAAAACAAGAGGTAAAAAAGGTGCAGTTCAGAAGAGAAACCTGGTTCATAATTTCCTAGAACAAACATGCAAATTTAAATTCAGCTGTGCTAAAAAAAAAAAAATAAATAAGAAAGGCAAATATTTATGTGAGCAGAATCTCACCCAGCCCAGTTCCAACACTTGCACCCATGAATAACTTTACACACTTTAGCAGTAAGATTGTCTCGAATGGCATTCCTCAGGTAAGAAATGTCCTCTATTTGCAGTCTGTCCATTACCACATAATTGTTATGCACCATAAAAAAAGCTTGCCAGTCTAAAGAAAATACTTTGACAATCCAAAATAAACGTTTTTTTAATAGAAAAGAAGAATTACATTTACTGTTAGACTATGCTATTAGTAGACACTGATTTTTAGGCCAAACCTCATTAAGAGCTTCTGTACAAATGAAACCTTTTTCTAGATTGACAGGTGGCTGATTTAACAACAACAAAAAAAATAAATCTTATTTTGAAGGTTTTTATCATGAAAAACCCTCTCAAACGGCCCAGTGCATTGTGATTTCCGTGGTTCTTTTTCTTCTGAGCTGTTCAATTAGTTGGAAATCTCTCTCTGATGGACTGAAGCAGCTTGAGTGAACGCCTGAGCGCACAACCAATTAGGCTCATTTGAAGTTGCAGAATTGCCTTCTTTGGTGTTAAAACCCCATGTCAAACACTGGGTCTAAGATCATTTGTACTACAAAATGAGATTGACAGAGCAGCTGCAACAGGGGGCATGCCTGCTGGACGACTTAATTGTGGAGACTGAAGGGCCATCATGAACTGGCGTGTGGAGATTGTATCACCACTGCTGCATTACAAATGCTCTTTATTAACAGTGATCTGTAATCAATGAGCTCAGGCTTTTTGCCAGAGCTCCAAAATCAGATAGGCAGCTCTTCTCGCAAGGAATAGGAGGAGCCACCGGAGCAGGGTGTTGTGCTGAGAAAGGGAGCAGGGATGCGCTTCCTGGCACCTCCTTGGGGTCGTGAAGCTGCAGAGAGGGAAAGAGCCATCCAATGACACGCAGCTTTCCTCATTTAGTAGAATATGCATTAGCTGGGTTGAGCATATGGCAATGCACAGGCAATTGTGCTTATATTGGCACGAATGAAATATGGTTACTTCAACAAAGTGATATTTTATTAGTCACAGAGACTACATCAACTCACACTGGTCTGAACAAATAGATTTGATGGTGGCATAAGGTCTGTTGCTTAATGGTAATCTCATGATACAAATAAAGTAAATCTAATAGGTTTAGTTTCAGCAAATTAATGAAAAAAACCCAGTATATTTTAATCTTTTGGGTAGAAAACCTTTAGCTTTTGTTAATAAGACATACTACTTTTGAAAAGAGTAGTTGCTTTTCACTGATGCTTCCAAGCCAACAAGTTTATTCCTTCATTATTAAAAAACAATGTCCTCTTACTGTAACCAACTGGGTCAGTTTCCTGGAAAGAAATCAATATATCTGCACAACTATTCAAAGATTACTTTATGATGAGACAGATGTAAAACCAATGTTGAAGTCAACCTTAAAGAGACAAAATCAGCAGCAGCTGATTGTGATTACCTACCCAATGCCTTTGCTACGAGAATAACTTCACTGCTTTTTTTTTCAAAGGCATTTTTACTCTTGCCTACTTCCCTCTCTGAAAGAATCCCAGAGAAGGAAATAAGAAACTTGAGTAAACAGTACAGGAATACAGCAACAGCTCAACTAATAGGGCAAATCATATGCAGATGAGCTTTAGTATCATAAAATATTGCTTCACGTTTGTGCTCCTCAATTATATGAGCAATTCATGTTTAGATGCATAGTCTAAACTTCTGGCTCCTCATATGAGTCAGAGTGACAGGATTTACCTTTAATTACAGGTAATTTTTTTTTTTTTGGTTGTGTTCTTGGTTTGTTTTGTTTTGTTTTTTAATTGATACCACAAAGTATGATTATCTGTTCAGGTGTTCATTAAAGGTTATTTTGTTTCTGAAAGGTTTATTTTGCTAATACCAGTAATTCTTACATGTTTGTAAAGTCTGTTCAAATTAAACAGATTCACATCATGTCAGTCTGCATCAATTGCAACATCAGCAGCAGTCAGCTGAAGTCAAATCGTTTTAGGAAAAACTTCTGAAGTAAATACCTGCACATGCAATCATGTTTTAAATTATCTTTAGGAACTCTCTTTTATCACAATACATACAGGAAACTTAACTTGACATTGTTTAGACTGCAGATTGTCTCCCTGCTACCTTGTAGTCCCTGTATGACTCATCCATCTGCTCTCTCTTTCCTTACAACTGGAGAGTGAGGTCTGAGGGTGGGAATTGTGTTTCTGCTCTTTGTCTGTACAGTGTCTAGATCAAGATCGTTGCCTATGACTAGTGCCCCAGGAAGCTACAGTAAAATCACTCACTGCTACTGTTACCAAAAATGATAAGAAAAATCCAAGTATCCTGCTAGTTTAATGTTGGAAACAAAACGTCATTGTATTTCATTGTTTATCTGTTCCCAGGTTTTGTGAAATATTTCTCATATATCAGCAATTCCTGACAGTAGGATGGGCAAAGGTTAAGAAGGTGGATATACAGGTATGGAAGAGTTTTACTATAATCAAGATATTAAAAAGGAGAAAAAAAAAAAAAAAAAAAAGAAAAAGCTGAATCCTTTTTTAAGTGAATGAATTCTTATCCAGTGTATCCAACAGCTAAACTTGACTGTCCCATTCCATATTTGCTATAGTATTTTTGCAGTGGTTTAGACCAGATCACTCCAACAAAAACAAGTGTCTAAACTGATATGCTACCTTAGTGTAAGGAAACCACTAACCAGTCAATATGTGACTGAAATTAAATGGCTGTTTGCTCGTACGAATGCTGTTGCAACTAAACTTATACCTCACCCAGTCAACAAAAATCTGAAGTGTCAGTTCCTTTTTCCCTCATACTTACAGTTTCTGCATATTCACTTAACATCATCTTTTCAACATACCTCAGAGTATGGCCTGACATAAACTGATTGTTGGGCTGCTGAAATCTGGATGAATTGTCTTGCTGTTACTTTTTCTGTTCCACAATCTCCAATTCTTGTCTTGTTCACTAATTCTTACAAAACTTTACTACCAGCAAGGATCTGAAATTTAACACACTTTGACTGGGGAAAACACTGGATGGTTCAACCCAGGCACAATTATTCTGTAAATTTGCAAGCTATCAGCAGCCTGTGAAAGTTTCCTCCAGCTATACTGGTGAACAGGTCTGTATCATGATGTCAACATTGAGCAAAACTCTGTGGTTTCAAATATCAATGTATGGAGATTTCTGGAATAAGACCACAGCCTTCCTGGATAGATGATTGCCCTACCTCTTGAAGGATGATCTAATAATAAAGAAAGATTATGCTTCCTTTCTATTTCCCAGTTATTCTGGGAAACTAGAGAAAGAGTATGGCGGAAAGCTCTGTGTGTGTGTATATATATATATGTATATATACTAAAACTCATTGCTACATTTTGAAATTAGGAACTAGAATTTCACCAAAACCACACATGGAAACTTTTTTTTGTTTTGTTAAAGACAGTAATGTTCCATGCATACATGGCACAGCAACAGATTCAGTATGCATATAATTATAACAGGTTAGTTTTGTATTATAAAATAAATGGAATATGATAAAATTAGAGGAACAAAATGAACAAAAATGCTCACATTTGAGTTGGAAAGCTATCGTGACTTCTAATATAATTGTTATTTAAATGATCTATATGAAAAGCCACAAAAGCAAAAGTACAGAAGAAAAAATTGCATGATCACCATACAATTTTTAAAGCAAAAATAAAAAGATGTGACCACTAGATTTATTTATAAAAACTTAGAGCAACTCACAGTTAGTTGTACAGAGCTGAATAATTACAATTTATCAAGATCCAAGAGGTACAGCAGGGCATATTCTGCACTCAGAGAGTCAATACCATAATTTCTGACTGTCTGCAGTAAGAAGAACTGTCAAGTCCCAGCTCTTCAACCTCTTTCTTTTGTTTGAACTAGTTTCATGTAAAAACACTATTGGGATTTATTTTCTAAAAAAGTTACCTTGTTTCATAAGAAGCTATCCTGTAAACTCAGATGTTATCCTTAAAATGTTATCCAAGCATTGCAGTCAACAAATAACAGGGTCTAAAATAAATCATGCTATTAGAACATGCTTTGAAAATATACCCCTTACATTCCACCTTCTGAAGACAACAGCTGCATCCTTTGCAATCTAGATTGAACAGGGAAAAACCTGGCACTGTACAAACACTTTCAAAAAAATACATCTTGCTTCTTTAAATCTCTGCAAATTCTTCAACGATTATTGTCTTTAAATAATGTCACAGATATAAAAGGAATTAGTGTTGATGCTTTTAGATTTTCATGCTCATTTGTATGCTGTAGAATTTTGTACAGAGAAATCAAATTGCTCACATCTGTGGAAATACCACATACTATACTTATTTGGACTTCCATTTAGTGAAGTCAAAGCTTTTTCTGCAAGCCACAGGTTTTTTTAAAACGGAAAGAAAATTAAAATACAATATAAAAAATGTATTGGCATTGCTAATCAATAATCTGTGATTTAACACCTGGTTGTCAAAAGGAAGTTTCATGAAACCAGGAATTAAAGGATAGAATACTGTCACTGCTATTCTCAAGAAGAATCTTTTAAATAGGAGCCAAATATTACAAGATAACAAGAATATCTAACACCACACTATCAACAATTGTAGCTGGCACATACAAACGTATCTTTGAGATTTTAAAAGCATCGCTAAACATTAGGTTGATACAAGACTTCCTAGAAGAGGAATTATTATTTATTTAACAGCAATGAGTATTTTGTACCTTTCTCTCTAGCAGCACTGTTAAGTAAGCTTTAAATAAACAGACTGTGTTTAATTCTGTCATTCAGAGAACAGCAATAAATGATATTATTCAAAGACTAATAACAAGCTTCAATCTAGTTTTGAAATATTTATTGCATTTCTTCTTTGCCATCTTTTGTTACTTATCAGAATAAGGAATGTTTTAAATAAAAATATACTGCTTCTGAAGTTATATAGAAAAATTCTAAACATGCAATATAAAAAGAATATAATACTATTTTTTAATTCTGTTGCAAAGCTCTCTTTTTCCTCCCACCAAATCAGGGAAATAAAGCTGACGGACTCAAATGCCAGATGATTTGTAGATATATACCTAGATAGGGATTCATCTCCAGTAATATAAGATTCCTCATTTCAGTAGTACAAGTCACTCTGGTCTCCTTTATGGTCAATACAAGAAATCATGTAACTTCAGAAAACAATTCATGTTGCCTATCTTAATACAACCAGTTTAAGACCAAATGAATTGCTTGTTTCTCTCATTGACTATACATGGTCCCTAGGGACACCAACTTGAATTTAAACAACTAATTTTTAACACCTAAATTAGGGAAGATGAATCTTCTCCCAGCCTCTAAAATTGCTTAATTTACAAGTAAGCCAGAAAATCAGCCAGTATAGCAAGATGAGACAATACCCAGGCTACTGTGGTGTCCCTGAAAGTTTTTACCCTTTTACTTTTGCTCTAGTCATTCTGTCATTAATATCTCCTTGATTTTCAATGATTGATTTCCTTTCTCATTGATTACCCTTTTCCATATGTAAGGAAATGTTGACCTGTTTCTCTGAATAACATTTAACATTAGCAATAACTATTGTCTCTCTTTATGACCAAGCAGGATTTAAAACATAAAGAAATCCTTCCTCATTTATCATTTAGCAACTCTTTCTTCAGAAGCCAAGCTGCTAATCATATATAAAAAGTTATAAAATGAAGAATGTAACCTAGGAATAAATAACATCCTAAAAGGAGTAGAATCTCTACAAAGAAAATGCAGAATCTGAAAAACTACAGATGACCTTCAAAGTACCATTATCTGAGACTGTTTTGTGCATTTTATAGTTCTGTTATGGAGCCTATTTATAGATATTTGCAATGATAAAAAGGCCAAAAATAATTAGGAAGTCAGACTGCAACTTCATGAAAGAACATAAAAGAATAGTAATAGGAGATATATTTTATGAGCAGTCTAAATTAGGTTGTCCTCAGCTTTGGTGTGGTTACTTGCAAATGATTGTCCATTTGGTTAAATGTGAAGGTGATTTGGCATTGTTCCTTGTATGAAAACTAATCGGCTGACAAAGATTTTGTTTCTTACATAAAGATAAAACCTTTCCTCTAAGAGGAAAAATATCTAAGTAACCAATGATTCAGTTTATTGCCCCTATCAGGTAATTTACTTGCTGTTTGATGATTTAATCTGTTAAAAAAAAATCAATTTTATTTTATTTGTCCATGTGGAAGCCCGATCTGTGTATATTATGCATCACTCACCTGTGTTGTGTCATACATTAGAATCAAAACCTCTATGGTATTTTTATTGCATGGCCTGGTCTTCTGTTTCTTGCCAAACTTGTAGTGATGGATAAATGCTCTGTATCAAACTCCCAATGCTTCTGAATAGATTTTTCAATGTCACTACACAAATTATCATAGGATATAATGGTCTGATACGGTAGCACATAAACTGCTACTGTAGTTTGGGAGCATCCAATTAATCACTTCACAGTGCCAATGAGTCCTACCTCGTTTCTATCAGTGGATGTTTCTAGAGACTGTTCTTCACCACAATCTTGGGTGATAATGCACTTAATGATACACAGATGGAGCTGCATACTTACAGGCTCTTCTTCATAGACCTTTTCCTGATAAATATCATAGAAAAGTCAGCTGCCAGGGAATGCATCTGGGTCTTTTCAGAGCCTGAAACTGTAGACTTCAGAGCTTAATATGCAGAGCTATCAGCTAGGTTGTTTCCTCTTTTGTTTTCCATGTGACTAAGGATTAAATTTTTTCATATGTTCTGCATCCTTTTATAATCTCATACTTTTTTCTCCTGGTTTATTCTTTTTTTCCCCATCACCTTCCTTTATATTACCTTCTTTTCAGAAAGTTCCTCTGCTTTTTTTCCTGTCTTTTCAATACCCCTCCTCCTTTCAAATTTTGTTCATCCTAGTGAGTGGATTCATCTCACCTAACTACAGCCACAGAAATGTTAGGTATTTTGTCTAAGGCAGTTATCTCAACTCCTTTTATAGTCAACAGAGAATAAGTATATTGAGAAAAGTTATTTATACCATGCACTTCATACACCAGCTTCAGATAGGGTCATGCAAGGCCTCCTGGCAACCTCCACAGGTGGAGACTGGACAACTAGTTTTGACAGGATGATGAATGTTAAGATAGTTATAGGCTGGCAGCATAAGTGCTAACTATTTTATCATCTTCTGTCATAAGCTTTAAACTCTAGTTTCACTTCAATAACTCCAGCTATTGGTACTTGCCCACTGAAGCCTCCCTTTGTCTTCTGTCCCTTCTGCAACTTTAAGAAAAAAAATGGTGAATAAGGGTCTCAAATCTTATTACTATTGCTTTCCTTTATCCTTTCTTTCCCTCCCTTCTACATGAATGTTTTCAGTGTGTGAAATGGGACTGTGAATGCTACAAGTATTTAGGGACCATATGTTTATTTTTCTGTAGGTCAGGTAGTACACTTTAGATACTCTCTCTTTTTAATATGCATCCTCCCAGGTGGGATGGAATGTGGATTAGAGGCACAGATTTTCACATGTAACATAAGACAGCCAACTTTTCCTGGGATGGCTGAGGAACAATCCATGGGTTGATGGCCAAGTTCTGTAGGTGTTCATTCTGATTATGGAACCATGGGATAGCCATCTAAGGGAATGTGAGGGACATTTCTTCTCCCCATGATTCTGTAACAGTTGTTCTTTTTTCCCCCAAAGAGAAAAGGAATCAGTTTGATCAAACATGCTGTGTTTAACTGGGAAAAAGCAAGGAAAAAATCTCTGACAGCTTTATTTTACACCTGTTTTAATAAATTTCCTACACAGACAACTAGTAAGTTAAATTCATTTTAGTCAACCACAAAATTATCAATGATCAAAACAAATGCTTTATTTAGAAGTAACATAAATATTTCCTACAAGTCATACAGCTTTTCTAAGCAATTTAAATATGACATGCAACCTTGTTTATATTTTACATCCCTTAAAATATAGCCTAAATGTGTCCAAGAAACTTATAACTGCTTTTTTGAGGATGAAATAGAAAAATTTTCATGCATATTAAGCACCTTTTTTTCAGTATTTTCCCAACACTTCAAAACACTGAGGTTCCAAAAGCCTATTCAGGTGAGACACTTCCATATTAAATACCTCAGATATGGCTGTTAGACATTGCATAGTCACACATTAAACAATCAGTTTTCAATTAGGTCTTCTTTCCTTGCCTAAATCAGAGCAAGAATCCAAAACTAGGTTGAGAAGTTCAAGAATCGTATCACATGAGGAGGCTGATGAAAGGAAAAGCAGAACATGCTGGCTAGGAGAGATGAGGGGGGAGAGCAGGTAAGCAGAAAACCCTCCTCATTCAAAATAGCTGGTACACCCTAACTTAAACCCTTGCAGCTGTGAAAAGTCTCGTTGAGGCTTTACTGATCTTAAGAGCTCAGTCTCAGTTTTGAAGGAGAGATATATTTCCTGTGTTTTCTGTCATGAATTATACTGTCACAGCTGCACTGACAGTTCCACAGTATATTTTTTTCTAAAAATAAAATCATAACAAAAGAGATCTTGTTCATTATGTTTGAAACGCTTTCCTCTGAATGTTCCTCCAGCCAGGCAAAAGTTATTTCAGAATTTTATATCATCTTACAATGCGAGTATTAAAAAGTATGAAAGCACCCCTCCTGACTTTTCTATACCGCTCCACTTCCTCAAAAAAAATGAAACCAGATGACATTTCAGTTTATTTGTTATTAGGAGGAGTGGGAGGAATCTAATCTTGTGTACATCCTCAGTCCATTATTTGTGTGCCAGCTTGAGTTTCATAATTTAATTCAATTCCAGTAGGGTAGAGCACAGCAATACATTTCATAAAACAGTAAACTATGCAAACATGACATCGAAGTTATAATGCAGTATTCATATGCATGCTGAGTTGTCATTTTTATAACACAGCATTTTCACCAGAGGGACACTTAATTAAAACCAGATTCTTTGTATCTGGTATCGAACTAGTACCAACAATTAATTCATTCTAATGTTATTTTTCTACCAGGAGCTAGTCTTTAACTGTGCTGAAAAATGCAGCATGCACATTTGATTTGAATTAAAGAAACCATACTAAGGCTCAGCAAGAAGCCAAAAGTGGATAACCATTTTTTAACAGGGAAAAAAACCTCCGACCATGTACAAACTACAGGAGACCATTGTTTTTTGAAGAGAAAGGGCTGTCATCGTTATACAATATAAAAGACGGACAGGTGTAAAAGTGATATCTTAACATTATTTCCTGTAAGTTGTTTAATACTAACAGTATCCTTACCTAATACAATACCCAAATAAAGATGTTCCCTGCCTTTACTCTGTGACTCAGATACACGGGGGATCGTAGAATCAGGAAACCTGAAAATACACAGGGAACTATATATGGTTGCTATTGGTGACAAAACTTGGATGAGTTAAGGTAGAAACTGGATAGTTTTAGGCAAGAAGTTAAGTTCAGAAAAACTTTCACTGGCCTCAGTAAGCTTTGGACAAACTTTCTTGTAGATTTCTGTGAACATGTGTTGCCAGATATAATTTGGGATTCCATAAGCAGACAGCTCCAAACAGGAGACAGAGCTTTTCACCTGAGAGTCTCCCTTAGTGCTGGTGCCTCCTGCCTCAGTGCCCTATGCCACATCCCTGGGGCAAGGCTCTGGGCAGAAAATATTAGCCCCAGACTCAGGGAATTGCTCTTCCAGAACCTGAGTGTGGGCAGACCTATTCCATCTCACCTGCCTTATATTTCAATATGAAAGTTCTTAAGATGTTTAAATCAGCTTGATTGTGCCTCCTTTGTCTGTACATAGCTCTTGTTTGAGTCAAAGGAACACTAACAACTAAGTTGGCCTTATTAGCATTTCCGACAATCAATGTTATGGTCTTTTCTTGACAGTCTGTGGCACAGTGTATATTCTCTCTCTTTCCAGCTTTCTTCTGCAAACTGTTACTTTCTTCCACAGTTTCATGTTTAAGATTTACTTGCTTTATGACCTGTTATTGTTACTGTTTTCCAAATATGTTGCCTTTATGTTCCTACTTTAAGCTAATTGGAAAATTACTATTCATATTTTTCTGCCAAAGGCAGAATAAGTTCATAGGTCCAGCATTTTTGCTACATCTAACGTCTCAAATCATGCTTTCAGCAAACCTGTGCTTTTGACAAACACCACAAAGAATATCAAGCTGAGTCATGCTACACAGCCTATATGTATCACTGTTCATGCAGCCTGTGTATCATTCTTCATATTATGTGGCCCTTGTTCAGTAAATGACCTGTTCTTCATCTTGAGTTGAAAGTAATGCAATCAGGTTAAAACCCATAGTGCTATTTTAGTGAGAGGAACCTCAGTGTAAACCTTTTTATGTGCCAATAAACCTAAGCTTGAGGTTTTGTTTCTAAAGTCTCTTCTGAGCATGCCCAAAATAAAAAGAACTGGGTTCAGCAGGAAGGATGGGAGCTCATGGTGCTACCACACTCTTTAGTCAGCAGTACTTCAAATACTACAGATGGTTGCAGTGAGATCTGTCTACGTAAATGTGAACATTACCAAATATATAAATTTTGTTATGGTTTGAGTGAGTGGCAGGGGTTTTTTTGATAGCAGTGGAGGGGGCTACAGCCATGGCCCCTGTGAGAAGCTTCTTGAAATTCCCCTGGCTCTGAATCAGTCCCACCTTTGCACTAAGACTTGACCAGTTAACTGCGTTTCTGTGAAAACGTATTTAAGAAGGGGAACCTGGGAGTAGGGGCTGGAGTAGTGAGGAAGAGTTGTGAGGAGAACATCTGTGTGAACACCGAGGTCAGTGGAAGAAAGTAGGAGAAGGGGGAGAGGAATGCTAGAGCAGAGACTCCCCTGTATCCTTGGTTAGACAGCAGGGCTGCCCCCCTGCCACCCATGGGGGTCTGCGGTGGAGCAGGTACCGATTTGTGGCATGTGGGGGGCCCCACGCTGACCCAGGTGACTGAGCCCAAAGAAGGCCGGGACCCCATGGGAAGAAGGCCCCGCTGTTGTAGTTCAGCGCTGGGGGGATTGCAACACGTGGGGGGGACCCACACACCCATGGGAGGGACTCATGTCAGAGCTGGTTTGTGGAGGACTGTCTCCTGTGAGAGGGGGACCCCACTGGAACAGGGGAGGAATGCCAGAAGTTCCACCCCCACCCCGAGGTGGAAGAAGCAGGAGGACTGACTGCACCCCCCATTCCCTGACCCCTGCGCCACTGGGGAGAGGAGGCAGAGATAAAAGGAGCAAAGCTGAGCCCTGGAAGAAGGGAGGGATGGGGGAAGGTGTTTTCAAGATGAGGTGATGCTTCTCATGGCCCTACTCTCTCTCTGTAACGTGGTGTTGTTGTTAGTGTCTGTATTAAATTTAGGTTCTTTTTTTTTCTTCCCCTAATGAGCCTGTCTTTTGCCTGTGCCAATAACAGATCAGATCATCCTTCCTTGTCCTTATCTCAATTTCCTGGGCCTTTTGCATCCCCCCTTTCCAGTGCTGGGGAGGAAGGGGGAAGTGAGCCGTGTCTTTGCTTATTTTCCTCTTCTGAGTGCTAGAGGGGGAAGGGGCGAGTGGGTGGCTGTGTGGTGCTCAATTGCCCTCTGAGCTCAAACCACAACAATGTACATCTAAGAAAATAAAATATTATTTTCTTTAAGCCAGAAAATGAATTAGTCATTTTCTAACACTGAATCCAAGACTTCTAAATTGATATCTCAATTTTTATTTTATCTATTTTATTAAAGACAGAAATAAATGGTCACAGCCTATCTCCCTTCACTGATTATAAAGGGATCCTGGGGTTCATGTGTCCAGTCTCTTGTAAAGATAGACAAGATGAATGTAAATCAATTTCTGAAACTTAGGCATAGCACTACTAAGAGTTGCTCCATGCAAATTCTGGTTACTAATTGGAACTTGTTAGAAAATGATAAGAAAATATTTTTATGGACTAATGAAGAAAATAAGGGTAGATCTACAACAATGTTATTTTATCATCAAAAACTTTTTTGACAACCCACCTTCAAATCACTTTTGTAGGTTAAATGTGAAGAAGATATATAAGGCAAATAGAGGTTTTTCTACAGACATGTTTCACTTGAGCAGATCTTTTAATTTGTTTTTGGTTTCATTTTCATATATTTTCATTTTCAGGTTGCCCATAGCATTTTACTTATGCCCATGCTAAGTTCTGACCAATGCATTTGGACAGAAAGACATCTCAGAATAAGATTTCCAAATCTGCTATAGGTTGAATAGTAAACGAAAACATTTAGTTTCTCGCAGTGCTCTAGTAAACACTGGTGACTAACCAACTGGGAAACAGCTCTGCAGAGGACCTGGGAATCTAGTTCTGGGCTCTTTGGTACAAGGCAACCATGAACTTACTGGAGGGCAGTGTAGACAATGAAGAGATGGAGCATATGTCATATGAGAAAAGGCGGAGAGAGATGGGGTTGTTCAGTCTGGAGAATGGAAGGCTCAGGGGTATCTGATCAATGTGTGCAAATACCTGACTGGAAACGGGAGATGAGAAAGACAGAGGTCAACTCTTCTCAGTGTAGCCCAGTGGCAGAGAGACAGTGAGCACAAACTGAAATTCTGTGTAAACATGAATAAGCTTTTCTATAGTGAAGGTGACCAAGCACTGGCACAGGTTGCCCAAAGAGGTTGTGGAGTCTCCATCCTTGGAAATACTCAAAATTCAACTGGACACCGCTCCTGACAATCTTCCTGCTTTGAGCAGGGGCTTGGACTAGAGATCTTCAGAGGTACCTTCCAACCTCAACCCTTCTGTGATTCTGATTCTCTAATTTATTTTTTCAATTAAAAAGAAACATTTCTATAAATGCCAAACTTTTCAGTAAAAATTATAATAAAAATAAGCAACTTCACATAAAAGTTCAGATAGAAATTTCCAGTGCCTGGTTTTCAAGAAGACAGTACTTTTAGGAATTTTTGTGTTGCTTTGTAGAGGGAATAGATATAAATCTAATCTATTTTTGTTACCCAGAGAACTTAACACAACAAGGAAGAATTTATTATAAGGGAAGGCAGCATAAATTTACTGTCTGTGTAGGCAAACATGCACAAAAGAGCATAAGAAAGTAATTATGTAATGCTCTGATTTGACATGCAAGTAAGTATAAACTAATACTGACTTGAGCCTCCTAATCATGTTCACACTGATTCAAATGAAAATGTGTGTTTTCTATTACAATGATTTTACCACTGATTTAATGGAATTTCTCTCCAGCTAAGAGTGATTATTAGTCACAGAAGTGCCGTAATGCTGTGACCCTTTCAAACTTTTGCTATGAAACAGTTGTTATTGCATTTCTAATGTCCAAATAGTTGCAGTTGGATTCACATAATTTGACAATTATCTTGCAACAGAATGTCCATATGCAATTTAGAGTTTTATCAGGATGTCCATTTTCAGAAATACAACAAATAGTACCTAGTCAATGGATTAGAGTAAGCAGTTAACTGGTTTAGAAGCATTCCTCTCCACAGATTTGACAGGATCATTTGCAATAATATTCAACAAGACAAAGCAAGCAAAGCTAAATCGTTTAAAGACTGACTGCTATTCTTAAACATTTTCATACCTTTCATCCATCTGTAATGCTGATAACATGTGTAACTGTTTCTTGACACCGCATTCCTAGCAAGTGATTAAAGGGCTTCCTCTTCTCTTATTTTAAATTAATCTTGTTGGTTTAGGTTGTTTTGTATACTATGCTTTCTACACAGGTAAAGCTCTAACGAAAGCCCATGCTATCAGACCTATGTATGATCTCTACTATTATGTATCTTTTCTATAAATGTCAGTGATAAGTGTCAAGTGCAAACAGATAATATGTAGTCTATTATTATGTCTGAAATAAATCGGGACAGATTAAGAAGTATGCTAATAAATTTTCCTGAATGATCTTCCTTATATTCACAATGAAATATTACATATAGAAGAAAAAAGATGTTCTCAAGGACAGCAATAGATAGGCCTAACAGATCTTCCTATTCCTGCTGCTTGAAAATGTACTATTGCAGATAATTAGATGTGCAGGGCTACAAAACTGCTGTAGATTCTATTTGACTCACAAGGCTTTGCTTTACTGTAATTTTCTTGATCTTCTTACTGTGTCAGACTCATCCTGGACAGAATAAATTCTAAAGATGGGTAAGTAGAGACAATGTGCATTAAGTATACATCATTTTTGCTTAAGTGAGCATTCACTGATGGCTAAAACTAGGGGCAACATGAGTTATTTATTGGGTTGCTTTGCACACACTGGACACAGAATAGCAGTAGTGAAGAAACTGCAGTCAAAGATTTGCCACGGCATATCTCTGTGTTTTCAGTGAGAAGAGATTTTCCACATTCCTGTAGACTTATACTGTGCTGTTGGCAAAGTGTGCATGATTAGCTTTGCCACATTCAGCACAGCGATGAAATGTGGAGGTAGAGTTGTACTCTGAAGTGACATAAGTGCATTAATATTGTATGTCCAGTAGCAGCTGCTCTGACACAAGGGCTGTTAATAGATCTTCAGGGTTTTTAGTACTTAGCAAATAATAATATTTAAATTCCTTGGACATAATGAAGATAAGTCTTCTCTTTCTTTTTTCTTTTGTTATTTTTTGGTAGAAAGACACGTTTAGGGAAGTTGGTCACCTGCCAATTCAAGAGAAATACTAAATGTGAGAAGTACTTTAGACATACATTAGCTAGATAAATTAGGTAGCCTGAAAGCTCCTTTCCTCACTGTAAGATAATCAAGGAACTTGGTCAACCTCCAATTCAAGATATTTATTTGACTTGCTGCAAGTTGCAAAGAGATATAAAATACTCCATAGCATTTGGGAATATAGAACTAAAGCAACCAAGCCTGAAGAAAAAATACACTTGTGCATACAAGCAGTCAGGAGCTATCCGTCACTGATGCAGAACACCAGAATCCTGACAGCCAGTATTGATTTGGTTTGATATTTGTAGTCAGATCTTGCTCCCAAGAGCAGTGAAACAGTCCTCTGTGACGCTACAGTTGTGATAACAGACCAAATGACTTCATCTTCCAGAGGCAAGACAGACTTGCCAAAACCTGGAAATACCCTTAAAAATGTATTTCTTTAAACCAAGAAAAGGGTTTAAAATTCACTTAACCAAATATATGCAGGACTATGCTTCCTGAATTCTGCATACTTCATCATAAGGTTTCCCATAGTCATTGTTTCAGTTCTAAACTGAGGCATTTGAGAGTAGACTGCTAAAGGACTGCAGGTGATCTGGCTATTATCCACACACAGGACTGTAAAAAAGACCTTGAAATAGTAGTGGGTGCTAGTCTTTTGTTTTCTCATTTCTGTTTTGTGTCTGTTGTCTTTGCCAAACTTTATTTTCTGTGTCACAACACATATAATGCCTAGATAGCTTTTTAAATCTTAAGTCATGTTGGTTCATGGATTTTATTAACTCAGTTCTAGATTAAATTTTATAAGCTATATTGAAAGACACATGTCTAGTTGTAGGTTCATCAAACTATATTTTGTCTCTTTCAGTATCCTGACATGATCTCAGAGGGTCAGGAGAACAGTCTGCTCTCAACATATTTCCTCTTACTGAGAGGGAGACTTAGAAACACATTTCTCCGTATTCCGTGGGGAGGAGCCACAAGGTAAACTACCACCTTCTTAGAGCTGAACATCTGGGGAACCAGGAGGGCAATCTGCACCACGGAATGCACCTGCTCCAGTCTAGACATCCAGCCAGTCTTCCACTGAAAATGTCTCTGGCTTAAGGGGAAACCCTCAGTAGGAGACTGAACTCAGGCCAAGTGTTACAGGACTTGATATGTAATGTCTAATTTTGGCTCTTTGGTCAGACAGAGTCAGAATATTTTACGGGACCTTCATAACAACTTTCCATGGTTTCTCAACAGATATTTTCTGCTTTTAAACCTCAGCTGAATTATGTAGTTGTAGGTTTTGTAACTCAAAAGGGCCTGACATGTAGGTGATTAAGGAGTCTAATCATTTTGCTGTAAAGAAGAAAAAAATAGATTTTTTCTTGTGCTTAGTAGAGTGTAATAGATACCCTAGATGGTAGAGGCTCACAATAGTAGAGTAGTTAAACCAGGGCTGGTCAGTTTAAATGAATTAAAACCCCTTTAATTCCTCTGAGGCCTCTTGATTTCTGTTCAGATTTAAACTGTAGTCACAGCCTCTTGTTAACTAATACGCATGCTGTGGATTTTCCGTCCTATTCATCACAAATTCCTGAAGTAATGGGAATGGGGGAGGAAGGACTTCAGCTTGGTTATAAATTGCCAAGAAATGACTGACAAATACCAATGCAGACCTTTGCACAGCACTGTGCTGGAGATGGCATGTTGCCAGGCAGGCTGAAGATACACATGGTGTTATCTTTGAGCAATTTTAGGGAAATTATATGTTTATTTGAAAGTAAGAGGAGGATTATAATGGATCTCTTGCAGTTACAGTTGTAAGACAACAGAAAAATTATTTGAATTGCCTTTTCCTGTTTTGTTTCATATGCAAATAAGGACAGGGAATGGAAAAAAAACCCACACCAGGAAAACTCAATATCATACACTGTGAAAAATAAAAAAGGTAATGAAATTTATTTAGTTTATTCCGAACATGTTGTGCATTTAGTGTTCCTTCTCCAGGCTTTGGTCATATTTTGAAATTTTTGTATATAACACATTTGAATTCCAGAGTATTTTATATTTCTGACTCAAACATTTTTGCTTGAAGTAAAAAAGTAATTTCCAAATCAATCCTATATAATTCATTATATATGTTGTATATTTATTTAATAAGGTCTCTGTAAATTTGGTTGTCTGATTTATGTACACAGCTGTCTGATCACAGTTTGGTACTTTCTGTATAGCTATAACTATGCAACATGAGACTTAAATTATAATTCTTCAAGTCTGTCATTTTTTGTTGATATTTACAAGAGGACAGGATAATCATACTTTAGCATAGACAGTAATATACATAGTGTGTGTACTTTGTGTTGATTTACTTAATTGGCAACAGTAATATATAAAATGTGAATACAGGAGGGAACAATTCAAGAAAAATTTAGGAAGCAGAGTCTGGTTCTGCACACTGCTCTCCTAAGATACACGTGTAATATTATGGCACATAGGATATGCAACTCACATTTATATAGTCAAAATATCACGCTTATTACACTTTTATGAAAATATTCATCTTGCTTTTTCCTGTGAATTGCTGTCAAATTAAAAAAAAAAAAATAAAAAAATTAAATCACTAAAACAGGGATCAGTTTTTTGAAAGACAATCGCCATTTTTTGCAATCACTTTTATTTATGCTGATAGCAGAAAAATGAATGAATGAAAAAGAATACAGAACTATTTCCAGGGTTCAAAAAAAAAACCAGAAAGGAAGCATTCAAGTCACAATCCCTTTCATCTCTCGCAGCTTACTGATCACAGACAGAAGGGAAAAATGTGGAACATATTCCAGATTTCCTACTTAACTCTGTTGTTTCAGTGCCAAGAGGAAAATGAGTAAAATATTATGTAAAATATTAAACATTATGAGCCAAATATTCTTCAGGGGGGCTGGAGGAAAGGCAGCCAAAAGAAAATGCTTTTCAACAGGGGTAATGATATTAACTTCCTTTCCAAAACACTTTGGAATACATAGCTCAAAAGTGACAAGTATCTTTAACAATAAAATTAAAAAAATCCACTCAACATTCCTACAAAACTGACTATTCAGCACAAACTACAAACATAAAGGGAGCCAATTGCAGTCAAATTTCCAAAGAATTAAAACCACTGAGTTTCAGAGGTGATGAAAGTGAAGTGTTACCAGATTGCTTAGTGTTCCTTCTCTTCATATCACAAATACAGCTCTTGGAGTTACACAAGCAGACACTTGCTCTCACTAGTGTTCAGAATAAGTCAGGCACCAGGGTCTTAGTGGCAAGTATAGTTATGCCAACACCATCATATAAATTTTCCTTGTCCCTGTGAACAGGCATCAGACAAGGACAGACAACTATTATTAGGATGAAAACATCTTGCATTTTAAAAGTCAACAACAACTTTAAGAACTAAAATATAAAAAGTCAGCAGGCAAAGTAAACCACAACTTTATTTTATTTATACAGGTGATAAAGGTGATTTGGGGGGGGGGGGGGTATATCATAGAAATCAAATTCAAAATAGGTATTGTGAGGCTATTTTCCTTGATGTCAAGAACACCTACAGGTTCAAGAAAAGAGAAGGAGGATGTATCAGGGTATTTGTTATCAAAAGGAAATGAACAATCCACAACTGCAATTCTGCCTGTCTGTCATCCCTGGCTGATTACTTCTAGCATCCAGCAGAGATCATCAGAAAGGGATTTGGATGAAAACAGGTTAGCACCTTTGCAGTTTTATTTATGGAGGAAAACTTGTGTGATCAGCACCATGATAGCAGCTGTGGAGATGATCAAGAACAGAAGTGGATAAATTGATCTTCTATATTAGGAAGACTCATGGGCATGTACATTAAACCCCAACATTGAGTAACTGGCTTTGAAGAGGTATACAGAAAGGTTGGACTTGATACTATGGAAACCTTTAGAAAGTTTCTAAGACGGGCATGGTGTCCTCAATGGAAAGGACAAGGAAAAACACTTAACATGCTCAGATTTACATAGATTATTTGGATCTGAGATGAAGAGTGGCAGAAGAAAAGATTGACATCTCTACAACACAGGTCAGGTGAAGGCAATGTTCAAGGAACTAAATACCAGCTTCCAACATCATTCAAGAGAAAGTGACTTTGCCACCTCCATGAATATCCAGACAGACCCTTTTTTGTTTATTCCTTTTAATCATGAACAGAGATGTGCAGATGCATCAGGCTTGGAAAGGGGTGTGGTTTAAACCATACATATTGTTCAACACAATATATCACACAGACCTGCTGAAGAGTTTAACACAGTGTGGAAGGAGTCAAAGTTTTAATACACATTACCATAAATCATGCTTAATCTTGACAAGAAAATTCCACTCTTTCTAAGGACTATCAAATTCTTTGAATATTTTGACTGTGTATATTCAAATCAACAACTTAGAAAAATTACAGTAGTGTAGCTGTAGCCATTATAAGGCAAAGCCAGGCGTAAGGCATGCAGGCAACATGAGAGCTCCCCACGTGTCTCTACCAATGTCTCTGCAAGGAGGTTCTGTGAACTGGAAAAACCCTTGGCATTCAAGATCAGGTCAGCAAATGTATTGTCACTTGTGGCAAACAATGAGCCCTGGTTTTGAGTCAGATCTCTTGAAACTGAAGTCTATGCAACATGACATGTTTACTCACTAAGACTAACCCATAAAAAATAGCCTTAAATATTTATTTCACTTTAAGTTTAATTTACATTCAACAAAATGTATCACAGATGGTTGCTACTTGTCTTTGCATCAGTGCAGAGACCTAAATCAGCAGAATTTTATTAATATGTTACTATTATTTAAGCTTGTTTGGGAAAAGAGGCAACTGTGTCTTAATAATTTGTCAAGTGGACAGTTTCTACTTAGACTAATAAATATTTCTGAAGAAGTGACCTGATTGTCCTTGTGGTCTACTGACTACTTTTAAGACATGTGAGAAACGAAATTAAAAAGACTGACTAACATCAGTCAGCTTCATTTTGCACATCGAAAAAAGGTGAATTCAGACACATTGTTTTCTAAAGGTGTCTCCAGATGAAAAATGCTCTGTAGCAACTTGCAATCACATTTCTGGCTACATTCTTTACAGAATAAATGATAAAATCTCACACATTTAACACTGGGGAACGGAAAAGACTAATAACTTCATAGAAGTATCATTCTCCACTGCTTGGATTTCTAAAAATGGCATTATAATTCAGCATATCAAAAATGTATGCATGTGAAAATTAAAAATTGGACAAAGGAATAGGAGGTAGTACTTTTTATTATTATTTCTTCATTTTTTTCTGAAACAAATGTGGATTTTTAAGTGGTATTTAAAAAAATGTATTCTGCCATGAACACAATGAAGACCTAAATCTGTGAAGAGAGATTTCAGGGTCTTGGGGAAACTGGTTAAGGGTTCGGGGTCACAAATAGTGTTCTCCTCCATCCCTTCAGTTGCAGGGATGGGAGAAAGATTACAGGAGTAGTCAACAGATGAAATTGTGGCTCCAAGACTAGCTTTAGTGGTAGGGCTTTGGATTTTTCAGTCACAGGTTGGTATACAGGATGCCAGACATTTTGGCAACAGATGGGATTCACCTGTCCCAGAGGGAGAAAAAGATCTTGGGGCAGGATTTAGCTGGGGTCATTGAGATAGCTTTAAACTAGATTTGAAGGGGGAAGGGGACAAAACTGAAAATCCCAGATATAAGTACCAGGGAAGATTATCAGAGTTTGTGGGCTATTGTGCCAGCGATGACCCTCACCCTGCCATCTCAGTGGAGGCAAGGGATGGAGACATGCAGCACAACAAAGATGCAAGGGATACTGATGGATCAGTAACACCTGTGAAAGCTCAGGCTGGAGTTAGGACCTCTAAATGCAAAAAGGTGCTGGGAACATCAGCCCATCTGAAGTGCATCTATACCAATGCACACAGCACGGGTAACAAACAGGAGGAGCTTGAAGCCATGATGCAACAGGAAAATTATGATGTAGTGGCTATCACAGAAATATGGTGGGATGTCTCCCATGACTGGAGTGTGCCAATTGATGGCTACAAGCTCTTTAGGAGGGATAGACAAGGAAGGAGAGGCAGTGGGGTGGCGCGGTGCTGTATATTAGGGACTGTTATGATTGCTTCGAGCACAAGTACAGTGAAAACAGGCTGGAGTGTCTTTGCATTAGAATTAGGGGGAAGGCCAACAGGGCAGATGTTGTAGTAGGAGTCTAATATAGGCCACCCAACCAGGACGGAAAGGTGGATTCTATAGGCACCTAGAAGAAATCTCACGTTCGCTTGCCCTTGTTCTTGTGGGAGGCTTTAACTTCTCAGACATCTGCCAGAAATACAACCCAGCAGAGCGGGACCAGTCCCAGAGAATCCTGGAATGTGTGGGAGATAACTTCCTGAAGCATCTGGTGAGAGAACCGATCAGAGAAGGTGCCCTGCTGGACCTCCTCTTTGTGAACAGAGAGGGACTGGTGGATGATGTGGAGGTTGGAGGCCGACTAGGGCACAGGGATCACGAAATAATAGAGTTCTCTATTCTTAGAGAGGCCAGGAGAGGGCTAAGCAGAACTGCCATCCTAGACTTCTAAAGGGCTGACTTTGACTTGTTTAGGCAACTGCTTGACAGAATCCCTTGGGAGATGGTCCCGAAGGGTATAGGGGTCCAGGGAGGCTGGGCGCTCTTTAAGAAGGAAGTGTTAATGGCTCAGGAGCAGGCGGTCCCCAGGTGCTGTAAGAGAAGCCAGTGGCAGAGAAGACCACCCTGGCTGAACAGGGAGCTTTGGCTGCAACTCAGGGAGAAAAGGAGAGTTTACAGCCTTTGGAAGAAGGGGCTACCCACTCACAGTGATTACAAAGAGGCTGTGAGGCTATGCAGGGCAGAAATCAGAAGGTCTAAAGCCCAGATAAAAATTAATCTGGCTTCAGCAGTCAAAGATAACAAGAAATGTTTCTATAAGTATGTCAATAGCAAAAGAAAGACCAGGGAGAGCCTCCATCCCTGCTATACAGAGGATGAAACATGGCAAGGTGTGATGAGAAAAAGGCTGAGGTGCCTAATGCCTTCTTAGCCTCAGTCTTTAATAACAAGACTAGTTGTACTGAGGGAATGCAGCCTCCTCAGCCAGAAGACAGAGACTGGGAGAACGAACCCCCACAATCCAGGAGGAGACAGTCAGTGACCTGCTGCATCACACAGACACACACAAGTCTATGGGACCAGATGGGATACACCCGAGGGTGCTGAAGGAGCTGGCTGGGGTGCTCACCAAGCCTCTTTCCGTTATTTACCAGCAGTGCTGGCTGACCGGGGAGGTCCCGACAGATTGGAAATCAGCCCATGTGACACCCATCTATAGGAAGGGTTGGAAGGATGATCCAGGAGATTACAGGCCTGTCAGTTTGAATTTGGTGCCCAGGAACCAGATGCTCAGGCCCAGTCAGCATGGGTTTATGAAAGGCAGGTCCTGCTTGAAAAACCTGATCTCCTTCTATGACAGGACAACCTGCTTATTGGATGAGGGAAAGGCTGTGGACGTTGCCTACCTTGACTTTAGCAAGGACTTTGACACTGTTTCCCACAACATTCTCCTGGTGAAACTGGCTGCTCGCAGCTTGGATGGGCACACGCTTTGCTGGGTAAAAAACTGTCTGGATGGCCGGGCCCAGAGAGTTGTGGTGAACAGAGTTAAATCCAGCTGACGGCTGGTCACGAGTGGTGTCCTCCAGGGCTCAGTTTTGGGGCCACTCCTGTTTAACATCTTTATTGATGATCTAGACGAGGGGATCGAGTGCACCCTCAGTCAGTTTGCAGGTGACACCAAGTTGGGTGGGAGTGTTGATCTGCTCGAGGGCAGGGAGGCTCTGCAGAGAGACCTGGACAGGCTGGAGTCATGGGCTGAGGCCAACTGGAGGAGTTTCAATAAGGCCAAATGCCGGGGGCTGCCCTTGGGCCACAACAACCCCCAGCAGCGCTACAGGCTGGGGGAGGAGTGGCTGGAGAGCTGCCAGTCAGAGAGGGACCTGGGGGTGTTGATTGACAGCTGACTGAACAGGAGCCAGCAGTGTGCCCAGGTGGCCAAGAAGGCCAATGGCATCCTGGCTTGTGTCAGCAATAGCATGGCCAGCAGGGACAGGGAAGGGATCTGTCCCCTGTCCTCGGCACTGGTGAGGCCGCCCCTTGATTCCTGTGTTCAGTTTTGGTCCCCTCACTACAAAAAGGACATTGAATGACTCGAGCGTGTCCAGAGAAGGGCAACGAAGCTGGTGCAGGGTCTGGAGCACAGGTCGTACGAGGAGCGGCTGAGGGAACTGGGGGTGTTTAGTCTGGAGAAGAGGAGGCTGAGGGGAGACCTCATCGCCCTCTACAGCTACCTGAAAGGAGGTTGCAGAGAGCTGGGGATGAGTCTTTTTAACGAAGTAACAAGTGATAGGACAAGAGTTAATGGCCTCAAATTGTGCCAGGGAAGGCTTAGACTGGATATCACTGAATCACAGATTCAACTAGGTTGGAAAGGACCTTTGAAGATCATCTAGTCCAACTGTTAACCTATCACTGACAGTTCCCAACTACACCATATCCCTCATCACTGTGTCAACCCGACACTTAAACACCTCCAGGGTTGGGGACGCCCCCACCTCCCTGGGCAGCCCATTCCAATGCCTATTCTGAAAAGAAATACTTCCTGATACCCATTTTAATGAGATAAGCGTGTGATTTCATGTACAATGTCTTCTTAGGATGTTCCACAACCCAGTCAACTTTTCTGATGGGCAGGGAAGAAATTATTTTCTCTCGTTTATGCCACTTGTTCATTTGAACCATAATTACACTCTCAAAAACCTAAAATGACCATACAAATACAAAAAAAACCCAGGTGTTGACAATAATTTTTGATTCAACTACATGGAACTAAACAACACCATAAATACAGCAACAAGATTTATCAAAGAGACTGGAAACACCTGGAGACTTGTGAAGAAAATTAATAAATAGTGAACAGCAACAAAATGGGCCATCATGACACCACATCCTAACTGCACTTGAGGCGATGCTCATAAAGCACTACACAGTTGTGTGTTTCCTACTGGTTCAACCAAGATTCAGTCTTGTTCAGTTAAGCAACTGATAAAGGTTCCATAATATGGAAAGCGTTATAATACTCCAGCCTTAGTGATACAACAAAACTGACCATGCCAGCTAATAGCCACCCATTTACTTCTTACCACAGGAGCACAAAACAGCTAAAGAGGAGCAGTGTGGAAAAGGGATGTTTCTGGACTACATATGATGATTTATTTGCCATCAATAGCAAGCACCCTTCAAAAGTGTTGATAGTCTCTGGAACTTCTTACCAATTTTGGAGTGACACAACGGACACTCTTTATATGAAGTCCTATTATAGAATTTAACAATGTAAATGTATGCAAAATCGGTAGATATTCCCAGTGTCTTTACTTCCTTTCTTTATTTTAATGTTGTCTTGTTGAAACATGGAATATACTCTTAGAAAATCTCATATATATGAAGACCAAAAAAAATATAACATGCAGGTAACTCTATGGAGTTTCTGGTTGCTTTTCTTGTCTCCTAGTTCATGTTTTGGAAGCTAAATATGTAACTAATCTTTCTATTCTCTATTTGCACTAAAATTACAGCACTGGGACAATTAAGGTTGGGGTTTTTTTCCCTTCAGCAAATCAAAACCTTTTGTTTTAATCACAAGAAATGGCTATGTGTCACACAGCAGGTAATAATTTAACTTGAGGGAAAATCAGATATTTAAAATTATGTGGGCAGCATTAAATATTTGCTCTAAATTAAGAGTAGAATTTAAAAAAAAATACCCCTGTTTTTCATTAGTTTTGTTCTCATCTTCTGTTGAACTTCTAGTCAAAAAAAGACAAAAGAGACTGGCACACAGAAGGGCCAATAGCTCACTCTGGCTTCTTGCTCCTAGACTTCATGTAGAAATTTGAGAGAACTTTGGAGCCAGCTTTGTTCAAATGATGGGAAGACTGACAGCAGCTCCTTTCCCTTGTACAAACCCTCAGCCAGCATGAAGCCTACTTAGTACAATAAACAACACAGTGTGAACTATTTTTGCAGGTGAGATATCCTGCTGGTGGCCCACCCATAAATCAAGGACACTGCCTAACAGCAAGGGAAACAGCCAGAGCTAAAAGAAGGGGAAATGAAGTGTTGCACATAACCCCCTACTGATTGAAGGTCACAGACCCGTTGAGACTGACAATTTATTATAATTTATTAGTGTTGCATTTCTTCTTTAAACCAGCAGGAGCATCAGAATCCAAACATATGAATTCTGACAACCAGAGGCAGAATAAAAGGTCTTTAGATGACGTGTAGTGTGTATATGAAGCAAAGGGAAAAAAGGTAAAGGTAGCTAAATCAGCCAATTTGTTTTTGACAAAAGTAAAGTTTGAATGATGGGTGAAAAGCAGCATTTGTAAACATCTTGAGATGGACATAAAATATGCCAGAAATTATTAATCACACAGTCATTGATAGAAATGTGCCAAATTTTACTTTTCCCAGTGCCTGGTACTTAATATTTACATCTGATATGAAAGACCTCCTGAAATTGTTACTGTAAACGGTAATTAAATGAACCCAATTTTTGGTTGTTACTAGGCAGAGATTAGCTCCATGTGAAGTCAGTAGCAACCCACATCTTTGAAAGACTCTTTGGACCCAGTTTTGAAGTCTGTCAGCTAGAAAGGACTGAACTTCTCTGATCACATATTAGAAGATATTAGCTGATTCCAGCTTGCATAGTTCCACAGAAACTATTCATGTGTCATGTAAAGAGACAGCCCACGAGCTACAGAACATCAGCATTATTTCTTTAACAAATAAGTGGGGGAAAACACACTAGCTTTTATGTATTAAAAAAACCCCAAACAAACAAACAAACAAAAAACCCCAAACCAAAACCAAGTTCCTAACAAAGGGAAAACTATTTTCCTACCTTTCTTAGATTTTTCCCACGTTTAGGTATTACATGAGCTAGTAAGTACTGGTGCTTATGAAGTGTTTAAAAGTAGGAATCTCCACATTTCCGACCCCAAAATTGAGATTTTTGGAATTAAGGTAGACTCTGTGTAGTCACAGAATCATTCAAAATGAAGTAACAAAACTAGCCAAGTGAAAATGCACTAGCTTCACACGGCTGGACTGATAAATCCTGAAGATTTCCTGGGAATGAAATATGAATATCAAAGTCATGTGTTGGGGAACATTTTTTTAATCAGTCATACCATTTTAAAACTCCTAAACCAGAACAATACAGTACCCCTCAGGAAAAGGAATGATCAAAAGAACAAACCCCTCTGGCAGATATAAATCACCCCACTTAATGCATTACTGGAGGGTTCTTATATTCGGGTGATGAGGGCAGTTTAAAAATACAGTTTGACCATATGGTAAAACATCTAATAATTTGGATGGTAAAATGCCAGCCTTGCCTCTTTGGCTGCAGATCCCAAATTCAGCTTGTTCCCACTTACACCAAGGTTCAAACGACCTTTTGTTATAACTTAAATTACACTGGTAGTGAACTACGACTCTCTGTTCTGTCTTACTAAAATTTGGATGTTAACAGCTATTTCCCTGCTACATTCTTACTTATCAAGTGCTCTCTTACCCTACTTTTTTCCCACTTGAAGTGATCAGTTCTGAACTTGGAAATGCCATTTCTTACAGCACACGTGCGAAAGCATGTTCCTTTAAGAAGCAGGTACAGATGGCAAGTCCATCAGCTAAGTTCAAACCGGAGGTCAAGAGAGGAAAAGGAAAATTACCCCTAGTACTCATCTCAGACTCTGCCCTCTTCCACTGTCTTCTCTGACTGCTGGTAAATTTAGCTCATCATTTCCCCAACCAGCACCCAACTTAGCCAGTGACAGTGGGAAATCAATATATCCACCACATTTGACCTTATCACCTTTAAACCACTATCTTACAAATCACCCAGGATAAACAGTCGTGATCACAGAGGTAGTAGGGAGGTCAGCTAGTCTAAAGGTGGAATCAACTATACCTGAACCATTCCTGGCAGATGTTTGTCTGATGTTTTCTTAAAAACTTCCAGCAATTCAGACTCCTTAGCTCTCCTCAGAAATCTCTTCCACTGTGTAATTATCCTGATAGAAAATCTTTTCTCATGTCTAACTTAAATCTTCCTAGCCGCATTTTAGCATGCTATTTCTCACCCTGAAGATCAATGGATCAATGTCCTAAATAATGCCTGGAGAACATTTTGTAAATTGCACCTTTGCCTTTTACATATTTGAAGACTTACATCTACCCCTCAGTTTTCTGTTCCTTGTAATCCACCATCCCAATTCTTTCTTTAAAGTCACATTTTTTACGTTTCTGATCAATCCTTTTGCTCTGCTTTGCCCTTCTTTTGGTCCACAAACTTCTGGAAATATGGTGCCTCTAATTGGATGCAGTAGTGCTCCAGCTGAGGCCAGTATTCAGCAGAGCAGCTGGTTTACATATAATACTCATGTTTATACATCCTGATACAGTGTTTGCTTTTTTAAAAATATTTTTGGCAGAAGTTTAACATTGAAAATACATGCTCGGTTTGGGGTGCCTTCTAGTTCCTCGGCTCTTTTCTGCAGAACTCCCAGCCAGGTGGAGATCCATCTTTCTGAAACAACACAGAACCAGGGGAGCCCTCCCTTTTACATCAGAGGACTCTGGTATGAGGAAATACTGGACTGGTTTGACATTTATGTTAGTTGTTACTTAACAGGCTATTATCTTCAAGGTGCTACACGCAATGTGTTTATTTGTTCCCTTGTTTCTCTGGGACTCTGGTTATACCAGCTCTTCAGTAACTCCTTCTAGCAAAACAAAGACAGGATTAGCTTCCTCACCAGCCTTAGGCCATGACTGATGTGTGCCTTATATGGGCATGTCTCTTTAGAAAAAAAGATACCTTATGGATAGACCATGATTACCTCTCTCTCACAACTAAAGACAAAGGGAGACCTTTTCTAAGAGGTCTAGGTGTCCTAGGAACTCAGGTCCTACTAATTATATCTCAAGGCTCGGCAGTAAGTCCTTGTTCAAGTAACCCCACTGATTTAAACCAGTTGTAGTGTAGAACTGAAGGAAGAGGCCCAGAGACGTTTTATGTGCAAATAATAGTCTGCAGTAGCAGTTCAAAAACAAAAGAATTTAGATATGTTCCCAAACAGAAACATATAAAGCTGTTTCCGATGAATCAAGAAAAGTTTTAACTTTCAGATATTCCAGAGAATGCTGTTTGATTGCTTTTATTTTTTAGACTATGTTACCTTGTAGCAGTAGTCAGCACACAGGGAACAGTAACAAACCCTACACACAGCATGCAGAGTATAGAAAACAAAGAAAAATTGTTTCACAGCTCCCCTAAGAAGCACCTGCAGTTACAGAGCACAATGCTTTCAAAGACTTTTCTACTTCATATTCTGGGTATTTGGATCCACATTCATCCTGCTCATCTTTAATAATTCGAACTGGTATGTTCAGGCTAGGCACGTGTACTCCTAACTTTCTTCTGAGGTCAGTTAAGAAAGGGCAAAAAATTATTCAAATTCTCTAAGATCTGAATCATGGCCTGGAGGCATTAATCTCTATTAATTATGCATCTGCCTTATAAATTAGTAGTCTTTGTGTTCTAAATCCCCCTTGTCTGATAATACTGGTTTTTCTACTTCTTAGGCAACTCAACTGTAGAGAAATTGGTGAAAAAAAAAAAATGATGTAAAAAGTGGGGGAAAAAACCTACTGTGAATGAAAAAACAAAGGACAACTTTTTTTCTTTTTTCTTTTTTTTCCCCAAAATTCGACCCCATCAGCTAAATTTCTATCTCCACCAGAGCTGTGCTTCATAGCAGAAAACAAAATCTTATCATCTAGTTTTGTGGTTCTAATAGCCGCTGCACTCCCTATGTGATGCACACCTACTAACTTGTGACACTGAGCTATGCCAATAGAGCTGGTGGCTTATCAATCTCATGCTAGAGTGACTAGCAGAGTTAAAGACTTTGCTCCAAGTCATCCTCTGTCCAAATCTTCTGTGTCACCTGGCCAATATTTGGGGTGGGACTAAAACTTATTAATCAAACTATTCTGATCAGAGGGGTAATTTTTTTGAACATGTTAGCTTGCAAACAAGATGGGTTCAGAGTTGCCTAAACGTTTCTTTTTATGAATATCATAAAAATAAAAGTTTTGGTTTTCACATGAAAACCCCTCCCATCCCAAAGTGCCACGATATTTTTAAAAGATTAAAATAATTACATTGATTATATTTGATTTGTCTTTTTCTAATCAGTTCACAGAGTTTTTATAGGTTAATATGTCATCAGGAGTCAGTCAGGAAGATTTCACTGTTGCTGTAAGGATTAGATTTCCCAGTTAACCCAGACCTGCTTTTGAGCACTTCTGATTATTTTGTATTCTTTTGTCCACATGTATTTTTTTCCTGATGTTAACTTTTTTTTACAGAATTTATTTCCTTTATTTCAACATGTGCATCCATCATTTGAACAGCTGTAAGTATCTTCACTCCCCTTATCCCTAACTACTGCTTTGAAGTTACCATTAAATCATACATGTGGCTTAATTCGGAATTGGAGAGATAATTCGTAGGGCAGTTAAACACTCATCAGTGTTTAACACCTAAGGAACTCTTAGAATAAGCTTTTGAAGTATTATGGATTGGTCTGCCTTTTCTACCACTAATTCAAGGATGAGCATAGTCAGCACAGTACTGAGTGATTTTGAAAATTACTTTCACCAGAAATTTATTTTTCCAGTAAAATACATCAAACTTAAAGTCTTGCACAGCCACTGGAATTAGAAATGTGTTCATTTTTGTCTGGCCTCTGCTCAGGGAAGGGCAGTTATGATTAAATTATCCATATTCACTAGTGTATTGGTGAAGATTACACTTACAAACCCATAAACATGGAGATATTTACAAACAAAATCAACCTCCCTGAAAATGTCACTCAGAAATATGGACAAGCCTGTTCAACTCTGTCTGTGAAAATCCAACCACCAAACATTCTGCACCGTAAACTTAGTTTTCATTCATACAACAGCAAACAAAGCATGTATTGTAATGACTTTTGATCCTATAATCCACACCAGAGCTCAGAGGTGAGCTAGCAATTTGCAGAGCTTTCTCCCTGAGCCTTGCTGGCACTTTTCTGCTATTCAAGTACACATTGTCCTGGTGGCTGATCCAAATTACAGATATGGTAGAAAACAAGGGATCTTACTAATCATACTCTGAAAACGTCAATTGGCAACATTTTTTACCAATTTTGTTTTTGGTTTTGTTTTTGTTTTTTCCTAAGGAAAATTTCTCATCTTACTCTTAAAATTGCCATGTGATTCAGCATAACATTATGCCTGCCAACAAGTCAGCATAAAAGTGGAACAGCAATGAAAAAAGCATTTTTTCCACATGCCTTTTTACTTTAATTTGCAACAAATAGTTTATTTTCTTCTGTTAGAATTTCCAGTTCCCAAAATGTCATCATCTGCATAATAACACAAGACAAAACAAGCTCTTAAACTGCAGTAGATTTCAACTTGTGATCTACCAAGCAAATCTATTTTCAGGTATTTCACTGCAATATTCATTAAAAACTTGAGTAATGTTTGATTTTCATATTTTATTGAGATTAAGGTAACTACAGTGAGAAAGCATCTCTTCTGGGAACTTTGGTTATCAAAGATGGCATTTTGCTCTGGTTGATTTTCCTGCTGTATTACCGAAGAAATCCCTAAAATGTGAATTCAGTTTTGGAAAAAGAAGAATGTCCTGTCAAAAATATGCTAAATGCCAGAGGGGAATCTTGACCAGTCAGAAAGGATTAGAAAAACTTCTTATTTGGATTACCTAGAATTTATGAAAATAAAAATAAAAACCACAGGGAATAAGAAAAAAACATAACAAAACAAAATAAAAAGGCTGAAATAATCCAGATTAATTAGCAGTCAATTATGTTACATTAAAAGGCCAAACCAGAGCTACCTGAAGACCAGGCTAAACTTGCCCAGGACAGGGTAGCAGAGGAGAACACAGATCTCTGCTCAGTCATGGGGTTCCAACATAAAACAAGTAATTTTTCTGCTTTTGATCTCAGATCCTCATTAGTGAGAGAGAGAACAGCCACTGCTGTCTGTGCTGTTTATGATCACTTTTTTTTTTTTCTGTGCTGCATGTGTTTTATTTTCCATAAGAAGCACAAATCAGGAATATATGGAAACTCCTCAAGGAGTATCAAGGTTTTACAATAACCTGTTGGGCAGCACTATTAGAAGTATAATCCTAATTTAGAAATGTAGAAATTCTGACCAGGTTAAGTGGGAGGTCCTGTATCCTGATCCAACTGTGGCCAGTGCCAGATATTCCACTAAAGGGCACAAGACCCTCTGAAGTGTGCAAAAAAGGGTTAATAATGGGAGAAAATGCCGCTTAACTTTTTAGGAAGTAATTGACTCATTCTGATACAGAATCCTCAGGCTTGATCTTGGCCTCTTTTGTTTAATTCTATTCCTTATCATCCAAATAAATATAAACCTTTTAAAATTATGGTGGGATTTTGCAAGCAACAGTATTTTGTAACAATTAATTCCAGAAAGATATTATATATTGTATAATGTTTTTCTTTTCTTTTGAAATTTTTCATCTTTTAAATGATTTAAACAATCCCTTCTCTCATAATCAGAAGCATGTTAGCTTATGTTGTCTTTACTTTCTCATTCTTGTGTTCACCAACCTCTTCAAAGTCTCACCATTCCTTCAATAATTTTATTTTTCCAGCTGCAAAATTTCTGATATATGCATCAGAAATATTTTATATATATCAGAAGTATTTGTAATAGGATCTCATTTTCAAAATGAAACACAATGAAAGCATACTGCCAGTTGTTATTACTGGCACTACAATAACATTATGGTTTTTTCTCCTCTTTTTTGTAACATTTTCTTCACTGGTTTCACTGTAGCCACAGACTGAGATGAGAGTGACACTGAGGCAAACTCAAGGATGCTGAGGTTTGCTTTGCTTAATGCCAGCACTGAATTTAAAGTTGTCAGAATTCATTCAGATTTTTCCATCTCAGCATTTAGGAGCAGTTAAACTTGTACAGTGATTACTTTTCTCTATGCTTTTTATGATTCTTATCAAATATTGATTAGTCTAATTCAAGTTTTGGTATTTGCCACTTCTCTAATTGTACCTTTTTCCTATATCGTTAAGAAATAAAAGCAATAGCTTTGGATATTCTACTCACAGAAGTGGTTACACAAATCTGGTACCTTATTTAGTCTCATAAGAACAAAGATTGCGAGTAAACAATATAGCTGCTTATTTGGTGCCTTCTGTCACATGAGTCCTGATGTTACCATCATGAAGGAAGAAATTATCAAAGTGTACCTGAACCAAGAGCTTGCTTGCTTCTGGAGTCTTTGCCTGTGTCAGAAATAGAGAGCAGAGTTCAGCCAGTTTCATATATATGTGAACACTTTGCCCTTCAGTGAGTGAAATAATTACATTAATAATTCTACTGCAGAGCTTTAAAAATCAAATAAGAGTGTTTTCAGGTTTATTGGAACAAAGATTCCTCCAGCAAGCTGTCCTAACCACTAACCACAAGACAGGAGGGATCTGTCAATCAGGGCTTGTTTCTGCCGCCACTGAGCAGGAGACAAGACACCATGAACCCCTTTATCTTTGATGAACATATTATCATTGTCTGAGATAAAACACCTTGCTATTCTCACCCATAAATGACATGGGAAAAGAACAGGCAAAATTCCTATGATGCAAACATGCTACAGTCCTCTAGCAGCTACAGAAGGTGTTGGAAAAGAGGGATACTCTCACCTGATCTTGAATATATGCACCAAAACAGCAACCAGCTCGACACTGTTAGGGCTCAGAGATGTGCAAAACTGATTGCACTGAGGTGAGCATCTTGAGTAATAGTTCCCCAGTTATCTATATTCCCTCACCAACTGTTTTGGCCCGAACCAACAATGAATCTCTGAGAAGTACACAATCCACTCTTTCCTTTCAGCCTGGCTAAAGGAGTCTGCTTGGACTCAATTTGACACAGAACAACTCACCCTCTAGTGGGAAAAATGTAGAGAAAAAAAACATTCACCCAAATCTTTTCATGGATCTTCTCATAACCTCAGCTTCCACTTTTACCACCAATCTTGTAGCTCATCTCAGGATGAGTCCATCTAAGAGCTGTCTTTGTAAATGGTCTTGGGCTGTCTTAAAGGGTCTTTTCTAAGACAAACATCTGCATCAAATACAAAAGATTAACCAGTTAAATTGTTCATGCGCACTTCAGGCAGAAGGAAAATACCATAAAACACCTTCAAGTACCAGTCCAAACCCAAATGGTTACACCTGAAACCCTCATGGCATCTTAGTTATGTCCTGGATATAACCGTGTAATATGCAATATACAATGTCCCCAGGAGGGATTTGCACCTTTCAAGGTTCCCTGTGGACCCCTTTTTCCTGTGCTACCCCAACAACCTCATCCTTCCTCAATGTGGACCCCAGTGAGCTGTGCTATGTGCAAAAGCCACAAGTGGGAGAAAATAACATGCAAAGACAACAAATACTTCAGCACAGTGGGGGCCACCAAAGTAAGTCACCAGGGGAAGACAGATTGATGAGTTTCCTGTCAGGTTTCTGTCCCTAAGAAACATCAATGACTAGCTAGAATAACCCTCACTGCCCTGAACTGAACAAGATGTGCATTTCCAGACTAAACTATGTGAGCCCTGGATATCTCTGATATCAGGGTAGTTTTCCCCTCTGCCTCATGCCTGCATTACAACTGCAGAGCGTGCGGTGGGGGAATGGGCAAGCTGAAATAGATTCTTTCAGCAAACGTTTTTTTCTTGTTAGTTTGTTGTTTTGTTTTGTTTTGTTTTGTTTTTTAAAAAAAAAAAAGCCCAACATGCAAATAAAATTTATATCAGTTTTCCTGCCTGTTGCACAAATTGGAGATAGGAGATGCTGGGACCTGCTGACAATGGCTTTCCCAGGGGTGACAATCAAACAGTGACTAGGACTGTGTACAGTAAGTGGTCAAGGGATATAGTCATCATTAAGTTGTGATTAGCTCATGTCGTCCAGATACATGATGCAGTAGGCAGGTTTGGAAGATAAAAACTGTACAGACCAGCCTTTCAGGCAGGGAGACTATCTGAGCAATGAAGGTTTTCAAGACACCTGACAGTGTGTGGGTTCCTGTGTGTGCTCAGTGGTGAGCTCAGATTTCTCATTCCTCAGCTGGAAAATCTGGAGGAGAGGGGATTTCCTGAGACAGCATGAAGCTGGGTGTAGGAGGGTGCTGCAAGGCCAGATCTGAGGTTCCCACCTCCGCAGAGTTCCCAGCGCCCCACTTGTAATACACATGGGTCAAGGCCACAACAGAAAGCCAGGGAACCTACCCCCGAGGGAACCATGTGGGGCTCATTAATAGACAATGTAGATGCCGTCTAGAAGAAAAGAGCAAGAAGCATCACCATTGCAATACTTTTGAGTGTTGGGGGGAGCACACACAACATATTGATCCCTTATGGATGGTTTGGGAGCACTTAGCTGACGAAGGCACTCAGGAATGAATCATGTGAATCACTGAGGGTTTTGGCTAGGAATTAGGCTCCAAGCTGCTCAGTGCTATTAAGACTAAGATACTCCCAGGTCCACAAAGAAACAAAACTTGCCGACCTATAAAACTCCAAAAGCATGGTCTCCTCTCATTTTTACATTGCCTCCCACATCAGGCAGTGGTTGGATGTTTGCAGCTTTCCATGGTTGCAAGTAAGCAGCTAAACCTTACATCCTTTTGTCAGATTTTTAATGTCATTTGGATAATATAATCTGATTCTGGCAATTTGCATGTCCATGAAGCAAGCACCTTTTTAATGTTTCAGCCTATTGCAAAGTCTCTGCCTTTAATTATTATTAAAAGAGTCTTCTGATGTTCTTTGAATTCCTATGCAATGAAAAGAAAAAAGGACCTGTGAGTGTCCTCTTGGTGGTTACGAGTTATGTCTATTCTTGTCCTCAATGGGAATGACCAATAATCAGAGGAACCTGCAAGAAAGAGCCTTAAAACAAATTGCTGAAGAAGCCAAGTAACTCTCTTGAGCCAGTTTTAATTCTGAGCACTAAACATTTTCTCATGCTACTCACACATCCTTAAAACTAGAGCAAGAATTTTGCAGACTCTGCAAGCATACGCTATGAAGCCAACCTTCTTACCCCAAATGTTGCAACATTTTATTTGGATGAAATACTGTTCTGGTAGCTAGAAGCAGTGATTTTGCTCAGACATACTGCTGCCTCATCAGTTAAGTGCCATGCTTGTTTTGCCAGAGATCATCAGAAAGGTAAATGAGGGTTTTTAAACAAAATGTATTTTCAGCTGAATTTCTGAACTTTGAATGCTCTCTCTTACTGTTATGTTTTGTATTGCTGGCCTGTGCTGTTAACTGGATGACCATCATTCCTAACCTTAATTACTTACCACTTTGTTTGAAGTATAATTTGCAACACCCTTTATGAGTTTTGAATCAAACTGTCCTGGTACTTTCATTGTGTTTGGGATTTAGTTGAAATTCTCCTAATCTTTATTTTAATCTACTACCCTAACAGTTCATAAACTAAGTTTTTCTCCTTTAAAACTAAGTTTTTTCTCTTTTATTGAGGACACATGATAAGTATTGGGTTTAGTCCCTAGAGGATTTATATGTTGTATATGCATCATATTTCCTATCTTAAGAATGCCTGATGAAATATTATAAAACTGATCCTGGTAACTGACATTTTGCTAATATTCTGTCGCTTTTAAAACAAAAAGGTGTAAATAAAGTAATACTGTAAATGCTCTGTAATCAATGAATAAAGTATAAAAATATGTAACTAATTTTGCAGGCTGGATTTGCACTATTGCAAATGGCAACAGCATGCTCCAATAAATTGTTATTCCAGTCAGGTCTGTTGTAATATTAATTGGTTACTTTTGTATAGCTTTGAATCAATAAACTGATTAAAGACAGCTGCATTAGCTTTCAAACTTTTATTCAGCCACTAACTTCTACTCAAGAATATCACAGCTGATGGTATCAGTAAAGCTTTTAATAGAGACAAGCCCCAGTTAACAGAATGCTAAAGAAGTTTGGATATGAATACCACAACTGGACTCTCTTAAACCAGAATCTGCCTTAGGATAATTATCATAATATTTAACAAAAATTGCAGGCAATTTTTTTTCTTTAGACCTTGAAGTACATCGAGCTAATTCTCACTTAATGCTGGAGCACTATAAAAATTTTTGAGCAGGAACAAGAGTCAGGTCCTTAGCTATTTCTGTTTGCTCTCTTATAGCTATACTTTCCTTAAAATAAGGTGAAATACAAAATCAAGTTGCTGGTTTGGACTGTGAGTTTTTTTCCCATACCAAAGTGTTTATATGCCTACAGTAAAAATAATTAACTTAGAAAATTAGTCCAGTTATAGTTCTAGCTAAACTTTGCAAGGAAATACATCTTTTATATTTTCTCAAGAAAAAAAAAAATCATATTCTGTTAACATACCATTGCTAGAATGAGTAAAACATATTTTTATATATTAAAGCTATCTTATCTTAATCATTATGTATTAAGAGCATTTTATGTACTAAAAGTATCTCTATTGAAAAAATCAGTCCTTTGTGTAGTACTAAACCAGTAAGAATCATATTGATTTTCATATTTTTCCTATGCTGTCAATATGCCATTCCCATTGTTCCTTGCAGTATTCTTATAATAGAAAATATCCAAGTGTTACATAGCTGCGATGAATCCATTTGTCTCAAGTACACTGCCAACTGCTGGTATTGCTCTTGTATTTCTTTGCTAAAGCTCCCCTATCTATCACTACTTACATCAGAGCCAACATTCACTTAAGACAGCAGGAGAGGAAGTGGCAAATCTCTACCACAAACTAGATCTGTGCTCTAAATGCTTAAAAAGATAAGCAGTATCATTCTGAAATGGGCATTACTTATAGGTTAGAGCCTTTTTTTCCATTTAAATACTTTGCAAACTTTACTATTTAACCTAAGAGATCTAGTTCATCAAATGGAGATAGGGTTTGTGTCTGACCCCCACTAATACACATTAGAAGACTTCTTGATGTGTCAAAATATATGGAGGTCAAACAGCAGTTGCACAACATTCAATTTATTGTCCGCCTTTGCATACTTACCCACATCCTAAAAGAGCTCACAAGTTACAGCATGAGGTGAAATAAGCTTTGCTGCTTGCAATTCTACAGCCATTGAATTATTAATGCTTGAGCTGCTGCTCAGAAAGGTTCATTTCCACAGTTCACAAGATCACTGCCTGGTGAAATTGCTCTTTGCTGTGCTATACCAATAGCTCATACACTGGCCCTGATGGGGCAAAGTTAAAAAGTCATACAAGGCTTCCCCTTGTAAACACTTGTGCATGGATATATGAGTATGTGTAGGGAAGGGAGGGGGGGAGGGAGGGAGACTCATTCTGATTTTTACATGCCCACATCTGTCTGCAAGGTGTGCAATTCCTCAGGGCGGAAGACCTGAGCCTGGCAATTGGTAAAAACTAAAGAAGCCACCCTAACTGCTAGGAAAAAATAGCTAGCAAGAAAACAGATGGTTATACATGTGGGGTTTCTCCCAGAATTTCTACTTAAGGCCTGTTTTGTTTTCACAGCAAAATGGAAAAATATGAATGCAGAAAAAGCCACAGATTGATTTTCTGATTTTGATCACAGTATTCTTATAAAAATGAAAAACTTACAGATCTGGAAACAATCTTAGTGTCATATAGCTAATTTCAAAGGGTGTAGACTGTAAAATGAGTGTGCAATTCCTCACAAATGCTTCTATGTGCAAAACCAGTAAGTTAACTCCTACACATAGAGCAGTCACAGAATACTCCATGTAGATTGAAGCTACAGCATGCAGTTTCTAAACCATCTCAGGAATAAAAATAATTGTTTTTTTTTTTTTTTTTTTCAATCAAGTTAGTGCAAAAAATGGCTCAGTGCTCATTCACTGATATGTAACCGTTTGACTTACTGACCCTGAGCCATACAGGGTGTGTGGTTCAGGTGAATTACTTAAATAATACATTAGTTCTGTATTGGTTTGTCTGTCTTCATTCCAATATCCTGTGCTGACATAAGACAAATACAGCACATGACAACTAGACTGAATGGGGGGAAGGGAGCAAGAAGAGAGCATAAAGCTGAGATGATTAATAGGGCTGCCACAATTTGTTTACCAGAATGACTTTGATGAACATGTACTTTTTTCAAGACTGTTAGTTCACTGCCATTTGTCTGTTGATTCACATTAAGGGTAAAATCAGGCCATCAAACTGTCTGGAAAAAAAAAAAAAAATCCCACCCTAGCAAGCTGGCTGAAGCAGCTGAAGGTATTACAGGAATGTTCAAATGCTCAGTGATCACTGCATGGTGCATTTGAGTCATCACTGTATGCACAGATGTAGATTAAGGACAATGTGGGACACTTCCTCTAAATTTAAATTTAGAAAAATCTAAATCTAAAAAGGGACACCTTCTCTAAAATTCCCTGTACATTCACAAATAATATTCCTCATTCATAAGAATGACATTGAATGAAATGAGTTGTTCAAATAAAGCAGGAACTGTCCTGTTCCAGCAAATAAAAAGGTTAACAGTAAAGTAAGTTCGAACCAAGTATTTGAGTCTGAGTACTCTAACTTTATGTACAAATTAGAAAAAATCTAAATTAAGTTGCTTTTTCACTTATAACCATACTGTTGCCTTTCTTTTATGTGAGTGATTTGCCAGATTTAAGAGATACGTAACTTGCTGTGATAGAACAAAACACTGATTCTATCAAGGTGTTTCTTAGATAAACACAGTTTACTTACAGAGCATATCTGAAGTTCCAGAACTCAGATAGAACACAGCTGATTTGCCTGTGGATACAAGCTTGTTTGAAACAAGCAACACTTGACCCAAAAATTACATCTCAGATTTTCTCAAGGTCATACTCTCAGAGCATCTCTGCTCTTTCCTTGTGTATGGTCATCTTGATTCTACCACTTCTCTGCAATCCCTATTCCATCCATAACCTCTCTAGCCACTCAATTTATTTTACTGAGGAGTTTTACAGATAAATCAGGTTTCAGATGAAACTACAGACCAACCAGCTAGCTCCACAGAGAGATTTGTTTCTTCCACCTGTATAAAAAAAGTGAATACTCTTCCAGAACATTTCTCCCATTCCTATGCATAACAATGCACCACGTGTCTTTTTTACTCATTTAAAACCTCCCATGTAACTAAAGTTACACCAAGTCCTCAGGATTACAATAAGGGGGAGAAGGATTTTTAGAGTTAATGGCTTAGTAAGCTGAGTTTGTAACTCCCACGTCTCCCAGGTGACAGATGCTTGGGTTTTTCATTAAATCATTGACTAGGAGAAATGCAGCTAAGTGACAAAGCTTTTTCTCTTGTTGGCTTTTCTTCAACATCTCTCATCAAATCTGTGAACTTCATAGTGATCAAAATGGCCCTTGTGTGGCCCACAGATGTTGTCTCTCAAACTATGAATTTAAGTGCCCAGAATAAGGCATCTCAACTGGGGAAGTTCTCATCACACTTCTGAAATATTTGGCTTCTGTTTCTCTTGATAACATTGTTGACCACATTCTCAACACCTGCAAAAGTGCAAGTGAAGAAAAAATAAAGCAAAACCCCATAAACTGTTAAAATAGAAAAGATACAGAAAATCTGAATCACTTAGGTTAAAGATCAAAGTGGTCAGTGCCTCTTAAAATGTTTAGAGACTGAAATTTTCAATTTATGGCCTCAGTCTTACAGCTTTCTCAGGTCTTGTACGCACCTGGACTTGTGGAGCCTTACTGACTCTTGCTGTCCTTGGGTGCTGTCACCCAGACAAGACAGACATATAATATAAGCAGTTCAGCAGATTAAATTTTTGTAAGCGATACTCTGAGAGTGAAACTTCATACTAGCTACTAAAATAAGGCTCACTGAATATTTTTAATTTATCACAGTCATTCAGTTACTATAATTAGATTCCAAACTCACATAGTATTTGAAAGTTTTTTTTCAAATCTAGTATTCCATTTTTTAGGAGGCAATTTATTCACAGATGGACATGCTGCACTCTTAAATAAAATAAATCTTTAAGAAATGTAAGGGAAAAACTCAAACCGCTGCATAAATAGTAGAAACAGTAAAATAATCAAACTGGATTTGTTCGTAAAAAGTTATTTCAACAAGTTTTTCCTGTGTGGCGGATTTTTCTGGTACAGTTGTGATTGCTACTGAGGATGGACTCTGTACTGGCCGCCGGTTGGTTGGCCACTGCTGCATTTTACCTGTTTTGGGCTTACTATCATTACTGTTGGTTTTGTTATTATTACTAAATTGTTTTTATTCAACCTATGAATTTCTTCTGTTGTCCCTCCCCTATTTCACGGGGGGGGGGCAAAGTAAACAACTGGCCACGTGGCGATTGGCTACCTGCTGAGTTCAAACCACAACAAAGTTTAATTCAACTCGTGACATAATAAAGTGACAGAGACTATAGTCTGTAACATGCTTCTCCTTCTCACAGGGGTCATTTTCAAATGTTTAATGCTTCATTTCTGGTAGCAAATAGGAAAATTGTTCATAACTTCATAGATAATTATTTTAAAAACGCTTGATATCAGGGTTCATCAAGTTAGAATCTTTCTCCCTTCACAAGCCTTGAAATGCAATTAACATTAAAATGTTTTATTTAGAATACAGTTGAACTGAAGTGGCACTTAACCTCCTTTTACATACTCAAAATTAACATGGATGAACACAAAACTAAGGACTCCAAACTTTTACAGAACATCATTTTCATTAGACAAACTTGAAGGTTAGTTGTGGGGAGAGGACATTTGTTTTTCTCCTTCAAGATAAAGGAATTTTGATGTGATGTTGATTTGCTCCATTTTAGCTGAGTGCTGTTTGTCACAGCAATATGTACATCTGAAAACAGAAAAGTATAAGTCTTCTCTCAAACTGTAGTGTCAGGATGTGAGATCACCATTTCACCGTGATATCAGTAGTTAGCTATATTTTTCTACTGTGCAATAGGCAGTGGTATATAAACTATTCTTCTACAGAATCTTCACAAAAAAGTTTATGACAGTGAATAATTGGGATAAAAGAACAAGCATAGCCACAGAAGAAATCTCACACTACAGACACGTATTTTGTAGTGAGAAACCTATGCATCAAATACCATTTCAGAGAAAATTCTGAAAAGCATCACACTTTCAGGAGCAATTGCAAACCTAAAATAAATAAACTGGCTATTTCCAGTATGGATTTTAAGAGAAGAAAATGAGTCATCAGTCTCTCTTCATCCGGTTCTTTCTGTCTTCATAGTATGAAATATAATCCTTACAAACAACCAGAGTATTTTATATGCACAGAAGCAGAACAAACCGTGCATTATATACAGCAAGATGAAAATCCATCAGAGCAATACATGAAATCCACTATTTTAAAATCCAGTCCAGCCTGATCCATATTTTAAAACAGGATAGCTGAAGAAAAGTAAGCCATCAAAACACAATTTAAGTTAAAGTAAATAATATATAATATTAAAACTAAAAATAATTGTACACAAACACTTTACAAAGTACTGTCTAAAAAAGTATTGCCAGGTTCTGTTAAGAGAATTGCTTTTTAATTCTTTCTCTGCTTTTTAAAGTAAGTAATAACGAGCCTCTAAAAATAAGTTTAAAAGCCACATGTAATGACCCTACAGATATATCACAAGAAGGCTCCTTGCCAATATAGCATTTGGATTCTCTTCTTCTCAACCCCTTTATGAAATGCAGTACCTTCCATCACTTCCCCAGATAAAGACGTAGTTTAGTACTGTACACGGTAATACATATTATATGACCTTCACTCTAGATCTGAAAGATCTCCTTATAATTTTGTACTTAGGAATTTTAGTAAGATTTAATATGACAACTAGGTTAAAGTCAGAGATGATACCAGTGTAGTCACTGGTGGTATGTCATTTGGGATTGTCATACTGAGACCTTCCTATGTTATTTAGTTGGGACGGCATGGGTTAAGATACATTTTGTGGCACTGTGTGTTGATCCCACATGGAGTAAAGATCTGTTACTAGAGAAGTATGAATAAATCAGGCATTCTGTTAAATGTTTTTTTAAAAAAAACCCTGTTTCTACTTTTCAGTAATGCAGTCTGTAAAAGATGCAGTAAATAACTAGATGATATAAAACTGGGGAGGGGGGGGAAAGCAAGCAAGCTCTTTATTGTAGCTAATGATCTAATTGTTCTAATATTCTATGTCTCTCAAAAACTCTTGTAGCCAATGATAAAGAAGCCCAAATGAAACACATCTGCAGAACAGACAGTGTTACCCACATCCTTCTTCTCTATGCAGCAGAACTTTAGTAGTTTTATTGCTTACAAAGTCTTTCAGAAACAGTAAGTCTGAATTACTTCTCCTTTTTAATATTTTGTTTCAGAGCAGAAGCTGAGGGTCAAGTTATGAACCATTTTCAAGCCATAGTTCTTAAAAAATCTTAGAGGTGGGTAAGAAACACAAAAGAACTCTTACAAAATTATTCAAACTAGTCATGCTGGTTTTATTTTAATTTTCATGTCTTCATCAGCACATGTCTCAAGAAAAATTCTGTTTTAAAGAATGTTCACAAAAATAATTTCAGGCAAGAGGAGGAAAATTGTTCAATAGATTCTGGACTTTTTTTGTGACAAAAAGAGGAAAAGAAATGGTATTATGCCACTGAGAAATCAGTCATACAGACCAAGTAGTGTGACTAACTCAATTCTGTGTATCAAATAACTAATGTTTAATTTTTACAGAGACAAGACAATGAAATTTGTACAAATAAAGTAGTATTCCACCAAATTATGATTAAACTATTTGTATTTTTTCCTGCATTAGAGAGCACTTCACCCAGAAATAGCCAGAGTTAATCAAGGAAGACTGTTCACACAAGATAAATTGCCCCACACTGTATTAATTAGCAGGGCATTGTCTTTGAACTGACTTCCCTACACCTGAATAAAAACATGAAGAACCCAGACTTTTTCTCAAAAACTCTAGGTTAAAAAATATGTAAGTGCCAAGATGTAGATGTGTGTTATAAGATCTTATGCATGCAGTCCTATGCATGCAATGGTATTGCACAAAATGTCTAAGAGAAATTAGAAATATTTTGTTCTAAACACTTAGGAACAGTACCTTTAACGCAGAGCGTATGTGACCAATACTACAAGATAATTTTTGCCTTCCTGAAATTACTGTAGCGAGTTTCTTCTATTGCAAGATGAGTTATCAAAAACTGTTTATGTTAAATTTAATGGATTAGTAAATTGGAAAACAGAACAATACTCTTCTCAAATCTACTTTTAGTTGATTTCAGCTAGAGCTTCGGTTGCTCAACATAATTTTATTCCAAAAGAAAGAAAAACAAACAAAACACCCATATCTGCCTGATGATGAGACCTAAGTCTAGTTGCACCAGATGCCTTGGTAAACTCCTCATCAACAAGAGCTTTTCACAAATCTGTTTTTCTCTCTCTGGTCAGCCACCAGTACTATGTTCAGTTTAATTCTTCTCAGAGTTTTTTCTGTCTTTGTATCCAATTTAAGAACTTCATTGCTTCTGCAATGTCATGCCCTAAAAACTTCAATTTTCATTTGTTAGTATCACTGCTTTCCCCAAATTTGCACCTATCCAATTTTACCCTGAATAAATCACAGCTCTTTAAAAAAAAAGCACAAAGAAAAGCTTGTGAATCTGTGCAAAATTAAATAGAAAACATTTTTTCCTTATGAATCAACTTTTGTATTTGTATTTTTTTTCATTTTTTAAAGTTACAGAAACTTGTGCAAGTTAGCATTATAGCACACAGTGTCTGTGCTTCTTCCCCATTTATTCTCTGTTTCTATTTTTAAAGTTTCAGATGCAATATTCAAGCTAGCAAAGGATTTGGTATTCATCTTCACGTTAATAATATGCTGTATCCAAATTGTAAGTAGTGTTGCTTTTAAGAATTCTAATAACATGATGCATACTTCATACATTACCTCTATTTTCCTCTTGCCCTTTCGACCTTGTTTATAGTTTTGCATAATTTGTAATCTGCTCAGGAGGGTGAGATAATTGCCTGGTTAAAGTGGAGAATATTGAGGTAGGGTTTGAGCTTGAAAATCTTTTCTTGGGTAAGCAGTCCTTACTCAAATAGGTATTAGCCAATGAATTCAAGAGAGTTTACATAAATGCAGTTTGTAAGTGTCTAGTCTAGGAGGATATTGAACACTCTGTCTGTAGTTTCCCTACAGAAATGGATATCAGCTATGCTTTCATTTTCAGCACAACCAGAAAAAAATTAGTTCATTAGACCATGATGGATCATCCTACACTTAGCTTTCTAAGTTACTATAAATTTTAAGGCCAGATAAAACCAGTACATCTCCAGAGACTTCAGCAGAATTGTACTGTTACTCACGAACAAACTCCCACTCCCATTTTACAATAAATCTTATTATAATTTCCAAGTAATATTGTATTCCACAGAAAAGATGGGAACAGAAGGAAGCATAACACAGCTTTATAAATCACTGTAAAGACCCAAGAGTTCAAAAAGAAGGTACTGATTACTGTCATACAGTCTTAGAAATGGAAGCAGGCAAGGAAGAGAGGATGTCTAGCAATTTACAATATGAATAAGATAAATCAGCCACTTATTTTTCTTTGAGTCAATGGAAAATGTTTCCATTTCATTTGCAAAGGGAAAAGGGTAAAGAAGCTTTAATTAGTATTCCATAAACAACTCCAATACATTCATTAAAGGACAATAAACAAATGACAAAGAATGTAGTCCTTCAAAAGCGTCAAAGTGTTTGGAGAAAATCGGTGGAAGCAGTGGGAACAAAAATAAAAGAGCCTAATAGATGAGTTATAATCTCTGTAAGAAAGACAAGATGCACAGAGGATTGGCAAGAGCATAGGTTAGTTGGGGTTGTTGGAACTGACACATCTAATCCTAAAAGTAAACTAAACACAGAACCTTTGTATTTCAAAACCATCTTAGGTAGCAGACTTTTGTGTGCCTTCTACCTTTTTAGTTTAGAAAGGAAAGTTAAAAAAACCCACAAACCTTTTGATGGAGAGTAAATGGCATACTTTAGAATCTCACTAAATCACGATTCCTTTGCTGTTTGATTAGGAATGCATTTGAGAGTCTGGGCATTTTCTTTCAAACTTGTTTGCTTTTCTTCCTCCCTGCTTCTCTTTACTCGACATTGTCTGTCTGTGGTGCCGAGATTTTAGAACACTCTTTACCCTTTAAACTGTTGCTGTCAAAGACTACAATAAAAAGGAGATTCATAATAAGAAGCGCATTCTGCCAAGACGCTTCTCCAATATATATTGCCATTATGTATCTCGACAGACCCTTGTGATTAATATTGCCATCCTAAGCCAATGAAATTGATCCTGTCATCACCTTTAGAAAAGTAGACAACCAAAAGAAAAAGTTTATTTCTAGGGTTTACACAGGAGATTAAAAAAACTTTTAAATGGTCATTATGCAGAAGGCAAATTCATTCCTTTTATGTGTTCACCGCCGACCGCTGCCAACCATGCCATACACAACAAAACACCTTGGACTTTATCACTATCTAAATCTAGTGTCCCTGATACACTTTCATTAGCTACATTCTCCAGGAGCACAGAGAGTATTTTCACACAACGTTGAATGGACCATGTGTTGTTAGCAATTTATCATCCTTGTCTTAAATTCTTCTGCTCCTATAGACACACAGTAAAATTCTCAGGACAAATAAAATGTGTCAGGGAACAACACAAATCAAACAGGTAATAGAACAATGTCATTGATCAAAAAGCATTTACAATAAAAGCAATAAAGACATAAACATTGTACCTTTATCAAATTCTTTTCTTTCTCTAGCTCACCTTTTTTTTTCCCTTCCTCCTGCTGACAGTACATAAATGTCCAGAGAAACTATATCTTCTTCGGGTATGGGCGATCTTTCCAATAATAACTTGCTGCTTCCTTCCTTTTCCTTTTCGCTGCTTGAATGAAAAATTCCTCTGCAAAACTGCATTTTTGGTTGAATTGATAGCATGAACCTTTAATTCTAATGTTTCAATACATTGACTCCTAAAGATTATATATGTGTCTTGTATTTCATAGACTTTTAGTTGTGATAATTTAGGCTTAGATTGCTGATAATGTTAGACCATTAGAGAATATATAGTCTGACAGCAGTCATAAAACAGGCATTTGTTACTGCATTGTGTTTTATGTTGGTTAATGGTGTGTCCACAAATGTTTGCAAAACATAAAAGATACCAATATTTTAATGATGCAATAAGACTGAATCAAATAAAAAGCCGTATCTTTGTGACAAGAAAATTTATTCCAAAACAATGGCCCCAGAATTTAAATGAAAAGTTTTATAGAAAAAATAGTATGCTTGTCAGAGGTTTATATATGTATGTATTTATTGGTGTGCTAAATTGATTATATACAGTAAATGGCATTGCTGCTATTACACCGTATTCTGATTATTTCCATATGCTCTAGGCTTTTATTTTGTCTTTACAATTATGAATGTATAATCACAGTTATCTGAGTAGGTTACATTCTGCAGGAAGAAAAAGTGATTGACTGAGTAACAAAATAACACATGAACACAGGAAGGTTTAGTCACCGTACTGGTGAGAGAGAAAACCAAAGTGCTGACTTTTTGCAGGCTTCAAAATACAGGCTACAAGGTTGTTAACTTGAATTTTACCAGGACTCAAGACCAGATAAACAGCCTACAATAAGAAATGTGAAGCTGCTCACATTTGAAAGTAGCATACATATACTGACCGCAACTTTTTTTGTTATATCAGCATTTTACACATAAGAAACTGAGACAGGCAAGGGATTAAGCCACTTGACCAGAGCAGAATTTTATACTTAAATTATGCCTATGTCAAATGGTCTTTGCCATAACAGGAGTATTGCTCTTCTTTTCTGTCCTAAACTGATATAGAGGAGCAAAGAGCTGCTGAGTGCTGCCATAACAGCATTTGCCAGTCTGTGCGGAATAAATTGATATCCTTCATTTCTTTGTGTTATTTTCCCCTTGCGTGAGACCTGAGGCAGTAGCTCTGGAGCAGGGACCTCATTACCCTGACCACAAGGTGTCTCCAGGCAGCAGAGCAGCTCAGTGGGGAAATTCAGAGTCCCAAACCGTGTGGAGATAGAGATATGGAGCATGCAAGCAAGGGAAATTACTCATATTATGCAACAGCTGGACAGCATGCCGTTGAGACTGCAACTGCACTGCCACACAGGGTAACGGGATCCCCTGCAAAGGCAGAAGTGCCTGAAGTGAAGCACTACTCTCACCAGTTTTTACATCTCTTTCAAGATCAGGCATAAACTAAGAGGCAATATCATGGGGAGGCAAAGTGTTGAAGAGAGCCAGAGAAATGGCTCCTGTCTCACAGAAAGATACTGTCCAAAATAACCATCATCCTGCTCCAAAGGCATGGGCAGCAGAGAAGCCAACCACATGGGTGACAAACTCCAGGGAAGCCTCCTCTCTTCTCATTCAGCCTGGTGTGGGAGAGACATCAGTTTCCCTTCCTCACTTTCTAGGAGGACTGAAGTTAGATAATTTGAGCCAGTGAAGGCTCACATGCAGCATCCCATGGGAGTTAGCATGAATATTCTGCAAGCAGAGAAGGAACCTGAAGGACTGTGTATGTTCCCTCTGCTGCGTGGGAGCAACTTCTTGCTGAAGGAGTCAGTGGGGTGAGACACAGGTGGTACCAGGGCTGTACCACAGGATCAAATAAGAAAGATTGATGGAGATACACAAGGAATATCAATGAAAAGACAGCATAAGAAAATTATATAAAAGATAGGCCTCTTGTTTTCTACCTAAATCCCATTCTCCAGATGCTTTTTCCTACATCAGCCTACTCTTTTGTCCCCTTTGTGGTAAATGCCTCCACAGAAGACTGGTTACCATTTATGACAGTACTTTAGTCAATGGTAAATTTGACTTATCAGTTTATAGAAAAATTGCAAGACTTTTAGAACAATAATTCCCCTGATATTTGACTATCCTTCTAAAACGTTTTGTTGTATTATCAGCTTCAACAGCTCCTCAGAGAATCTTAATTTGTTATGAATCATTTATTGAGGAAAGAGGCTGAGAAGATGTACAAGCACATTTTGATTTTCACATTAAAGAGTAACATATAAATGTGTACAGCTTTCAAAGAGTGGAATCATTTCTGGTGGGTTTGATGAACAGTTGTCACTTTTTTTATTTACTGATCATTTCAGTGGCAAAACTGGCAATTTCCCAAGCAACTTTTCTTTATTTTGTAATTTATTATCCCCAAAATACAATGGGTTTCTGTACACATTATATCCTGGTTATAGGAGGTGAGCAAGGTCACAAAGAGGAGTTTCATTGGTGGGAAAATCTTTCAGACAGTATAGTTCATCTGCGGGGACTTGGACAGACTTTGAACATTTTGGTGATTGGTATTTCTCTGAGTCCAAACTATGTAACTGCAGGAGGAATGCACACAATATGTAGAAATCAACTGCTTAAAACTGTTAAGGGATGTTAGGTGCATTAAAACACTAATCAACCAACTACATACTTCAAGTTGTATATCTATAAGCTGAAAACCATTCCTCTGTTTCTAACTAGAATTGCCTGAAAGGTGATAGTATTTGGCATTATGAAAAAGTAAAAACACTTTAGAAATTCATACATAAATTAGCACACAAAATTCTGATTGTAACAGTAAATGTTGTTATTTTAATCTTTATACAGGGAGCTGAATAAAATGGCAAAGATATTCATGTTTCTAAATATTCATTCTAAAGGTAGCAAAGGTAATCATGTTTCATGGGGAGGATAAAGCACATCCTTTGTTCACAGATCAGTCCCAGTAACTTCCTGACAGTAGAGAGAGAGGTTCTGAGACTCTATTTTATACGATGTGCCTCATAACTATTGGAAGTCAGACAGAGCAATGCGAGCAATTCACGGGTTGTATTTTGTATTACAAGTATTATCCTACCATTTTTAAAGAAATTGAAATTTTTGTGAGACTGGGCCCTGACAGAGGTATAGTGAGTTCAGAGATTAATATGGTCTATGTTAGTCTTTGAGAAAAGTTTTGAGAGGAACAGAGACGTACTTTGCCTAATTCAGAGATCCAGGAAGCTAACAGAAAATTACCTTTGCTTTTAATACTACTATCCCTCACAGGATAACAATGAGTGTGGCATAAATATTTCAAGATTTTAAAATTGTAGATTAAAATGCTCTAAATAGAAGAGATAAACAAAACTGTACTTTTATGTTAGTGCCAATAGAACAAAACAGATCTGCCTACAGCCAAATTAATAATAAAAAAATCATATGTTTTCAGTCAAGAATCTACAGTCTTCATTCACAGGACTTTGTAGGTTTGTTACAGATATCTGCAGCTTGTTTTCTAGTCTGTGGTTGTCGAGAGTGACATGTTGCTAAATACAAATTTAAAGCATGTTATCCAGTAAAAGAGGCATATTTTTTTCCACTGAATTTGCATTAAATTTAACTTTATGTAGGGAAACAGTGCACTATAAAGTAGGGGTCTCAGGTTCAGCAAAGCAGCTGGGTAGGTCTACTAAAACAGCATCCATCAGACGCCCCACTCCTGCTGTAAGAGTGCTACACGGGTAGTCAGCTTGGTGGTAGACAGCAGCACCACTGAGGACAACAACCCCCCAAAAGCACAGCTACAACTCCGCGACTACTTGCAGAACTGTACAATTCAGTTTTAACGTCATCTTCTCTATTCAGCAGCAGTTCTCCCCTCCTCGGTTCGAAAAAGCAGCTGTGGTGTCAACAGGCACATTATGTAAAAATAAACCATTTGATAAGTGGATAGAGAAGAACGCTCTTTGATCAGCAGAATATACAGACGTCCATGAGTGCAAGGGGCACTGGAGGAATGCCTAAGAAGTAAGTTCCAGCAAGGGTGAATTTGCTGGAAGGGTAATTGTGTGAGAATCTGTCAGGCAGCAAGAAAGAGCTGCAAATTTCCAAACCATATGATACAAACCAAAAGGGAAAAAAAAAAAAAAAAAAAAGGCACTTTTGCTTTCAGAAGTCTCCCCAAAGCCTAAAAATAGATCATGGGGAGATGAATCAAATAATAATTTATTCAGAAAACTAACTCGCAGACAGAATACACAATCCTTTGATGTTTAAAAACTATTGAAGAAGGTCAGTCTATTTCATAAAAGAGCTGTTTGAAAGTTTTCTTTCTTCCCTCTTGTTTCAATGAAGTTTGCAATGCGGGTAAACTTTGCTGCTGCTGCTGCTACTGTATTTTCAGGCATCAACAAAAATGGAAGAGTAGCCCATGGTTCTGGGTAGATAATAGATTTCTGTCTGCTGCAAAACCAACAGTAAATCCTGCTTCAGCAGAATAGACCCGCGGTTAAACTATCACCTCTAGGATTCTCCAAGATTACATTTTGTTCAATCTCTAGATAAAGGTCAGCTCTGTAAGTGACTAGTTTTTACTTTTTCTTTGGGTCATCAACTTACAAGTTTCCATGTATGCTTCAGAAAAACAAGCACACAAGGGTTTATTTTGTAAGATGTCCTAATAGTAATGAAAAGTTAAGGCTTTAAAATGCTTTCCCCTGTATAAACTCTCATGTTGAGGAGTCAGACTATGCTTAAAGAGATGAAATTTGATGATCCATATTTTCTACAGTAACTTGAAGATAGAACATTGGGCAGATGAATTTTACTCACTGGAAAAAACCTGGAAACTGATAGCATATTTAAGACTCATGTTGCTATATTGATTGTTTCTTTTTGCATTTTCGGATTTGAAATGTGTCGTTGATTTAGCCAATCAAGCAGCAAAAAATGTAATGAGCTATTTTTCCCCACTGACTTTTTGGATATATTTTCAGTTTATCAGGAGGCAAACTTTCTGGGAAAATCCCAGATTGCTGGTTTTAAAGACTATCAGCAATTACTGAGGATACCAAACTTTACTGAGACTGGCAAATCCAACACCTGCAGAAAGATAACAGAGGAACCCAGTGCCATTTCAGAAACACCAGCAGTATCACAGTCACAGCTAGATAAATATCACATGACAAGAAGCGATAACAAACATACTGCCATAACCTCAGGAAGATCTAAGTTTACAGAGCTTAAGGGAGAAAACACGAGGAAATGCAGTTAAACAAAGAGCCTAAAAGATACTTCTATTTCACATCAGCTGTAGAAAAATCAATAGAAAAATACAAAGAATGAACTCGGTGTGTTGAGATCCTTATAAAAATAACTCAGAGCAAATGCAAGCAAGCTGGAAAATCAGACCCATGCTGGCAGTTGTAAAGTGCTACCAGGAGGATTTAAGCCCTGCTGCATTGGCTTTCAGATACACAGAGTTTGCTTTAGAAAGGGGGGGGGGGGGGGGAATGGGGGGTTGGGGGTGTGTGCAACTGAATGTGTCAGCTTCTATTAACTGGTGGCAAAACGCGAGGCACACAAGGAGCTGCTCAGGTTAGCCTGAAGGACTCCATCTCACACGACAGAAAGTGACATCACCTACCCCCTGCCCCTCATTCCTAACCAGTGCTAAATGTTTCCTTTGCTGAATTGTGATGCCTTGGCTGTTCAGGAACCTTACCAGACTCGGCATTAATATTGACACCACCACTTCCCCCCAGACTGGATGCAATATATATTTAGAGAGAGAATTGATGAGGAAAAGTGTCATATATTTTTCAGTGACTTGACCCATGTTTTGTGTCCTCAGTATATTAACTTCATATTGTTCTGCTGGTGCCTGTGTGAAAGAGACTAAACCATCCTTCTTAATTTGCTGGATATATGACTAGAAAAACTTAATAACAGTAAAACTTTTGAAGTCTTTGAAGCAATTAATATAATTTACTTCACATTTTTATACAGACCTTCTATCTCAGTTGGGTTTTTACAATATGTCTTCTTCTTAGATATATTTTTTTCCCCACAAAAAGCAGTTCCAGCTTAGCTGTCATAGTCATTGCTGTCATTACTGGATGAAAAAGTTCTGAGTTATTTATTCACATGATGAAAAAGTTCTAGGGTTGGGCCATCCTTCTGAAAATAATGGCATTTTATTTTAGACTGTATACAACAAAGGTGGGGAAAAAGTATAGTCATAGCCACTGTTTTGTTTTGCTTAATAAATACCAGTCTGTAAAGCACTGACCATATAAACCCACATTCATTTATCTGAGACAACAGGACGCTTTGCAGATCCTGACAAGTATGAACATGTAAGCAACCTGACAGGTCTTTAAGGTCTTTCCTGATTTCCTTCCAAACAAGTAAAAATCGGACTTTTGAATGAGAACTCTTTCACGGCTACATACAGTCATAGGCATATCGCACAGCAGAGGCAGGAGTGCAAATATTACTTTCTCACCTATGGTTGACAGAGCTTGGGACTTCCTACCTGACTCTACCCCAGGGGGAAAGTGTTTTGTCCTTTAGTACTACTGACTGGACCTCAGCCGTAACATAAAGCTGAATACTCATGTCCTCAGCATTTCTTGTTCTCCCTCTTCAGACCAAGGATGTCTATTGCAGGCCAAAGAAAGGCTGTTATGGATGTGTTCTAGCAGATTCAAAGGGCTACTGAACATGGTCGCATGTCTTGTACGCAGCATTTCCCTTTCTCTTCTGTTTCAAAGGCCAGCCAAGAAGTAAAAAGGTATTTTACTGACGTTTTTCAAGACAGATAGCAGCCATAACCGCTGGGACCATTTACTGCCAAACAGGGTTAGTGAAAGAGTTTTAAAGGTTTCTCTTAACAATGTTTTCAGTTGTGTGAATTAACTGACAAGTGATAAACATCTGCCCACAATCCTGATCAAGACAGGGACGACATTGTGTACTACCCTACTAGAGTGATGTTTGGTTTATATGGTATCAGCTTCTGAAGATTACTGTTAACACAGACTCGGATGTCACTGAGACTGCAACCCAGTTAACAGTGCTAGGAACTGCTGGGATAAACACCATATTCAAGTACTTTTATTGTCTTATTGATGCAGCTGTTTTGAACACTTCTCTTCTGCCTCCACATAGAATGTACCTCCTAATGCTCAGTGGTCCATTGCCCCCAAAGTCATTGAAGTACTCAGAAGTTTTATGACCGGTCTTCCGGCAGGAAGCTACACACTAACTGAACTTTAGGCATGTGAACCATCCCATTGAAGTTAGCTGCAGATTTCAAGTTCATATCCATGTGTCTGTAGGATGACAGTACCTCAGCATCTTCATGCCTCTTGATTAAAAGCTGGTAATTGGAGTCAGCTTCTTGTAATATGGGCAACATTTCCTTCTGCAGCTCTGAGGACTCAGGATAAGGCTGCTCCTGTAATAAAAAGTGAAAAAAGGACAGACCTGGGAAGCCAGATTTGCTCTTTCTGGGAGCGACTAACTCCTGCGCTTCGAATCACAGTGGCTTCTCCAGGACTCCAGCTCAGGTGAAGTGATAGCTGTGAGCTTTTTGCTGTCCACATTTTATCTTGCTGCTGCAGCAACTGCTAACATTTCATGTGCCTGGAGATGGCTGCAATCACAGTCATTCTCAGCATTGTCATAGGGATGTTGTGAACACAGAGGTGCAACTAAGAAGACAAAAGATAACTTGACACCCTGCCCAATAAAAGGAACTCAGACATACTGAGCCTCCCGCTGAAGAAGACAATTTTCTCTTTTGTTCTGGAGCCAAAGGTTGTTTAATATCTTTGAGGCCTCTTGCGACTACACTCTCTGGGGCCTCTTCCACACCTCTGTATATGAGCCATAACTTCTAGCATATTTTTCTCTCAGTTTACACACAGAAAAACTAACAGAAGAGAACACCGAGGGATAAAAAGATGATGGAAACACCTGACTACTTGGAAGACAAAATTAGAGAAGGTCCAGGTATTTATCATAAATGAGCTTTGGGACCACAAGTTACCTTTGTGAAGAGAAATGTCTTTGCTCCATTCTCAATAGTGAAGACATTTGGACTGCATTAAACTGCAGAGTGGGAGGGGATTTAAAACTAAATTTCCCCTACCCAAGATTATGTATAAGGAAAAGAGCATGATTGCCATAAAGCTTAATGTCACAATGTTTTCAATTAGTTTAAAAGCTTTTTTTATTGATCATTTTTATTATGGTTCTTCAGTTATTTTGTAAGTTTTATTTGGAATAAGACAGTTTATTTGAAACATTTTTAAAAACTACATTGCTTTTTCAAGTGTTATCAAGTATGAGAACTTTGCAAGGCTGTGTTAGTGTTATGTCCTTTCAACTTTTAGAGACTAATTTTGATTTAATGTTTCAAAAAGTTCATGTTGTGTTTGCTTTTCATCTATTGATCTGATTTTTCAAGGCTTTTTGTGAGGCTTAGTTTTGGTTAATTTGAGGTGCTAAGCACCTTCCAGAATTTTAGCTATTGTTTTCTAATTGAGATTCAACAAATTCAGCTATTGATCATTTGTGTACAAGTCAATCTGACCTGGGGATTTCTTTCATGAACAGGTTAATTTACTATATTCTTGCTTTTCTAACTTATGCAATGCATTCTTTTTTATTTCTATTTAACTGTTTCAGTTTTGGTTGTGTTTTTGAGTTCTGCACATTTTGTAACTTCCCAGTTAAAGGTTTTAAAATTCTGAAAACCAACTGATATGTCAAGAAGCTCAGCAATACTTGGATGATATCCATGCCACATACACTTTTAAAACACAAGCACTACAGTTAAGTTCTAATACAAGACCTATGTCGAAGATTTGCTACAACTTAAAGTTTAGTATTAACTAGATGCAAATTTATATAACAGAATTATCCTAAGTACTTTCAGCTATTAAATACATGTAACTTGATCTATTTCTAAACCGATTATAAGCTGCAGGGAGTTTGGGAGAGGGAGATTTTGAAGGATAACTGGAGAAGGAGAGAGGAAATGGAGAAAAGGATTAATTGGACATGAGCAGATGGTTTGCATGAAGGGAAATGTATCTATAATGTTACCTATAAGACCTAAAGACCACATGACAGCCTACCTGGTGTTTTTATAATAATTTATAGACCTAAGATTACTTGTAAATCTTGCCATACTGTGCATCTAAGAACAGCGTAAGCAACACTTAAGAGGTTGCTTCAGTGATTCTGAATATCTGTGCTTCACAAGAAGAGTTGAGAAGAGGTAATAATGGGTATTAATGGACTATTTCATTCCTAAAGCTGATACCATGGTTAGTTTTTTGCCTTCTGCCACAACAGTCATTCCCTCGCATAATCAACCCCAAACACTAACTCACATCTCTGACAGCTATAAACAAGGACGACACCATAGTAGAACTACATCACAGAGCAACTTCATAACACAGCTGGTGTTATTAGGCTGTTCTTAATCAATCTAGCAGAGAGGAGACACCATGAAGCTGAGATTAGTTTATGCAGGTGTTCAATAATTTGGCACTTATTTGGGTGTATGACTTTTCCTCTATAAAGGCTTCTTAATTTTCTTTTCTTCTCTCCTCCCCCCCCCCCCCGCCCCCTTATTCTCTAACCCTATCTGGTGTTGTCTTCTTAATGTTATTCTTGTTCAGAATGTTTTGACAGATGGCAAGCCTGGGGCATATTTCCTTTTCCACACAAAATTCAAGGGAAAAAGAAAAAGAAAAAGAAAAAGAAAAAGAAAAAGAAAAAGAAAAAGAAAAAGAAAAAGAAAAAGAAAAAGAAAAAGAAAAAGAAAAAGAAAAAGAAAAAGAAAAAGAAAAAGAAAAAGAAAAAGAAAAAGAAAAAGAAAAAATGTTGTGAATATTTCTAGTAGCCTTTCTGAACAAATGGACTCATCTCAAATCACCAGAAAAGTAGAAAAGGAGAAACAGGACTTACAGGAAGTGAGAGTCAAATATTTGTGCAAAAGTGGCAGGTTTACCCTGAATCTGTTGCCAGAATCCAGCATAGAAGCAGGTGAAGGAAATGGAGGCTGGAGTGAGAAAAGGTGAATTGCCTATGCCCATTTTTTGGCACCATTCTGTTATTATGGAAAATTTCTCATTACACAAAATGTTTGAAGACCTACATATACAAGAGACTTACTTAAAACTTTTGCATGATGTTTCCCACAACTCAGTGATTCTTTGTATGTAGGATAAAAAGGTGGGAAAAAAATTCCACAAGTAAAATTGGCTTAGAAATACAAGTTTGTGAAAACTGAAAGGTAAAGATTTCAGCAGCACGCAATTTGAAGCAAGAAAGCTAAGCTTTTAACTTCAGACAGTCCCCATTTCTGATTAAATTCTTTAGGACTCTGATTTCCTTTCCCAGAATATGAAATCAGATCACAGAAAGGCAAAAAAAAGATCCCAGAGAGGAGACCATTACTGACGGAAGCCATGTGTCATTAATTCAGTTATAAATTATTAGCTGAAAGCAGCCTCTCAGCATTTGTATTTGATGAACAAAAATTGATTGCTTCAAGGGCATTTCAATCCTTTTGATGTTACCATCTTTTAGTCCACCACAAATCTGAATCCTTAACAGAATGATTATAGCATTATAGTAATCCTAAGAGCCAATACTAAAGGATTTGGAAGAGCAACAGAGATCAATAGTTTGAAAAAAGCACATCTTTTTGAGTTGACAGATCTGTCTAGCCTGATAGTGAACCTGAAAAAAATAAGTGGGGACTAAGTAAACAAGCAATCATGCAGACTGAACTAAACAGAGATGATGAGCCATTTTACTGAATTGCTGAATACACCAGGAAGGTCTGAATATTTCCATGGGATTTAAGCAAAACTAATGGCAACCAAGGGATATTTTGCTCACAACCGAAAAAAAAGAAAAAAGTAGTTTCAGAAATATATTTGCAAGTGTTTTCAGAGCTTTGTGAACAATCCCGGAGGTTGGGAAGTTCTGTGAGGTCAGCATTTGTATTTTGCATAGACTTTGAGATTATTTGAACTGGGATTTGAGGGAACACTGTCTTAATGATTGTCTTCCTTTTAGTTGCTTTGAAATCCAAAATCTGGGCTGTATTCCAACATAGAAATGAAAGTTCAGTCCTCTCATCAATTGGCTTATGAGATACATAGTAGACAGAAGGACCATGCATCCTTATCATGTAATCTCTGCCAAATTTAAAAAAAAAAAAAAAAGAAAAAAGTTTAAACTATGGAAGCAATTGGTAATGTTTGTGGAAAATCCAGGTTGTGCCAGGTTGTAAGTAACAAAGTTTTCCTAGCACAACAAAACAGAAAATAAGCTGAAAGCTAATGCCCTCTTCAACAGATCGAGGATTAGCATAAAATTATACTTTGAAGGAGGAAAAAGAACAGCATTGCAACAGTGGGGTATTGTTAAAGATCACTGGAATGAAGAGAGGGAAGAAAGACAAGAAAAAAACCCTTACACCAGAACACTGCAAACTTGTATAATGTTTAGCAGATATTTAACGATTCTTTTGGTGTGCTAAACAACAGATTAACTTCATAGTAGTCAAGTGAAAATTCAGAGAAATTCAGATGCAACACATCTGGAGAGCATCCCGTGGCAAATGGTGAATGGCTAAGTAATCTATTTCAATAGCAAGACATGTAGTGATAATTTATTGTTTGTAACAAGGGCTGTGAGCTTACCACTAATTCTAATGCAAAAACTTCAAAAATTATTTGAGGGATAAATGCAGGACTTCCAACAATCACATTTCTCTAGTGAGACATATGTCACCGATACATACTATTATTAAAAGATAAAGTCGTAAAAGTCATTTGAAAAAGGGTGTGTTTTTCAATTCTGTATGATCTTGCATATGAAGACTAGAGAAAAAAGTGGCATGTACCTTTTACGCTACTGCAAATGATTTTCTTTATGGGCCATAGCTTTTTAGCTTGGTTCATGTTTTCACATTTCTTACATCTGAAAGAGTGGCACAAATTAAATGCACATTAAAGACATGATTTTGGAACATTGTGCTGAAGCAGGTTTAACCCATTATTTTGAAGTTGTGCATGATAACATGTGATCTTTAAGCTTAACCTTTATCTCGAGCTGTTTAAAATGTTTTGTAGCTGTTCTTGTCTAAACGAATAAAAAGGATGATAAGCAGGGACTGGCATAAATAATAGCTGCTTTAAAACGGGCAAAGAAATTGATAGCTCTGCAAATGGTAGCCACCTGTATCAGGAAACTAAAGAAAGAGTCAGTATTCAGTGAAGAAGAATGACTGGAAACTTGACAGCAAAGGATAGAAATGGCAAGGGGAGAGAAGTCTTTTTAAAATGCTCTGTTCTCTAATCATGCAGTGCCAACCTCAAACCATGAAAAAATGTTATAATATCACTGATTGCTGACTTTATCCAGCCACTCCTAACTTCAGTGAGTTACAAGATTTCATCAGTGTTGGAAGCTGGCTTATCTAATGAATGAACCAACCTTCATTTTTTGTTTTGATGGAAATGTTGTTTGAACTATGGTCTGTATTCCTTCCACTACATCACACACCCTCTTAAGCACGACTGGATATTACAAGCATTGAAAGAGGACAAGACTCTGCCTGTATCACGATGAGATCTCACAGAAAGCCTGCAAGCATTGATGACTTTCCACAGAGGTTCACAGAAGCAGAGATGATTAGCAAAGTACAGCTAGTTGACAAAAGACAAGGACATGGCTTGTGAACAACAGCAGATGAGCAAACAAAAGGAGACAGCAACATAACTGCTGTAAATCACAGGATTCTGTGACATGCAGGTAGGTTGGCAGGGGGAAAAAAGATGAATTTGTGAGGTCTGAGAAAAAAGTTGAACCAGTGCTTCCAATAGTGAGCCATGTTACACTTTCTGGAAGACCGTAATATCCTGCTTGGAAGGCTAAGTCCTTAACAATCAGTACTTCTTTTTCCTTTTGTGACCCACGTTCACACAAACACAAGTGAGCTTCTGCAACAGGACAGGGGTTTCAGCTGTCTTGAGAAGCCACATCTCTGTCTCTGGCTGCACAGCATAAACCCTATACTTAGCTCCAAGGCAGGAAAAATTTTTATCTTCCTCAATAAAGCTCTTCTTTTTCTTGGCCCATAAAAATTTCTGCTTTTCTACAATGTAGAAAGAGTAGTAGTTCTTTGAACATGAAGCTACTGTAGAACTGCTTACTAGTAACCAGCTGTTTTTACATTTCCACCCCACATCAACCTGGACAGGCAGAAAATATGAGTTTCTAACTTTACGCTAATCTTTAGGAAAAAAAAATAACACAGAACCATTGCATAAAATTATCTGTACTTCCCCTTGTTAAAGGTCTGACACACTTATCTCACCCTACACTTCTATAAGAAACTTGTGGAGCTATCCCTAAAGATTATTGATGGCGTGGATTTGAAATTTGCATGTATGCTTCTCAAATTATTGATATAATTCTTGGCAGTTAGGTTGTCAAATTTATATGTTCGACAAGATTGTCATTCCAGCCAAAGTAGCTTCATTCCTTAAAAAATCATAATTATATTTTTTCTATCTACCTACACAATATTCCCCACAAATGTAAATCACTAAACAGAATGAAATTTATAAAGGTCCTATTGACATCTGTGGCAGTTTATACATATACAATTTGTTCTACATGTGAGTGAAAATTAACTAGAAATAAGAAAAATTTATTGCAAATATCAAAAGTTTTTGTAAAATTTGGAAAAAAAAAAAAAGAAGGAAAAATATTGATAAAATACTTAGACCTTCCACAGGTACATATATCATATATATGGATAGTGTCTTATTATTCAGTCATAGACTCTTAAAAAAATTTCAGCTGGAAAGGACCTCAGGAGGTGATCTGATCCAAACCTGTCTATCCTTACCCAAGGCAATGCTACCTTTCATCAAGACCAACTTGATTCTACCATGCTTACCAATGAATGACTCATTCAAGTTAATGTTCTTCACCTGTGACAAGAGAAGGCTCAGAAACACAATACATGAACTGTAAAAGGTATTGCTTCTTGAAGTGTCTGAAGAATTAACCTCCTCACGATTACTCTCCTTCTTGAAGTTGATCCATCACCTTCTCCATCCTTTATAACTCACTACAACTCTCTTCCTAAGTTACAAGCTTTTACTAGTTGCCTATTTGTACACAAAGTCTTATTCAAAGTACATAACTTACTCTGTGTTCATACAACCAGATAATCACTCTCCTGTGAGAAGTTTTGCTCTGTAATACTCACACCTACTTTTCACAGGTATTTTAGAGTTGTTATGTACACATTAATTTATTTATTAATGATGAGTATTGCTAGACAAAAGAGGTCAAAATTCATGTGGAAACATGTCAAACATTATTTTAAAATTTTTGTTACACAGAAATTAAATTTGCATAACATGGACTCCAAATAGAGTGTCTCATTTTAAGAACTATACATCAGGTGTCCTGAGGGCTTCCCATGCGGTTTTGGTGAATTGAAAGCTAATCACAAATATATATTTAGGGTTAGAAGGATGTCTAGCTGTTAAATTTATGTTTAATAGGGGTAAAAAAATCCATTACAATATCAACCAGAAGTGTAGGGCCTGATCCACCAACAAACAAACCAAATGTTTTCAGGAAGACGGGAAAAGTTTTGAAGTCTGGAAAGGAAACAAATCATCATTATAAAAATAAAATAGTTCAGCTGTGTGATACTGAGAAACCATAGGGAGATGACTCATGATTCCTGAATCAAGGCTTAAAAATAAACCAGAATAATTCTATGTCACTTTCCTTTTTTGTAATTTTGACAGGTTTTGAATGATTTTGGAGAATCTGTTCTGGCATTGTTTTATTGTTTCAAATAAAGGTAAAATTCTGATCATAAAAGGTTGATCAGTTGTAGTATATGTCTATCACTGTTAGCACTGCCTCAGCCCTTGCATCTGTTATTGAAGAAAAGCTGAATCAATACCATAAGTATTTCATGACTATGTGTTACGTATACAAACTACATTAAGAGGAGTATAGGACGGAAAAATAGCTCGATCACTCAGCCTACTCAGCTGCAATTGCAGGCAATCATACTCACAATCTGCCACATCTTTCAAATTTTTTTGTCTTTTTTTTGTTGTTGTTGTTGTTCTAGAACATTGCTATGTTCTACACTCAAAAGTGTCCTTAGTTTTCACCCATTTTTTCAAGAGCATCTTCTACCCATTTATTATTGGATCAAGACTGTCCTTTAGTTTAAATAATTCTTTTCCCTCCTTAGGGTTTGTTTCCATCATACGTTTTGAGGCAACAGTAAAATTTCTCCCAGATCTTATTTTGCTATGCTACACAAAACCAGCTCCTCTAGTCCATTCTCACATGTTCTCTCTGCATCTTTTGATCACCCCATTCTCCTCACTTTGAATTTTCAGTTGAATTGCAGGTGTCTAGAACATGGATAACCAGATGCATGCACAATATTCTGGAACAGTACCCTGGATAAGGGTAAAATTAACTCCTCACCTCTATTGGAAGAGTTTTGCATAATAAATCCAGTGGCTGAACTTGCCTTTCCCAGGGTTATATCCCACCTGAGGATTACAGCCATTTTGCGATTAACTAATGCAAAATCTTTCTCCTCCTCTACTGATGACCTTTGAATTTTGTTATTAACCCCCAAAGGCATGAAATTGCAATTCTCTCTGTTCAGTGTCATTTCACTGCAATTATAATCCAGGCTGATTATTTAAGTTATTTATATTTTAATGTATTTAGTTCGTATCTTCAGAACTAGAACTAGCAGCTTCCTTACACCCCAGCACCTGTCTTTTAGTACTCACCGAACGTAGTCTCTGCTCAAACCAGTTCTTCTGCCTACACTAACAAGTAATTTCTCACAGAGCACATCAGTTTACTCAGGTTGAGATAAAAAAAGCTACTGTGTACATTCTTCAAACTCTTTAAAAACCACAGAGTATCTTTTATTCTTTATAAAAATACCTCTTACATTTGTTATTCAACAGTCATATGGTTACAGTGGCTAAATTTAATTTTAAATATCTTGTCGCCAATCTTGCAATTTCATATGCTAGTCTTCTCAGAACTCTGTAAAGGACGTGAAATTCAGGGTTTATTCCTCCATAAACATAGTAACTTCAATCTTTTTATTCCCTGTAGCTAGCTGTCTTTCCCTTTCTCACCTGTATTTCATATCACATGTTAAAATTGAAGAAAAATATTATTTTAATGGTGGGACAACCTTCCATCCATTCCTACCCCTTCCAAATGCAAAGAAGCCTCCCTTCTTCCCTCACCCTCATTTTATTTGTAGGGCTAGATAACCTTTTGTTCTTTGTTTTGAATCCTTTGTGATGTCTAACTTGTCTCAGCTTCTGCTATCTTAAAAGTTTTAACTGCTCTCACTATACTTCATGTAGTCTAAAACGTCATTTTCTTTTCTTAACAATCCTTATTTCCACCCACATTCTCTTACCTAGACGTTAAATCCAAACCCTTTTGTCACATTTTGCTCTTATTTTGAAGAAGGTTATTTTCAGCCAGGATGAGAGTGTAACTCTCAACTTTCAATAGAGTTCCAATGAGTTTTTGCTCCTTTGACTTAAAGTAAATCCAAGTCTTGTCCATATCCTGTCCTTCTAGTTCTTTAGTCCAAACAATACCACTGCCCGAATTCACTTAGTTTAGCAAGCACATTAAGGTTTCTAAGTTAAACAGTTAGAATTCAGTATATACACAGTATAAAAGAGTCTTTATGAACTACATTATTATTTCATTCAGCCTCATGCAACATAAAATATGGGCAGTATTTATTGGGTACATAATCATTCACAGTCTTTTTTTTTAACCAATTTTTCATTGTGTTGTTTCCATCATTACTTAGTGTTCATCATCCAAATCCTTCACAGAATACAGACACATTTACTTGCATTTCTGCTTTTCTGCTGTGCTCATCACCTGATCTAGTGCAGATAACCACTGCCTTCATTCAGTAAGAAGTGACAGATACTTTAGTAATTCAAATTTCAAGATCTTCAGTGGCAATTGTCAATTTTATTTTTTTTTTTTTAAAGTTATTTCTACTCAAATATGCTAAATGGGTTTAACTGATTGCCTAAGAAATTGCTCACGGGAATTGTCTCATAAGGGCATGGATAAGAAAGAGTTTGCTAAGACAGCATTTAGCTCATGTAATTGCAGAACACTACATGCCTGTCTACATCTTTTTCCTTGTTCTGTCCACAAGAAATTTAGCTTCTGTGGCCAGATCCAGGAGGAAGATGGATGTATTGGGGAATGAATCCCAGATAGAAGAAAAAGGGTTAATTGCTAGAAATTATTTTAAATTAATGATCTGGCCTTTCTATTATGGAATGAGAAGATTCCCTCTTAGTTCACTAGGTCCTGTTCCCAGGTACCTGATTTCAGGTTTCCACTGGATCTCAGAGTACCCAGCAGTTAGATGTAGCTGTGCTGAAGTGGAAGATCCCATATGGCTCTATTTCCCACTTTTTTAAGCAAAGAACATCAGCTCATTCCAATACAAAAGCAGCAGAAATGTGGATTTAGTTGTCCAAAATTTACTCTGATTTACACAGAGTTGTGAGTTATGCAGGAATCCACAGCAAGCCTGATCTTACTTACTTTTAAGTGGTAAAATCTGCAAATTCCCAATTGCAGTGTTTGCAACACATCATGCTATTGTGAGGACTAAGTTAACAGGACCCATCAACAGTTTAGAAGGAAAAAACAATGTGATCAAATATTCCCAGAGGGATCATAAGAAAGCTATAGAATATATGGAGGCATAATATAGTTCTGCAACTCCTCTGGTAGCTGACACCTATGAAAATATTGTCTAGCTTTGCAGACAGTGTGACAACAGTCAGCACTATAGAGACTGAAACTACAGAGCAACAGAAACATGGAAGGCCCAGGAATCTGCAAAAAAAAGTTAAGATGGCATTTTTTTAATGAGTCATGCTAAAAAACTGCAGGCAAAACTGCACGGAAGAAAGACACCGTGTCCTGTTTACTCTTTGCTGCCATTCAGCTACCCCTTAACTAATTTTGTTGTGGAAGGAACTGTAATACAACACAGGTTTCCTGCTCTGACCAGGGCATATCTTTATACCTGAAATCAAAACTGAGAAAGAGTTACTTCTTGACAAGACTTATAAAACATTAGCAGACAACTCAATGAAGCATTACAAAACTGAGACCAAAATTGTATGTCCACTGAGTTTCTGTGTTAACTGATGGGCTTATTATTGTCTTCACAGGACTAAAAAGAGATACCCTTTCTTGAATTTTTTATTGGTGTTTCCCTTTCCTTCAGGGGAGTGGGACTAGTATTATATAAGTCAAGCTAGTTATCACTGGAAAAGAGGATCCATATGGAGCAGCTTTTTGGTATGTTTGAGACCACTCATTACTGACTTACACAATGTAGTCACCAGATTTTTATTTTTTATTTTTAATATTAGTTGATCCAACTTTATTTCTATTTTGAAGACTTATTATCTCACTAGAAAAATATGAAGATCTGATAAGAATTGAGCACAGACAATTCCACGTAACACTAGGGCAGTATGCCATACATTTTTTTAATCAGAAACTGGCTTAGTCCCACAAATGGGAGGCAGGTCAAGGGAAAGATGCCAATACAGAAATGTAAGATCTTAGAAATACTGCCCATGGACTATGACTAAAAATGTTGTATAAAACATAATAGTGTTTCTGGGAAAACTTTTAAAAAACATTTTAAATGCAGTAGAGCAGCTACAGTAGGAACAATAAAGAAAGGACCACCTTAGACTTTCAATATCTTCTCTATTACTTGGTACACCCCATGGGATATTGGCCTTTTGCCACACCATTCATGAGGTTAAAATCCACTTTATGCTTACCCCTCAGTGGAAGCATCCTAACAAGTTGCCCATAGGGAACATTCATGTGAACCTCCCCCCTTTCTTGCTTTACATAGAGTAAACAGTTCCCAAGATAGAACAATTTGCTCTCCAGGCTGGTGGTTAAGACAATTCTTTCAGAGCCCTACAGCCTGCTGATTTCAGTATTCCCTTTGTTCATTGGTGTTGTCAGAGAGATGAGGGAATGAAAACATGAAGTCTGAATCTGGCTCTCCCGCCCTTTTCTGAGTGCTCTCTTAACCCATATATATGTGCTAAGAACTAATAGAGGTCAAGGAACTAGGTCCAGTTAAAGAAAGAAGGTTTTTAAAGCACTTCACTAAAATAATTACAGAATTTTGCAAATAAGAATGTGTCATACAAAAATGTTATGAAAACATCCATACTAAGCTTAAAAAAAAAAAAAAAAAAAAAAGTAAAAAGAAAATAAATAAAAGAATGACATTTCAGAAGTTATTATAAGTTTTAAGATGTTAGAAAACACTAACAGGTGGCCAGTCTGTTAAGGATAAATCTTGCCTAAGCCTTAGATGTTAAGCTGCAAAGAAATGGAGTTCTCATTGCATTTGCAGATGGGAACTTTGGCATGAATATGAGTTCAATGCCAGATGAAGGCTGACTCAGGAAGAGTCTTCTTTTATTACCTAATCACCAACATTAAGCTGCACTAGTACAGATATGGTAAATTAATATACTTAATGTCTCTGGGTGGAGTAGATCTGACTTTTGTCCTAATGCATATACTTCTTTGTTACCTAAATGAGTCTGATATTATTCTGTGGTCACTTTTTTTTCTGTGAATGTGAAAAATTCATTCAGTGACTATGTCTTTTGATTCTTGCTCCCTGAAATCTGTTTCAGACACAAAAGCCAGAGTTTGACTAGAGGTCTTAACTTATAAACCTTAGACCTTTATTATTCTAGGTGTACTCTTCCTGCTTATTCCTGGAAGCAATCTTTCTACTCTATTTGCAACACCCTCACCCTTGGTCCTAGAACTGTTAAAAGGTTAGAGCTGAAAAATATTCCTAGAAGAGAATCTGAATCTAGTCCCCTGATTTCTTAATCTAAGTACCAAAGTTATCTTTTATTTGTTTTATTCCAAAGGACAGTAACTTCAAACAGTTCACTTTGGCAAGAAATTATCTTTTTCCGTGGTATTTTGCTTTACCTGCTCCACTGAAAAGAGAAGAAACGTTAGAATTCAACCCTGAGAATTCATGTCATGACTTATACACACAGAAACCCTTTATACCAGGTGCTTCAAAACACAAAATATTAGCAAAGTTCCCTAGAGTTTCTGATTTTAGATGGGCAATCAGAGGAAGTCAACAGAGTTTGGGAACTGTTGTCTCCATCAAAGAATGTGAAGAAACAAATACACAAACCTGTGGGCTCACAGGAAGTATTTGCTAAAAATCATCTGAGAGAGAACACACTGATGACATATTCCCTAGGTGGTATTACTGTTCCCACACAAGAAATTTTTTTTTTTTTTTTTTACATTGCATTTAAAAATTGTAACGTGCTTTCAAAGCTTATATTCTCTTGGACCACTCAATGTCAGAATTTATTATGGATGAAATACTCATTTTTCTTTTTCCATATTTCTGATTCCAAAGAGATTGCATTAGGTGTAGTAACATCTTTAATATCTGCCATTAATTAAAGCCACTAGGAATTAAAAAATTCTTGCAGGATCATCCCACCCCATTATACTCCTAGTAGATGTGTGCACTCTACTATCCAGTGAAAAGAAGTCATTTTCATGGATACCATTATTTTAGAACCATATTTCAATAAAATTGTCTGGCACTAGTTCCCAGAATTTATCCTTAAAAGAACTGGTCTACTCAGAAATTTCCTGTGCAAAAATTATTTTATGCTTCACAAAGTGTTCCCTGTACATGTCTAATCTGAAACTCGTTCTTCACTCTACTACAAAACTCAGTGGTTATTTCAACAGAACTAAGAGGTGAAAGAAAGGACAGTCTGTACTTTCTTAAATGTACTGAAAGGACCATTTAAATTATAGATATAAAATCATTACTTCTGAACATAAAAGATTTTTTTAAAAAAACAACAAAAAACCACAACAAACCAACCTGCTTTAATGTCAAGAGTTTTAGATAAGTATGCAAAGCTAAATGTTTGGGAAACCCAAATCATCTAGATAAAATAGAACCCTGTAAATAGCATTTTAGACAATGATGAAACTGCCATTGTCATTTTAATTGTGGTCAGCTTGTACTAAATTATCTTATTGCACTTTTCAGAAAAAAAACATTAGTGATGTTATGGTTTAATAAGAAACTATTCCTTTGTAGTAACATACTTTTAGGAATTTTACCACAGAAAAGAACTTAACTCTTCATCAGTTCTTGATGGCTGGAAACTATTTGACTTCTGCAAATCATCTTTATGGTTTCTTCAAAGGAATTATCTGGACAACAAATTCATTGAAATTGGAGGCTCTGCTGGCTGAGTCAATTCATCCCAAACCCATTATCCCCACAAATATTTCTTTTGTCTCATACAAGGTCCAGAAGCACCTGCCGGCATCACAGTTTTGGTACAAGGGCAGCCATCAGTTTGCGGGTGTATGAAGAGGTTTCATCTTGAAGCTGTGATTCATAAAGTGATTTATACAGAAACATACACTTCTTTCACAGCATCATTTCTCTAACAGCACTGCAAATTGTGGCAATCTCTGTCCAAGGTGCTTGCTCCTTGCACCACCGTCCTCTCTTGCTGCCAGCAGCTGCACAGACCAAGGAACTGGTGCAGCAGCAATACAACTTTCTCACTCAGGTAATTTTCCAGCCATATCACAGCTCTGACTCATGGTTTTTCAGCAGAGGGGTATCTATCAAATGATGGGAACCGCTTAAGCTGTTTTAATCATTGCTGCTGCCAAATGCTAGCTTGAATATTTATTTTTTTTTTACTAATTTCTTATCAGGGAAGATAAAGCATTTTTTTTCAGTGGAGGTTGATGCTACACTAAAAGCTTGGCCAAGTAAGTGTAGTCCAAGTGTAGTAAGATGTTTATCCTCTGGAGAGGTCACAACTGCATGGGGTTGCTCTTAGGGACATCAGCATTATGATGGATGAGTATGAAAAAGGTCAGGAAACAAAGGGAAAAGCCCCTTCCTTGTTAACTCACCACTGAAATATGAGGTGGGAGAAAGAGGAAAGGGAAAAATGGGGAGCTGGCTTAAATGTTTTTCCAAGGGAAGTTTGGACTATAAAAGCAGGGCTCCAGACTAGATCTTTCTTCATAAGTGCAAGATAAAAATAGAAGGAGGGGCTGTCATTAAAGAGGCTGTGATTGTCTAATATTTTGTCAGCAAGAGCATGAAGGGTGAAAGGAACCTTTGAAGATATGCTGCCAACCTGATCTACCAGTGGATTTCCTTTCACGTTTATTCACCTGTTTCCATGAAGTTTTCAAAATCACTAAAGGAATGAGTGATAGAGAGGATGAAAAGAACTTCTGTATCTGTTTTAGGGAAACATTCTGCTGCTTACTACCAATGTCTTCAGTGAACTCAAAAATGAGTCACTGAAACAAAGCAAAGCAAACTTCAAGGAAAATGTGCAATTCCAGCTTAGAGATTCCAGGTCCTTCTGTGTGAGGAGCTTTTTGAACTGAAGTTAAGGATCTATAGCACAAGGGAATATAAGTGTTGAAGACATGTATAAATTCCAGTATGAACAAATTGTCAACATTTTTTAACATTGAGCACAGGCAGAATATATAAAGTATTATCTTGAGATGTAAAAGAATAATAGATCTGCATAAGGACACTATGAAAAGAAGCAGTATTCAGTCAATGAAACAGTATTGAAACATTCTGCACAAAAAATATACTGTCAAGGGAAACATACATTTAAATCCTTGTTTTCCTCTAATATCTAAGGGCTCTGAAATATTTCTCACACAAAGTTATTTCAGCTTTTTACAAAAAAGTTTACATGCATTTATGAAAGACATCTGCTAATTGCAGGCCCACCAAAGGGACAAGTTTTTAGACTTCTTAGAGCTTTTCTCACCATTACTTTTCAGAAGAGCTTTATCAGATTCTTCATTCTTTAGTATTTACACTGTACTTAAAGAGTACACAGTGAAAAGAAGCTGTGGAACCGTGGTGAGGTTTATGGCCTTATACAGAAGGCTGGACTAGATCACTACATGGTCCCTGGTCTTACAAGAGAAAAAAAAACCGAAACTGTTAGAATCTCATCCAAGCTGTTGGAATTCCCTTTTACACAGATGAGTTTAATACCCATGCACTGGTTCTCAAAACTATTATCCCTTACTTCAAGGAGGCAGGGAAATTTGAAACAAATGCGGAAACAGTAATTACAAAATATATATACTAGCCAGCTGGAAAGGAAATATGAAGCATGCTTATATACAGAACATGTTACTACTACTTCTTTCTCAGAATTAAACACAAAGCAAACAGAAAGAAGCATATTAGCAAAGTCAAATCTGTATTATCGAGCCCATGGCTGACAAAGGAAAACAGATCCTTGAAAGGGGGCTGAAAAAAGGGCCATTTTGAGGATTACTACCCAGGATATTTAATGAGTTCCTCTTTCAACCCTGCCAAATGGTTGGTCTCTATCACTTTCTGAACACAAATCTGTGCGCTACCTCAGTTCTAGATTGTGTCTCAGTTACTCAGATTGTGTTTTCCACAGAGGCACACAAGTCTCCCTGAAAGACTTAGACCTCCTTTCCAAAGAAATGCAGAAGTTTACACAGCTATATGAAAGTATGTGATATTTATCTCATGTATCTAGTAATATATTTCATCATGACTTGATAGGAAAGCCATGGAGGAGTTCTTCACTGGATATGTCAGAGCTAACTAATTTAGGAACATGAACAAAGTACTCCAAGGTAAAGCAGCTGCAAACATACAGTACTCTCAGCCTACAGAAAATGCTCATCAAGAGCTTAATCAAAGCAGCTCATCCATTGCTGACCTCAAGTTAAGACCATTCCCACAGACAGTAAGTCCTGTGTAACTGGCCCTAAACACAGCTTGGCTAACCCAAGCAGCTGGTTCAAGGCTCCAGTCACATGAGGACCCCTGCACAACTGCAATAGTTTATAACAGCCAAGGGATCAGTTCTCAAGGTGGTGGGTTTTTTTCCTTTAGAAAAGGAAAAATAAATATTGCATTCTGCAAATTGAGAGAATAAAATGCTCAGAGAGTTTTGAGAGGAAAGCCTTGTGCTTTAAAACATGAAGAAAGGATGCCAGTTCAAAAACAGGAAACATACACTTTGTTCTAGGCTTAAGCCTGAGATCCACAAGTGCTAAGAACATTTTACAGTGAGAGCTGTCAAGAGAGGATGCTCTAGCTGCTAGCCAGCTTTTGGGGAAAGTCAAACCAGTACTGTCCTAAATTTTCCTTATGTAGTCAGCTTTAAAAAGGGGGTTTCCTCCTCCTGCTTTTAGCCAGTGAGAATTTTCTTTTTCATAAGGGACATCAGGCCTGGTGGTGTGGAGAATCAGTTTGGGTAGTGTGAATGCTGCTGTTGCCAGAAGTCCATGGTGCTGATGGAGAGATTTATATTTGAATATGGTCAGTGTCCTCAGCCTGCAGCTGGAACGGATTATATCCAACATTTTTTGAAAGGTCAGTTGGTGCGTTTCTGTGTCAGTGTTGTCAAGGATTTATGGACAGCAAGAAAAGGTCAATAATGCACACAAAATGGCCTGCCAAAATGAGTTGTGATCTACTAGTGGGTTGTTGCCCTACAAAGATCTGCTAAACTGGAGATAACATACAGAAAACCCACTTGTTAGTTTACCATGCTGTTTGGCAATTGCTCAGCATAGCTCAGGTCTCCTGCTGAGCTATGAAAAAAAGTGGTACTAAAAGTCACAATAGGAAAAATTTTAGTATATATCATCTTCATGGTCCATTTTTCTTTCATGTGCTTCCCCATAATAATGTAGTGTTGACTGGATTTTCATGGGTATCTAGGGTATGCATGTTAAAAAGAGCTGATCATATTCAGCTATATATTTGCCATTTTATATTATTGTGCTACAGGATCCTTAACTGTGCAATATTTTCATTAAAAAGATACTGCTGCCTATCTTTTATTAAATTAAGAAAGGAAGAAGTGTGGTGAGTTGATATTATGAGATTTTTTTTTAATGACTAATGAAAAGGCTGGACTATGTTGTCACATTTTACAACAGTAACCAGCAATGGCTGCACATGAGAAACACAGCACATAGATAAACTTCCCCCCATCCCCACCATCCAGATTGCGTCCAGACCATCACATGTATTAGCAGCTGACTGACCTATCCTTAGTCAGTTTGGACCCGTTTAGCTTTTGGCTCATAGTCAAAATCTATAGCTCTAGCAAATACAGAAGAGGAGGACTGTCTAAGCCTCCTGTTACTCCCACAGTAACCCACTGAGCTCAAACACAGCACAGCACAATGTTTGTTCTGCCATTGTAGTGATAGCACCATTCTCGTGAGTACGGTTAAGAAACATCAGCCCCCAAAGCAAAGATGTGTGATGAGACCGAGTTACTCCCAGTACAGGGGCTCAACAAGGCTCAGCACAATTACCTCCTCTCGAGTTGTCACTTCCCCTCTTGCAGAGAGACAAAACCCAGACTCCTCTTCTGTAACCCAGCCAAAAGATCCTGTGGAAAACAACAGAGTATTGTTCCTCCTAAAATCCTTCACTATTTCTGTAGGCATTTGACTGTCTTCCCCTTCAGATTTTTTCTGCCTCTCTCTGAGCCACCAGAAAAGGCACCCTGCTCTGACACCTCATCGTGGCCTTGGCTGAGATGGCTGAGCAGCTGCTTCTGCTTGGTGACTTGGTCACAGCTGCAAAAAGACACAGGCCCCCAACTAGAAAATCCATTGGGGACACAGTGAGTTGAGTGTCTGTACTCTTTCCCCCAGACAAACATGCAGAACTCAGCGTAGTTATGATGTTTTGCATCAGATGATGTTCTCTGCCTCAACCTGCTTCTATTTTATTGATTTTACTAGATAAATTGTGGAATTACATTAAAGAAGAAATTAAAACACCAAAGGCTTTTTTTTCTTCTACATCAACTATTTACTATTACTCATTTCAGTGTCCTATAGCTTTTTCAAGGAAGTCAGACAAACTTTGGATAAGGAATCAGAAATCTCCTATTATGCTTTCATACTTCAGCTATTGTTCATACTGTCCTTCTAGCATGCCCTAGTGTGACAAACCAGTAACTAGTGTGTTTTACCTCATGTTAGAAATGTAGGAAGCAGGCTCGCTGCGGTGTTCTCGCCATGGGCTCACATCAGGCAGCAGCAAAATGGAGAGAATAAACATGGAGAGAAGCTACTTTTAAATCTCAAAACAGTACTTCTTTTTGAGTTTTGTTCATTGCTGGGATTCATTCCAATTTTAATGAAACAGAATTTCTTAGTCATATTTCCACATTACGTTTCAATCTTTCATTAAAGTAGAGCCAGAAAAGCACTTAAGCACATGCTTAAAACTTCAAAATACATTCTGAATGTATTGCCTAATTCCTGTGATATTTTTGTTCACTGGGGGTCTTCACAAGTTCAGACTAATACTAGAAATTGGCTTTGATTTAGATAAAAGCATTCTTGTCCTAAATGAGGTCAAATACAACAAGGCCAAAACCTGAAACCTTCACATATGCTGGGAAAGACAGACACCATCATTCTTCCCTATGCTCATGCAGTTAAAACATTGGCCAGTTGGACGCAATATCAAGAGAAATAACTAACTGCTCTAACTTCCTTACTGTAGACAGCTGTCCCACTTGCTGACCCGTGGGCTAGGTTGGCTCAGATGTTAGCACCAAGAGCAATGACTACTTTCAGCAGAGTGACTTGCTGAGCACAGTACTATCCAAAATGAGCTTTAAAAGACTGTAAAAGTGGCGGCGTAGCAGTTGTCCTACCCAGTTTTTTAGAACAGCCCTGAGTCTTTGTTGCTATTACTGGCTTCCCTTCACCAAAGAAAGGGCGTTTTGTACTGGAAGATGTTCTCTCAGTCATTTCCCCCTTTGGGACCCTGTGTCTTCACATAAAAGTGCAGGATTTCCTAAGTGACTCACGAGCAACAGGCCAAATTCTTAATCCAGTTTGAAAATAGTATTTTCTTCAGTAGGCATCATGAGGAAGGTTTAGTTCCCAGAGAGCAGGAGCAGGCTATTTTAATACAAAGGAACTCAGACCTTTAAAGGGATTCAAGCTGCTCTTTATATCTTCCAGAAAGCCTTGCTCTGAATCACATGCTCCCAGCGTCTGCTCCATATTCTCACCTATTCTCCTTCTTTCACCTGGGGAGTTAGGTAATGTCTGGCCCAAGTACAATAAGGGCCCCACCCCCTTTAAAGGCCATCTTATTCTAGAACAACATTGTTTATGGATTCCATATGCTCTATCATTAGTGTTATCCTTGATTCTCTGTCTCTCACTTTCCTCTTGTGCAATAAAAGAGATGAAGTAACACATTGTAAAAGAATGTGTTTGCAAGATAGAATAGACATCTGCCTCTGTCCTTTGGAGGCTGCTGCAAGAATACAGTTACTACCTATTTTGCCAATTTGACCCCAACATGTCTAGGGCCTCTCAGAGCAATTGTGCGTGAACACATCAATCTGTTCATGAGCAATAGCTCTGTATCTGAGATGGCCATCAATTTTATTTTTTTGCACTGTTACTGACACTTTGTCCAAAACCTGCACAAGTTATTGTTGGTATTGTTACAAAAGATGTTTAGGATCATTCAGGGAAGATGTAACCTGATCTTTCTGGAAAATTTAAAAACCCTTGTTGTCTTTCTTTTTTAAAAGCAAATATCATTCTTCCTTTTCTTCCTTTGAGCCAGCAAGCCCTGCATGCCCAGGCAAGGCCAGGAAGAAGTCATGTTTCCACTTTCAGAATTGAAGACAGAATGCTTTGTACATTTCTAAGAAAAAACTATCCACTCCAACTCAACCACATAACTTGCCTTAGATCTATCTGTGACAGCTTGAAAATTAGTAAGGACAATTTCACCAATTAAAACCACCTGCTGCTTGATTTATGATGACTGTACAACATCTAAGAATCAGTAAGCACAGTGGATATTGTTGTCAAAAAGGCTCATTTTGCCCTGTCTTTCTCTTTTACACCATCTTAAGATAGGAATACCTTTGGTCAATTTGCTGCAATTAGTTTGTTGTAAAACTGTACAAAGGTGGACAGTTTCTGACTGCATTGGAGGCAGGCCCCCCACCTTACTCTGGTGTGGCTGAGATGGAAACCAGGCAAAGGCTGCAAAACTGGTCTTTAACCACACACTTGGTGCCCGGTCAAGCTTAACAGCATTTGGAAATCTGTTTGTATGTCTCATTTAATTGTCTGCTAGCCATAAGGCCATTGTATTAAAAAAAAACAAAAACAAAAACAAAAACCAAACAAAAAACCAACAACAACACAACAATATCTTCTTTCATCATTGCATGGAAAAGGATATAAAAATATAAATAACCCAAAAACATGTCTTTCTGGATTATGTGAGAATAACTCATTCTTAACGAAGATATAAATTATATGCTTTAACAGAACCTGCAACATAGATTCTGATTGAAAGAGAAATTATTATTTTTCTATTTCCTAAGTAATCAGACTTGAAGGCTTATGTTACTTCCCAAACATAAGACAAAGACTATTTTAAAAACACTGAATCTATTCTTTCCTCTTCACTGAAGACCTGGCGTTTCACTTGTTACTCAGGGAAAACTATTGCTGGAATTGGTGAAACGTTTTTGGGGAGAGGTATGTAGAGGTGGGCATAATTGTTACAGTGCTAAAGCTCTTTTTCTCATGGAAAAGATCAACCAACAGAAATAATCGAAAGCATGCTAGTTGACAGCAAGTCTGCTGAATCTTCCTTTTAAAGTTAAAGTTTAAGTATCTTCCTGCCAACTTCATTTCATGGTCTTATGTCTATCCTCCTTCTACACATATCCATCAATTTCCAGCCAGAATTATAATTATTATGTAGTTCTGCGTGCCACCTTTTTTCCTTTAAAGCACCTGAATAACTCTTCCCTTAGAATTTTTTTTCTCTGCCTTCTGAAATATCTGATTTTACCTACAAAGTCAGAACCAAAGTAAATTCGAATCTGTGAAATCTATGGGAGAACCAAGAAGTCTCCTCAAATTGTCTTGTGATTTTGGGAGTAAGACTGGCCAAGACAGTGACTAGATCCTTCACAGCTGCAGCAGCCAAGCAATAGACACCCACTTTCCAGGGAATGGTGATGTACAACTGGCAAAGCATTCTCCATCCACCAGAACAGGAAGCCCTTAAGAAGGACAAAAGATTGCATGTGGAATACGGTAGAGTGGGAGAGACACTAAAGATCTTAGCCTAAATGCACTCATATAAACATTGCAAAACCTCAGGTCACCTCAGGTGCTTGTTGTTTTAATATTATTGCCTCTGACTGACAGTAAAAGTGAATTGGAAGAGTGTGTTTGAAAACCCATATGTATAATGTACTTACATCAAAATGTAATTGAGCCTCTATACTTGTAAGGATCTGCTCATCATTAGTCTGGGACTGATTTTTGGACACTGCTTTTTAAACTGTTTCATTTGAACTAGACACTGGTAAACTCTTCTCTAGCATACTCAGTGCAGTGTAATTTATAGTGTTATGCAGATGCTGGATTATTTGAATCTCCATTCTGTTGCACATAATTTATATTGTCTGTGGCAAATAAAAAGATAAGTGCAATCCATATTGCAAATGCATCATACCATTGTGAATCTGCATGCTTCCTCCTGGTTCTTCTTCACCCCATGGAATTTATGTGGTCGTTGTAGCAATATCTGATACCACAGTGAATATCCTCTTATCAGTTATGTTTAGATTTTAAAACTAGCTGTTTCTATATACATCATCATAGCAGTCTTTGCTATTACCCTAAATAGTTCCCAAGCTATAGTAAAAAAAATTTCCTGAACTGAAATATTACAGTAAAAGTAAGGACACTCCTTGAAAATACACATATAATGTTTTCTCTTATTGAATTCATATTTGAGCAAGCAGTCGTAAATCAGATTATTATTTTTTTTTAAATAATGAAAGCACTTCACAGATTTAAATCCACTTGTGTTCGGACATTTTTTATCTCAGTGACACTTTTATGTGGACCATAGAGCTCCTTTGAAATAGTTTTCACATGAGCATCGATGTTTTACCATGTCAACAAATGTTTCCCTGATGCAGGAGACCATCTAGCATTTTCAAGACTCAGACACAAAGTGATCTTCCAACTAGATTTGAATGGATAGTATCAAAGTAACTTTAAATACAATAAAATACACAGTTCTGTGAGAAGATAACCCACTGAACTTCATTCCCTAAGGTCTGGTGTCTTGTGTCTGAGATTCCACGTTCTGATGTTGTGTAGGAGGAAAGCTTGTGTTTCATTTTACTTGAACTGCAGCATAGAAGGGCTCTTGCCCTTTGTAGCATCTTAGTTTTATAAAAATTGTGAGAATTTAGACTGCCATCTCTTTTGAAAAATTAGTTCAGTTAGGCTGAGGAGTTGTAAAGATGTTAGCGTTGAAGTAACTGACAGATGGACAAAGAGACAATGTAGTTGCATGAGCTTCATTCTCATAGGAAACCATGACAACTAGAAAGAGAGATTTGGAGCTCTTTAGCTGGAACAAGTCGGTACAGATTCACTTACCTCAGTGAGCTGGAGTGCCTGCTGCTAAAAATAGTAATTAAAATGGAAACACTGGGCTGGGCAAACTCTACCTGAATGCTCTCTCTCCTTTGCACCTCCTTGTAATACAAATACAGTGCAAGTGAATTTGAATGAATTCTTCATATATTCATAAAGTAGCATGATTTCAAGTGAGCATCAAAACCAACACTTTAAAATAGCCATTGTAAAAGTACCCTCTAATCAAAATACAGTACATACTTTTTGGCATAAATGAAAAGTTCAATTCCTACTCTTGACTTTTTGATATTATTTTTATAACAATGCCGTTCTGGTGCATGAAAACCAACGCCACGTAAAAAATGGAAATGCAGTTTTTCTGTTTATTTATTTTCTCATCATTTTTCCATCTCCTGATAAACTACCAGGAAACATCTACGGTAATTTCTAATGCTATAAAGTGTCTGTATTTTGCCCCTCTCTGTGAAGCCATTCCTTAATCAAGTGTTGCATAATAAAACAAATAAACAAGTACCAAAGTATGATCCATCACTGCTGTGTGAAAAGTTAAAATATTAACCAAGGTCTGTTTAAGAAAGCCTCATGTGATAAATCACAACTTGTAAAAAAGTCAAATGAATGAATTTTTTTAAAGAATAAAAGCAGTAAACAGAAACTGCAATCCCTTTTAAATTCTCTCCATAAAAAATAACCTCTTTGATTCATTTGATGCAGTACCTTAATCAAACATTATTGATTAATATACAGAATCTGTGCCATACTGATGTGGGAGGTGAGGGAGTTGTTTAAACTACAGAAGTCTTTAAAAACTTCCCTTTCCCAGCGGAGCAATCTCAGGTGGGATGTTAAATGTATGCTCAGCCACCAGCTGCAAGAAGTCACTAAAGCAAACACTGAAGCACCTTGGTGAAGGCAATTGCAGCCTCAATACTATCAACCAACACTTCTGCTCAGTGACCCTCTCAGGTCTTAGAAATGGACTTTTTGGATTCCGGGTCTTGCTGTATTGATTTCAATCAGCAGCTTTTCCTAAGAGCCCCCCTTTGAAATCACCCTGCCAGAATTTCTACTCTCTAGCGTAAGTTTTATCTCAGGGTTTTTATTCATATTTGATATCGTTCAGCTAAATGACAAGAGAGGATCTTGTGCATGTATTTATTTCCTTACCCACATTTTTTTTTAATTATCTTTGTTTCAAACACAAGTAAATCTGTTTACTTAGCTTTCACTCGCTCGATTGAGGGAGGTACACTGAGCTGCCTCAAGTGCTGTTTTCAAAATGTTTTTACATTTTTGGCCACGCTTCAGTGGGACCAAAGTATTTCTGTCAACGACTTCATTAATGCCAGGATTTTACCCCTGGCTTTTGAATACCGGAGGCACCCCGCAGGAGGCTCTCTCACCACTCAAATCCCCATGCTGCTTCCCTCTTACCCCTACCCAAGCAGCAGAGGTTTTGAGAGCCCACATGCCCCCGTGGCACAAGCTCGTGAGGGACCCGGCAGCTGGGGCAGAAATGCAAAGAGTGGGCAGCTGCTGTGCCCCCCATCACGCCTCTTCCTCGCGAGAGGCTGCACCCGCTGTACCACGTCGCTGAAGGCACGAAGCAAAGCAAGCTGGGGGGAGGCAAAATCTCTTAAGCCGTACTTGCACCTCCTAACTTCTATAGCTCTTGGCATAAATTAGAGCAGCCCAAAGAGCTTTTCGATAGTTAAGATTCAGAAGGGGGGGAAAGGGTATTTCGGACAGTAAAATAGTTTCAAAGTTTTTCTCTTTTTCTGTTGTTTTTTTGTTGTTTCTTTTTTTAAATGAAGAAAGATATCAGGAAATCCTCAGCAGAAACAGAATGGGTTCCTGATGGCTGGACGGATTTTGCCAAAATCCATTTTAAGGTTTACTTTGAGTAAGCTCAAATCAGGTTGCCATATGGAATTACTCCATGCAGCAGCCTGACCTAGAGCAAAACTGAACAAAGCTGAGATTATTTACTAAAATCCTAAAACGCTGGCTGTTTTGCATCTCTCCCACACTGGATCTAATTCCTTAAGTAAATAAGCACATATTAAGTTAAAAACCCAAGTTAACGAATAGGCCAAATAGTTGTACATAAGGTTGGCTATTTTGAGGACACACAAAACACAACCATGGGTTAACATTCATGCTGCAGACTGTCTCAAAGCTTGCTGGCACCTGCAGTTTAGCAAATTTACTGCTGTAGCCAAGAAGATTGATCACAGGAAGCCAAAGCTGTTCAGTTTAAAAAAAAAAAAAAAAAAAAAATCAGCTGTTTTCTATGAGCAGTCTGTCAGATAACCAGCCTAATGAAACTGTGGACATTTCTCCTGAGCTCAAGAAACATTCATGCTGGAGAGGATACTGGAGTCATTCTAATACTTTGCAGTTGTTTTGGAGGTTAAATAGAAAGCAGCACAGAAGAAAGGCTCTGCCTTTGCGATTAAAGAAAAGGCAGAAACATAACATCAAAATGCACAGTTGTGCCTGGACTAAAACAGACATAACACTAACACTGTATTTTTCACCTCACTGGTGCACTCCAAATTGAAAACACAAAAATGCCTTTCGCTAGTACTCTTAAAAAAAAAAAAAAAAAAAAAGACACAACTGTCCCACAGAGAAACTACAGACAAAACATGGTCCTGCTTTTGTAAAAATAATTCGAAACTTGATGAAATATCTTGTGTCAGAATCAAAACCAAGAAGCTTCAGCTGAAAAATGGATCTGACTCCTGTTAGAACTGTGTAAGCTGCTCTGCAGTCTCAGTGCTCCTCATCCTGGGCTCTGAATGGATGCAAAGGTAAAACGAAAGCAGTGAAAGGCTCAGCACACAGCAATCCTAGTGTTCTTTGACAGCACACACCACCAACATGGAAAACACTCTCATTCCCACATGGGCTTTTGGCTACCTTTACTTACAAATGTGGTTTCACCAGCTGCCCCAGTCAGCACAAAAAGGCATTCCCACATAAGTTACCTTACTCGTTGCATACAGGCAGGAGTCCACCAGGCAAACATTTATTCTGCCATGATAAGAATAGTCTTCTGGGTGCTCCCTCAGTTTTGCTGGACAGCATGGGGGAAAAGGCATAGCTTCACATCTTCTGGTACCTTCTTCCTTTCATTTCTTAACACTTGTGAAGCTAATAGCACAGGAGAAAGACGGCCGCCTAACCTGCTTTAACTCACAAAACAGATAATACTGATACAAAAAAGTGTTTTTAAATGGTGGTGAGATGCTTAAAGGTATTTCAGCCCTCTTGCACTTGTAAACTCTCTACAAGCCAGAGGGCCATTGTTTTTCCTATGTGACAGACATATAGACAATCATGGCAGGTGCCACAAATCAGTGTAGTCTCAAGGCTGCTCTATCTGATCCTAAGAGACTGACCAGTTCAGAACTACCTCAAGCTTCAAAGGAGATAGAAAGAGCCATAGAAAGATTTCAGTCTGCCCTTTGAAAGTGAATCAAAAGATCTCTGGCATTACATCTTGAGGGGAAATTGAAAGCATCCAACTTTAAAAAGAACCTTCAGTTTTCTTCACCATTTTGTCATGCTTCTTCTTATTAAAAAAAATAATCAGGTAAATGTAGCACATTTGGTAATGTATAATTTTATCTGTTTGCAACGCAGCTTTGGTGTAATTTCCAAATACATCAATCATACTAGCAATTCCTAGGAATATCACTGGAAGTGCAGGATGACTCCCATATGATATTTACCACCTGATACATTGGGTACCAAATAGTGGAGCTTGTGGTCAGTTGAAAGCTTTGAATATGCAATTACTTTCTGGGTTTTATTTTCCAGGCTTTGGTTTATGGTCTGCATTTTATCTTAATATTATTTTTGCTATACAATATTTTTATTTACAGATGAAAAATTTTGTAGATAACATGATTAAAAGGACAAAGCTGATGACAGCTCTTGATAATAATAAACAAATGAATAACAATGATGAGACGAACAGTAATAATGAGCATTTAATTATTTGCATGGAATTTAATGCATGCTTAGTCAAAACACAATTTTTAAGTTTCCCTCTCAGATGCATCTGATAGTAGCTTTTGTTGTTATTTTCCAATACAGGCATATGTCCTCTGGTTTGTTTTCATCTTTATGTTCTGTTTGCAGGCCAAGACTGACGACATTTTGCAATGCAGCTAAAGTAGTGTGTGTATTTGGTATTCTGTATGCATCTATCGTCTTTTGTCTGTAGCTTTTCTGAAAAGTTCATCACCTCCATTCCCTCAACCAATAGCTTTCTTGTAGCAGAACTAATGCCTGTGAGAAAAAGACCGCAGGGTCCTCAGTATGGCATTTACACCAGCTGTATACAGAAGGAAAAGGAAAAGGGAAGTACAAGTGATAGAAACTGTTGCCAGATACCCTTTTTCCTCATGAAAAGGAAAACATGATTTTCAGGATCAACAGAGCACACTTGCTGGGCAGATCACAGGATCTGTGAAATCACAGGCCAGGGCTTGGAGCAGAAGGGAGGAAAGGGAAATGGAAAGGATAAGGCTTGAGGAAGCCAAAAATGAGAGGACTGTGGGAGGAAGGCAATGACAGAGTGTGAGCAGAGAGAGATGTCTGCAAGGATGAGCAGGCTTGATGATGGTGAGGCCCAGCTGTTTCCGTGTATACATAGCCTTGCACCTGGCCTCTGGACCATAATCCAGAGTGTTGTGTGCATGTTTAGTGAAACTCCTGTTAACATCCATGAAGAAACCATGTAGTCTGTCAGGCGTTGCAATGTGGTGGATAACCCTTTTTATTCGCGCAGGCACGCCAGGCTGCATAGCAGCAGGCTATTTGTGACCTTCTGACAGTCAGAGAAGCTGTATCAGATGAAATTGCTGATGCCGAAGCCTCTGATGGCCGCCATATGGGGATAGAGGAAGTTCCTGATGGTATCACACAATTTTATTACAATGGCAATGACAGCAGATTTCCTCAGTGCAGAGCAATTTGCCAATGAGTGCAGAAGCCAAGAGTGAATAGAGACCAGCGGGCAATGGGTACTCTTTATGCACTAGAAGAGAGACTGAAGAGCAGGCATCAATGTGGCAGGACTTTCCGCACACAGCATCAAGGATGATACTCAGTTTTGTTACAGAGCTGAGCATGGAGAAACTAGGACTACTGGTGTCCTGTGGAGGACAGTATGGTCCCATGAGTGCCTATTGATCTCAGTGTCTCTTTTTCAGCATGGGCTTCAAAGGTAGGTCAATAATGGGCATTTCTGAAACCCCTCACCCATGTGAGAAAAAGAGAAAGAAAGAAAGAAGAAAGAAAGAAAGAAAGAAAGAAAGAAAGAAAGAAAGAAAGAAAGAAAGAAAGAAAGAAAGAAAGAAAGAAAGAAAGAAAGAGAAAGAAAGAAAGAAAGAAAGAAAGAAAGAAAGAAAGAAAGAAAGAAAGAAAGAAAGAAAGAAAGAAAGAAAGAAAGAAAGAAAGAAAGAAAGAAAGAAAGAGAAAGAAACCCAACACATGTTTTGCACAGCTAAACAGCATTGTTTGGAGAAAAGATGACACCATTTCCTGCCTGCATGGAGAACCAGGACCAAATTCAGGCCAAGGAGAGGGGAACTGCCTAAACTACCCCCTAGGAAATGTTAAAATCATGAATGTAGTTAAACATCTAACTCAATGCTGCAGAGTATTCCCTAATCTCAGGAATGTCTCCAAGAATTAAGTGCCTATGTCCATGCAGGAGTGAAGAGCCAGTGACACAAGTGCATCTCCATCTTGTGCAATTAATTGACTTGACACTCAAAACTGACTCTTCTGCGCATCTCACCCCTATACTGCTACTTATGCATTTTGCTCATGAATTTTTCTCATGAGTCTTGTGAATGGAAAATATATGAGAAACCACTTTCATGAGAAAGCTTCTTTCTCACCCAACCATAGCATCAAGCTCCCACTACTCTCTGACACCATCAGTCTCACATTCGTTCACCTGCAGGGAAGAGCTTCAATGAGAATGACTGTGAGAATGGGGTTGCTGGCTAAAAAAATGGACTAGAAAGGGAGAGCTTGACCCTGAACCCTTGAGCTCAGAAGGACATAAACCTCAGACCAGGTACTGGTTGCAGTGGCTCAGCTGCTGCACAATGGCTCATGTTATTATGGGTCTATTGAACTGTAGAAGCACACAAGCCCAAGACATAGCAATCTCCCAGGTCTGAATGCAGCTTAGCATCACTTCTCTCCTATTCCTTTGTCATAACACTACTTTTGTACACTCTGAGTATAGTATTTTAAGCGCCTAAGGGGCATCATGCTCCAAGTCAGCAAGCTGATTTAGCTGAGGCACAGGGATGGTGGATGGCTTCAAGAAACATGGCAGACTATTCACAAAGTAAACAATTAATCTTAATTAAACCCCTGTGAGTCAGATCTTTCTGACAGAATATTATTTGAGCAGATTCAGACATCTTTCTTAAATGGGGTAGCAGTACATTATCAGTGTCCCTTCATACTTTGATAAACTTCATTCAAGATTCAGAGAGCACTTAAGATTCACAGGAATCAAAAGAAATTACTTTTACCATGTCCCCTCCCAATTTGGATAAATACTCTCATTAATTAAAATTACTCCCTGAGAATGTATCCTATATAGGACAATCCTTAATTTTAAAATGTAGAAAAACAGACCAAAATTGCATATTGGTAGCTATATTTTAAACAAAAAAAATCTTCACATAATAAATACATCTTATGCACATTAACTTCAAATTTACTTCAGAAAGCTATTTACAATATAAATAATTATAAATGGGAACATTTTGCAAGATATTGTTGACATAGCTAAACTGTGTTTCCTACATTACATTCCAAAGGAAAACTTCAAATTACAGATGTTATGCTACAATGTCACTAGACCCTATACATTGCAAGGCATGGTATTTGAAATGCTGTCAATCTCTGTCTTTTTTTCCATAAATATAACCCATTAGTTTAAAGCAAACATTAAATGCTTCATTATGACTCAAGTGCTTTTTTTGCTAGATTAGTGTATTTTATGCGTTGAAATATTTACCTTGGGAAAAAGATGCAGTGCCTTAAAACTACTTTTCCTAATAGACTTTAATTCCTTAGAAATGTAAAGGTGCCAATGTTTTATAATGTGTGAGCAAGTTTATTTCTTGCATTTCTAAACTTTCGCTGTATCAGTAGCTGAAAAGAAAAAGATGCGTGCAGTCCAAATTGCAATAAATAAAAATGGTTTTAAATTGTATTTTGAATCCTAGAACAATAGTAAATCTTGAGAACTCTGTGTGAGAGGAGAGTTAAATAGTGAATACAACCAGATAGAAAGCTTTTTTTCTTCCTGTATTTGATCTTTCCTTTCAAATACAGCTTCATAGATGGAGTCATAAATTAAGTCTTTTCAGAAAGGGATGTATTCCTAACAACTTAGAGCCAGATTTACCCACAGAATTCTATCATACATAAACTAAATGCCACAGTGAAGTTCAACATTACATCGGGTTTTTTTTCATTAAAAAATGCTCTAAGGAAGTGTGAAATGGAGTCACACTACTGCTGTCATTGTACCAAACAGAAACTTTAATTTTTTTGGTCTTCAGAATAACAGCTAAACCCTCAGCTACACATCTAGAAGGGTTTACTAACCCAAACTGAAGGATTACAGAAAAAATGTGTAGAGTTTTCCTGGTTTGTTTTTTTCTGTTGTTGGTTTTGGTGGGTTTTTTACTTCTCAGTGCATACAACCGAAATATTTAACTGTCAATACTAACTGCAAATAAAATAAAATAGGTTCTTCTACTGTGGAGGTGCCTGGAGTTAATCCAGTATACCTTCCGGAAAGCATGTTCATCCACCATTGTTCCTAATAACAAAGCCTGTATTGCCTTTAGACCCTTAGGTGTTTTAAGTAAACTTGCAATTCATAGAAAGACCAGAGCCTGAATTTATTTGCCGCCAGACATTAACTATAGCCACCCTAAAATAGACATAGCTAGGTCTAATCCTGGGACTGTGTGCTATAATCCCCATTATATACAACTTTGTATGCAGAAGGTCTGAAACCAATGCATATGGCACAGCTTTGTTTCTTGGCTGAAAGGTTAACTGACATTTGGAAGGGCCAGCCTGATTTTCTGGGGTGGCTGTGCCTTTTCCAGAAATACTATGCGACCTTTTTTTTTTTTTTTCAACTCACTCGGAATGTTCACATAAATGAACATATGGTGGTTAACATACTTGGGGACATTAATGAATAAATGCTGCATGTCTGGAGATAAAAACAAAATTTAGATAGGAGTGATTAAAAGAGTTTAAAAGAGCAGAATTTCACTGTGTAACCTGTGGCAGTATTGCAGACACATCAACAAAAGTCATTTAAAGCTTAAGAAATACTTCTGGGGCTCTTCAGTACAGAGAGATGCACTCATTTTTTCAAAACGTGTAAATAGAAACACAGCTATTACAGCCATTACCTCCCATATTTTCCATACATCTTGAGATTAAAAAAAAAAAAAAAAAATCACAAAAACCCCCAAACCTATTGCCACTTCACAAGTCAGCTTTTTTGCCCTTATATATACTAAGTAATACCTTACTCCACAAATATTCCCATTTGATTCAATGGGACAAATTGTTGAGTAAGGTTCTTCTTCTAATTTAAGAATTGCTTTGTGAATTTGTCCAAAATTACAAACTCCGTGCCCATGGGGAGCAATTTTGTATAAAGCAGAGAGGTTTTTGCTTCTTTAAGCAAAAGAGATATATCAAAATCATAATGCACAAAAAAATCATAATGCACCATCCACCGATATCAATAAGAAATTGTTTGAAAGAATTGTGGTCACTTTGTATTTGGAGTAGCTACAAAATATTAATTTGGTGTTAATAGCAAAATGGTATTATGCTAGAGAAATGATGCAACACAACAATTTATATTGTTCCTGTTCCAAAACACAATCTCTACACCTTATTTAAAGTGACAGCCTCTAGCTAATGTGATACATTTGACATGTATTTGGTACAAATGCCTTGCATTTTTCAATTTTGCAGAATACCTCATCTCATCTGATTTAAAAATGGAAGAAATCAAAGAAGAGAAGATGATATTCTTGAAGGACACTAAATAAAAATTTGAATTAAATAAATATGCAATGGAAAGAAAAGAAAAAAAAAAAAGCTTTATACCATATTGAAAAGTACCTGTAATATGAGCTGCAGTGATATTATATACTATAATTAAGATTGCAAACTTGCTTGCATGTAGCATGTAGCATGCGGAGTCTATGTTTACAACATTCAATGCTTTCTGTCAATTAAGAAGAAATTCCTGGCTATCTGAAGAAGCAGGATGGCAAATTAGCTGACAAAAGGCATCTGTCTCCAGCAGACTGTACTGAAGTGCTAAGGAGTGCCAGTTGCTGGCATCCCGTGAGGGGAGTGAGCATCAGCCTCTGCTTGCAGCGCAATGTGGCTGCACGTACAGACCTCACTACTGATATATTCCATTCATTACAGTGCATTTTGCTGCATTTGTCATTGAAGTGGACTGGAACTATTGAAAATCGGATAAATAACTACAGTTTGGGAAGTTTTATTTTGGGATCACAGTAAGTAAGATTGGGGAATTTTTATTGCATATCACACTGGCTTTTTTCCTAGGTGAAATCATGTAGAGTACAAGCATCTTATATTGTGCCTGTTTGTGTTATAAGACTTCTATTTTTCAAAAGTGCCTGTCAGAAAGCAAATACAGCAGTGCCCAAACTGTGATTTCCTTACTACTTGCGGTCATTAGACCTTGGACATTAGACCATAGCCAGAGAACAGCCGCTGGTCTGCAGAACTCTATTGTCTTCTGATTAAAAGCTTGATATCAAGAGTGCTTGGTGATCTCAAGAAACTTGGGTGCTGACAAAATCCCATTCACCCAAACAGTTTAGGAAACTCTTCTGTAATACGAAATAATATGATGCTTAGACTCATTTTTATGTGTACTGGTAGGGATAATATGATACCATGTACCTCTACTCTAATTCGCTTTGCAAATTTTATTTTAATACTGTACAATGAGACTCCAAATACAAGTTTATCCATATTATTCATAGGAATAAGTGAAATAAATATGTATCCAGAACTAGATTTATCAAAAATACTTTCTCATTCCTATGCTTTAGGAATATATACAATTATTGGGCTGAAAGAAGTCCATTTTGGTCCATTCCTTCCTCTGAGTTAACAGTTGTCAGTGTTTTTCTTCCCCTCAATTATTTGCCTTGTTTTTATCTTAAAACAAACAAACAAACAAAAATATCTAGCTGCTTCTCTTTATGATCTTTGTTATTCATTTGGCAGTTAGTCAAATAAACTTCTTGCCAAATCATTTTGTTCTCATTTTGCCTTGGCTAACATTCAATGCCCTGTCTCTCATTTCTGCCGCTAGTTCAAATAGTTTTAGACAATTATTTATCTCTCCTCTGTGCAGAGCTCCATGCACACCAGTGACATTCCCCCTTATTCTTTTCTGTTACAAAGATGACAGACCCAGTTTATTTAAAGTTTTATTAGATCTTTCAGTCTCTTTATCTTTTGCTGAGCTCTGCTCCACCTTTTCTATTATGAGGTTCAGATAATAAAGACCAGACTGTGTTGCTCTTCCTTGTGTTCAATGTACTTTTCACCAGGAGTGATCACACTGCAGTCAACAAAGATTGCTTATGGAGTAAGGTACTACTCAATTCAAGATTCACAATCTGCCTTGGAGTGATCAGGACTATACACAATATTCCAAGTTCAGAGAGGTAATTTCCTCTGCTTTCAAGTACATCTCTACTTACGTGGCTTATAATGTTATTATTTAGCTTTTGCTTCTGATTAGTTTTATTTGAAAATAGATATTTTTAACCCACCCATAGCATGCTGGTTTATATTTAGTCCCATTGATGACTCAGTCCCATATGTCAAATAAAGGTAGACTTAGTGCTAATCTCATTTTAGTAATCACCTAAAGTCACCTTACCTTCACATTGGTATGACAGGGAGCAGTGGTCCTGTTCCCATTGCAGCCAACTTTGAGACTTCATATAAATGCCATACAAAGAAGGACAGGTCCAGCGATTGTGCCTACAAATGCCCTATTTTACTTTTTTTTAGCATATGTTTTTGATTTACTCTTTTCCAATCAATTAATATCTCTTTGTTCATGAGATTATTAAAAATTGCAGAAAGTTTATCTGCTTCTTTTGATGTCTTCTATAACTCTAGGACAGGCCCTGATAATATCAGCATTCTTAAGACAATTTAATTTCTTGGAACCCTGATTTCCTACGGTATTTTTTAATGTACATATGACTGATTTTGATATCCTTAATATTCTGATATCATTAAATTTTCTGCTGCAAGCAAGAAAAGAATGCATATATCTTTTTCAAAGTCATACCTATTACTTTACTGTATGTCAGACAGAGTAGTTACAATTTTCTGTACTTTCTTAATTTACTCCAAAACTTTATCAGAAGTAGGTCCATACAGTTTTTGTTTATTCTTGCCTCTCATATTTTTACACTTATGCAATTTACTTTGTATTTTACAGCAAAATTTCTCTGATTCTACTGAGCTTCTTCTGTGTTTCAAATTAATTATTAATTATTCAGCCACTTAGACCCACTTTTCCTTATTTCATAATTATTACTAAACGGCATACATAGCCATAGAGTTAAATGTGTTTATCTTGGACCACTCCTAATTCCAGCCTATCCTCCCTGTTTCTCCTGACATTTTTCTTCCATTTCACTCCACTACTCACCTTATGCAACCTTTCAAAAATATGAGGACAATCTCCCATCTCTACATGAAGACAACCAAGCCCTATGTATTTCTCAAAACTACACTGAGAAAGGCCTCTTTCTTTCAAATACAGTAGAAGTAAATATTTGATCTTACTAATCATAAGGATACTGCTCATTTGACTCCTTTCAAATCAAGCGTATGTAAATAGCTATGCACATGAGTACACAAGGAAATAATAATTTGAGAAGTTCTCTCTTCTTTCTCCCCATTTTGATTTTGTATTGGTTAGCCATGGATGCTTTATACCATGAAGCAGCATAACACATCTGGCCGTTAGGGAATAAAGAGATCACCAGAGGTACCCATTTTGAAGTGTATTTCAGAGGAACACATTCCAACTCTCTGCATAAAGAGTGCATAGCAGTTTTGCTGGCTGGGACCTGTGGGGCACATGCAGTTCAGAAGCTCTGCCCTTGGCTGTATTTCTGAACAACCACCTCTTAACACAATGTGCGTAAATTGCTCTACTAGCCTTCCCCAAGCACTCCCTGCCTAGACCTCTTCCATCCTTCTCACCTTGCATGGCACCAGCTCTGAGTTTAGCCCCATTCACTCTAACCCTGCATGCCAGTGCATTTTTATTTTTTAAAAATAATATGTTTTAACTAACATCTCCCCAAACCTCAGGTTATTCTTTGTAGTGCACTGTGGTATATCAAATGCTGGTAACGACAAGGGCATGAAAACATATAATATCTTCCAATTAGATCTCAAAGGTTATTTTTTTAAGCACAAAATTTTTTAGAAAAAAAGTGTCAGCTTCCATTGGTTATTATAACAGATGTTCCCTTGTGTCCTTGTGCTGGATCTTGCTGCATCCTTAAGTGAGAAGCCACATCAAAGTGTGATCCATTACAGCCTAGTGAATAGTTTCTAATGGTTTCAGTGTCATATAGATGCTCCAGGGCATATCCAGTTAATGTGTAAGCATGCTTATCAAAGTACTGCCTGTGGGAGCTGTAATAATTTGGAGAGGCTGCTGGGTGGTCCCCTGGGGTTTGATGTGGGGACATGTCTGAATGCAGGTAGTCTTTAGCTAGTACCAAACTAGATTTTGATATTCGGTCAGAATTGGGGCTGCTTATCCTAGACAGTGTTGTGGGGCTGTTGTCATAGTCATTTTCATGTGGGCTCATAATCTTTCCATCTCGTTGCTGGATGTGTTCACAGGGAGGAGTGTTGGCAACTGTTGGGACACGGCAGACATCCCCTGCCAACTGCTGCTGTGGGTAGTTTGAAAAACAGATAGCATGCTTCTTCCCTGTGCCATTAATGGAGACCAGCGGATCAGGGGTTGTTTTCCTCAGCTGTAGTCTGTTTTCTTCCTCTTTAATCATTTGCTGGGTGGCTCTTATTAGAGTTTCAATTTTGCTGGGCTCATGCGGACTGCTCTGATATTGCTCAGTACGGTATCGGTCGCCTGATTCACTGGCAGAGCCAGGATCGGGTGAACTAACAACACTGTCCTCATCCCAGTGTCCTCTCCCTAGGAAAGAGAGAAAGGGGACAAGCATTGAGGATGAAAGAGGCAAGCCATCTTGAAGAACAAGTACTCTGAACCTTATTTTACAGACAGAAAAACAAGACAGAGGCAAGTGACGCAACAAGTCACCAAAAATTACCATGGTAGACCCCTTGCTTTTCAGTGAGAGCCTCTAGTTTCCAGTGTCTGTGCACAGAACAAGTGACACAGCTGAAAATATAAAAAGAAGAGATCTAAGCACCTCAACACAGACCTGCAGTGCCACCTGAGATGCTCTAGGGTAACCAAGAATCTGCATAGGCTCAGAAGATATGGTACCAACTCTACAGGAACAATGTGTCTTCTGGAACAGCTAGAGGCCAGGCAAGGTAACCCTAGGGCATGTCAAACACTGATGTTCAGGCCCCTGACCCCTCACAACTTATTTGCATCAGTAAAGTCCGAGTAAATTGGGACTGTGGTGAAAAAAATCAAGGAACTACAAATGTACATCATTCCAGCATGTCTTCTTAGACCTTTCCAGGAGCTAAAACACAGACACAGCATTGTGGAATAGTTTTTGGCCCTGTAGTGACTTTACACAGGTTACACAACAATAAATAAACACAAGTAATGAAGCAGTTCTTCTTTAGAACCCATAGCTGTTAGACAGGGTTACTGTAAAAATGTGTCATATCCCAATGCATAAATATTTGTTGTAGAAAACTTTTAGAATGGGAAAATATAACTATATTCTTACCTCTCTTTAAAAAATAAGGCCCATAGACATATCAGAGAAGGTGTTCAGCTTGCATGTAGCTGAAAGGACAGAATCAAACCTGTCAATCCTCACTAGGAAGAAAGTGAGTGACCCCCAAACCTGAACAGCCAACTAAGGTCACACTGTAATAAAGGGCTTGATAAATGAATCTCTGAGATACCTGCTTGCAGGAGGGCACACGATGGACTTGCACAAATTACTTTAAAATACCTTTGCCTCAGCACATACAAAGTCCTCTTGGGGATGAGGCCTGTTGGGTTGGTTGACAGGAGTCCACAAAGGAAACCCATTTTCAGACTAGCTCAAGTAGTTCCTTCTGCTCCATGTTGGGTCAAGGTACACAGATCTGTTTGGGTGGCAGACCACTACCACTGTGTGGCAGAGTTCATGACAAAAATCAGTGATGGGCTTTTAGAAAAACATATCCTGCTATTCATTGGTGCAAGTACTGCACTGTGGAGTACCTCATAGGCATAAATTTATCCTTCACATCCTCTTAAGATCTGGACCCAAAATGCCAGGACCTGGAGTTGGAAGGGAGCTCCAGCCACCAGAGCACACGGTATGTCCTGCACACCATGACACACTGGGGAGATGGCTGGCTGCAGCTCTAAACCATGTGCTCAGTTTGTCTCACTGCCCAGACCATATCTGCAGTGTCCCAGACTTCCTGAGCCTCACCAGAAATGCATTGGGCTCACATGCAATACCCAGGGCCTGCCATACTGATCAGATAATTGTCATTATTGTAGAGTGACTCCAAGATAGAACTACCAGAAGATACATTACAATAAACAAAAAGGAAGAAAATATTTCCTGCCCAAGGACACTGTTCTGACAGTAATGTTTACATAGTATTGTCAAAAAGAGTTTCTTTTGTGAAAGGCCAAGGTTTGAAACTCCCTGAATCTAAATGAAAACGGCATATCTGCAAGGGAAGCTGAGATATTTATCTCCTCCACTAAGACCAACATGTCAGGTTTTACCTCCAAGACTACATGCAGACTGAAGGGCTACTGAAACATGTAAGACTTGATACAATAAACAGAATAGCTGCAGCACCTGGAACTACAGCAAGAACAAGGAACAAACTAAAATCAAATTATATTATCCATTTGCATTGATTATCCTTGATAAAGGTATGGAATAATATTTAACACTTCTGTATTTGTACCTCTGTATGATATTTCTACATTACTATCTTTTTATTCTCGGCAAGAATTATGCATAAAATTTGCCAGAAAAATTATCATACTTTGCTCAGTTCTCTTCTGGAGAAGAAAAAGCTAGAGAAGCACAAGAATGACAGAAGTACAAAACACACACAAGGAAGGAATTGTATTGTTACAGGAAATGTGGAGAACAGTCCTCATCAGCAAAATTTAGGGCTCCTTTTCTTTCCTCATTTTTCCTCTGACTGTATTTTATAGAACTTGCCATTTAATCATTTTTCTAATCTCAACATAATTTCCCTCGGATTGAAGTAAAACAGTACAGTTCTTTTTGATTTCCAAAGCCTCCTTCTGCAAGAATGGTAGTAATGTAATTAGCTTTTATGAGTTCTTTAGATACAACCTATGTTTTGACAGATTATTTTAGTAGAAAAGCATTTTCTTTTATGCTGTATCTATCCTTACAACCTTGAACTCTGACTTTTGGGTCAGTTGCAGTCTTTCAACTCTCAGCCTGCCCTTTTAAATCCAAGGACCTTCAGATTTTTCCAAACCGAAGATCAGCCTTTCACTGTGATTTTTTTATTAGCTTCAGCCTCTGAAGATGTGCTAATGCACTGAGTTTGCAACCTGCCACACACCAAGCAATGCTTCAGGCTTGATGCTGAAAGGATGGAGAGACTCAGATTGGCTAAAAATTATAGCTGGGGATAAACATCTGGAACCAAAAGCAAATGTTAATTTGACTTGCCAATTTTAAATAAAAATAAACATCAAACTTTACAGAATCTAGTAATAACCAGTGCGGAGAAAAAAGTCATTTGGAGAACAATCTTGGATTTATCTCTAATTTTTTGCTAAATATATTCCATCAGAGTAGTTTGATCTTAAATCAAATAAAGAACACATTTCTATCAAGTGTATAATTTTGCTTTGATCATCCTTAATATCTCACCAGTCAGATATTTCCACCTTAATTTCACAGATTAAAAAATATATAACAAAATTATATTTTGCTGCATATGAACCAGACTGTCGAATTTAACTTGAATTTTAAGTATTCCTTATCTCCATAGATGCAGTCTCTGAGACAAAGACATACATCAAGAGCCTCTCTCATTTTCTGTCTCTCACATAAACAGCCGCATGTTTATGTCATGTTGCTTTATCTGAGATGGTGCCACTTCCGCAAACCCTGTTATCTCTTACCATGAATCCTGTGCACTGACGTTATGTGGGGCATACTGTTTTCATATGCTTCTCTGCTCTCGGGGGATGACTTGGTCAGAGGCAATGCTGAACGAGAACCCCACCAGCTCTCCCTTCCCGGCTGCGGTGTGCCAAGGAAATACCGGCCAGCTTCACATCTGCCTCCTTCACAGGCCTGAGTATGGAAATGTCTGTCATCAGTCAGCCTGGAGTGGTCGAGTGCAAAACCGTAGCAGAGAGCACTGCGGTCTGAGTACTGTCTGTAGGCACAGGAGACATCGTGGTGCTGGGAGCTCGGTCTGTCCACGGGGTCCAGTAGCTGGGGAGAAGCTGTATCAGTCAGGGGACTCCCGCCCCACTGGCTTTCATGGTCAGACTCGGATCTCTCAGTGTGAAATCCAGAATACTGCAAAACAGGAGAAGCAGTGAGGAAATTACTAAGCCTAGGTGAAATCTGTAAGTAACTGAAAAAGACAGAGTATGTATATGATAGAGTGTTTTTTGTGAGCGTGCCCGCATGTCTGCACCTTCTGATTGGACTCCTACTCCTTTCCTGTACAACACTCTGTAATGAGCTCACAGATGACAGAACAGACCTCATGAAAGTCTAAAACATCCCATATCGACCCTTAATAGCCATCTCCTTTATGATGTGTAATATTAGGCTCAGCAACATCAATGTTGCAATTCAATATTTTTTTAATATGTCCAGGTTTTTCTTATTGCTTTGAAAGCTAGTGCTTATGCTCAGCAATGGTGCTCCAATGCTCCTCAGCAAAGTGCTTTCTAAAGGGATTGAAATAACACTGCTTCTGGAGCGTTCTCACAGGTCAAATTGAAACTGAATGTATTTCAAGTTCTTTTTCTAAGGGCTTCCTCACTTTTCCTCAGATTTTGCTTGGGTGTTTTTTTTTGTTTTTGTTTTTTTTTCTTACCTGGAGTGGTATCTTTGAACGTCTTTCCTCTTATTAATAGGGAAAAGAAAGCCTCCTGCAGATCCTGGGACCACCAACACTACTACAGAGTAAAGCTCTGAAGTCATGGCAGTTCAGTTTGAAGTTAAAAATCACAGCTCTGTTGCAATGTGGGAACAAGGAGAATACAGAAACTATTTGCCAGAAAAGGTGACTGCTAGATAAAGCAGGCAGAGTGGGCATTTGACACTCTTGCTTAAGCAGGGCCCTCCCAACACAGAAACAGCAATTAGCAGGCAGTTGGAAAAGCAGACAGAATAGGACCATGGGCATTTGTTTAGAAAGAAGTAAAGGTTAAGTTGAATGTCACAGATTTCTGGATATTCATAATGAATGTTTCAAACTTTTAGATACTTTTGGAGAAATAAAGAAAGAATCCTTATGAAACCTCCCAGGATTTAGTTATCTCATTTTTAAACCTTTTTATTTATTGGAACTGTCGAACTCCATGGAATATCTTTAAATCAATTCCTCCTATGATTATGGATTGGGATGAGACCAAAGCTGTACATGCTTACCTCCTCAGTACTGCACACTCATGTCACAAATCAATGTATTACAACATGAAGCCTTGGAATTCTCCCATTCCATCACTCACCTTCCAGATGCCCACTCTGCCTTTTTTTTTAATAGGTATTAGGCCTCTCTCCTGAAAACATAAGCTTACTTTCCTTTTCATTAGATTGAGTTGCTATGAAACTCCTCATTATCAGCCAGGATCAAGGTTTTATGCACTTACCAATCGAAAGTACTGACCAGATGTTTGACTTACAGAAACTTAAACCATCTGTGCAACATCAGTAGTGCTTTTGGTATTTAATCATGTATTTCTTCAGTATTCCAGTTTATATTTGTGAATACTGTTTGCTAACAGCATAGGTTATTTAAAGGAAAGAAAGAAAGGGTTGTAGCTTTGAGTAACTCAATTATATTTTATTATTAGTTGTCAGAAGAATACCCGTAGGCAAAATGCCTGCCAGTAGATATGGAGGAGGTCAGCAAGTCAGTACCACCATATTCATTGCAAGGTTTAAAGATCACAGAATCACAGAATCGTCTAGGTTGAAAAAGACCTTGAAGATCATCCAGTCCAACCATTAACGTAACATTGACAGTTCCCAACTACACCATATCCCTCAATGCTATGTCAACTCTACTCTTAAACACCTCCAGGGGTGGGGACTCCACCACCTCCCTGAGCAGCCCATTCCAAAGCCTAACAACCTGTTCTGTAAAGAAATGCTTCCTGATATCCAGTCTAAACCTTCCCTGGTGCAACTTGAGGCCATTACCTCTTGTCCTATTGCTTACTACTTGGTTAAAGAGACTCATCCCTATCTCTCTGCAACCTCCTTTCAGGTAGCTGTAGAGGGCGATGAGGTCTCCCCTCAGCCTCCTCTTCTCCAGACTAAACACCCCCAGTTCCCTCAGCCGCTCCTCGTACGACCTGTGCTCCAGACCCTGCACCAGCTCCGTTGCCCTTCTCTGGACACGCTCGAGTCATTCAATGTCCTTTTTGGAGTGAGGGGCCCAAAACTGAACACAGGAATCGAGGGGCGGCCTCACCAGTGCCAAGGACAGGGGTAAGATCCCTTCCCTGTCCCTGCTGGCCACGCTATTGCTGACACAAGCCAGGATGCCATTGGCCTTCTTGGCCACCTGGGCACACTGCTGGCTTCTGTTCAGCCGGCTGTCATGAAGAGATGAAGGGATAAATCTGATTTTGCATGGAGGTAAGATAGTTACAGAGCCACAAAAGAATTCTTTTAAATGCCAGTAACTTCGCATACACTAACTAGGAACATTTTTCAGCCATCACAGTGTTACATGGCCAACTGGAATGTCTAACTCCTCTATTATCCTTTCAGATCTAATGTCTTCAAACTGTCACAAAGATATCTTCATAAATATTGACTTAATTATTGTAAAATTTTTGACAAAAATATATAGATTAACATAAGTTTCCAGTGAAAAAATTAGAAATTATTAACAAGATTTTGACCATTAAATTTGAGTTAAAATGGAAATTCACAAAAGGAAAACTACTTTTGTACTTGGTTTTAACTTTAGAATTAATTTTAGGGCTCTTTTGGGATTTGACTTTTATAAACTAGGTATTTTTCATTTAAAAAGTTAAGCTGAAATATAAGATAATGTAAACATGTGAGTATAAAAAAGTTCAAAATTCATTTATTTTTTTATTAAAAACAAACTCATAGTAGGTATTTCTTTCACGAAGAGGACAAGTAAAATTAATTTCTAATAATGTTATAATGAAATTTCTTTTTTTGGACTATTTATGATGATAATAAATGCCAGACATTTTTTTCAGACTGAACATTCTTAATTTCATTTAGCCCTAATAGATATTCTTCTATTAATTCTCTGTTTCTAAGGACACCTCAGGGTTCAGCATAGCTTCTCTTCAAGGGAGTTTCTCCATTTAACTGAACATTTGCTTTTTTTTTTTTTTTAATCTTGAACCTAACCACAAAGGATTCAATTGCACAGCCCTTTGTACACTTTTCTTAAAGAGAAATTCATTTCAAAGGGTACGTGTTCAGTATATCAGAAATGCACCATGTAATGTCATATAACCATGTAGTCAAGACCAACAATACTTCATGCATATACTTTGTACTTGATGTAAATGATGATTATTTGAGATCTGACCCATAGCAGCTGCTAGGCCACAGACAGAATTAAATTAACACAGTGAATTACTTGTGGCCCACATTGTCTACCAAGGTTTGATATGACTGCTTACTCTTGAGGTACAACGTAAGCTGACATAGGCCAAAAATACGTCTCATTCCCTTTAAAGCTAATCACATCTCAATTTGGCATCTACCACTGCAGTCCTACCACTGCCTCTTCTGGGAATCTGATGTTGACAGGTGGAGACTCCAAATACAGGCATGTGTGACATGTTGACGGGGGCAGAAATGACAGGATGATCAAAGATACTGCTTGACTGAAATGGGAGTGGAAACACTATCTCTCAAGTCAGAATTAGGCTCCCATATGTCAAGTGATGAAAGACCATAAAAATGGAATCAGATTTAATGAAAATTATGGCCAATTAAAATCAGTGATTTTTTTTTTCAATCCCAATCCTGCCTCACCAGAAATGTTTTCCTTTCTGCTATTTTTTTCCTTCTGACCCCTATCAGACAGATTCTTTAATTTTTATTTTTTGACAAAAGTTAACCAGCAGACAGAAGTTACACATGATAAAGAACTTCAGACAGGCAACATGTGAAATCCCTTTAGGTGATTTCTGAATTGCCTTCTGGCATAAACAACAACAATAAATAGACCAAATGGTTCTCCAGCTGGTTCTTAGAAACTGAATTGCCACCTCTGGGTACTAGAAATATCTTCCAGAGTGCTAATCCAGTGTACCATTGCAGTGAGAGCACACCAGACGGATTAGCACTGACATAGAAAGGGGCTATAGGCCATCACTGATGCTATATTCATTCCAAGAAAAACTTCAGGAGGGCTGAAGAGGGAAGGAAATAAGAAAATAATAATTCCATGTCTAAGAAAAGCTTGCTTTATGAAAGCCCATGGAAGTGTATTAGGCCATTAGACGATATGTCTTGGGTGATTTTCTTTTGCCTGACCTTCCACTCCTACAGGTGTGTGCCTGCTCCACACACTGTGTCAGATGTTCAAACAATAGATGTCATAGATATCTAATTTTCTGGCAGCCTACTCAGGTTTTCATCATTATAAACATTAAGTATATAGTGAAACCCTCTCAGAGTCCTCTTTTCCATGAAAAACTTTCACTACATCAACATTAGCAGCTTTTCTCTTGATTTGTGTCTTAACCATGAGAAAAAACATCACAGATGCAGGCTGCATTGTACTAAGAACATATGCATGCTTTTAAATCACTTTTATCTTGCTTTTTACTAATGTAATCCTGAAATGTAAAATATGTTCTTTTTGCATTCACTATTATAGGCAGAACAGATGGTGAAAGGCTTAGATTAAAGTAATACAGCATGTCCATTAAAATAACCCCCACTGCTGGTGACTCTTCACCAGATCAGGAGTTATGTTTACTATAAAAAGAGGGGTTTGCTTTGCTTTTGAATACACTGGAAGTTGCCAAAGCTTTAGGCTACAGGAAGAAATGAATAAAACAACAACAAAAAAAAAGGCTGACTAGAATTCAGCCTGATTCTGTTATCTTTACCCATTGGGCGATATGCCCAAATAGAGATGGATTGCAAAATTAATCCAGATTATCTGTTTAAACAGCTATAAAATCAATTTACCTCCAAAATCAGGTGTATTAACATACACATACTAGAGTAGGCTTTTACTTCCAAAAATTCATGCATGCTGTAACACACACCAAAGCCTCCATCCAACAGCTCTTGAGTATATGCTTGTGTTTGTTCTACATATATATGTATATTAAAAATACCTTTATCCAAGAACTAACATGAGACATGAAGAAATAAACATTTATCCAGATCTGACCATAAAACATTTCCATTAGAGGCAGACAACAGATAATTTTAAATACTTTCTTTAAACAATCATCATTAATGGGAGATTAAACTCCAGAGTAGTTGTTCAGATGATCACAGTTAAAATGTTTTTCCAGTATTCTTGCTATTTCCTGCGTACAGAATAAATGAGGTCCAGGGCTAGATTTTGGGAACCACTCACAATGATTATTATTATGAGGGAAGACTACAGGCCTCTTTTAACCAACTCACAATTTCCTTTTCCTGCAAATCTCTATCAAGTCTTCATCTCTTCTGTCCTTTTCACCTCTTATTTCAGCTCTCCAGCTCTCTGGTAGGACAGGACTAGAAGAGCACTGTTCAAAGTGTCTGGGAAAATCCTACAGCTGTGTCATGAATTTTGGGTTACTCTCCTCTCTGTTTGCCTTTGTCCTGCCTGGGACTGGTTTCACAGAACTCACTAGCCCATGGTAATAAAGTCAGTCAGTGTTAAACAGAGTCTGACCAATGCTTCCAATTTGATGAACTCACTTTTTGCTTAAAGACTCTACCAGCATCATATTACACTATGACTGCTTTTGCATAAGATTTAAGGAAAAAAACATTAACCCTGTCTTAGGTGACCACAACATCCACCTTTTGCCCTAGTAGTAAATATTCAGCTGAAATTTATTAACATGGTTTTCATAGAGTTCACATCTCATGTAGCTATTCTAGGGCCACACAGCTGGCAAGGGAGAGGATTCTCAGTTGTCACCCAGTAAAGCATATGATTCCCTTTTCCCTTCAAGAGTGAAACAAAGTGGTAAGGGGAAAAAAAAAAAAAAAAAAAAGGAAAGTATGGAAAGTATGTACATTTTTACATTTTAAATCTCCTAGGTGCCCCTAACTTTAAGAAATATTTTGTGCTCACTTACATTATTTTACTAATAAACTTCCTTCTTCCTTGCTCCACCAAAACCCAGGCTCCTGTGTAAGCCAAACCATGACCTCACTTTTCAGCCATGGCTTTTGAGTTGCACTCTAATTCTCCACAACTGACTGGCAAATTACGTGGGATGGAGACTGAGGGACACAGGCCATACCACCTGCTGTATGTTCTTCACAACAGCTTTTCTTAGTCTTTCAACAGTTTATTCAGTGGTGGAGAAGGATGAGAGGGATACAAAGCCAAGCTGCCAGCGTTGCTTGTGGTGATGTGCTACAATGAATGGTATGACCATTTTTCAAGATATTGGCAACTAGCACGCCTGCTTCTTTTTTGAATTATGAAATCTGTGACTTTACTACCAGGCAGCCAGTAATGAGGATGCAAAAGGAAACTGCAGACCAAACACCCTGAGCTTTCAGACAACGATCCCTGATAAACCAACAGTCTCAATGCTGCATTGCTAGTTCAGGATTTTTTCTGGTGACAGAGAGAGTAAGGAGGTGCTCATGAAAATCACACTTTCAGAAAGTGAATTGATGAGGGAGGATAACATGTCTTCAGTTGGGATTGTCCTGCTAGCAGATGAGGACTTCTGAAAGGGCTGTGTAAGAGGACATGAAGAGTGATTTCAGTAAAACAAAGATGGTCATCTTAGAAATCTAATTTAGAATTAATTGCAGGTCTTTCCTGATTCTTTAAAACAGTTTTATTACAATTGTTTGGTGTAGCACATTCAAGAGAAAGACTCTTCTTCAACAACCCACAGAAATGCACATGAACAAATGATTAAATGGCAAGAGCCATATCAACCTCTGGCAAAGTTAGATTCTTAAAATTAAGAATCTGAGTTCATATCTAAGTGCTTGGTTAAATATTCCCTGAGCCAAAATAAAATTTCATTTAACTGAAATTCTCACTCGTGGTACTTTTGAAGGGAAAAAGAAAGAAAACAAGGAAGTGATGTAGACACTTGGGCTCATATTCTATACTCTTAGAGGTCAGTTTAGAAACCATTGTGCCTGCAGAGAAACTGTAGTTATCAAGGTCATTATCAGTTAAATATTGAGCTAGACTCTTAAAAAATATATAGCTCTTCGAAGTTACATCATAAATACATACATTTATACCCACTGTGTGGTGGCATAAGGGTAGTAAGATTTACAACATTATTTAAGAAACATAATGGTTATTTTGACAAACTATTTATTTGATTTAAATGGTTGACAATGTAAGTATGCAAGTGCTGTGGCATTGTCTGCAGAAATCAGTTGCATAAATGTATTAGGTAAACTCCAGTTCAGACACCAAATCAAGTCTGGTCCATTCTCCATGCAGAGTTATGCTCCTTACACATTAGGCCTGAAAATGAAAGCTGGGAAATTAAAGACTATTGACGTCAATGGCCACTTCCTAGTGCTTTCTCCCTTTCAAAGCTTTGTACATAGAAAAGCTTTCTTTTTCCAGTTTAGCAAGTTAGCTTGTTGCTTTCCCTCACCAAAACTCACTCCTTCTGACTAAAATAACTGCCGTCAAACATCTGGCAGCTTTCTAGATATGTTGGCATTATTAAAGAGTAAGTAAGAAAAAGCAAGCTTTCTCGAATGGCAAAACTCACAATCCTCTCAAACCAAGTATTTCAAAACCAACGTTTTCACTTGTCCTTCTGTCCGCTCCTCATTAACTCTGAGCCCTGTGCTGTTATTGTTGTTGATGATGATTTATTATGCATGCTGAGACATAAATGTTTCCAGCTTTTTAGAAACAGTTTAAAGCAACATATTCCTTTCTCAAGATCTCAAAACCTGTTATCCTTGATTCCCTTTGAGCTCTTTGACCCCTTCTAATTACTTGGGTAAAATAGCAGTCAAAATCAAGATATTAAAAAAAAATTAATTTTGTTTTTCAAAGACAACTACCTGTGGGTATGGTGATGTCCTTGATTTTGACTTTGTGCTCGAGAGGCGAGATTTGCTTCCCTTCCTATTATCCGTTATGGTCGGAGTTGAATTTGCATATGAGAATGCCGGCTTGGTAGCAGTGACCTGATCCAGGGAGAGCTGTAGTCCTTTATATTCAGTATCCCTATATAAAAGGAAAAAGTGAAAAACAAACTCACTTCATATCTTAAAGGGAAACATTCCTTTCTTCTTAGTGGGGGGTGGAAACAAAAGATATTTTTAAGGAAAAAGAATAAAACCATGCAGGGCAAGTCAGTACATCCCCCTAATATGTTTATGTAGCATAGCTTACTAAACAATGACACTATTTTTAGACTGAAAATATGATTGCTTTTTGCATTCAACTGTTATCATCCTGATCTACTTTCTTCAGTAATAAAAAACAATGGTATGGAAATTTCTGAGATTAATATTAAAGTTCTGCATTGGTCACATAGCTAAGCAGTAAATAGGATACATTTACCTCAAAATTTTAACTGTACAGCTACAAACTTACCACTCATGTGCATGTGTGTGTTCATGTATGTGTGGGGTTGCACATAACAGCCTACAGAGATGACTAAAGAAATTAAACAATTATTTTTTAATGGAAAACACTTCATCTTTAAAGTTATATTTTTCATTGTTTACAAGGTTTCATGCAATTGATGCAAATTTTTGAATTTTTCTTCTTCTATAAGTCTTGTGAGTGCTTATTCCATTGTTTGAAGTTTCTTATACTGAAAGAGTTTACCAATCATAGAAAACAGCTAAATAAATACAAATCTTATTATTTAAATGGTCTGTCCCCCACTCACAAAATACTAGAGTTTTTCTATGGAGAGCTAGATATAATGGCAGTTTGTGAAGCTCAGCATTAGTTTCTTCAAACTTTCTAATGAATACCTAAAAGTAAAGAAAACTGGCATTACTCACAATGTCTCACTAAGCATAACGAGGGCATATGCATTGGACTGCACCCCTCTGCACACATCTGCACGTCTGCTGATACCCGGGGGAGTATGAAGTGAGCTCTCCAGCTTTCATGTAGTCATACGGAACCTATTCTGACAATGATTTATTAAAAGAGAGCAAAGCAAGAGTTTCTTCCTGTCCTACCTACCTGGAGGAAAAGAGGGAGGATTCATGGCTTTTCTCTTCTTTTGTGTTAATCAGCAGAGAAGTGGGAGAACAAGGGAAGAATAATGCTTCTCTTATGCGGTCAAGGAGGCAACATACTCATTCACAAATTACCCCATATTCCATCTAAACCTAAAGACTCATCCTTAATGATTATATTAATAATAAATTGTTCACCCAGCTTTAGCAACAATATCTTGCTCTATAATCACACATATATCGATGTAAACTGTGGCAGTCTAACGCCTTTTTAGAAAGGAACTGCACCACCTGAGCATATCACAGTTTAGTACACTGAAATGCTTTCAGATAAAAGTCAGGAGCAGAAAGATAAATGATAAATCACAAATATAAGTGAAAGAATGGGATAAATCTTTGAATAGCCACAGGTAAACCTGCAAAACAGACAAATTAATTCATGCCAGTTCTACACTAAACTTTTTTTTGTACCTGATACAAACTTGTTGGTTGAAAAGGCTTAGGTTTTTTGGCAATGCAGAGCATGTATATGTATCCATGTATATATAACACATGAGAATGAATCGTTGACATTAGAACTGTGCTGACTACACTCTCCAGTCCATAGCAGAGAGAGACTGGACAAGTTTAATTAATGTTTTCTAATGCAAAATTACTTCTTAATGAGGCCATTTCTTCAAATTTTGGCTTTAATAAAAATAGGCTTCTTCTGTAATATTTGCCTTTCAAATATCCTGCCTGCAGTGAGACCATCTGAATATAAAGATTTGCTTTGGCCTAGGTGACAGGTAAGGCTCATCCACATTATTTTGAAACCGTTAATCTTTCCCATGGTTACCCTAGGAATATCCATCCAGACACCTTGTCTTGACATGTAAAACCATCTGCGTCCATAATTGAGCCCTACCAAATTATCTTTATGTCATGCAAAACATCAGAAACAAAGGGTGTCAATTAATCTTCATATTTAACTACTACAGTAGCATGAGATATTACCAATAGTACTGAAAAAACTATCAGTCTCGCCCTGACTATTTGATCATAAGAAAAGGAAGGGTCTGTGGTCTCAGTGTCAGATGCAGAAATAGTTGCCTCCGGAAATTAAAGTTAATCAAAACTAAGTAGGTAAGTCGTTCAGAGCCTTAGGGATATGAGGAGGTCCTGTTTCATTTTTGAACCTACCAACCCTTTTGCCTTCCTTTTTGCTGGAGCACCCATAGCTCTGCACTCCTGCCATTAGCTCCCCATCTCTGGTGTATGCCACCCTGTAACAGTTTGCTGTTTTCTTATGTCAGTGGAAGATTTTTTAAAAATTGGACAAAACACCACACCAGTATTCAGACCACAGACCATCACTCCAACACTACTTGCCTGCTGTTATGATCTCTGTAAGGGCCAGGCATTCAAATCATAGAGACTACGCTGTACAATGCTTCTAGGTCATGGGAACCTAAAAAAAACCCAGTCAAACCAGGCTGCCCAAAACCTTGTATGCCCAAACCATGCATGTGTTACTTAGTTCTAAGTCCTTGGTGAGGATTCACCTTCTCACAATACCACACATTAGAATAAACACCACAAGCTGGTATTTGAAGCCAATTGTTTAGACGGTAACATCATTAAACAGATGATAAGAAGAAAACTGTCTGAAGTTCTTGCTGCCAAAGTTTCCCCTTAGAAAAAGAACATATCTGTGCTGTCCTTCCAGATGAAACACCTGGACTTTTTTGCATCACTGAGTCATGATTCAATATCATCTCAACTCTTTCCTAGCACAGCTACCCTTCAGAAGATCCAAGATAGACACCACAACACCAATAGTAACAGGCCAAGACAAATACCAGAAGTTAAAAAAAAAAAAAAAAAAAAAAGGCAAAGAAAATATGGAGAAAGGGTCCGTAGTCTCAATGTCAGATGCAGAAGATGTTCCACCAAGAAATGAAAACATTTGAGTATATCCATATGCACTGTGAGGCAAAGGACTAGAGGAACCAGGGCTCCTAGTGGTACACAAGCTACAGATGGAAATTCTGACAACTTCCTGGAGGAATTTATAAAACTTTCACCAACTGTGGAACTGTAATCTCCAGGTTCCTGTTTTCAGACACCTGAATCCTCTATTACACAGTCCCAGCAATACAGTAGTACTGCATCTTGTGTTCTACATGTAAATGTAAAAAAAAAGTGGTGGATATGAGCTTCTTCCTCCAAGGTCCTCACCTTCAGGATCCCACAGGGATCCATACAATCTACATCTATCTACATGAGACTGCTGAGAGAGAGAGTGATATGGCATGTGTTCAATTGCTAACAGTATGTTGCTGACAATCTACTATTTATCTCATTTTCTGATGCAACTATCATCACTATAAAACATCAGAATAACTACAGGAAATTAGCTCTTAAATGAAGAACAGATGGATCAAACTGAATCCAGACAAGACCAAAGTGATGCTTCTTTGCAAAGGGAAACATATTGAAGACCTCCACCTTTTCTTGATGGGAAACAGCCATTCTTTCCACAGTTGGATGGAAATTCTAGGTCCTCTTTGACTCCTCAAAAAACTTGGATGCATATGCTTTTGGTAGCATATGCTTCCAAAAATGTATTATTTCTCTATCTTGTCCCTCCCCCCCATATGAGAATCTGACCAGTATGGTCAATGTATCAAGCACCTACAGACTGCATTACCATGCTTCACTGTAAGCAAAAAGAAATCAGAAGTCAAAGCATAAAATATTCTTGCTACAATATGCTGCTTCCCATTTTCTTCTCATATCTAACTCCTAGAAGCATTTCCAGTCTATGCCATGTCTCTGGCTCTTCCAGTGTCCATTATAAAGCTTGAGCCTAATTTTGAAAGCACTTACTGATGTATTAGAGCTAGCATCATGAAAAAACAAGGATTGACAGCTGTACCAACTGCACTTCTCTGCAATAAAGCATCTGAAAGTTGAGTACAGAGCATTCGTTACTAAAGAGATCTATCTATAGCAAGCTGCATAGATGGAGCAGAGGCTAAAGCAGAAAAGTGTTTGGAAGAGGAAGCCAACCTGTTTGCACAGACTTGGATGCCAGCTGGATCTATAACACTTCTGTGAAGAGTTCTCACAATTTAGCTTTAGAAGACACTTTCTGCCTGCTACCATTGCCAAAATGTAAGCCCAAAATGCTGCCAAATAGAAAGGGAAGCTCAACGGGATGTATCCAGAGGAAGGAATAAAATAGTGACATCCATTAGTGAAGAATAAATATCCAGATTCAACCAAAACAACTTAAGGACAGACTCTTCTTATATAAGAATAGAGATCTTATATATCTACAGACATAAGCAGTGTAACCTTCAAAACAAGAAGAAAACCTCCAAAAAAAAAGAAGAAAAAACACTCAGCCCATAGAAAACTCTGCAAAAGCCATAAGAGCATCTTTTTACATTAAAGACGCAACATGCCAGAAAGGAAGAATAAGCCATATATGAAGTGACTGAGAATACACAGACAACCAACAAAGAGGCAGATATTTACACTGTATTTAAATCCATCAAAAGACACTAAATGTAGACACCTTAATGAAGATTCACAGAAATTCAGTTTCAATATGTGGAGGACAGCTTTGGATTACAAATGCGTTTCAGTTCATTTTCTCCAGCAGCAATCAAAATATCAGTATACAACTGGAAACGGGTACTCTTATCCTTAGGTATCTTTCAATTGATAGTCTGAACAACATGCAATAATCATACTGTGACTGGAAATCACAGCTAATTAAGAATAAAAAGGTGCCATTTGACCACCTAAACCTGACAAACACTGGGTAATCTACACCCATGTCATTCCTTAGCATGTATTAAAGTAATCAATGAATTACAAGCTGAAAGCAAAAACATTAGATGATGTTAATGCAGCAGATTTCTACATCATGGGTACAATCATTTACATGACTGAAGCAAAGTGGAAGGCACTTTGAAGTGTTGATGAACTTGCAGAAGTTCATGCAAAAAAAACAAGGTGCAATTTTCATTGGTTGCACTATCATTTCTGTTGAACGCATAAAGTATGTTCATCATTTCCTCTAGTTTTACATGAAAAACCTATGAGAATGGTCATATACACTCTGCATTTCTTCTAGTTAAAAATCAGAAAAATTATATTTTCTGCCAGTCTAACAGAACGAAATTGTGAGATTAAACTAAAAGTGTTAACGTCATTAATGTTTGCTGTATTTTGCTGAGTTGTCAAAATTCGGCTAAAATCAACCATGAAGGTGGTAAAAGTCTGGCACTTCCTCATGCATGTCTGACCACAATACTGTAATATATCGTTCTTCTACTTTTAAACAATGCCTGCAACTTTTAACATTTCCACACTCCAGCTCATGCAATGCTAACAGAGCACCATTCAGCAGATGAGTGAAAAGAGAACAGATTCTGGTTGTTTGTCATCTTCATGGCTTTCTAAATCAGCAGATGGTACAACAAAACAGACAATTTCCTCATCTGTTGTGTCCTCTGTTCATGTACAATGTGTCTCAGAAATGTTTACAAAGGCCTCAGTCTGCTCACGAGACCTGTCAGAAGGAGCATATGCAATCCCTTTCGCATCTTCCAGAAGCAGTCAAAATAAGGAGGTTTCACTTATCTCATACAGCAAGCCAAATTTCAGGACAAAGTGGGAAAAAAGCTGTTGAACCTCACTCACTGTTATGAAACTACACTGACATCCAGTTGTGTATTCTCAGAGATACTCCCTGCCTCAGTTTCTCCATCAGCTATTGGGATGATGTTAGCAATCCTCCTTTCTAAAACTTAAAGTGAAAAGCCCCAGAAGTAATTGGGAAAACCCTCCAGAAATCTTGCAAGTGGTTTATCATTAGTATGCTTAACGGTTAAGCAATGCATCTACTTGAAAGAGTATGAGATTTGTATATTGGATCCCTTTATTAAGTTCCAGGCACCCATTTATCTCAATAAATAGCATAAGCAATGGTAGCTCTTTACATCTCATTGAGTCAAAGTTTACAGCTTCTCCAGCCATGACATTCACATGCACAATATCATGTTTCTGTATGTGTTTTTAAAGACAGAGCAATCCAAACCAGGAAGTCTAATTAAATTATTTGATACATTCAGGAAAATTGAAGCACGAAGTTTCCTATACGGATCATTTAACGCAAATGTCTGAGGACATCCTCTAGACATCTACTGGCAGAGAAATTTTATATATTCCCTGATTGGTTTCTCATCTCAGAATGCAGTCATTTAACTGTCAGTTGGAGTTAAATAAAATACCCTGGTCTCTAAATAATCATGGTGTTGCAGAGTTTTCAGCAGTCCGAAGGTAGAGTTTGTCATTCTCAACCACATGTTTAGTCATCTCAGCCTCCAAAAAGAGCCCTTTGTACACTGTATTTGCCTTTATTTACAAGATTTGCTAAAAGAAAATATGCACCACAGATTTATTATTTTTTGTGAATAAAATGCCAAAGATATCTTAGGCTAATTATATAAATATAATTACCATTTTTAGTTATAGATAGCACTGAAATATAATGCTTTAAATAACTAAAATATGATGGCCTGAGTTTAATTCTGTAACATTTATTTATCCTGGGAATGCTTTCTTTCAAATGTGAGGTGCCTAGGAGCACAACTGGCTAAAAGTCATGTTTGATGTATATTTAGTGTTCGCCAAGTTAAATGGAGAAATATATTTGACAGAAGTTTATAAATGTTTTTATATGTTAGAATCTGCCTGCTAATACGAAATTTGGATTAGAGGGACATAGCCTGTGATGTTTTCTCTCTTTTTTTGGATGGTCACCAAATAGTTAAGAATACTTTATCTGAAGGCATGTTAAACCTTGCAGAACTCCATGACACGTTCACACTGTCAGCCTTTATTAAATTACTGTGGTGACTTCTTTGTAATCATTTGAGGTTTTCCAATACTTTAAATTCACCTGCACATTCAAAATAGTATTTCTGAATAAACAAAAGGCCCGTTACATGAGACTTTAAAAAGCCTTAATTTTTTTCTTCCAGCTACTCCCTTTCAACCACTCCATAAAAGCCAATGTCACCTCAGTGAATGACAGGAAAGTGCACGTATGCAGCACCCCTTTAGGAATTAATGCCACATAAACTTAAGTTCTCACATATCCCTGTAAGACGGTTTCAGTTTTGCAGAATGCCTGGCTGACAACAGTGCAACAGACTGCTTTTATACAGGGTAGACTTTCCCATCTCAGACTTCTTAATATTTTTATGTGTTAAAAAATATACCTTGAACACCTCTGACACCTTTAAGACAGAGATCTAGTAGCCAAGTGATCTGGATTCAATTCTCAATCCTCACAAGAGACTACTGGTACCACACTGGAAAAATCATGTATCTGGGATTTTAGCAAGCACTTGGCACTTGCCTGAGTTTCCCTTCAAGGCAGCCAGTGGGACTTTTAGTTTTAGGAGGGTCAAATTTAGTCCCACACTGATCACTTCTGAGAATCCCTACCTTAACTTTGCTGAATATTCACTCTGAAAGGGAGGATAACAATATATTCTTGTAGAAAATGCTTGTTTTGTGAAATATCTTTGTCTGTCTCACCTATTAAGCTTTTTCTTGGAAGGAACAAACTCCCACTATCAATGCATGATAGCTAATATTACTAAGTTAACTCTCAGCTGCAGTCCCAGGCTGCATGTCTACCACAGATAACAAAAAAATACATTCCCTGAGACCAGTACTCATGTCAATATTAATGCAAAGCATGTTTTTGTTATTTCAGAATCTCCATGTATTCTAAACAAATGATTTTAACTATGTCATATACCGCTTATCCTTGATTAAACCTCTTCTAGATAGTTAATCATTAATGATTTCTTTACAGTTGCTGTGCAAACAGTTCATTCATGCCTATGACATATCAAATTTCACAGACGTGTTCTTTAATTGGATTCATTTATTTCTAATCTACCTAAACCCTCACTACTGTAATGCTTGACTAAATATACATTAAACTCACTTATTTAAACTGCTAAAATAAATTTGAGATGTATTCCATGAATAAAAATACTTGATTGAATACATGTAATACCATTGTTATTGTGTACCTAACTGAGCAGAAATTATTGGAAATACACTATATAGCTATACGATATGCTTGGACAAAAGGATTTGAAAGGATGCTAAAGGTTTTTTAGCAGAGATTATAAGTTAACAGATTTCTAAATCCTAAGGATTCCTATAGCACTTTAAGATATATGATAAGAAGAAACAAAAGAAGCTCCTCATGATTTTCATGACTGATGTTGAGTGTTTTCATCCATCCAGCCACTTTTTTTAGAGATAAAAGCCTCCTACAAGTTCTGTCCCCTCACGGCAAGGAAAAGGGCTGAAACAACCAAGACACTTTCATTAAATCTGACTATTCTATGTTTTGTAAATATCGGTAACTGAAAAGTTGGCACAAAATTGGATAAAAGTCCTGTTTCTGAGTGTTTAGAAGCCACAAAAAGACAAGTATGAACTCCAAGTTATCAGGGGTATATACAACGCTGACCTCTATGGTGTTTAAGTATGGTGTTTGAAACCTAGTTTCAGATTTTTGTTTCTAAAACTAGTAGCCTTAAACTCCATTTTGGCAAAGAATCCTCTAATTGATATGCTTCACAACTTACACTGAGAAGTTTCACAAAAGAAAAATGCATCACATTGCAGAGAGGTCATCAATAACACAGACTGCCCTGTGTGTAAGAAAATGCACATCATTGTATAATTATACAGTAAATGAAGATTATAAAAATTAGATTACACCTCATACCATGCACAAACCCCTCATGCACTGACACCTCAAATATTGTATACTCTGACCTTCCCATCTGACAACCTGAAAAAGCTCAGAGTGGGTCAGCAAGGGTGGTGGGCTTGGAAGAGCCTCACTATGAGAAATAATTAAGGAGACTCCACAGGTTGAAAAAGAGATGGCTGGGACAACAAAATAAGATCTGTAAATTATAAACGACATAGAGAAAACGAGTAGGAAGCAGTTTTTCACTTTTTCTCCTAACACAAGAAGTATGAGCTATGAAAGGAATGAAAAGGTGACACTTTCACAACAAAAGGAGGCCTTTCTTACCACATTTACTTAACACTGGCAAAAGTTCACACGGTTTCAAAAAGTAAACAGATACATTTGTGGAGGAAAAAAACCACTAACACACTCAAAGATCTCACTTTCTAGGAAGTCATTTGAACTTCTTGAAGACTGGGAAAAAATGTTGGGGAAGCATTACTGCATGTTTGTCCTATTTTTAAACTCTTTCCAAAGCATTTGCCACAGTCACTATCAGTATGTGTCCGATCCTGCATGGCTGTTCTTATGTTACACTCTATATTACAGTAGTTAAGAAATTTCATAATTCAGCTCCTTTGAAACTGTGCAGTGAAGAGTGGTCCTGAAAATCTGCTGTTATTACTTTTAATAATTTACTGTAAAAGTTAATTTATTCATATTTTGGATTTTATCAACTCCTCTACGTTCCCCATAATTAAAGTCTCTCTGTTGACAACCTTCCTAAGATCCTTAAAATCAGTTAGTTTTTCTGTGATGACTTTCTGGACAAGCTTCTATGATCTGGGAATAGTTTATTTGAGAAAAATTTTGCTCCTGAAAAATGGTTTACTGATTATTCTGTTTGTTCCTCCTTAGAAAATTTCCTATCTTCACACCTCATAACATACTTGTCCATCATTCCAGCCTGCTTTTTCTGATCAGCTGTGCCCCATAATGAAAGAGATATGTTGAGTCCAAAAGGATTCATGAAGTCCATGTGGTGAGGAGTTCCCATTTACAGATCACTTTCTCTTTCATCAGATTAGTCCTTTCCTGTCCCAAGACTTTCACCTTCCTCATAAGAAGCAAGATTTTTCTACAATGAAAGCCTTTTCAATTCACTTGTCCAGAGTTCCTTAGTTTTGCCACTGAGGGCTGTTGTGTGCCATTATCTGCCCACAAAGCAAGAAACCATTATATGATAATTAATAAATGCTTTTCAACTGAACCTTGTTTCACTTAAATTTTAGAGGATCTAAGGGAAGGAAGAGGCAAGGACTTGCATGTGTTTTCTTGCATTTGGGGAGAATGGCTTTTCAGGGTTTTTACAAATTAATATACCTATTTTCTCATTTCATTATTTGTACCTGAGTTAAACTGCCTTTTATCTCCTTCCAACCCACAGCCAAACCTCTACTGCAGCCAAATCTCACACACCGTACTTGCCACTTGAGTCTAAGCTCTGTTTATATATCACTCAGCCTTGATCATCAGCTTCGATAGACATTCAACGTATAAAGCATTTATGTGGACAAATAGCAAGAAAAGCCAATATCAGTGTTTTATATAACACATAATTCTCCATTTTATTTGATACTTTCCTGATAATCACTTCTTCTAGCTCCTCAAAGTATACATTATACATGGTTATATTTGTTAAGTGGGTTCATTATATGTAAAAATTGATACAAGATATCCTGCCTGACTAGATAGGCCCTCTGGGCCACTGAGTAAATTAAACTACCATACATTGAACCACTGTACTACTGTTGACCACACATCTTCTGTCAAATTCAGAAAAGAGACTTTTTTAATGGTAGTTAATGCTTTTCAACAATAATCCTAACAACAAGTGATGTGTGATCCTAACACACACAGTTCCAGAAATATATGCCAATGTCAAAATCCAGCTTCTGAAACTGAAGAGTAAGTTTCCAGTGGGTTGAATGGTTATAGGTTGTGAAATACTTACTAGGCATATCTAAAATTTCTCAACAAATAATTTTTTTAAAAAAATCATTTAATAAAACACAAGAACATCTGGCTACAATCTTCTTTAGAAATTTAAATCTATCAACTGACTAGTACCTTTTCTCTCTTAGTCCTTGCTTTGACTAGGACAGTCAGGGGTCTTACCTGACTTCAGCCACTCTGTTGTCACTGCTTCACATGCACATTTATCAAGGGTTTCTGGATGCCTGGAAGTGTGTCTGACCAGGCCACTGCATGTTCCCATAAAAAGGTCCAGAGCATACATGCAGACTGACTCCACTGCCATCCTACAACTGTCCTTGGACCAACACTACAGCTAATCTGCAGCTGGAATAAAAGAACATTTGATTTGTACAACACCACCAATATATCATAATGGATATACTGGATTTACCATACATATGGATTTTTACCATATTTCTGGCGACCACTTCTGTAGCACATATGCAGCAAGTCCAGAGTATCACACCTGTGCAAATGCTGCTGTGCACCTTGTCTCCTACCACTTTCTTGAACTCACTAGATATCACCATGGAAGCCTTAACTGTGTATTCCCATGTTAAGTTACACAGTTGTAGTCACACAGATACCAAGTTTTCTTTGGACTAACGCCACATCCCCACTCCCATTACTGGTTTTCCCAGACTAGGAAGCACTAAGGAAGCTGATGATCTTTCAGAAGATTACACTTTTGCTTTAACTCTCTTACTCACAGCTTAAGATCAACAGAGTTATGTTGGGGAACATTGTTCAGCAGTTTGGCTGCAAATGGGAAGATGTTATCAGGCTATTTATCCCCAAAATCTAGCCTTTATTTGAGCAAATACTCTACTGGGATATGCTTCATGAAGCAGTCATTAAAGGTTATTATTTTGTTCTGTGTACAAAATAGTCTTTGGAAACAGCAAGAGAAAAATAGTGTGCAGTGCCTTTGGGTGGATTTCAGTTAATCAGGACCTAAGTCAGAGGGAGAGAGTTTTCTATAACAACAGCCCAGGCTACCAGCTGCCAAACGTAATACAGAGATGATCAAAAGCCACAGGCTACTTGGGAACAGGTTGCCTTTAGGGCAGACTGTGCATGTTCACTTCCTAACTGACAGCACAGATGTAAGAACGTTGAATATTAGATGTGTTTAAAGATCTTCTATGTCAAAATATCCACACAATGCTAGGGATATAGCCAAACTTTAGTTAGCCAGGCATTTGAGTTTCCATAGCTGCACTGAAACTTCAGCAGATAATAGCTGTTATTTTCAACATTGCTGCCCCCAAGATTTATACACAGTGGTTTGTAGCTGAAAAAAACTACGGCTGTTCTTTATTAGGTTCCAATTCAACACAGTAACAAATGCGTTCTTCAAGTCATCTCTCTTTGGCAAAACCAAGGAATATTCTTATTTCTAAGCGTGTGCCTAAGGGGTTTTTTTATTTCAAAACTGAATTCACTAGTATATAAACATGTACTGAAAGTTATGTCTAAGCACTTTTAGAGCCTACCATGTGCTCAAGTGCTTTAGTAAATCAGGACTTCTGCCATTTAATCGCACTAAGTGGATGATAACAAAAGACAACAGGAATAAATTGTCTAACTGTGTTAAAGATCATGTGATTGACTCCAGACTTCAGCCGTCCCAAGCCTTCAGAAGGGTCAGATGCTATACCCTTGTTCACACAGAATGATGCCTGCCTCCATAAATAGTGTCATCAAAGTGAAAGGGGCTGCCTCTGAAGCAACCTACTGAGTATGAACATGTGTGCTGGAGCCTGGCCCATGCTGTAAAGTACAAAAGAGAGGTGAGGGAAGGAGAATTAGATTTTAAACAGATACTTGCCACTGTTGAATGGACAGAGGAGATTTATTTGTTAACACTTAATTTAGGCCATGTCGAAATGCCACGTTTGTGTGCGTACATATAAAAACTAGCAAGAGTACCATAACGTAGAGGGAAGAGCTTACTTCAGAAGCAGTTTAGTAACTTGTCACACCTGTCGTATCTCATTATAATTACAGTGAAACAACATGGGAACCACAGGAGATGCAGCACAGAGCAATGAGAGCAAGCATGCAACAGATTAAGGAAACAGAAGCAGAGCTAGTAAAATTGTAAGCCTGCTTAAGGAACACACTGTTGCTGTTATGAAAGCAGGAGCCAGTTCTGCATCCAGTTTTGTGCAGAGTATTGAGATGGTGATAGTGTGGAGGGGAATCCTTTGGTAGCAGTTCAACTGCCTGGCCTGCCTCTTCTGCACAGCCACTAACACAATCCATAGATGAGATACAACTGTCGTGTGGTAAAACCAGCAGATGCTCTTCCAACTGCCTCACTTGTCTTCAGATCTCTCAGCTATCACAGAGCAGTAAACATAACCCTAAACTCCATGGCCTCTGGTCTTCTCTCCTCTGCCATCTAGGAGGACCACTGGAGCTAATCCCCAAAGGGACTGAAGCACCCAGCTGCTGTAGTAGTGTTCACAAGCCTCATTTATGCCATTCAGAGTGCGGAAGGGCAGAGTAAGGATAAAGTGTGAACAACCTCTCTAGCAGGAACAGCTGTGCTACAGTGTACAGTCCAATGCTTCCATGTAATGTGAAATCTGTAGCAGTTTACCTTAAACCATAAACTGTGGCATTTTAGGAGTAAGAGTCCCTAGAGCAGGCCCTGTACCTTTCATCAATGGAGTAAGGCAGACAGCTGGAGATAGTAATTACTTCAGCCATTGCCCCTGCTGAATGTGTCTCAACCCCAGACAATCATTTTACAAGATCTGTAACTCAGTGTTTGGGAGGAGGGGGTTTCCAAAGGCCTGGAGCAGTTGACGCATTGAATAGGAAAAGGATGAAGCATTTGAGGTCACTTTTCTTTCTTGGAATAGCGACACTTATTTGCAATCCTGAACTTCATGCTGTGAAAGACTATCAGTATGTATGCATTTAAACTGCTTTTTTTTTTTTTTTCTTTTCTTTTTTTCTTTTTTTTTCTTCTTTTTTTTTTTTTTTTTTTTTTTTTTCCTGTGGATCTGAGCTGCGGTGCTTTAATCCTTGTGCTAGCAAATAAAACTTTCTTCATAGGAGCAGTGACTGTAGACTCTGGCCCACAGTTTTAGTGCCTTGGCCATTACAGTCACCTGGTTTAAATACAAGCATGGAAATTTGGAGTGAATTAAACAAATGGTAGCTAGGAAAGCCCCTACATGAACAAAGAAGAACTGCAGAAACGTATTGTGGACACCTGGAAAAGCCTGTCTCCTATTTGCAAGAAATATATAAACAATGTTCCAGGGAGACAAGTCTGTAATAAAAACTAATGGTGAACAAACAGAATACTGCACTGAGTAGTTCAAGAGGAATCCTTTTATACTCTTTTGCTTTGGGGCATATGCTTCCCAAGCATTTTGATTTATTAAAACAATTCCTCTATATATTTACATTGCTAATCAAATCATGGGAATGATGGTAGGTTTTTCAGTCTTAGGAAAAAGTATATTATAGATTGAACAGATAAACTGTGCACAATTAAGTGGCAAAATTCCCATTAATGCAAAGAAATATAAAGGGAAAGCAGCAAGTCAAATTTGTTTCTACGGTTTCTGACTACTTAGAAAAAAATATGATATCCAGTTAAAGTCACTAAGCCTTATATCAAGTATTAAAGTTAGATGGCTAAGCTTACTCATACAACTAGTTCCACTAATGATATGAGAAAAGGTGTGCAGGATTACTTCTGCAAGTAATAACTTTCCCAATATATTCACTATCCCACACACTCCATCACACACTTGGGAGATACCTTTGACTGAGGAGAAGACTCCATGGCAATTCCAAATAGGTCAATTTGAAAGAAGCACTTAATAAAGGTAGGCCTGTAGGCATGGAAATATAGTTTGGGGATTCTCCCATTGACTAGGAAGAGAAGGTGAGACCTGATGTCCCAGAGACAGGCCAAAAAGAGGATTCCTCTGAAAAGCTGTGAAAATATTTCATTGTAGCTGTTTAAAATACGGGGAGAGCTTTGTTTCCACCTGAAACACAAATTTCCCTAAAGCCTGCTTAATATGCCAAGGAGGACCTTTTTCAAAGTCTGAGCCATCACACATAAAGATACCACATTGCTTAAACAACCACTTTAAATCTGGTAGTACACAAAGCTATAAACAGCAATAACAATTTAAAGATTAAGTGTGTAGATACAATTAATAGTCAATTTATTCTAAATTGCATTTACCACATCATTAAGTAAAATATTCATCAATAGGGCAGTTATTTGTGAAACAATTTTTCAAACGAATTGCATTCAATTTGTGCTTCTAATTGGCCAGTTACATAATGCAATATGAAGAGGTCAGCTGGAACTATATAATATATGTACTATATCATCAGAACAGAGATTAGTCACAATTAGGTACCTAATCCATGTCATCTGTATATGTTATCGCTATTGCCATTCTTTTCAATGCTAAAGGACAATGAAATGTATACAGGAAAGCTTCCTTCGCTTTCTCTGGGGACAAATTATTATAATATTTGCTCGTGCTCAAAAAGTCAAAGGATTTGCACTTTGCATTATCCATTTGTTTGAAGGGAGGTTGTTTGCGATCTAAATATAAACTTAACTTCAGCATTTGCGTTCTCTATTAATTGACTCATACTTGAGTCCCTTTATGTGATAAACATGCACAGCTAATAATCAATGATATAGCAACTGTGTGTACAGAACAAATAAGAAAAGAAACAAATATTCTGTGTCTGTAGTCACATATGCCAAGCAGAATACAAAGAAGAGCAGATATGTGTGCTTTAAAGCTGGAATCCTTAAAGGTCATTTATAGCAGGTTTTGACACACTGCTATTACACCAAAAAATAACCTTTCTTCTTGTTGCTAAAATGCCCTTGCCACCCTACCTGTTTAGTTCAGCATATATACTTACAGACATAAGTTCACAAGCCTAGAATTCACTTGCTTGGGATTTATGGAAGATGGAAATTACTCTTTTTTTTTTAAAAAAAAAAAAAAAAAAGTATTGTTTTCTTAACTGGGGAGTCCCTTTCGCACAAACCCTTTCTCATTCTTGCCGTGTTCATCATCTATGTCGCTCAGGGGAGTTAGGAAGCCACAAGGTAAGAGATTCTCGCTCTTCCTGCTCAGCCTGCACGGAAACTGGTCCTCCAGACCAGTTTGTCACTTATGCCACTCAGTACTCGCTTCTTTCCAAAACATCAGAGCACTCCGGTTCCTCTCAATAGTAAGAAAAAGCTCCTTATCCCACGAGCAAACCGAAAAAACTCCCGAGGATTTCCCTGCGTGAAGAAGTACTGTGCGAGGAGACCAGGGATCCAGCAGGTCAAAAACCTGCACCTTATCTTCCAAAAGTTATGATCCCTTTTGCTATTTTTCACGCCAATTCAGTGAAAAAAGACCAACACTTCCTATTTTCAAAGGAGAGAGGCTTCTCACCTCAAAGGCGTCCCAAAGGCGAGTCTTTATTATTTCAAAGCACAAACCCGCTAGTTCGCACCTCTTTCGCTTTCTCCTCGGCTTCCGCACACGAGAGTCGATATGCAAAGGTTTGTCTCTCTCTTTTGGAAGCACGTTTTGCCTCGCTGGGTTTATAACACGACTAGGCTGCAGCGGGCAAACCTGTTCCTCTTCCAGGAGCCTGCATCGGCACAAGCGGCTCTGCCACGCACCCGATGCCGGGTGGGTGAAACGCGGGAGGAACCCGCGGCATACACACATGCATCCAAGCTGTCCTGGGTTACTGGAATAATCCGTAAGGAACTGCAGTAGCTATAGGATTTATACCGGAACAAAGTATATTAAACACTTAATTCTGAGTGCTGCGGTACCTTTACTCGGCCCTCCTGGAGTGGAGCCTACCTCATACCAGGGGAAAACGTCAAGTCCCCATAACCTCCCATTTTCCCCTGTACGTTCACCACCTACCTTCCTCGTTTGAGGGATAACATGTTGACTCTGAATAGCTCGTTAAAACCATTAAGCCGACTCTAGGTACGAGGAGCTCAGCATCCCCCCGCCTGACTATCCCACCATGAACCTTTCCCCGGCAGCTCTCCTCCACCCCAGGGTACCCATTTCAGAGGCTTGCTACATCTGCTTTTTAAAAAAAACAGCCCTTTCACTGCTTGCAGGCACACGGCAGGGCCCGTTCTTCTCATTTATTTTTCTGAACGGCAGACTAGCCGTAGGATGATGATGATGACGATAATAATAATAGTAGTAGTAGTAGTAATAATAATGATAATGATGATGATGCAGTGGAAGCTACGGCTGTCCCCCGGCCCCAAGGCAGCGACTTCAGCAGCGGCAGCCCTGCCGCAGGAGCAAGCAGGACACGATTTCTCCTTCTGCAGTGCCCTAATGAAAAGCCAGGCAGGCTTGACGCGACCTCAAGGACCTAAGCACACCAAAACTAAATTTTAATGCAGTCGCGCTGCCTGCATTGCAGCCTCCGGCGGCACATGAGGGTTGCCGCAGCCAGTGATGGACCTCCCGGCATTTAGCACCCTCACTTTAGCTAGCCTGACTCCCCCGCTGTCCTCTCGCCTTCCTCCGCACTCGATGCAATTAAGCAGAGAGCGCAAGGGGAGCCTTACACCGAGGGGCAACGAAGTTGTGCTGCGGTGTAACCTCATTCTCCAAGGGAAATCTTGAATGAACAACTATAGTCCTCCTGCACGTCAGCCTGACTGAAAAGAGGTCTGCATATAACCTTGTTCTTAAAGTCCATATGCATGCACGAAAATATACAAGGCGCTGCCTCCAGCGAAAAAAACAGCTGAGGCGGAGGAATGGGACCGCTCCAGAGGGGAAAGCCGGCTCCCCTGCAGTGCCGTTTGGAGCGGGAGGGCGGTGCGAACCGGGGCTCCCCAAGCCCAGCTTCCAGGCGGGGAAATCCTGCCGGGGCGCGGAGCCCGGGGCGCGCAGAGGCTGGTCGCCGGCCGCCGCCGCGGAAGGGCGCGGAGGGCGGACTGAGGCGCACACGAGCAGCGGGCTTTGGAGCTGCAAATGGACTGCTAACAAGCTGGTCGCGGAACCCTCCCGCCGCCCCCCCCGGGCCGCCGGTAGCCACCCTGGGCTGGGTTGCACTGGTGGTGCTGGCGGCACTGGTCGCAGGCAAGGGGGGGCAGGGCGGCACAGGGTGTAACCGGTCCCGCTGCTGGAAAACAGCTCCGACGGGTTTGTCCGACCGGCCCCCGCGGGACCGGAGTACTCAGAGTACTCCCTGCTTGTTTTGCTGTGCCGGCCTGAAATGCTGGTGCCGTGGTGGTGGCCACCCCGGCAAGCAGGGGACAGATCGAGCCAGAGCTCCAGCTGACTTTAAGGAGATCCGCTGGGATCTTTCATTTCCACTCGGGTCATTTGAGGTAGAGTTTCGGGATTGATGTTCACGGTTTGGGGATTAAAGGAGAGGGAAACGACCTGTAATTTCAGGTGCTCATAGAAAAATATGCCTCGTTTCTGGTGCAAAACCACTCTAGCATGCTGGTTGCCTTCGGATCCCTCGTTTCTTGGCGTTACCAAACACTGATTTCTGTCTCTGCAGTTCCCCCTGGACCTAAGGCAAGTGCTTGGCCTTAACTGAGAAGCATAAAACGCGAAAATACAGAGAGAGGCTGGTGTGGGGGAAATGGACATACAAATGCAGGGAACAGCTAGAACAGAGGCGATGATGCCTCTGCTGATCCGCATCCTTGCTGGGTGAATGCCAGCCTAGTATGCCGCCGCGCTCAGCATCCCTTTTTAAAGCGAATAAAAGGGATTTTCTTGAAAGGGGAACCGCAGTTTAGTCCCTACACCGGAGTGCTGACCCAAACGCATGCTTCCTCATACAGGCGCCTGAACCCCTGCCTGCCCAGCTAAGAGCACGATGCCCGTTATCGCTTCACGTACCAAAGCGATTCCGTCCGAGCAGTGCAGGCGCCGTGGTCCGCAGCCCCTTGCCCACCCCCCCGCCGCGCCTGCATGCGTGACCAGAGCCCTCGCTCCCTACAGAGCCACTTCGTTTCGGGGAGCGCGTCTTAAACTCGGCTACCAAACCGCTCGCCACCTGCGCACTCACGAAACCCGCCACGGCAAGATCGTGATGCTGCCGTCGCCGCAGTTTTAGGAGAGGGGATGGTTGTGCCTCTCAGACGTTTCCAACACTTAACATTTGCCTCCAGAGTGACAAATGAGCAGCGGAGCGGAGGAACACGCATCCCATAGATAGGATCAACGAGATACAGCCGACCTGTCCGGCCCTACGAGCCTAAAGGAGCGTCAGAGCTGCCGCCAGCAGCTACTGCCGTGTCCGGAGGCGACGTAACAATCGCAGTGATAAACACTTCAAAACAGTCCCACCGAGCTTCTCCTCCCTCACTGGGCCCCTGTGTTTCAGGTTAAGTAGCAGAGCTAGAGCACAACCCAGCAGTCCCCAAATAGAAGGAGATGCGTTGACACATACGGTGTCTCAGCAGTCACTTTGATTTTATTTATTTTTTAAAATTCTGTTTTATTTTACTTTTTTAAAAGTTTAACTGACCCTTCTGGTCACCAACTTTCTTTGTGGTTCACTGTAAGGATCACTCTCCAAGAACAAAAAAGAAATCTCAGGGCTTTGATAGAGACTCTGGATGAAATTAAGAACTTCAAACCCCAGATTTTTGAAAAGAAAAACAGATGTCCTGTTTGTTGAGTATAAATAACTCCGTACGTGGAAACCTTTTTTTTACGCTGCATTAAATTTTAAATTTTATTTAATGCTGGGTGCATTTAAACTGAAAAAAAAAAAAAAAAAAAAAAGGAGGGGGGGAGTCAAATATGTGGGTGACAAACCTCTAAATCTTTTTCCCTCTCGAAAGAGAAAGAAACAGGCAGGCGGGAAACCCTTCATCTAGATGAAAGTGTTCAGTGTGCTCCTCGCAGACCTGGCGAGCCTGCCCTGGTCAGTGCGGCAGCGCGGGGGCTCAGCAGCCGCCATGGGGGGAAGCGGGAGGGAGGGAGGGAGGAGCGGCCGCCGGGCCCGGCTCCCAGCGCGGCCCTTGCGCGGGGCCCGCGGGCAGGTGCCCTCCGTGGGCGCTCGGCCCTGCTCGGCCCCGCGCAACTCGCAGCGGCGGCCGCAAGCTGACTTACGTGAGGACGTAGTTGACGCTGACGATGCAGTGCGGGCGGGAGGAGCGGCTGTTGTGCACGATGGTGGCGTAGCTCTGCACCCACACCCAGCCGCCGTGCTTGGCCAGGAAGCGGTAGTACTTGGTGGTCACTTGCCCTTTCACCAGCACTGCGGGGACAAAGCGGGGAGAGCCTCAGCGCGGATCCCGCCTCCGTTTTGCTCGGCCCTGGGAAAGGGGGTGCACCGCCATCACCACCACCCCCAGGGCCCCGTGGGCGAGGAGAGGGGCAGGGAACCCCTTAGCATCCCATGGGGAAACGGCACGGACCGAAAGCCCCGGGGGAAGGGTGGCGGAGAGCCCCCTGGGCGTCCCCAAACCAGAGCTGATCTCTCCCGCTCAAAACACGCCGAGCCCGGTGGGGGAGATTGGTGGGACAGGGTGAGTACACCGGGGGGTTGAACCCGCACCCCGGGGGGGTTGAACCCGCACCCCGGGGGGTTGAACCCGCACCCCAGCGTATCGAGATTTAATTCTATAGATCTGACTTCGGGTTTTATCTCTTCTTGTTACGTTCTCTATAAGGAAACTTACTGGAAATTCATACCCTTTTTATTCATCTATCCGTGTATTAATGTCATCATGATATCGAAATAGAATAAAGAACAGCTCCGAATCGGGCTCACTACTGCAGTCAAAAATAGATACACAGATAAAATTTGTGTGACTTGGTGGAAGTGGAACGAAAGTATTTGAATTTCCCTGGCATGACTTTTTGGAGTAAGAAAAAAGGGGTTTTCCTAACCGGAATGTGAAGCGAACTGAGCGCCTGAGGTTTGTGCAGGGGAGTTCTTGTCCTACAACCGGGAGCTGAGGAGGGAAAAACAGCCTTTCATTGCCGATCCCCTCCATCTTCCCCCTGCCTCCAACTCGGAGTTCAGTCTCTAACGACTTGTTTCATTAAAACCTGCTGCAAATTTTCCTTATTCTCGCCTTCCTTGAACTGGCTTTTCCCGTTCCGACCTAGACGTAAATCCTAGCAAACCCAAAGTCCATCTGCAGAGGGAGGGGGGCAGGGTCTCTACAAGGACATCATCTCCTTACACAAGTGATGGGCGCATCGCAGGTGGAAGGTGTCACAGCCATGGACGTGGTGGTAAAGAGTCTTCTCTATCAAGTCCTGGGGCTCGTAACCTGTTAGCTCAGCTACCCTGCAAGAGACACAAGCAGCAAATACCGGTGGGTGAGAGGACAGGAGAGGAGGCCTGGGGGAGAAGAAAGGGGGGGCTAAGAGAATAGATTTGGAAATAACCCCAGCTCTACCTGGAATCTAAGAATATGAGCTTCATGTCTAGGCTGGCCCGGAACATGAACATATTGCTGTGGAGCTTGATCTCCGTCACGGCGCTGGGCGGCAGCGAGTGGCCCACGGCGACCAAGCCAACGTTTTGGTAGCAGCCGTCGAAGGGGGACATATCCAGGCTGTACTGGCGGATCTTCAGGTACCCGCTGCAGTGGATGACCTGCCGGAGACAAAGGAGAGCTCGGGGGCTGCCCAGCAGGGGGAAGGGTGTGCTGTGACAGGCGTCCCTCCCCGCCGAGGGGACCGGGACACACCCGCCCGCCGGCCCGGCTGGTGCCGATGCGGCCGCCCGGTGCCCCGGAGCCGCCGCCCCGGCAAAGCGACACCGCCACCGTCTGCGGCTTTTCTGCTTTTCTGTTTGTGTTTGGGTTGGGTTGGGAGTTGCTCTGGGTTTTGGGGTGGGGTTTTTTTGGTTGTGGGTTTGGGGGGGTGGGGGTTGTTGTTGTTTTTTTTTGGGGGGGGTTGTGGGTTTTTGTTTTTTTTTTTGTTTGGTTTTTTTTTTTTTTTTTTCCTTCCCCCGTACGAGAGTTCAGCACTGATCTGAAGCCCATTAAAGTCAACGAGATTTTTTTTTTCCACTGACTTAAGTGGTTTTTGGACCACCTCCTAACTACGCTTTTATTATTCTTCTAAAAAGGAAAGACGCGGAAGTGCCAAGGCAGTTACAACTTTGTAATGAAGAGTGCATGCGTGTGAGAGAAAGAGTTTACGTGTGTGCATATGTCACATGTGTAAGATATGTCTATTATACAGATAGAGCAGGCCAGAATGTGTCTTTGGACGTAATTTTAGGTATGTCTCCTAAATGTATCCTTGCACATGACTGCTGTGTGCTTCAGTCTTACTTATCTATTACTGGGGTGTTTCTGGAGTAATTTCAAGGGATGTATTTGCCCAACGGCCCGTCGTGGCACAACATCTCTTTGCGTTAGAGGTATCCACCGCTCTTTGGCGTTGTGCAGCTGACACGAAAGCTGGGAGAAGGTCGGGGAGTGGGGGGTGTCCTCACCGAGGAGCAGAACCCTGGAAAAACCCTGGACTTGGAGAGCTGCCCCTGAAGCTGACGAGTTACCCAATAAAGAAATAAATTAACCCAGGGGTCTCACTGTGTCACCTGACGGCTTCCACAGACACCTCGGGAACGTCAGTGGTTGTGTGACGTTCAGTTTAAAAAGCGAATTAGAAAAAAAAAAAAAAAATACCCACGGGGAGCTCGATTGCTTGGTTTTGCGATTTGAGCCCTTTAACCTGCAACTCCGAGAGAAATTCTGGCTCTGAACCACATGAAAGAGTACCTGGCTGGGACAGTCCCCGCGGGCAGCGGGCTCGTCCCCACTCCTGTCCCCGCTTTCCCCGCCCTGCGTGCTCGGCGCTGCCGGAGCAGGGGTGCGGGAAGGCTGGGGCGGGTGGGGGGCGGGTCCTGGCCTTGGACACGCACCTTGTAACCCCCACAGGTCAGACCCGCGTTCCTCTTGGCCAGGACGCACTTCATCCTCAGGAAAAAGGACCTCTCGATCTCGTACTCTGGGAGGGGGGAAAGAAAGGCAGAGATGGGGTGAGCCGCGGGCTCCGCCCCCCCTGCGCAGTCCCCTCCGCGGTCCCCTCCGCGGCCGCGCAGGCCAAGCGGGGGCGCAGGGCTGTGTGCTTTACCTTGCACAAAGTGCGAGTGGTAGGGCTGGTGGGCCGTGAGCACCGCCGTCATCTCATCGTGGTCGGCGGGGTGGATGTACTCGTAAATGCTATTGCCGGTCAGCTCTACCTGTGAGAGAGGAGAAGGAGGAGGGGAAGGAAGGGGTTCATCGCCGGCACCGCTCACCCTCCCCGCACGCACCTCCCCTGTCAGCTGGGGGGCACAGGCAGGCCCGGGGGCTAGCGCCCCATATCCCCCCCCCCCCCCCCCCCCCCCAGCGTACCTGCGACAAGCCCAGGTGCACGGAGGCGGTCTCCGAGATGTACATGATCTTGCCATCAGGAGCCACGACAAATATGAAACCGTCCAACGTCTGCAGAAAAGGGTTGAGGGGTGAGAAGTATAAATATATCAAGAGATAGACAGATAGACCCACCCATGACGGCAGATAGATCCATGAAGTACCTGTCTCTCGGATTTATTTTAGCTAACAGGCAACCCTGTTTATGCTGTGGCTATCCAAAAAGTTGGGAGGAAATGTGCAAGTCCCGGACAGGAATCCTTCTAAAGCTCCTGGACCCCCGAGATACAACCCGCTGCTCAGAGGGGCAGAGCTCAGAAGTAATACAAAGTGCCGGGGCAGTATCTAAGAACAGGTCCTGGCTAGTCGGGGATTAATATGTCGGTTCCAGAAACCCTGAATACTTCTAAATGTCACTGAGGATTTAGCACTTGGATATTTGCTAAGCGAGCGAGGAGGATCTGAAACTCTCCACAATGTAAATAAGGGACGAGACAATTTGTCAGGCACATTTCAGCAGACATAGATGGGACTTGTGGGTGTGACGAGGGCTGAATAGGCCAAAAGGCCACACAACCCCTCCAAAAATGCATGGTGGTGGTAACCGCTAATATTCCTTAATATTTCAGAACACAGTGAGTTCTCAAATGATCATCTCCTGATTTTGTGTCTCTGCTAATTTCTGTGCCCGATGAGCCCTTCCATCCAGGACAGCCTCCCCCAACCTGTCTCCAGAGCCTCTCCCTGTCTCTACAACACCCTGAGTTTCAGCACATTGACAGGACTTGTCACCTTGTTCACAATTTGGGGAAAAATCATCACGCTCCTGGCACACCAGGATAACACTGTGAATCCCTCGCTGTGGACCCTGTGTTGGACGATGCTGGGGCAAAGGACCCGGGAGGACCAGACCACAGCCCCGTTAAAACGCGTCAGATTCAACCGCCACGGTTCGTATTTCTGAAGTTGTTCCCCTCCCGCCTCCCTTTTTATTAAACACGTGAACAGTTAAAAATTAGTCAAGGTGGCAATTAAAAGCTCAGAAGAGGGAATGATTTCTTTAATCATTAATACCACATGGCTGTCGTTTCCAGACCAGTACCTGCAAAAGATGGGATCCCAGTTCCCGTCCAACATTATCCAGTGGGCTGGTTCGGCTAGAGTGACCCCAGGCTTCTCCAAGTCCTGTTTATTTAAGAAACACAAAAAAAGGCGAGGATATGAAAAACTGACTCGTGTTGGCCTGCTGGAGAGGAACTTTTTTCTTTTTTTTTTTTCAATTTTTTTGCTTGTATTCCCTCTAAACCACGCATAAGTATATTTGGGAATCTAGACACCGTTTCGTTGCACAGATATGCCTCTTCTGTGGATTTTTTTTTTTTTTTTTTTTTAAGACCTAACTCTCGTGAGAGAAAAATACCAAAATACCTATTTTGAGTTAACGGTGAAGTTCATTCCTAAAACCTAAGTGAATTAGTGTGCAGGATAAAAGGCTTTTTAGTGCTGCCCTCGGCTACTGGCAACCGGCTCCTTGAACTTCAGCGAAAGCGGTTTCCTCCTGACGTCACCGAAGGGATCCTGGACAACACTGGGAGCGATTTAAAATGAAAGGAAGAGGTGTGCTGGGGGAAGCCTTTGATGTGGAGAGAAGGATGCGGCTAACATGGCACGACGATGTCTGGGAAGAGAAACCTCTTGGCGGCGGCTAGGCCCGCGCTGCGGATCGGTTCTGCCAGCGCCTGAGCGTTGCCCGCGCGGGGTGCCCCCCCGCAGAAGGCAGAGCTCGGCTGGGTCCCCCCCCACCCCGCAGAAGGCAGAGCTCGGCTGGGTCCCCCCCCCCCCCCCCCCCCCCCCGCAGAAGGCAGAGACCGGCCGGGTCCCGTCCCCCCGTCCCTCCCCCCCCCCAGAAGGCAGAGATCGGCCACAACCTGGCGGGTAATTAGCCAGCAGGCTTTGGACGGGAAGGGGTAAGGATGGGCTTAGACCCCCTGCTCGCCAGAGATCACTTTCCAGTTGGATCCGTGACCTCCTGCCTCTTTCTCTCTTCGGGGCTACCTCACCTGGAAGGTTTGCAATTACATATTTGGGGAGGGAAAGAGGAGCGACGGGATGCGACTCATCCAGCTCTCCCCGAGCCCCCTGTAAAAACGCGTTCCCTTTCAGTGATCCCTAACCAAGCCCACGAAAAACAAACTACCTGCCGCTCAGCCGAGCGCAATTTAACAGCTGTGGCAAGGCACCTCGGGGCGGCCCAGACCAGTCACTGCCCGACGGCATGGCCCGTCCTCTCTCCTGCCCCACGAAGCCGGGTCCCCGGGATTCATCCCCTTCCCACCATCCCTCCTCCCCACTGCTCGGGCGGGCGGGATGGGTGTCGCTGCAGGGAGGGATGATCTGCCTCCAAACAGCCCCCTCCAGAAATTAATCTCTTCCGACCTGTCTAATGTTTCAGATGCCGCTTGTTTTCTACTATGCAAAGTGAGGAGGAATAAAAGCCAGATGGAAAGTACTCCACCGGAGTAGAACTATTTATGGGCGATGCCTTTGCACAGTGTTGTTGCTGAAATAATTTAAACGGGGCAATTAAAACCTTTTACGCTTATGCCATGAAATAAGGCTCAGCCTGACACGCACAGCCGCTAAGAGTAAAAAGGGAGAAAAAAGTACAAATCCTGATTGATGGCTGGGGTGCGGATCGCCTGGGGGTGGCGAGAGCCGAGCCGCAGAGGTCTCCCTCCCGCAGGGCGGGCTCGGGGAAGAGAAGACCCCGTTTTCCGGCTATTTCGAGGCAAACTGGCGAGGTGGCGACAGCAGGCAGCCGCGGGCATCCCTCGCTATTGACCGGCTTCACCTGGGTGTTTGCCGGTCAAAACAAAGCTAACGATTTCCTCCGCGCTGTTTGAACGGGGCATCCCACGGCGGACCTCGCCCGCCCCCGCCGGAGCTACGCGCCGTCTCGTCCCCGCCTTCCCCTCTCCTCTCCCCCCTTCCTCGTCCACCTCTTCACGCCAACTTGTTTCTTCACCGCTCCTACAGTCCTCTCCTTCCTCTTTAACGTCACAGCCCTACAAAGGCGGGGGCACTTCTCTAGCCTGGCCCCCGTCCCGCAGCCCCAGCGTGTACCGGGGTGCCAGCCAGGAACAGGCTCCTTCCCATTAATTCCTCCACGCCAGTCAACGGGGACCCAGTGATTTTTTGCTGACTCCCTGGGTTTCACTCCTCCCTGCGCCCTCCGGAGCGGGTGGACGGCCGGGGGGTGCACCGACGGCTCCGCAGGCACCTCTGCCTTCCTCCCCCAGTTCCCCAGGGAGCCGGCCGCCCGGACGGAGGGTCACCTCCGTCCCCCGAAATCAGCAAGGAGCTGGCAAATCTTGCACAGCTTCCAGGGAGAGAGAAAAAAAATCCCCTGTATATTTATTTTTCCCGAGCTCCCCCGAGGTTTCTCTGCTGGGGAGCAAGGGACGGCCCGTTAGAGCGAGCAGAGGCGGACAAGGCGGCTCCTTGAGACCCCCCGCCTCCCCGAGGGAAATCTGAACGGCAGGTTTCTGTATTCAGGACTAAATCTGTGCTCCCCGCCTATGATTTAAGTTGCTTATTAATCGAAGTTTACGGCTCTAATTATTCTTCTTCTAAAAGGGAAAATAACGCGACGCCGGCGGGTTAATGAACAGCTCATGGGCATTCCAGGTTAACCTCCCCCCGGGAAGGCGGCTCTTCACGGGGCGCTGAGCTCCTCGCTGGGTTTCAGGTGGAAACCCCGCGCTGCTGGGCTGTGTCTGTTAATGGTTTATAATTAAACGTTTTCACTTGTCTACCTGAACCGGCTTTTTGAAATCCTATCACATGAGACCATTCTTTGTACTTCCCAGACGTTTCAGCACTTTCAAGTTGGAGACTATTTCTATTCATTGCCAAGCCGAGCCTATCCCAAATCGACGGGCTCTCCTGATGTCCCTTAAATACTGTTTTAAAGATTATACCAGAAAACCTCTCCGTTAATATTCCCTTTTATCCCCCACCCCCGTCTATTCGCTTTAACATCCAATTTCCTTTTATCGAGGGGGCAAACTGTGATTTCTTGCACTTGACCTACCGCAGAAAATTCTGCAAATCCTTTGATTGTCTATTTAAAACAAAACAAGGAAATCAGCTCTCCCTTTTGCTTCAGGATTACGCTTGGAAACAAGATCTAAAGATTCTCTTGTAATTTGGAGAGGCAACAGCATAATAGGTTTGGAATAGAAACAAGCAGCTTTGTGAGGGGAAGGATAACTAAATCGTTTTTAGGCAAAGGATTTTCCCAGCTAAAGTGGCCGAAGACAAAGCAAAACATAATCTATTTTGGAAGATTTCCAAGATATGCCACATTAACCCTAGCAGATAAAATTTGCTTTCTTCCCTGCGTCCCCTCCCCCACCAAGGTCTGGTTTATCATATTTACATAAGTAGTCTTAGAAGGGATGTATCTATTATGGATCTAAGGAGCCAGCGAGCTCACATTTCATTTGGAAATAGAGGCGAAGTTTTACTGTTGCTTAATACTTGATGCATTGTAGAACCATTTCCATTTAAATACCCCCGACCCGCGGATTACCTCAATGGACTGGCTGCATGGGTTTTGTAATTTCCTGAAAATGAGATTTCGATTTATAAAACAAGAAACCAATTAGTAACCAAATGAGGCGAAGTAGATCCACTAAAATTGACCTAATCCCACAGGCACCATTTAGGCCAGTTCTTGGCGAATGAATGATGAGCAACCGTCTAGCGTGAGCTCAAGGCATCATCCAGCTGTGTTATTCAAGAAGCAAAAATAAACGGATCGAGCTTTTCTTTCGGAATGAATTTGATTTTTGTCAAAATATAGATCATAGTCTTCTACCTAACAATCTCCTCCACTCGATGATTGTTTTTCCGTTTTGGGTTTATTTGGGGATTGGTTTTTTGGTGGTTTTTTTTGTTTGTTTGTTTGGTTTTTTGTTGTTGGGTGTTTTTTTTTTTTTTTTCCCCCTAGGAAGATAGACAATTTGGACCACAAGAAAGGGTCCACTGTCAGGAGGGGAAAAAAAAAAAGAAAAAAAAAGTGGGGGACATTTTAGCCAGGCTCTTTGCTTATTTTGGGAACAACAGCCTCGTTACCTAACAGCGTGCGCTGAGACTGCACGGATCATGCTCGGAGCGAGCGTGCTGACTCATCGTCTGTCCCAGCATTTCCCAAAGGGAAACCCCTGCGCTTCCCTCACCAAAAAGCATCTCCGTCGGTTTCATGGGGTAGCCACACCGGCTCGTCCACGTGAAATGCCTTGTCCCCAGCCGTGCCCACCCCCGGCAGTGGGCAAGCCGGTCCCCACCGGCAGCCTGCCCCCCAGGCCAGGCTCATGGCCAGCACTCGGCTGCGGTGGCCCTGTCCTTCCCCTCATCTTTTTATTGATGCAAGCCTGATGCCGGCAGCCAATGGAGGGGTTGGGTGGATATCGTCCCTACCCAGTGGCGATATTGTCGCAAGAAGCTCCTCTGTCCCACGGAAGGGGGAAGAGTTTCCTCAATCATTTCTAATTTGACCTGGGCAAAGACGGAGGAAGGCGGGCGCAGGGAAATGAGACTCCGGGGGGCCCGGGCAGCTCCTTGGCCCTGGTTGATCTCCGGGTTACTTGTCCCTCCGTGAGCATCTGCAGCGCAGAACCCACCCCGACCCCCTCCTTTGTCTGGCACTAGCAAAGGGGGGCGGGGGTGGAAGGTGGGGGTGGGGTGGCCAGAAGATGCAAGCCTTTATCTACTTTGTGTTGATTTGCCGGCTTTTAATAGCGGTTACTACGATTTCTCCAACGGACTATCCGTCATGAAATCTCAGCGCAACCCGGATTCACGTTGACGAAAACAACGGCAGAGCGGGCGGTTTGACGTCCCCGTTTAAAACTCACTTAGGGGAGAGCCCAGCCTGAGCTCCAGATCCGCTTATTTGGGCAGCTCCCTTCGGGGGGTGGGAAGCCTCTGGGGACACCCCCCCCCGGGGACTTACCCCCGCGTCCTGCCTGGCCGCACTGCCCCGCGCGGCCCGGCGAGGCCCACGGGAGACGGCAGGGGTGCGAGGCCCACGGAAGCCGTGCACGCCGGGTAGATGCTGGCTTAGAGGCGGCCCCGTAGGCAGAGAGTTCGCTCCCGTTGCTGACCATGGGAAGAGGGAGAGGCGCAGGGCGCTCGTCGGGGGGAAGCCCCGCTGCTGCGGGGCCGCGCTGGGTGCCGGCCCGCCGGGGCAGCAGCGGGGACTCTTGCTTAAGCCGAGTCCAAGGAGCTCCACCGAGCGTTTCGCTTCCAGGCGCTTCTTAAAACTCCCTCTTCGGGCAGCGGCCCCCACCGCTCCGCTCCCGGGCTCTCCCCGCCGCGGCCCGGGGGCCGCGGCCCGGCCACGTCTCCGCTCGCTTTGGTTTCGCTGCCTTTCTCTTGCCCTTTTAACGCCCGCTCTCTGCTTGGTGAAGGTGGAGGAGAGGCAGCTCTCCCGCCGCCCGCGCCGCTGGGGATGCCGGCCCCGCCAGAGACCGAGGGACACGGGACCCCCGCTTGCCCCCACCCCGCGGCTCGACCCGTCCCGGCGGCATCGAGGCAGGCCGGGCCCCGCCAGCCTCCCCCCGCGGCGCTGGGGAGGCCGAGGAGGGGCGGCCCGGGCCCCGCTCCTCTCCCGTCTCCGCACGGCGGCTTCGTGCAACCTGCCGGCTTCTCCGGCGGGCGGGGGCCCTGCCCCTCCCCGGGTCAAACAGCAGGTCCCCGACCCCCCCCTCCCCGCGGCTGCTCCGGGGAGAAGCGGGGCACGGGCGGTTGTTTGAGGGGAGGGAGGCAGGACAGCTCGGTCCCCATCTTCGGGGCGGTGGTTTTCCCTCGCTGCTCGTGGAAAACGACAAATAACAGCGCCGGGAGCCGCGGGGACAGAAGCTGCACGTCCTAGTCACCGGCAAGCGAAAAGGCAACTGGATGTTGTATCGAGGAATTAGCTTGATTCGATTAACCATTTAATTAAGTAGTCTACCGCCCGCACTCCGTTTAGCTATCGCCTAACGCCCGACAGGGCTGATTTCTCAGTTAATTTAACAGGCAGTGGTTAATGATAACTCAAAATCTGGCCAAATGAGGCTTCTGTGAAGGAATGGGTCACCGTCGGAGAGTTCAGATGAAATGGAATAAGCTATGTTAAAAAAAAAAAAAAAAAAAAAAAAAAAGCTGCTCATTTCCAACTGCCTGCGGAGGCCATTAGCAAGTTTTTGTAAAGATTTATTATCTCGGTAAATCACATGGGTTCATTTGAAGCAGAGATAAGTTAGCATCCCGCTTTCTTTATAAAAATAATAATAAGAGGGAGGAAAAAGTCCCGTTGACTAAACAAACAACGCTATTAAGAAAACAGTAGTGGAAATAATGCCGAGACTGATTCACTCTAGAAAGAAATACCATCATTTTGGCACAGAGAGTAACGGAATTGCGCTCTGAAATGAAAACAAACGGAACCATGCCCGAATTGGAGAGAGGGGAAAAAAGAATCAGGGACATTTTCGAGGGCCAACTACTTATTCGCTTCTACAGAAGATGTAAATTCAAATAGCCCTTATTCCGAATAAATTGAGGAGGGAAGGGTTTGCACCAATGCACTTGTGGACACATGCTATATATATGCAAGTTGAAAAATGCTCTCCAACATTAAAACGGTCGTATGGTACTAAGAAGTGAGAGGATGTTTCTTAAAAAAACATTTTTTCCACTGACCTCACTTAGTATTCTTACTAACACATAAAGCTGCTTTTTTTCAACCATCATGCTAGTTTAGTTCTGCACTTCACGTTTTAAGTTCACATCAAAACTGGAATTAAAAAGAGAAGCAGCGTGGAGAGTAAACTGCAGCTTAAATGAGAAAAACTGCTGTAAGAAAATAAACACTGAAACCTAATGCTCAATCATTTCGCTTAGCAGTAAGAAAAACAGCATTAAATCACCTATCCACGTGGGAAACGGATTTTTTTTTTTTTTTTTTTTTTCCCTGCTGATCTCTTCCCCCTTTAAAATAAAACAAGGTTAAGGGTTTCAATATTGAAATGTTAACCATCCTGATTCGGCGAAAGTTTATGTAAACGGAGCCTCTGCTTTTGTCTCGAAAATCAAACGCCTCTCCGCGCCGAAACGATCCATCCTCACTAGGACAGAGACTACGAACCCACCTTTTCCCTCTGTGTTCGCATAAGGAGAATAGGACCCTTAAAATATTCCTAACTGAAAAGTAAAAAACCCAAACAAAACCAACCAACCAAAAATCTATTTATTGCGCCACTTCTTGTTTGTTTGTGTTTTGGTTTTTTTCTTCCTTCACTTTTGGATATTGGCGAGGGTCAGTGAAGAATTACCCCACTAGTTAGAGCGGCCGGATCTTTTTTGAAGGAAAACTCTTTTAGTCCTTCGACATCCGGGAGATTTTTCCAGATATTTTTTGAGGCTACGTTAGTTGCCATTAACTGTTTGATGCTAAATTTCAATTTTAGGACTTTTTTTTCTTCTTCTTCTTAAATGAACATTAATTCATAAATGAATTTATTAGGAAATTCTGCTTTTAGAAAATATTCCTTACTGTCCTCAGCGATTTAGCAGGTCTTCAGCCCTTTCGAAAGCTGTCTGATCACCGAAAACTACTGTATGGCTTACAGGCTTTCTCTTCCTGAGACAGAAAAATTTAAGCACCGAAACGATGGAAGCTACATAAGCCGCTGAACACTTTTCGCCCCCGACAGTTTTAATCTGCTGGAGACCTAGTAAAGTGAAATCAGGGGTAGAGAGAACAACCCAGGCGTTTTAATAGCTTGGGAGAATTACACAGCCATTACAAAAGGGAGCTCGCTGGGAAATCTCTGCTTGGGTTTATCAAGTTTATTCGGTGCCACCGATTCATGTTCAGATTTCTGGAGGTGAGACTGAAACGGTACCGCGATTACTCTGCGTGTAACTCTCCTGGCATTTTACTCCCAGAAAACGCTCTCGTTTCCAAACTGAACCCCGAATCGACCCACCTTCTCTCTCTCTAGGAACCTTTCAGACGTAAAAATATGCAGACAAACGCACACCGGTAGTTTCCGCCCGTCCCCTTGTCCCCAGCCCCGCGTGTGCGCGGCGATGAGGAGCGTCTATCTTTCTGTACGTGACTGTTTACAGCCAGCCCCTATGCAAGCACTCTCCGGGCAGATGGAAATTCGCTCTCGTACCGGGAAGAGGGAGTGGGAGTCACACTGGAAGTGGAGCTCGCTCCTACGGAGACGACGCTTCTCTGTCCTGACTCCTCCAAGACCTCTGGAAGTGTATGACACGACGCTTTCCCGCGCTCCCGAGCCTCCCGCTACTCTCCTCTCCAGGCCTCTGGCCAGCTCATCGGGTCTGTCCCGGTGCTCCTATCGCTTTCCTCCCCGGGGACAAACAAGCAAACGGACCCCCCTTTAACTCCATCCCCACCCTGCCTCCCTCTTCGGGAAGGCTTTTCCTTTGGGTGCGTCATTCCCCTTGGCTGCCACTACCTGTCCTCCCTTCCCGGCGAAGCAGTGACTCCTTTATCTGGCTGGGGACACCGGGGGACCGGGATCGCCCCCTTCTTCCCCGCCTCTCCCCCCGCTGCAGCCGGAGGAGCCCGAAGCGCCGGTGCACGAGCCCGCCCGCACCGGCAGCCGCAGCGCCCGCTCCCGCCTCGTTGCCGGAGCTCCCCCGGGGTCCCGGGAGAAACCACCCGGCCCCGGGATCGACTCCCGCACGGCCACACACGGACGCAGCGCCGGCAGGCCGCTCGCGGGCGAGTCACGCGTGATTAATCGCGGTACTGGCGAGTGAGGGGAAACCCGCCGCTTCGGTGCCGGGCCGGAGTGCGGTCCCCGCTCCCCCCCACCCCCCGCCTCCTCGGAAGTACGTGGGAGGGAGAAGGAGCCCGCGTGGGGCCGCGGAGAAACCGCCCTGCTCCGCGCCACGCCGCGGCCTCCGCTCTGGGGCCTTTGTGCCCAGCCCGCCGTGTCCCCCTGCCCGCGGCCCCGCGCGGCTTCGCGGGGAGGCGGGGGAGTGGGTTTGGCCGTCCCGCGTGGATCTGCCGCCGGCCCGGCGCCGGGCCTCCCGCGGCAGCGCGCCCTGGAGGGGCGAGCCCCTTCGTGCCTGCTCGCTGCCTTTCGTTTTAATTTGCAGTTTGCCTTTAATGAGGCGGCGAAGGTTCCGCTGCCTCCAAAGCCCCGCTCAGCCGCCCCCTCTGGCTCCGCGCTCGGATTAGCATCTGCCGCCGCCCGCCCCGGCCCCGGCCCCGGCGCACTTCGCCGCACGGTTCCCCAGGGCATTCAAACATCCTGCGCTGCCACCGAGGGACGGGGATCTGCTATTCTTCCCGTCCCGTGATTACTCACAGCCTACAAGCAACACCATATGCTTCTTCTGATCAAACAACCCGCTACATAGGCACCAGTAATTGACGAGACCTGCTCGGAATCACGCAGAAAGGTGGCCTACTGAGACCGCGGGAGTTGACAAATCATTGCTAATAATCCTTTTAGGAACATCACGGGCACCGGAGTTCGCAAGAGCTTTATTTTTATAAAGTATGCGCTGACAGTATAAAGGACAACTCGGTCTCATTTGAAACAGAGGGCTGCCCCGCATAATGATCTTCAAGGTACCAGATCACACGGAAGAGGAAAGTGGCTTGATGAAGCCTTTTTTTTTTTTTTTTTTTTTTTTAAGGTTTCAGGTATTACAGCTTTCACTTATCCCTTCTTTTGTTCTGAGCGACTCGGAGATATGGCACGTTGTTTAAAGAAACTACTGCAAGATGCACTGGATTGCAAATTAGTGCTGTGGACTTTAGTATACGCGTTCATGCATAACTGTGTTCATACGTCCCCCAGTCCAAAGGACTGCCAGACTGCATATTTACTTTTTAATTCTACTTTTAAGACCTGTAGTTCACAGACTTAATCAGGTTAAAAAAACCACCCAAACCCATCACCCAAACCAAAGCAAAACAAAGCCAGGCCCTATACCCAGTCTTGATTTGTAAAACACAGTAGACAGACAGACTGACTCGAGGCACAGCTACAGAAAACCAGAGGGACATATCCATATTACCTTGTTTCTTATGTACACACACACTTTTCAACAACAACAAAAAAATGCAGTGAATTGTGTTATTAGATCGGGGAAAAGAAAAAAAACCTCTTAATACTTTTTCTTTCATGCAGACTATCTCTGAATAGAGTTGACCTAAATAAAAGATTTGTGAAGTATTTTCGATTTTTTCCATCCCATAAAAGCAATAGAGTGAGAACACAGGAGAACTTTATTCCAACTCTCTTAACTTTCTGTGCTGTTTGTTTTTCTTGGCAGCCGATCTAGAAGCCCCAAGACGGTCGCTTTAAATCCTAATTCTAGTCAAAAGCAAGACAGACTTTAGGACGCTTAAGTCTGCTTTTGCTAGAGAGGCAGGACTGTTGTTGCTGCCGTGGAAGTCAACATGAAGTTCACCGTTGCCTGACCGTGGAGGACAGTCAGGCCCAGACCCGGAGGCTGGGCGGGCAGAGGGACTGACTATGTCTGGGTACGAAACGCCTGTTAAAAATTTCCAAAGTCCATTAACGCCCTCAACCTGCCCCAATGTTCCTCAGAGCGAGACACATCACAGTCGTGATGTGATTCCGTGTGCTTGGCTTATTTATTTAGGCTGCGCGCGTGTGTGCGAGCACGCCTGTACGCGGGTGCTGTACCTGTAAACCGCACCTTTGCTCGATACTTGAACCAAGGCTTTAGGACTTTGCATAGACTTATGTAAATATTTACCCATATATTAACTCCCCCCATAGCATAGCTATAAATAGGGGTGAAGCGTCCCCTCTTTCGCCACGCACGTGCTTGGCGGGAGATGCACATCTTACTGGGAGACTGGGGGAAAAGAAAACCCGTGTTTGCTTTAGCAGGACACGCAGCAGCGCTCAGTACCTTCAAGTGTTGACAAAAGCACCGTAAGTCCCCAACCAAACCTGTCATAGTAAAATACAACAAAGTGACAGCGGAGAGCACCCTGCCTCCGAGCACACCACCCCACGCGAATTACTTTTTTTTGTTTGTTTGTTTTTTAAGTAAAAGCGACAAGCGATACCTGGATCGGAATGGAAATTGAGGCGAATAGGCATTCCCACCTACCTTCTGGAAAAACCACCCTCATTTTTAAATAGCTGGTGGTGAGCCTGATTATGGATGCTTTGTCCAGCTGAGAGGTGATAGCGGAGGGCAGGGGTAGTAATTTCGCCAGTTCATAAAATTCACTGTTTTCTTTCTCCCGTCTAGTCCGGGCAGCATTTTTGGACTTCTCTTTCATCGTGTTTTTTTCCCCCTTCCTTCCTACAATTTAAACTCCAGAGATTCATCCAAAGGTGGAAGGGAAACTTTCAGCTGCAATTCATCTCTCCGGAGCATCAGGCAGTGATACTGAGCGCGGCCATTACTCTGAGAAACCGTTCAGTTGCGTAAAATGCAAACAAGTATTGAAGACCAGAGAGTTCTTCTCAAAAAAAAAAAAAAAAAATTATATATATATATATATATATATTTGAAAAGCAGAGTCAATCGGATGGGAAAGACATTTATCCAATGCAGCTCAGAAACTCCAAGCAACTGGATGAAAAATAAAATAAGAAAGCTAGAAGCTTGCGGCACCACACAGCAACCAAATGAGGTATTTCTGGCCTTTTTTCCTACTCGTGGCGGGCAGCATAGCTCCTCGGAAGAGGGTCATAATAATCCCGTTTCTTCCCGTGATCCGTTGTCAATCCGAGGCCCGAAACGCCTGGCCGTGGGCTGCCTCCCAGGGCGCTGGGTGACTTCCCGGGAGTCTCTGTGAAGACAACAGCAGTCCTGGGGTGAGAGAGCCGGTACACAACGCCGCAGCGGAGCCGCGAGAAATAATAATCAACAACCAGCCTCCGGTGGGTGTAGTATTTTCTCCCACCAGAGGGGAAAGAAAGAAAGAAAAGCTAAAGTATATTTTCGCATCTATCGCGCCCGTAGAGGAGCCTGCCCCGCACTCTCCTCCCACAGCCCTCGCACTCCCCAGCCCAGGTGTGCGCTGCATGGCCAGGACGAAACCAAGGCAAGAACCTGCCCCCGGCAAAGGCGGAGGAGTTACCGGCTGGTTTCGGAGCGCGCAGTGCCGCGCCGTCCCCTCCGCGCTCCCCCGGGCTGGCACCGCGGCGGCGGCCGGACCTCTCCGCGCACCGCGCTGCCAGCCCCGCAGCGGGGCAAGCGTTTCCAGTCCCCGAGGATTTCTGCCTTCCCCCTCCCCCCCCCCCTTTTTTTTTTTTTTTTTTTTTTTAAATTTTCTTCTCGTCTCGGCTGCTCTCCTCATTCCCCGGCTAGAATCGGGGATGTGGGCATGTGGGGGGGCCTGGTGTCTCTCCCAGCTGCACCCCAGCCAGGGGAGACACGCTCTGCCCAACCTTAGCCCGAGACGGAACCCCCTCCAAACATCACATTTTTTCAAACAATTTTTTTTTTTTTTTTTTCCCCTCATTTTCCACCGAGGGGAAGCGACCCACAGCCTAGCCCCGCACATCCCTGCGGCTCCGCTCTGAGGCTGGTTGGTGGGTTGTGATTTTCTTTTTACCTACCTGGAGTAGCCCGGCAGCGTGCAGAGAGCTCTCCCGGGGTGAGGAGCCCAACTCTTTAATTGGTTCATTAATGGCACGGGGAAAAGTTTGCGCCTGTCACTGCTCCTCACACCGATGGGCAGACAGACATTGCCGCCTCCCCATCCCCTTTATCGGCTCCCAGGCTCTCCCTCTCACATAACGGGAGGGGGGGGGGGGGTAGGGTAGGGTGGGGTGGGGGGCGAGGTTGGTATTAATGAAGAATCCCTAATTTGCGGCTGAGAAATGCCTAATAACTTCTTGATGGCTAAAAGCCTTTTAGCACAACTTCATTTCTCTCACAGACACCCCCCCCCAACCAACCCCTCTCTCTCTTCACACCCCCCCCTCCCGCCCACCAAGGCCGAACCCTCCCTTAATGCCACTCACGGACCCACCTCGCTTCCCATTGGTCGCCGATACCCCGTGCCCGGCCTCCCAATGGTGGAGGGCGGTGACGTCACCGCGCCCCGGGCACCACCCCCCCCCCTCTCCCAGCGCCCGCCCTCTGACCTGGCGGCGCCGCGGTGGGGGGGAATGGGGGGGGGCGGCGCGCGTGCACGCCGGGGGGTCCACGCGCGCCGCCCCCCCCCCCCCCCGCGTACCTGCCCGCTTCTCTCTGTTGGGGTTTATTTTTGTTTCTTTGGGGGGGGTGTGTGTGTTAAGTTGTTTTTTGTTTGTTTGGTTTTTTCTTTTTCTTTTCTTTTTTTTTTTTTTTCCCATCGCGATCCAGGCGACTCTCCCGTCTCCTCGCTGGGTACCGGAGAGGAGCGTCCGAGGTCTCTCGGGACTGTGGGTTATGAGGATCGGCAGTTTTAGCCACCCCCCAATTCTTCTCCCCCCCCCCCCCCCCCCCCCCCCCCCTCCCCAAGCAAATGGTCGTGCTTGGGAGAAATAAGCTTCATCCACATCCCCTGTCCGTCTGTCCGTCCCCCCTCTTTTACGGGATACGGTTCAGCCCCAGGCTGATGCGCTGTGGGACAGCGTGAAGAGAGTCGCGGTGGGGAGGAGGATGGAGAAAGATTTTAACAAATCTTCTTGATATACGCTGGAAATAAAACCCAAACAATCCCACAAATAGACAAAAAAAACCCCAGAAAAAAACCCCCAGACCCCCAATCCTCTTACATCAGGAGACAGAGGCACTTAAAAACCGCCCGCAAAGTGGATGTGGAGCGACGGGGTTTATTTCTTTCCCAGGGAGCGGGACTATTCCTAATCTCGCTAGTTCCCTGAGAAAAAAAAAAAAAAAAAAAAAAGGAAGAAAAAACAAAACAAAACAGACGCGGCTCCTAAAACTGCTGGCTCCTAAAAAGAGTAGATATAGCAGAGAGCGCCTGGCGGGGGGGCGAGAAGGGTTGTAGAGTCTTTCCTAAAACCATAAGGGACGCTCAAAAGCCTGAAATAATTGCCAAACCAGTCGGTGCGAGAGTTCGGCTACAATAGTTGTTTAAAATGAGATTGCACTGGCAAGGCAACCGTCGGAATATTTCGAGGAAGAAGAAACGCTCTCGGTTTTCAAAAGAAGAAAAATGTCAACAATAACAACAGCAACCAAAAAAAGCGCCTTTGAAACACCCGAACCCTTTTGCTCCACAGAGGGCTGCAGCTCGAAGCGCAGCTTCGCTGCTTATCACCTTAAATCTCCCTTCGGTTAAAAGCTTTCCCTGTGTTCATTTGGGTAAATAAAGGAAGGATGGAAGGAGAGGCATTCAACAACTCCTCTGGGTGTCCAGGCGTCTACAAGCAGCAGAGAAATGGATCCACGTAGTCTCAAATGTTCTTTTGATTGTCTTGTTTACCGAAGCGACCCGTTGTTAAACAAACACGAACGCAAGTCATTTAGTGAAGGTATGGATTAAAAAAAAAAAAAAAAAAAGGAAAAAAAAAGCCCGGCTCCCCGCCCCCCGTCATGTTGTAAAGCGATCGCTGCTATGGGGGAAGGTGATACTGAATTTTCAGAAATCTTCCCTGTGCGTTACTGCCATCAGGTGTAAAGTGGGTTTGGGGGAAAAGAAAAAAAACCCCATCATCTTCCTTCTGGTTTCCATTTGAGGTAATTCTCTTGTTAAACGGCACTGACGTCTCTTGGAGGGTATTTAGACATATGGACAACAACTGGACTAACACTGTCAGGTAGCTCACGAGTTATTTGTCAACATGAGCCGCAGAGAATGTCTTTTATAACACCCTTGGTTTGGGAAAAACAAATAAACCAGTAGGACACACTTCTGTTAATTTATACCAGGGAACACGAGCATCCACCTTACCAACCTCAGGCAAAGCGGCTAGGACAGCCCCTCACCGAGGAGCCGTTTTCCCCGTGTACCGGGACGGGGTTTCTTCCCCGCGGCGGCAGCCCGGGTGGGTGTCAGCAGCCGCCCTCGTTCCCCCCGGGGCCGGAGCCAGGGGACTCGGACTCGACGAGCCCTTACGTAGATTTTCAATGTTTAAATGCGACGGTAGATAAAGTACAAGATGGGGAAGGACCAGCGTACGAAAGGCAGTTATTTAGCTTTCGAAGTCACGCCAACCGTGGGCAAAGTCACGGCGTTACGGAGTCACTCGCGCGGGGTCAGCACGCTAGGGACATTGCCCGGCGGATTTCAGGAGGCAGTTCCCGAATCATGGGACAATTTGGCCGTTTCAGGGTCATTAGCCTTGTTTTCCATCGCCCCAAATACGCGACTTCTGAGAGCGGCGATCGGGTCTGGCTCTGCCCTGCTCAGGTACGCGGAGCCAGGCGGCCCACGGCAGCTGAATTCGCGGTCTTCGTTCCCGGTCAGCAGCCCCGTGTCCCTCGTGCGGGGCTCGGCGGGGCCACCGCCGCCCCCCGCTGAGGCTCCTCTGTCCGGAGGGGAGTACGTGATGCGGCTCAACCAGCAGCGGGAACGCACCGCTACGGGATGACGGTGCCGCCGCCGATGCTCGGCGGACCCGCCGTCGGAGCGGAGTTTACAACAGCGAGCGCGCTGACGGCGCGGAGGGGACACCTGCGAGCGGCGGGGCTGAGCCCCGGGGGGGGCACAGAGGCTCCGGCCCCCCGCCGCCCCGTGTCCCCTCGCGTCCCCCCTCCCCGCCGCCCCGGAGCGGGGACGGGAGCGGCTCGGCGGCGGCGTCCCGCTGCCGGCACCGCGGGTCGGGACAGCGGGCAGGGGGCCGAGAGAGCCCCTCCGCCTGCCCGGAGCCCGCAGGGAGCTGCGCTCGGTTCAGAGGCGTTCATTCTCGGGTGGGAATGCTCTGGAAAACGGATAATATTGGAAAATTGAATAATCAGGTACTGCAGCGCAATCTGATTTAAAAAGACGCCTAATGAAATGGGATGTCCGAAGAAAGGCTGGGTGAAAACGCAGCGTTTCACAGACAGGTTTCCAACTATATGTAGTGCAGAACTTGTGTAGCCAGGCGCAATATGCAGCGTATGCTGCAGCATGTGTGTGTACGTGTGTGCGGAGACAGACTGGGGAGACTGGGGGGGAGGGAGAGAACTGTACAAAGCAAAGCGGGGGGGGGGGGGGGGGGGAAGAGAGAAACCCTACTGGGTCACTTCCCTACAGGACACATCTAATGCAGTTTCTTCTCCAGCACATTCTGGCATACTCCGATATATTTATTGGTTTATGAATCTGGATGCGTTTACTAATCTCCCCCCTAAAGAATAAGGTGGCCATTTCTAATGCAGAGAAAAATGTTTCCAAGCATAAGACATCGCTTACACACTGCTTTCCCGATAGCGTTTGAAAAAGGTAAGGATTAGCGAATTAACTGTGCGGGTCGCTCTCCCGATTGCCTAAAAATCCAACCCTTCGGCCTGGCAGCGGTAAGGGACAGCTTCCGACACGCCGAAAACCGTTCCGCAGGGCCGAGCGGGCGGGATCCGGCCCCGCCCGGCCCCAGGGAGCGAGCGGCGGGGCGCCGGCCCCCGCCCCGGGGGTGCCACCGCCGTGCGGGCGCCGTCAGGGCCGGGGGGCGACGGGGCTGGGGGGGCGGGTCGGGGGTGACTTTTTAAGAGACCGGTAACTTCAGACACACGCACTTGGGTACCCTGGTGAATTGGAGTGTGATGTGAATTTCCATCCGTGCCCTAATCAAGGCTTTATTGACATAAATATACACGGTAAATGCTCTTTGAGACCATTCAGAAGCAATTAATATGTTTTAACCGATCTAGATCTTAACCTCCAAGATTCAAGCCATGCTCTAGGTACTTTACTCCTGCTCTTTCGCTAATGTTATTAGGATGTTCAGGGGAGCAGGACGGCGAGAAAGCCGATTCTCTGACGAAACGCAGGAAATAGTGAACAGACCCTTGGATACCAGCTCACAGATATAAGCGGTTCCGAATGCATCTCTTAGAGATAATTACAGAAACATTCCAAAATTAAGAGTACCCGACCACCAGCATGACTGTTAGCTCATTTCCGTAATTCTTTTAAACAATTTTGGCGATACCTCCGCGGATTTTTTAAGGGATGCTTTGGGGGCCACTTCTCTCGACCGCACGCTCCTTCCAATTTTACTGTTTTTTGGCATAAATGTAACGAGGTGATTTATATGAATTTTCCCGTTGGAGTCAAAGGTCAGCAACTTTTAGCCCTTACCTTTTTGAATACACTCTTGCTAATGATCGGAAGTCAAGCTGCCTTACCGTTACTCGAAGCAGCGAATGAAGACAAAAACTAAATATAAAGAAACGTTTAAAAATCTACTTTATTGTCAGCAACAACCACCCCCAGGCACATTTTCCTTGCCTTTTGTATTTCCAAGGGAGCCTGGTACCCTGAACGTCCCAACCGAGCTGAAACGCCTTCCTAAGGGATTCGGGAAGGATACGGGACTGGAAGCTAACTCTGCAGAAATTACAAACTTTAAGAAGTGTTTCCTGCCCTCCCTATGTCTTCACAGACATCTCGCTGAGCTCCCATATTCCCTTCTCTGAACGACCGGTTGTTTTCTCCCTCCTGCCCCCGGACGGTACCAGCGGCCCCGGCTCCCCCCCTCGCCCGCCCCGGCCCCCTGGGCGGTGGGGAGGCGGCTCCGAGACCCGCCCCCGGCGCCCTCGCTGCCTCCCGCGGGGCCTGCCGCGCCCTCCCCGCGCCGTGCGGAGCCCACCCCCGCGCAGGACGCGCTCCCCCTCATTTCGGTCGCGAGTGACCCCTCTCCCGCGGGCGGGCCGCGCCGCTCTTTCTCTCCCTCCTCCCGGCGGAGGCGGCGGGTGCCCGCGGGGTCCACCGCCTCTCCCTCACGGCTCTCCTCCGCGGGAGGGCAGAGCCGGGCTGCCGGTGCGCTCCCGCCCCGCCGAGCCCCTGCAGCGTTTCCCGGGAGGCGTCCAGCGGCCCGGGGCTTTGTTCGGCCCTTCCAGCCGGGCTCTGGGGCGACCCGGGCAGCGCAGCCCCGCCAGGCCGCCCCCCGCGGGACCCGCAGCGCCCCACGCGCCGCGCCAGCCCCTGGCACGAGCGCGCCTGTGCGCGCCAGCGCGGGAAACGGCCCCTCACGGCAGCGCGCCCCGCCCCGCCCCGTCCCCGCGGCGCCGCCGCCCCGGACAGATGGGCGCGGGCCGGCACGTCCCGCGCCCCCGGCCAGCGCCCCCTCACCTGCAGGGCGGCCCCGGGGGGGCTGACGGGGCAGGGAGGGGGCCCGAACGACACCGGCCGCCGGTGCGCGGCCCTCCTCTCCTCCCCACCCCCTCCCTCCTGTGCGTTCGTCTGCCTGGGGCCGGACCTGCTCTCCTCACCCCTGAAGGAGAGGGGGTCGGAGCAGTGCGCGGGGCGATGGCGAGGAAACGTCCCCTTTAGGTTATTTTATTCGCCTCGGCTTGCTAGGCTGGATTTCGCTCTCCCTGTCTCAAGCCGAGAGCGGCCTTGCGGGGGCTGCGCCCTGGTCCAGGCCGGCTGCAGGCCGAGGGGCAGCCTCCTCGGGACGAGGGTCGCGCCAGGCCCCAGGTATGGCCTGAGCTCTGCGCTTGCTCACGGGTGCCAGTGGAGCTGGAGCTGCGTCAGGCCTCCCCCAGCCCCTCGCTATCACTGAAATCTCCTTTCCCAAGGCCTGGCTTTCATTAGCAAAGAAGTTATTTCATTAGTCGGGAGAAAATCTGTCAGCAGAAGCCTGTTTAAATTTCAGCACCCCAAAGAATAATGCTTAAAATAGTGGGATCTGTTCCACAGTCTGTTCTTACTATCAACCTGATAATTAAACGGTCATAAATAGGCTTGTATCACCGCTTTGTTTCAGTGCGGGAAAGCAGCTTAACCTGTTTTGAGGACATATTTCCCTTCAAAATAACACATGCCATTTCAGATGTGATCAATAGCAAGAGGAACCGTCCCCTCTGTTGCTCTGAAACTCTGCCTTCGGCCTCCTGTCACCTCAGAGAACAGGCTTGATCCGACTAAGGAGGACGGACGTAAAGTGTGAGGCTGCCTGACAGCTCTGGAGCTGGTGCCCGTTGCACTTGCTGTATAATCAGCAGGATGCTTATAGTTTTGTTGCAAGGCAAGGTGGGAAGCGTTCCCTGCATGGATTTTAATAGGAGCTTTACTTGCTTTAGTCACATACCTGTTTGTGGTTACAAGTCTAATTACGTTTATGAGCATTGTGCACTAAGCTAGGAGCAACCCCTCTGTTGCTTAACAGCTTCTGATTTATTTGGGTGCTCTGCAAGCCCCTCGTTACTCTCCTCTGTATTCCCAGTGTGGGGAATAGATATGCTTTATCGCAACTGCAGTACAAACTGAGTTTGTAACTTCTGCTTCAGAAGTGGTGTGGAGGAGATAATGTCTCCAAGGAAAACACTGTGGGATCAATTGCTTACGCTGGAAGGGAACACAGGAAAACAGCACCAGATTTGTAAACCCGAATCCAGTTTTAACCTATTTCAGTTTATGCTAAATCTGTTGTTGAGGTGTGAGGGTGTTTCCCAAAGTTTGACATATGCCCGCAATTAATATTTTTTTTTATTTAGGTTTTGCCTCACTGTTGAATTATGTTGTCTAAACCCAGAATTCTGACTATTATTCATTGATGGTGGGACGCTATTTACATAATACCGATGGCTGGATGCAACTAGCTGAAGCTGGAGCCTATTAAGAGGACAGTTTCCCCACAGTGCCTCTACTGAGGAGTGTCCACTACTTGCCGCTGGAGGGAGGAAGCTCCGGGGCTTGCTTGCTCTATGTAATTCTTGTCAGATTTAGCTGGTAAATGAACAAGGAATTGTAATTTCTTTGGTCTGGCAATAGCTTGGTGATGTTAATGCCACATTTTTGAAATGTGCCAAATACCTTAGGATGTATTGGCATCTGGTTTTAATTTTGGCTTCAGCACAAAATGCTTCTGGTGTATGGCTCAATGCAACCACTTGTCAGGGCAGTCATACCGGGGAGAGAGAGAAGACTGTGGGTGTGGGGTCCCCGAGTGTCCTAATAAGCCTTAGTTGCCCTGAGCAGCCTCACCTGGCAGCTCCAGCCACACCCTCAGTGCTTGCCTAAACCAGAGCCACCAGTGGCGCTGTAGCTGTGCCTGTACCTCACTAGGGGTCCTACGGATCTGGACCCTGACCCATGGACTTCCTAGCCTGACCTTGGACTTGCCTTGCCACTATGGACTTGCCTGATGACCTAGTTGCCATCCCTGGCTAGTGAGGCTCCTGCCTTAACGTCCTGGCCATCAGGCTTGGCTTGTGGCTCCCTGTCCTGTCCCCACAGCCCAGCCCTCATTCTTTACTGACTCTGGGCTGCTTCTATTCATTGTAGGGCTCTCGTGACCATTCTGCTTTCCCTCTAAGGCAAAGGATTGTCTGCCTCTAGTCTGCTCATCTATGCTCTTTTGCTTTCTCAAGAGTAGTGCCTGTCCCAGAAGCTGTCGTGCTTTTTGGAGCTTCCTGAAAGGCACCACAGACCTCTCCATGGGTGCAGGAGTCTACCTGCAGTTACAGGACTTTAGGAAACACAGGGCTGGAGAGGGGAGGGTGTTACATGGCACAGAGCTTCCTCTGATTTCCTGGCAGGAGTAAAATTTTTGAGTTGGAGAGATGTAAACAAGGTCAGAAGTTGGGTAAAATGGTGGACTCAGCTAATATAGGGCATGGTTCAACTGCTAGAGGGTGAGAGAGGAATGGGTTAGAAAGGCTCAGGCTCCTTGTACCCGAAGCTTGCTTGCCACTTCTCCACATAGGAGGGTTACGCAGGAAGCTTTGAGCGCCTTGGAGGGCTGGGGGACTCCGCAGGGGCGCAAGAATCTCTCTACCCAGATCAGTTTACAAGGCTAGGACCATACAATACAAGCTCTTGGAGGCAAGGGCTGTGTTTATCTCCATACAGTGTTGATCACAATAGGATCCTATTTTTGTTTAGGGCTTCCAGATGCAACGCTAGTCAATGTCTATAATAAACAATAATATTAATAATAAGTATTAACATGCCAAGCTGCAAATCACTGACATAGTTTTCTAATATTGCTGGTTACTTTCCAGTATTGTCCTCCAGTCTTACTGCAGTACATTGTATACAAAAGAATTGAAACCCAATAATTGGCGTGTCAAGAGTTTGAAGGCATGATCGCATTTTTTCTTCTAAAATCCATCTGTTGAAACTGACATCACAACAAGTGAGTTCATTGGCCTAATAAAGCCAGCGTCCAGCATGCACACACTGTTCTGTATACCAGAACGTTAGTAATTAGGCTGGTAACGAGTCTGATGCTGCACAGAATAACTAGTATGAAAATGTTAAAAGTTAAGCATAATGGGAGAATAATGTAGCGAAAATGTAAACAGTAGACATCAGATACGACATTTATTTTCGCTCATTGGAAGACAGCTGAAAGGAAGGCTTTAGCTGTAATTTGTTTTCTCTGCTTTACTGAATCTAAAAAAAGTCTACAATGATTTCATTCTCTGACCACAGTAATGTAGCTTTACATTTGAACAGAAATACAGCTTTAAATTTAGATTTTAATTTCATGTCTGATTGCAGACATAGTAGAAACTTTAGCCTAAAATAACATTTCTTCTATACCCAGCTCCTTTTGTGCTACTGAAAGAAATAATAATGAGAAAGTATTCCAGCAGGAGGAGCTGGTTTAGAAGCAAATGGATTCCATGGCAACTCCTGACTCTACATGACACCTAATAACTAGCATTTATGTTGGAAATTGTCTGTTTTATCTTGTACCCCAGATCTGATCTTCTTATAGGGTTTTCCCCTCATTTTAAAGCACAAAATCATAGGGTGGATTTTTTTTTTTTTTTTTTTAAATATAGATCCAAGAATTAGCATGAAGTGAATTAAGTTTGTCTGCCTCAAACATGTGTTTAGGCAAGCTGTTTTCAAGTGAATGTAATTATTTTTAAAAAAATTATTTCAGAAATAAAATTTGCTGAGAAATGTATTGGTCTGTCAAGGGGAGAGTTGTATAGGATCAGAACGCTGGAACTGCATGGTTTTTTTAACATCACAAAGTATTCATATTCAACAGTTTGAAACATAACACAAGAAAATCCAACCCAATCAGACCAGTATCTTCATTCTCACAGTGCTGAATGCACGGGGAATCTTGTCATGGGCAGCTGGAGAATAACCTAGTCCTATGGGTATCTTCTCTGCAGCCAGTCAGGCAGTTTGACTGATTTGTGATCTGAAGAATGTGGATCCTTCTGTGTGGATCCAATCTAGTGCATGAGGCCTGACAACTGTTGCTGTTTGCGTGTGGAATATTTGAACTTGCTATTTTATACCTAAATTGAAAGGAATCTTCTTCAACTGTTCTGTGATAAATAACTTTTGCCTATGACAGTTTTGGTAGTACTTTGTGACAAAGAGAGCATTAGCCGAAATTAACCTCGGAGATGAAGTTTTCTGTAGACACTTTGTGGCCTTACTGGTTTCTCAGTCAACTGTTGTTCAACTGGGTGCTTGAGGGCCTCAGATGGTAAGAGAGCATAGTCTAGGCTTGGAAAAAAATATATATCTCCAGTGGTCAAATGACAGCTGATTGAGGTTTGTGTTGCTCATCCTTCTTCAGTATGAGTGAAAGAATGAAGAGAGTGTGGCTGAAAAAAACCTCCTGCTTTTGTGATGGTTAGGCTGGGGACAAGTGCAATCACAGACACTGTTCTAAGGTACAAGTTAAGTGTGTCCGAAATGGGAAAGATGGAAGACTCTTGGGCAGTCTAATCTTACTGCCAGGTTTTACTGATAGCATCTGTATTTACATGCTGATACCTCTTGAAGATGCTTAACACCATTTAACTTTTCACTCAAGGGAAGAAGTGCTTTTTTTCCTCTTCCTGTCTGTACAGACAAGATGGGCCTTGTTTATTACCTATCGCTCAAACAATGGAACATGTGGAATGAGTGGTGGAAAATGTGAAAATGAGTCTTGGTTTGGCTCATCTTTTACTGTAGCTCACAGTTAGGTTCTGTCATGGAGTTCCTTCAGTGGAGAGCCTGATCTGCCACAAAGATATTTGTGACTAGTGCTTGGGATCAAAACCAAACTACTCCAAGAAGGGTTATAACAGATCATGTAACAAAGGTGATGGGGAAAAAAAAAAAAAAGGCAAGGTCACAATCAGACTTTGGAGACAGTTTGAACATAGAGGCATAGAAATGGAAAAGGCAGTGGAAAATACAGAAAGCCCAGAGAAAGATACTCTGGGTAACAGCAGCAGTAAGAAAATATTTTTTTAACTTGTTTAGGTGAATGTGTTTATTTTTATCTATAAGAGAAAAGAGGGCACACCACAGAAAAGAGAAAGAAGGGTATAAATAAAATAAAAGCAGTGCTAGACAGATTGGGAAATTGAAATGGAGATGAGGGCTGAAATGGAAGAGTGAGCAAAATTATGGAATAGTAAGAAGAATTAGGAAAAACAGAAATTTCAAACAGGGAATTGCTTGATTTATCCTTATTCCTGCATCTTATTATGTTGCTATTTCTCATAGCCTGAAGTTTTGTGGTTTAGAGAAGAGATGGCAGAACAGTGTTGCACTGGTGATCTGAACTGGGATTCGTACATGGAAAGATAAGTGGCAGATAAAAGAATTAAATTATGGTTGTGGACAATTATTATTATTTTTTTTAATCCTCTTTTGTAATTGCAGGAGAATAAAGGGGCGTAAGTAAAGAAATGGAGCAGTGGAAGCTAATTTTAAAGGAGGTTGTCTTCTCCAGTTACGCATAAACCTAACACATAGACAAGGATCTGATTCCAGTCACTAATCTCTTCCCTATTCCAAAAGATCAAAGTGACATTTCTCTTCTGAATGTTAGTTTTGGTGGGTTCTTGCCTTCCTTCAGTAGTAGTGGCAACAGTAACTGCTAACTTCAATGCCTTGTTATGTTCATGTTAATAAGTAACATGTTCATATTACTATAATATTTATGTATATTATGTGATTATATATATACACACATATAATATTCTAACATGAATCTACTTATCCTTCTTTCCCTGAGAAATGCTGACATAGACTATATTTTATTAATGTCATACTTCCAAATGTAAGGACATGGACCAAGTTTAAATGCAGACTACTTATTCTTAACATCAAGTTACATCTCATGTAACGGGAGAGCTACAAGCATAGGTCTGTAAAATGGAAAGAAGAGCATATGAAGTTTATAAAAGGAAGAGTACGCACTTCTTTAGGGATATAGCTAAGAAGAGATTCCACCCAGAGTGTAATTCATGATGTGAGGTGCTGAAATTCATCTATCTGGTGAATATGGAAAATTAGATATCTCAAATGAGTCTGGATAACTGCATATGAAGAGGGAAGCCTGGCACAAAGATGGAACACAGAATGTAACTTACATTTGGTACCTTGCCTAAGACTACAGGAGAAGTGCTTGTTCATTTAGGATACATTACTTGGAACCTTCCCCTGAAAATAGAGGCTTTCAGAATGAGGGATAGGACTTGTGCTTTCTTACTTAAAAATTAGCTGCATTCCACTACTCCATCTGTTGCCATACAAAATGCCCTCCTTCAGTTCTTTCTTCCCTTTTCTGACCATGTCTTCCCTTAATGTGTCCTAATTACCAGGTAGATGGTAGAGGTATGCTTTTGTGGAAGCTGTGCCATTATGCCAAAATAATTTGATGTAATGAAAGCAGATGAGATTGTATAATAAAAACAAACAGGACTGTTGCCTTGCAGCAGCCCTGTCTCCATGACTCAAAGCTCTGTCCCTCCTTGGAGATGGGAATCTTAGCCTGTTTTTCTCATTAGGGATACTTTTTTTCACCTAATTTCATCCAATTAGCAATTTTTCATGGTCATGAGTTCGTAGTCTGTTCCTGTGAAGTCAATGATTCCTAAGAATTAAATAACATTAGGGCATTACCTAACCATCCAATTCAAGAAAATACAATTTGTCCCTGAACTAGAAATATTACAAAATCTGCACCTGTTAATCTTTGAGTCCTAGGTCTGAGTGAAGGATTAGATAATACTAATGCTACTGTCTATTCACCAAATCCTTTGAAAGTAATAGCAGAAACTAAATTTGATCTGCTGATTTATGTTGGGAATGCATTTCATCGTCTGCTCTCTGAAGCAAAAGGGCAGTGCATCTGCAGAAGAGAAACTTCAGTGTATTTTTTGGTCACTTAATGTTGGGATTTCTTTCTAGGTTCTGTTCGTTTCTTTAGCAGCATCCATATTTCCCAAAAGATTTTCACTGATTCTATTAAAATAATCCAGCTGTTCCCCAAGACTTTCTGACAAATAGGTAGCTACTAGATGTTTTTAAAATGAGGACACAAAGTGTTTCGCCTTCCTGTCAGTATCCTTTTGGTGAGATTTTTTTTTTTTCCTTTTTTTATTTCATGTTTACAAAGAATAGAATATACTAGAAATCCATCTGGACCATTTATTTCTAAAATAACCACTATTTCTTACAGATTTTGGTCCTTTAAGGTCAGTATTCCTTGAGGACCCTGGTCCTGGGAAAATTTTGGACAATATTCGGTTTAGTTGAGGTGCATTTAAGTTTGGAATAGAAATTTAGTCTCCTGTTGCCGAAACAGTGCATCAGAGCATCTCTCTGGGCACAATCTCTTGCCAGTGAAGGAAGCTGAAGCATGACCTGGAAGGCTGACATGCTCATCCCCTACTATAGGATGTGTAGGGCAGAGGAGTAGTTGTAAACTTTCACATCCTCTAGTGGAGCACGGGTGCCTCTGTCTACTTAGGAGCCACAGCATAGTAACTGAGAGCTGGCACCTGACTGAGTACCTCCTACAAACCAGGCAGAAAATGAACTAAATGTCTAGTGTCAATCTTTCTTGGAGTGTTCCTGACCTCAGAGTACAGAGTAACACTGATACAGGTATTTTGGTTACAGCAGCAAAAAGGAAGAGCTGTAATTGCACTTTCTGTGACAATTTTCCAGGGAGGTCCAGATCGTATCTATGTGCCAAAGATGATGCACAACAACCTGCTTCTCTGTTCCAAAAAAGCTAAACAGAAAAAAAAAATCTCTTTCCACACATCGACAAAATTAAAGTAATGAGATAATGTTTTTTATATTGCAACAGTATGATCATGCTTCATTCAGCTTGCATAACCCAAATGTCAATTTCCTAATCTTAAGCACCTAAGGAGTTTGCATGTCATTGCTTATGTCTCATGGCTTTATGAGTGGACATAATTCTAGGAGCCTGGTAGCATTTCTTGGGTCTATAAACCTGGACCAAATTAATTCACTGATTAAGCCAATTCCTTTTACCATTATGACTACTTTCATTCATAACTTCATTATTTTTTTAAAAAAATGATTTAGCAGTCTTTTACCCAACTATCACTTTAAAAAACCCCCAACCCCAACAAATGTGTGTATTCATTTAGAATTATGTGATCTGGATAATTGATTAATTAAATCTAGATATGCTTAGAACAGGTAAAATCAAATAATTTCATCTAGACAGGATGATGATTTTACTCTGAGCTGCTTTCTCCCAAAGAATACACAGTCCTTATCCTTAGAAAGACTTTGTTTCAACTTAAACTCTTATCTTGGAGTACAAGCCAGAATATTTAATTCTCATTTTTTTCCCCCTTTTGTTATCTTTTCTTTTTTTTTTTTTTCCCCCAACTTTACCAGTTCTCTCTGTTGGCAGCCATTATCCAGTGAAACTCACTGAAAAAAAAAAAGTGTTCTGCAAATTTGATGTCTAAGTCAAGTCTTCAGGGTTACAGTGATATTTCCTCTTTTTTTGTGCTTCCAGCTTGAAGTGTCAAACAGTTTTAGGACCAAAAAAAGTATTGCTGAATCAGCTGTTACCAGTTCTCGTAGGTCTTGTAGGTTTATGGGATGAGAATGCAGTAATCGGATGATGAATATAGCTGCAAGGAAAAAAACACCTGTTGAGCAAGTTTGTTTCTGTTTTCTCCACATTTTAAGTTCGTGGCCAGACTGTTGGTAAGACTGAACAGGATGAAAAAGCTATTGCAGCACTCCTTGGGCATGTTTAAATAGTCAACTCCATGTATGTCACATGCTGTGAAGCCAAAACCTGTGGACCATCAGCTGTGTTAGGGCAAAAGTCCTCTACTGTTGCAGTCTCGCTATAAGATACTGACATGAAACAAACAAACAAAAAAATGAATGAAAGATAATTATTTGTAGGTGACCATGTCTGTGTTTAGTTTATCAACAGGAGGCAAAAATTGTTAGCAAAAGTTTCAGAAACTTTACCAAGCTGTTAGTGGGCGGCATTGCAGAAGATGGCACTGTAACATGTATAACTGGATGAAAGCAAAGTCTTAATCCTTTATGAATGTGTTTTGCAATTTCTAACCCTCTTGCTAAGGGGTCTTTGTGAAGTTCCAGAAAGCATTTGCCTTCTGATGCACAAGCTATTGTATATAAATTGTGGAGGCTCTGCTCTTGAGAAGAGCAGAGCATGTATTTTCCTAATATCTGCAAGGATGAGACTGAAAGATGCTGTCAGTGTTTGCATGTAGGAGTCAAGTAAAAATGTGTGAGATGCACAAAGGCAGAACTTGTACTCGACTGGATGAGTGTCATGTGTGGATATGGCCTGTAACTAGTTCACTTTGGTTGGTTCATTACCAAGGAGAACCAAGAAATCTCCACATCCCTCTTTTCTCTCATTCCCTCTTTGAATCAAGTCACTTAGAATTAAAATCTAAAATTAAACTGGCATTTGCCTTAATCATACAGTTAACTGTGCTGCATATTTTGCACCTGTCATATTTGCTTAATATATTCTTGGAGTAACATTGCATCGTATTTTGAGTTTAGCACAGTAGGGCCTTATGTGGTTATTTGTAGATCTCAGCTTGCAGGAACCTAATCATGGACCAGGATTTCCTCTGTGCTACGTGTCCTATAAGCAGAGAATGAAATTCCCCTAAAGGCCCTATCCAAGAAAGTTTAGTCCAAGTATAACATGAGACTCAGTTGGCAGGGATTTGGGAGTGGCATGGGATGGGACAGGACAGAACTGTGCCAAAGAAACAGCAAGATTTTGTAACTGGGGTAAACTGCTAAATAGTCATGTAGCCTCTCTTGGTACAAAGAACTGAACTATTTTATGGTTTTTTTTTAGATAGGGTAAAATAGAAAAAAAAAAAAAAAAGATAAATCTTGCATTGGTGTGCGTGAATGAAGGGACCTTTTTATGGAGATGGCAGAATCCTCTTGGTGTTTTTTCCAGTTCTCCCTTTAGTCATTGCAATTGTTTGAGAAAATAAAGTCTTAACTGCAGAATCTTCACAGCTACAAAGATGACAGTTTATCATATCCTGATATTACTGTGCTACTACCATGAGTAATTAGTGCCTAATTAGTTGGATTTGCTGACAAATACATGATGGGAACTCACCATGTGTTATTGGCACCTGAAACAATTTTATCCTGTTAGCTAGAAGAAACTACTGCTGTCAAGTACGTAAGCCTAATTTTCCCACATTAGCACTACACAGTAGAAACTGAGTTATTTCCATTCCAAGGTGCAAATTTTCTACTGCGTGAAGAATGCTGTTTGTCACATTTATGTAGAGATTTAGAGTGTGGTTAGAAAAAGATGATGATATTTCTAGACTCCCTTTTCTACTGTTCTTGCCAGTAATTAATAGCATAGCCCTATAACTATTTGTACATGTATCACGTTATCGAGAGCATGACTTTTCAAAAATGTCCAGTTCACCTCTGCTGTTGTTACCGTTAGTGGGAATCTTATTAATGGGAATGATAATATTCAGCAGAGAACATTTTTCATTATTTATTCCATTGGTTTTCTAGCACATGAACAATAGCCAATGTCTTTATTTACTTTCTTTTCCCCACACCATGTTTTCATTTCTAGTCTAAAACCTAGATCTAGACACCACTCCTGCCCACCCCCCCCCCACCCCCCTCCCCCCAGCCCTCCCAGTGGTCACTTACGATATTTTCAATGAGATCTCCATCTCGTCCTCTCACCCGTGTGATCTTTGTCATTGTGCAATGAGATGTCACCAATTTTGCTGTGTACGGATCTTCTGCAAGGAGAGATAGAAGCATTCTATCTTGGGTGCATGTTTTTATTGAGAGCCTTGGTAAGACAAGACTAAGTGGGAGGAAAAAAGCAGCAGCAAAGCCTAATGCGTAGGCTTAGTGAAGCTTTTACGTTATTTCTGAGGAGAGATCTGAGCAGAGAAGGTGGTTGTGATTTTCTAAGAACAGAGATGCAGAAGAAAGGCTTACTATTGGCTTGGAGAGTCCCAGATTCAAATCACATTATGCAGTATGGAGCTCATTAGAAGATCTGAGTACAAGACATATTGTAAACATATTTAATTGCAGGATGGCGTAATCACTGTGGAGAATCCTTTTCTACAGAGCTTGTTTCTTCTGTCTAGATTGAACCCTGTGTAGGAATTATTTACACAGAGACTCATTTAGTAAAAGCAGTACAATTGCTTTCCAGTGAAGTTCCTTTAATATAGGAGTTAATTCCCGAGCTTTTGCAAATCGCTTCAGAAAAATGTGCGTCAAAATTTCTGCGGATTTAAGTCTTGGCATATCTGCCTGAAGAGCAGTGTGCTCTGCGAATATGTCATTTAACAAGATATGTCTTTAAAAAGACAGGTGGGAATCAAACACAGCAGATAGAATAGGCAGGGTGTGTAAGTAGAAATGGAGTGACCATTCTCAGCAGCAGCCCTGCTCACCTTTTTGTAGCTGTCTGGGCATCCTGTGGCATCCAAACCTTTTGTCAGAAAATATTTATTCTCGTGAAGCAGGAGAATTCTCCCTTCTCATAAAAAGCTTGGGAGAGAGAATTTGGAACACTTGTTGTTCTTCTGACTTATAATAACACGGGCTTGATTAGCTTGAGTATGTAAGTATTCACCCCATGGTACGGGCATACCTGAGTGGGGATAGCAGAAGTGACACAGGACCTATGGAAGACTTGCTGTCTTCTGGAGTGGCAACTGAAATATCTTTGGTGATTTTAAAGTGCATTAGATGCAGTTAAGCAACTGAATTGATTACCTATGGCTAAACAAGTAATAAGGGCTCAATTTGGTTACCTGAATGTAGATACCTAGTGCTATTTTAGATGCCTCAGGTTACTTGAGGCATCCGCAGAGAGTGTCAGATGAAAAAGCATCCTGTTTCTCATCTGGTAGCCCTCTGCAGATGGCACACGTTCTTCCGGAGCTGAATGTAGAGGCCAGGTGAGATATTGCGTATTAAATGCCACTAGATACTTGCATATAAGCAACTACATCAAGGCCAAAGGTGTGCAATTAAGTTGGAAGAAAGGATACCTAAAACTAAAAAAAAAAAAGTTTATATAGTGATCACACAAGCTTACCATTTCATATGAGGTGTAAAGCATACTTGGATGCATGGCTTATTTTTACACCTGTGGCTTGGCTTGCTGGTTACAGAATCATACAGTTTTTTTTCTACTCTCAGCATTAGTTCAAACTTTTTTATGGAGACCTTTAGGATGTGGAAAAAATATATATGGCTGCTTCAGTACATACTACTTAGGCTTACGATAGTGTCCACATCACAGAGAGATGAGCTTAAAAAATTCCTTCTGTGTTAATTCACTGCCACTAATACGGATAACTGAACAAGGGTGACTGTAGGGTTTACAGGTAGCGGAAGGATCTAAAGGGAAGTCTACCTTAAATGGGAGGGATGGAGGCAAGACAATAGGGTGAAGATTTAAGAACTGCAGTAAATAAGCAGAGAAGCAATGCCCGTTAGACCAGCTCATCAAGCTGTGTTAAAGGTATCACAGTCTCTTTTTCTTGAGTGGGGCAGGAACACAGGAATTTGGATTCAGCCTGTGATGTGCAAGAGCAGATGCACAGGGGATATCTTCCCTTTTTAAGTACCCCCCAGAACCTGAAAATCGGAATTACAAAATTTACCTTCCTCTAAATGCAGCCTATTCAGTGAATGTTCAAGTCTTACACTGGGCTTTAGGATGGAGGTTGATGAGGGACTTCCTGAAGCTTCCTTCAGGATGACCATCTAGAGATGGTCTCTAGAAACAAAGTAACAGTGAGGAAGAGAAAATCTGGGTCAGCAGCATAAGCCCCTGAATTCATCCAGGTGAAATAAGGGCCTCCAAAGGTTCAATTTGCAACAAAAGAAAGACCTGCAGTAGTGAAGATTCCTTCATGGTGCCACTGTTACACATTCAGTACTTGGACTAGAACTGAACTCTTAAGTTCTAAACAACAGATTGCATTGTAAGACCCTCTTAAGAAGAGATGGGGGATGGTTGTACATACGCCAAACTCCTCTAGCTCCTGCTAAGTACTGCTGTGATGCCAGTATGAGATTAGGACACGGCAAAGTCACATAGGCAGACGTAAATATGTGTGTACTTTATTGCTATTTATTCCAAGTTTTGGAATAAATATCATACCTGGGCAGGCAGGCACGAACTGCAGCTGCTCCCAGAAGGGGCAGGGGGAAGAAAAATAAAAACCTGCTTGCAAACCGGAATGAGAAACAACATTAAAAATTTCTGTATGTGTTAACTTGCTTATTTATGCATAATGGTGATAATTTCAATGCCAAAGTATTTATTTATTTATTTAAAAATAAAATTCTGTGATCTGATTTTCATACTTTCATTAGACAGCTATTCTCAGTTTCCACCATTAGATATCACTGGATTGAACATATTGATTGTTCCTTCTAAGCACTGTTTCAAATGCATCAGAATCCCTTCTCTTGGATTTTTCAGATAAATACTGATTCTAATCAATCTGCTTAAATTCCTTCTATACTACTTCAGACTTTGTCTTAATGAATCCAGTATTTTTTGTAAAACCAAAATGTTTCAAATACGTTATTTAGAAATTTCACCTATTTCTAAAACCAACTAACATGCTAGGAAATGAAATAAAATCTTTCCAAACCAAAATACAGATGGTACAAATGACATTACAGAAACTCTTTAATTGATTAATACAGAATACTGAAGCTATTGTCTGCTACTCTGCAGTTAGACTATTTGGTGATGTGTATTTACAAAGCAACAAGAGCTAGCGTCACTATGTTGGCATGTTGTTTGTGGCATAGCTCTTTTTCCTAATTAGTTAAAATTGTTGAGGGACAATATATTGCTTTAGCCAAGAATTTTCCCAAAGAAAGGACTTAATTTCTGTGAAAATTTACTCGCAGATTAAAGAAAATGATTCTCTTTAAAATGGATGTAGGGCTAAGTAAATGTGTATAACCAAACTTTTGCCTACCAATTTGAAAAAATAATGTTTCGTGTGTGACACACCATACTGTATTGATGTAGTCTAAATGGCAAAGGTGGCAGTTGTATCATCTAGCAGGCTGTAAATATAGTGACAACCTTTTCTATTATTATTCCATTTTCTTGGGCAATAAAGTCAAAATATAATAATGAAATATAAAATTTGTAACATCAGGGGATGTGAAGATCTCTGAAAACTCTCAGCTACAGAATGGATTATTTTAAAAACTTTTCTCACAATTTAGAGGTGCCAGATATATATGAAGTAAATTAATGTTGAACTATTGACCCTTTGAAGTCAGCCAGCCTTCTCTTTGCTGCAATGGAGTGTTGCCAGCAGGTCAACAGACGTGATAAGCACTGGTGAGGCCACACCTGGAGTACTGTGTCCAGTTTGGGGCTTCCCAGAACAAGAGAGACATGGACATACTGGAGAGAGTCCAGTGAAGGGCCACAAAGAAGATGAAGGGACTGGAGCATCTCTCACATGAGGAAACACTTTTTTGCTGTGAGGGTGACTAAATGCTGGCACAGGCTGCCCAGGGAGGGTGTGGAGTGTCTGTCCTTGGAGATACTCAAAAGCCATCTGGCCATGGCCCTGGGCAGCTGGCTCTAGGTGGCCCTGTTTGAGGAGGGGGGTTAGACCAGATGAGCTCCAGAGGCCCCTTCCAACCGCAACCATTCTGTGATTCTATGTGGGTGCAGCACCACCAGTGTCATTTTTTAAATGGGAAGCTTCCACGCAACAACTCTGCTGTATTCTTTCACCTGGTGAAACACAATGGAAATGACAACAAAAGGAGCCCTTGGAGCAGTAATGCTTATCAGCTAAACAGAAAGCTGAACAAGTTCAAATATTAATACTCAGCTTAAGGCGTGTGATGTTTTTGCAGTATGTTGCCTCCAAGTACTCGCTCAGCATCTTGAATCCCCTTAAGGCTGAGAAGAGGACTGACCTCGGGACGTGTAGCTCTAGGTAAGCACTCTAATCACTGCATCACGCAGAAGGATTCTGCTGCAGATTTATGTCCTGCAGGTGGAAATGCCTCCATGGCACTGTCACCGAGCTGGGCGTCTCTTAGACACGCCCTGTCACCTGGCAGAACTCTTCCTCGCTCACCAAGCCGTCTGCTATAAACCCCGTTTTTGGAGCCAAACTCTCCCTTATTTACGGAATGTAGTTGCCCATTTCAGCACTGAACCCTAGAACAAGACACCTGATTTTATTTGCTTTAGTCCTTCAAAATTCAGGAAAAAAACAGTAAAGAAAGTGTAAATATGTTATCTATATATATGGGGGGTGTGTGTTGTACATGTATGTACATACATGTAAAGGGTAAACTTTAATTATGATCTATATAAATTGCGTCATTGCTATACTGGAAATATATGATACTATTTAGTATGCCTTTATAACCAGATTTACTGCATATATAATTAATATAAGTTTGTGAAATTTTCTCTTTAGATTATCACCTTCAAAATGTAGTATGCATAAGAGGTGGATTTTGTTACTATAGATCTCATATTTTACACTGAAAAATCTAATGGAAAACATTCTTATGGACATATTTTTATTAAACATGAAATATAACACATCCATCAATGTTTGCAGCAGTTTTCAAGATCAAATTTTGTATTTTTCCCTATAAATTAAAAAACTTGACTATTTAAACTACATCAATACATAGGCTACAGAACACTTTTCAAAATGAGGACTATAGCCCTAAATTTGCACAAATCTTTTAGTCTTTTATTTTGATGTGTCAAAATTCAATTAACAATACGACTTCTGAAAGAAGAAAGATGCAACAAGAAAAGACAAATCTTCATAAAGGAGTAAGGCCACTGTGGCTAACTCTGTGTTACCAGAGTCAATACAGTAGTCACTTTCAATTTCCTGGTTGTCTTGAGGTTTGAAGTTGGTTCCACTAAGGCAAATGCATGTTTCGATGTCCAGAATGACCAGATGTCTTAGCCGCAAGACCAGTTCTTTTGAGTGGACTTTTCAGATCACCTTTACTTCAGAGCCAGGTGACTCATAGCATCAGAGACCTCTGTTGTGACTTGTGCTGAAGTACTAGCGGGTATAATGTTCAGGTAAATATCATACTGTTGGTCCATGCCAAGGTAACTGTCACTCATGAGATACAAGGTGTAGATACACCTAAAATGTAAAAAGCAGAATCATTAGTTTGGAAATTAGGTCTTGACTACTTGGAAATGTTCATCATAAAGAGAACCGAATTTTAAAATTTGTCTTACTTTCCAGGAGTTTCTGGAGTATAAAAAGCAACGGAAACAGTATTTCGATTTCTGACATATCCAGTTCTTTTCAGGGCAATGAGTTCTTTTTTATCGACTTCTCCCAATATCAAAAACCATCCTTCATCTTTGACTTTGGGGAATCGAGGAGCCACTGCTTTACTGTCTTGCTTTCCCTGTTGGGGAAAAGAAACAACTTAATAAAACTAGAAATTACCTTTCCAAAATGCCATTCTTACTTGAATGAAAAACACCTCAAAACCACATTGTTGTGAGGTGTTACATAAGACTATAATTTAGCCAGACTAAAATATTTTTGTAATTTCCAGAGGAAGGGTTTTTTTAAAAAATAAAATCACAGTCCACAGAGAAAAACCCAGGGTATGAGATACTATTCCACTTACTTTGTAAGCTGTTAAAACTTGAATGGAAATACTGTTCCCTTTTTGTAATTTCATCTAATATATTCCAAATGCTACTCTCTGCAGAAGTGTTAATTGTAAACCTAGTGTCTTTAAATAAAGCTAAACAATATTGTTCAAGATTAATATAAAGACAAAACAGCACTTGAAGTCTTTATTTGAGGTTGATATAGCAAAAGGAAAGATTATTTCAGTGATTCTTTAAGACAGTGACTTTACTGCTGAAAGCTGAAGATATAATGATGCACACTCCATCAGCATTCATTTCGTGTTCTGTAGATGGAAAGGTTTTACTGAAGATTTATACAGAAGAAAAAAGCACTACCACAGCCATGAAGCTTCAGAAACAGTTTGATCCAGCTGTTTCTTACAAAGGAGGGATCAAATTCTAGGAGAGGTTTATAAAACAGTGATTGTTGTGCTTGAAATGCTCCTGCTCCATCCTTTTCCATGGCTTCTGGTTAGGAACAGCCTGTCAGTAACTGGCACAGCAAATGACTTATGGAGGAGCTTTGACCCTTTTTCCTTCCTACAGATGAGACAGTCTCCCCTTGAAGCTACAGTGAACCTGCTGCTGTAGTCAGGACAAGAAGTCTGTTGGGAAAAAATACTTTTCAAATAGAATTCTTTAACTAATGTTAAGTTTACTTCAGGATTTACAACAGAATGTGTATCTCCATTGTTATTTTTATCAAAATGAAGTTGTCTTAAGAGTCTCAGAACTAACGTCTAAAACCGTTCTCTGCTCCTGTCTTGAACTCTTCTTCATATCTTAACAAAAATGCTGGTAATTATCATTCTTAGTTGTTTGAAATGTTAGAGAAATTCATTACCAAAATTATAATCATGGTGGTCCAAATGCCACTCATGGTATGCAGATGACCAAAAATGCCTCTACAAGTAAGTGATAGCTAGTGTCAGCAGTGCCTGATTGGAATGCAGGAGGCAGGGTCTTAACTCTTCCAAGAACCTACAAGCAGGTACAGTGAGTTACTGCTGCTAAGGGCAGAGCAGCTGGAAACCTGTGCAGCTCCTGCTGTTTCTGGCTTGGCGCATGAAGACTTGCTGAGGGCCCAGTGAGGTGATCATCCCAAGAGGAAATGGGATGGGTTTTAGCTGGGCAAAGGGGTGGAGCTGAAATTTAGGTGGGGAAAGGACTTGTATGTAGAAATTGTTCTAGGAGCTGTTTAAAAAAGCATCACATGTAAAATACTAGGAGGGTATCCTCAGTGAAGGCCTGAGGATGTGTTACGAGTAGAAACATATTTATGGGCATTGGTCTCGTATGCACTTTGGAGGTACATGGGAATACAATAGGGAAGCTTATAAACTGGTTTGGGGAAGCACAATATGCAAGTGTACGAGTGGTATGAGTTTGGGGCGGGCAAGTACGTAAATATTGCCTGGGAAGTTATCATCTCTACTGTCACTGCTTATAGTACCCAAACAAATGAACTTTATGAGTTTCTAGTTTGTAAAAAAGAATGAGAGAAATTTTTCACTGACTTGAATTGGTTTAGAATTTTACCTTAAGAGTCTATTTACTATCCTATTGCAACCTGAAAAAAACATTTGCTTCATTACTAACACAGAAAAGGCTTTGGAAGTGTTTATAATTTACATAATACTTAAACCATAAAACCCCCTGTTACGCTGTATAACATGCATTATTGATAACGTAAATGGATTATTGGAAACTTGTGCACCTGGGAAGGAAATGATAAATTAATCTACCTGATACCCCATCTGGGTTCTCTGCAGATTTATTTGGAGCACATACTCTTGATCAGCATGTAATTTGATCCATCTTTTGTCATCTCGTATGTCTGTTGTCAAAGAAGGAACATGCACTTCGTTCTGTGGCTGAACTGGGTCATCCCAACAGCCCTTAATGCTCAGGCTGACGTTTAGAATTGGCAAACGGCACAAGAAATTCCAAGCCTGTAGAAAAAACCAGAACCCTGTGGATTACAAGACAATCTATACAATCATTGTCACTGTAACAATAACAATTCAATGTGCAGCCTACATATTTATTCTATAATAATGTTTTATTATGTATCAGAATATCATATATAATTGTATGACTATCAATCATAAGCACAAAATACTTTTCATTAACCTCTTACTCTACTTTTTTCTAAGCAAATCAAACAAATGTGAAACTCCTCAAGCACGTTACACATGCCTCACTAAGATTACTGATGTCTGAACACAGGAAAAATTCCTTACCACTCCCGATTAAAGTATTTTTTCCCTGTAAGCCACTTAAAAACTAGTATAATTAAGTTTTAAATTAAACTTCCTTAGCATAATCCATAAAGAACAAGTCACTGCAGTGCTAATTAGCAATGGGCAAACCTCAGAGAGTTCAGAGGATCAGTTCAGATAATTAACCAAAAGTTCAACTGCATATCCAAAATTATCCCTAGGTTTTTTTTTAAGGTTTTCTTGCATCGATCTTCACGAACCCTCCTTCTTACAGTCCTCCTGAGGAATCTTAAGTCTCTGTGGTTTCTCATGAACTGCAACAGGCCCTCAGTTTTCTCTCATCCTCATACAGAGACCTGTTGTTAGAGGCATACAATTTGTGCAGCTGAACAGGGAACTCCCTTCAACCTTAAAGAGGCATCCTGGAAATGCAGCCCTATCTATCTCTCATTTTAGTCTTTATCAGACAAGGAAAAGCAGATCTGAGAAACCATGACAAAAATGGAGGGGAGCAATGCAGACTTTCATTTACTAAAAAGAAAATCAGCATGTTCAACTTAATGAAATTAGTTAGGAAGAAGTGGAAAAATGGCCTGTGGAATGGAGGCAGTAATTTGTGGCCTCACTGTGGCTGAAAAAGATAGATGAGGCATGAAAGCCTTGGTCTTTTCTCAGCAGAAAAAATCAAAAGACCAAGAACCACCTTCTGCCCCGCCCTCCCTTCCCTCCACCTCCAAAATAAAACAGGAATCACCACTACACCCATGTTTTCAAAAAACACGTGAAAACCCAGGGGGTGGGAAGGAGAAGAAGGAAAGAATACTGATCTTGGTAAAGAACCAGCAGATGTCAAAATGGGAACTTGTGGGAATGAAGAGGGTAGGCATAGTCACGTGGGCAGTACTGGCATGGAACAGAAATGTTTTATCTGGAAAAATACTGTATTTTATTTTTCATGTATTGGTTTGACCATCTTGTGTTTCAGCAAAATCTATTTTCACTTAGGTTGCGCTTGATGTGCCTCTGATTACTTTATCTGCGCTAGAAGATCTAGAGCCTTAATTAAAGCTCAGTTTGCTTTTTGGAGCCATCTTTGCCATGATTCACGCTGCCAATGGCATATGTTAATACGTAACCAGGGATTCAGCAGCGAGGGTCAGCAGCCCTAAGATCGCACTGGCATAGGAAGAGGTGATGCTGTCCCTCTCTCCAAGATGCTCCACACCAGGTAGCTGTCCCCCTCGCCACCCCCGACACGCTGGCACTGCCATGCTGCGACTCCGCAGCTGATGGATCAGCTCGCTAATCATTTTGGGGACAGCATGAACTTAGATCAGATTAAAGCTGATTGTGGAAGTATATTCTCTAATCCTGCGAGTACTCTAAATAAGCATAAACCTTCAGTGCCACTGAAAGCAGTGGCCCAGCCTCCTCCCCTGCTGGCACAAGCATTTATGTAGCCACTTGGCTACAGGCCATTTTGACTGCCAGCGAGAGTGTTGATATGATCCCTCCTCCCCTTGTCCCCAGATGCTTGTTCCCACCTCCTCACCCAAACCAGCCATGGCGTTTGTGCAGCTGTGCAGTGAGCCAGGTCAGGAGAGGTGAAAATGGCACGGGGAGGGCAGGACTGCCCATTTTGGCTGCAGCACAGACTTATGTCGGATTAAAATGGCTGCATTACCAGAGCCTGGCTGAACTGAATGAGAAAACTGATTTAGGCTAAAACCTAATCTCTCTCTCTCTCTTCCCTCTTGTGTGTGCTGCATGAACAGCTGTGTCTGTTCAATGGAGAAGGTGGGGAGGGCCAGCTGTGAGTGCTTGGAAACTGCAGTGTAAAAGCAGGGCACACCGATGAATGGCACTGATGTTCTTAATAGTGCCTTAGCTAAGAAAGGACAGGAAAATTGTAATAGCAAATAAACAGCTAGAACCTTATGGGAAAAGATATCCCTCTTTGTCCCAGCTCTGAAAGGGAAGAGGGGGAAAAAAAGGCAGCACCTTGAAGAAGGAGAAATATCACCACAGACATTCTTAATTCATTACTTGCCAGGATTTTACTACATTCTACACAGAAGACACTACTAAAATAATCTCCAGCAGATCACATCAGATAAGACAACTTGAATAGTAACACCTTAACTGGCAAACGATTTTATGTTTGTTGCAAAGGTTTCTAAGATGAAGCTTACTGTGGGAACTGTACAGACCTACTGCGTGAGACTCTTGCACCAAAGCAGTGAGTGTACTTCTGCTGTGTTCAGTAGAGGCACCCTAATATGTACCAACTCAGTGATCACCCCTTCGGTCATACTTTAAGACATCATTTACCTGGAAAACTTTTATGTGTACTATCTCAGAGGACAAGACCTGTTACAATTATGTTAGAATAAAGTTTAATTTCGGCAGAGATCATAACGTATTGACTCCTTTAGTGGCATTACCTGTTCCTCTGTTGAAGACTATGATTTGGTCTGGTTTATACCATACAACCCACCATATTCTATTTGTCAAAGGCTATCATGTTCTCATGTAGCTTTTACAGTGCAAACAAATCAAAGTAACTCCGAGTAACTTTTTAATTAGATAAGAAAGTAGTTATGTCATTCGCCAGGCCTTATGTCTTTCAAAATTAAAGGCAAAGTTAGTACTGCTTGATCACTGATACAATGTAGACAGCAAGCTGCCTTTTTATCATCCATGCAACGTGGAGAAAATGAAGAAATGTTTTTCTTACTGAGGAAAAAAAGGCAAGTAGTAGCAGCTGAAAATGAACAAGATTATAGGAATACAGATACTTCCAGAGTAAAAGCAGCTAATACTACAGCAGGGATATTTTTTTCAATCTTGAGGTTTATTTTTTCTCTTTCAAAAATATAAATATCAGCTTAGTATTTTAAAAGGTGCCTAATGCCTAAATGACTTAGTGAAAAAGGTTTGTTAAAGAAATATGATTCAGAATGAATCACTGAAACAAACATAAAGCTTAGGCTAAAGATCAGAGTTACAGTCTAAATAGTTTTGAATTTAGGCTGTCAGCTTTTAAAACCCTGCTGACTTTCAGTGTTTGGGATTATAACTAACTTTTGTAAAATTAAACTTGGACTCCCATGTCCCTTTAGTATTTCTTGATAATTTTACTTTTTTGCTGTATACCAACATGTGCATGTACATATATACTATATATATATATATATTTACCTACCAAACCCATAGCTTCAAATCATAATCACATGAAAAATTCTTCATGAACCTTTGATAACATCATTAGCATTTTTGCCAATAATCTGTCTCCCCAGGATTTAGCCTAATATTGCAAATCCATGAACAGCTTCAAGAGCTGCTATTTAAAAATTAATTATCAATCTGCTTAAAAGACATTTTCTTCTTTTTTGATGGGAAATTTCTTTATTTTCCTGTTTGCCTCAAATTTATGTAAAGCTCAAGCTGTTTTTTGCCAGTTTCATGCTAGTAACTGGTTTAAGATACAGGTTCAACATCCTGTGAGGGAGAAGTAGAAGGTTTGTTAGGAAAATAATGCTTTTGGCATTTTAGTGGTGTACTTACCACTTCATTTGACTTTGTTTGGGTCTGGTGCCAGAATGTTAGGCTTAAACTCTGTAATCTTATATTCTTTCTTTATAGAAAATTTATCCTAAAGATGCATTCTTTATTGAAGAATTTTACTTTTGGTTGGCCCCTGTCTAAGTGTCCACTGAAAGACTATCTATGAAGACACTCAACAGGCAGTCTCAATATGAATTTTAATTCTGTGCAAGGCATGACAATAGTTTTGTTTTCCAAAAAAACCACTGTAAAGAGTATAAAATGTTGGTATAAAGGTTTCCCTTTTCAGTGACCTGGCTAATACAGTCATGGCTTTGCTATACCCAGTACAGCTCTTCGCAACTCATGCAAATGAAACTTCCTCCTTATACCATGCTGAGACATTATGTTTTTTCCTCATATACATCTCTATTTACAAACATAGATATATAAAGGCATAGAGTCATTCACAGCATGAACATACACACAAGCTATTTTTGAAGAAACTGCTAAGACATTTCAATACCAGCCAAACATATTTATCTGAGGATTAATCTTCATCTATTGAATCAGACGAGAACACTGCCATGCATACAATTATTTAATTAGCAGCCAAATCCTCTGCCAGTCAGCAGCCGTTCCAGGCATACTGATGGGGCAGTAGATGCAAATCTCACAGTAGTACTGCTTTTTCTCATTACTACTGCAATTAGCACTTAAATTGATGCTTTAAACATACTAATTTCTGGAATAATTCAGGATTTGTATGTTACCTGGGATCGCCTCACTGCAGAGACGACACCAGATTGCTACGCAAATTGAAGCACTTTTGAGCCAAATAACCATCATCATATCAGACAGAGCCAATTTGCATTTGCTTTTAAAGATAACAGAATGGCAATTTATGCAAATAAATTAAGTAAGTTTACTTCTGAGTTCTCCCTGAACTAATTATAACAATGTTCTAATTTTTTATCACATCTAAAAGTTGGACTGAAATCAATGTGTATTATGTTAGAAATCTGTTGTTAAAGGAAGCCTTGTTTTGATGTCAATACATTTTCTTAATTCAAAATTTTGATGTTAATTTAGTTACAAATGCAGATGTCTGTTATAGACATTTAAGTACTTTTCTTCTTGTTTGCGTACCAGTAAAAGGTTTAACTGAAGCTGAACAGTCAAACACAGGACATATTGCTGTCCTTTTAAATATTCAAATAAAAAACATTTGAAGTATAGCTTTTGAAGTTTTCATCTTTCGTACATTTATTTGAAATCAATAGGCTTAGCATGAGATGAATACTATGGAATTTATCTGTGCTTTGCTGGGAATGGCCTGAAAATCAAGCTAAAAATAAGACTCTATCAGCCTAAACATTTTGGAATAGTATTTTTTTCTTCCCCCTCGGAAGTATGAAATTTCCATCTGCTTTTTTTTTTTTTTTTTGGTTTCAAATATAAAATGAGTGCTGGATCTTTTACTAAGAGTATTCTCAGAAAAAATGGTGTTTGACAGACCACTTCAGAAACCAGCTACGATGACATTTGCAATGCATGTATTCCTAGTGTATAGCTGGCTATGAAAAGATGGATAACACTCAGCAGATTGAATGACCTAGAGAAGCATCTTTAGAGCAAAGAGATGTGGTAATATCAGCCATAAACTAGACTCTGTTACTGGTTAGCCAGGAATAAGTGAAAATAATATTAAGAAAACAGACAGAGAAGAACCTTTGTAAAGCTGGCAGTACCTTGAAATTAGCAATGAATGTGTTGCACTTTATACAGAACATTACATGATATTTGCTGAAGGGAAGTGAAGAGAGTATTTCTTTTCCCAGCTACTCTTCCTCTCCAATCATATTGATAATGACTATGGACAGAAAGTATTACCTGTGAAATGTGTGCTGTTTGCAATTCACTGTCCACAATGGAAGCAAAAACGTTCTCTTTTCCTTCGCAGGCAGCCATTAGTTCGGGAAGACACTCGATAGGTCCTTGGTAACCTCCATGCACACTCTTCCTTTTGCCTTGGCTCCACTTCCTGATACAGACAGCAAAACATATGCCCAGGGAGGGAAAGCAAACATTTGTTTTCAGTTGTTTTGGTAGTAAAACTTGATACTGGTTTCTGTTACTAAATGCTGGTCATTTATTTTTGGGTAGCATCAATTATTGCATCATCTAGGCATCTATAGAGCTTAGCATTATCTATGATATTAAGATGGATACTAATGTATTTTTATAATAAATTAAAATAAAGAGATAATCATAATATAGAGAGTTAGATTTGTTAGGACTTGGGACCGTTGCAGTGATCTCTTGTTAATTTGTCTGGACTCATGGTTCTCAAAATAACCTGTGGGGGTTAATTAATCAATGAATATTGAAAACAGAAACAGTAACTCCATTTGGGAAAGCATCACTGTGGAAGGAGTTCTGCTTCTGGTGCATTAATGAACATTCTCGGGCACAACAATGACATTCAAACAGAATAAGCAGAAGTGGAATGAAATTTCAAACCTGCAGATGCTTAGAAGAATTACATACCGGAAAAGGTAGAGGTGCTGTGGCTCTATATTGGGCAAAGTAAGCAGGGAAGAGTCATGTATCCATCTACCCTGAACCACCATCTGCACCAGACTGGTTATATTCAGAGCAGCCACCAGCCAGCCATGATGTGCTGCAATATCCAGCATTGCCTAAACAAAGGAGACACATATAAAAAAAAGAGAATGCAAGTATAACTGTGTACCTGGTTCATACAAGGAAGAACATTTATTTAATGTTTAACGTACAGGAATTTCTAGGCCTTCAACAGAGGAATTTACTTCAACCTCTACTGATGGCAGCAGGCACCTTTTGAATTGACCTTTAAAAAAAATGGATTAAATCCTGCATCGTGATCATCATCAACTCTTACCCTTGAAAAGGTAATTTATATCATGTTTTTGGGGGTGAGAAGGTGGGATCTTTTCCTTACAAATAATCTTTCTTTTACATAATCCAACTCAGAATGAAAGGAATAAATCTCAAAGTTTACTGTAGTAAACAAGTATTGGTTTATAATTTGACATGAGAGCTTTGCTGGAATTGCACAATTATTAAAAAATCTTTAAACTATTTAAGAACAACAACATATTCAAATTTGTTCAATTATCTAGTTATTACTCCTATTTTAACCTAAGGACTTAAAAAAATCTCTTGGAGTAGATAAAACCACTAAAATTTAGTTTAATGATAATTTTTGAGGTTTTGTTCACTGACACCTAACTTGAAATTTTGAAGAAAGATTACAGAATAGCTGTCTCTTTTTTGGCATCTTGATCCTGAATCTGAAAAGCTTTCCCAAAGTACATAAAAACCCCAAGCAAATAAAAATCCCTATCCAGTTACACATCACACTTTAAAGTGTTAATGATCATCCTGCCTTCCATGTCTCATGAGTTTCTGTTCCATTTCTACTAACTATGTTTTTGACAATACACGTAGAAGCTATACTATAAGTATCACCAGCACAAAGATCTAAATTGTCAAAATTCATTATGGATTGTGCATTGCGAGTGGCCCTATTGACATGAAAAAATTGTTATGCTTGCTTTTTTCCTGACTGGACTTAAATTCTGTTTGGTTAGTCTGAAAGAGAATTTAAGAGTTCTTCCAAAGGAGAAAGGACCAAATATGAGCTTTTGTTTTCAAGATTTTTTTTTTTTATTACTAAATGCAGTTATTTGAATATATAGTATACTTTTCGCCCTGTCTAGAGTACATGAAAACAATTATTATGATTTGTAGAAGCATTTCAGCTGGTGAAGAACATTATGCTATAATATATTAGTTGCCTTGCTTATTTTATTGTTTAATACCATTATGATCACAATAAAGTGCAGGTCCTCATATTACAACACTCTAAATCAGTAGAAAGCCATGTATTTAAAAGTGGTTTGCCATGTAGGAAATCTGGAGTTTGATTAAAATACTAGAAAATGCTTTTTAAGAAAGGAAGGAAAGAGTCTGGTATGCTGCACAGTTTCAACACTTCTTTAAATACCATCTTCTTCGTATTAGGAGAGTTGTAGTTTGATTTTAGGACTAGGCTTAAGATGTTTCCATAGGTTTTTCTTTTAAAGACAAATGATATTGTTTGATACTTCCTTAGACAGCAGATACCTGCATCATTTTAACTTATTTTCCAGCCACTAGTGTAATGAGGATAAGTTGTCTATATAAGTCTTTACATTTAATCAAATGTTTTACAGACAAACAAAAGGCAGCATTTACTTAAGGCAAACTAAACAGTGAAATCTTCTTTAAACAAAGGAGTTGTTTACACATGCAGTGCTATTTCAATTAAATTACACTGAATCTGGAGAAATACTGAGTTTAAAGACAGAAGTTAGTTTCAGTCCTGGCCAGTCACACAGTTTATTTTAGCAGTTTACAATGCAATTTCAACAGGTTTTATTCCAGATCGGGGTGATAAGATCAGTGACACTTAAAAAAAATATTTAAAGTGTTACCTTGTATTACGCAAATATTGTCTCATTTCTCATAAATTGTGGATAAAGTGCCTTTCAGCTAATAAAGACCTAGTTTAACATTTAAGTTGCCTTTTTTGAAGGAAGAGCAATAGCACCCTGAAACACGCTAATAACATTCCTAGTGACCCTAGAAATAGTATCTTACAGCACAACAATAATGGTTTTCTTCCTCTGTCTTTTCACTTGGCTTGCCAGGGTGATTTCCAGGTATGATTATTTTTACCGAATAGAAAATAAAATTATGTTAGAAACCACATTTGAAAGGAGCAGCTTCATGGCCTGTAGATTTATGTGCTGGTCCACATGATTTTATTCAGATAAAAAGAGAATTGTTCTCAGCATGTATCAGAGTGAAGTCTGTTGTTTAAACTTAGAAGGCGAGTCACTCTTTAGCCACTTCCACATTTTAAAATATATTGAAGCCTACACGTTCGGTACAGTTTGTGTCTCTGAGCGTGTTGCTGAGACAGGATGGTATCTCTCTGCTATTCTCCACTACCTGATTCTTCTCTCCTTTCTGCTATTCTGGCATAGACTGAAACAGCATGTTCCTCAGTGACGAAACTGTTGTATATATGTGAAGAATAATGGGTGCACAGATATCCTGTCTTTTCCATGAGCAGCAAGAAGAATACAGTAAATTGTATTTTTAGTCAGCGTGAAGCAGTGGCATTTTCATAAAATGCTTCTGAGGATACATGCATAACACTGTTTTCATTGTTTTCTTTTTTCTCCTTAAAATCTATTCCCCTACCCCCATTCCTTTTAACAGAGATTTGAAAGAGGAAAGGAAGAGAGAAGACGTAAGAGAAAGATAAATCTAAAACAAGCTATACACTGAAATTAACTGGAGGATCCTTTCACATAGAAAATCTCCTAGAAATTGATAGAGGCCTACAGATAGATATCCCGTAGGGAGTAAGGAAAGCCTGTGTGTGTGAGACTCTGTGTTCCACATTGTTATAATGAATCCACATGGCAAATCCTCTTTTCCTCCTTATTTTCTGCTTCTTCACCCATAGAATTTATTCACAGCATCTCTATCTGGATGTGAAATCCAAGACAGTGACATTGTGAAAAAGTCAGAACAATGGTAAAGTTGGCTTGTTTCATCTGCTGCCTTGGAAACCCGCGCATGTTTCATTTTCCACTAGGTGTAAAACACGCAGATCCTTGATACTTAAATGCTTATTGAAATTCCTATAAATACTCAAGATAACAAATTGAGTCATTCCCCTATCGCCATATTAGTTATATATAATGTAGCAACTAAGTGAATGGTATAAAAGACAAAAGAAAAAATGATAAATATATAATACTTATGTTAGCTGATGAGTAATTAGTCTCTCTATTTTCCCTAGTTGCTACTTGTTTGGTTTGTTGCTGTTGTTTTTAAGTAAAAAACAGTATAACTTTCTAGAAATCTGTGGCTTTTTAACTTTATCTCTTATTTGGCAACAAAGTAAGTAATTTCAGATGTCTTACAGTTGATAAGATTGCAACAGATTAAGAATATTATTCTAAAACTGAGAAATGGCACAAATTGTTTATCTGCCTTTCTAGCCTCAGAATTTCATGCCAACACAGGATAACTTCATCACAGAGAAAAAACTAAGAAGACAGTGAGTGCAAAAAGTGAAACAACAAAACTATAAAGATGCTTTTACTTATAGAGAAAATATAAAAATATTTTTTAGTTTGCCAACAAGTTAAAAAACCAACAATCCTAAGCCCACCTCTTTTTAAGCTGAAGTGGAAAAGATGGGGTAAATAGTGGAGTCAAGGGAAACATTGCTTGTTATAATGAAAAATATGTTTACCATCATCTTATTTGGGTCTCTTCCTACACTTAGGAGAATAAATGCCTATACTGAGATGGGTTTTAATGAAAGAATCAGGTGTTAGCTTTTAAGCCTTTTAAGTGTCATACTTGGACAACCACAAAGTAATAACAGCAATTAGTGACACATCCTTTAGCATTCTGTCTGTCATTATCAAAAATATACTTGCTTGTACCAACAAGGGAAGCAACAAGCTATAAACCATGGCAAGGGTAGGACAAAAAGGCTGATGCTCAATAACCTATTGATGTAACTATACCTGTCAGGTATATATTTTAATTTTGATGATATTCAGAATTGAATGTCAAAATGTTTGGATCAAAATCTTGCTATTTCTTTCTTCATTCCAGGAGTGCATTAATACAAAACCCTCAGCATCTATTACCAGGTTTCAATCATCTTATTTTCAGGAGCAGTGGTTGGTTATACTTAAGTACTGAATTATTTAAACTGATCAAATTGTACCCTTCTGGTCTAAAATGAACCAGAGATTTATCAGTCTGTCCCTTTTTAGCCAAAGTTACTACCAATGCTTGGAATTTAAATTATGGTTTATAATTCCCTAGCTTGAGGGGAAGCAAAGATGGAGGAAGAATGTGGGAGAGGTGAGTGTGGCACACTCACTGATACCAAAACATTGATAGCAAAACACACTGATAGCAAAACATTGCTTTTCTCTGGAAGAACTCTGAATATGTACTCAAAATAACAGATACTAAATTGTTCCATAATGAACATATCCACCCCTCTCCCCACCCACCCATTTAGGAGATTTGCCGAGCAACTGAAATATCCTGATTGCAAAATCTTTTACTTTTAGAATTTTTTTGCAAAGTTTTAACACTGTTTTTGGTATTACTTTCACATCCTTCATTTGAAAGCCAAAATATTCTTGATCACTCTTGTACGACTGGGTAGGTGGCAGGGGAACAGAGACTGTACAACTAGCAGAATTTCTGATCTACTCAAGTGACTTAAATAGTTTTTTTCTTTAAGATACGTTATTGAAGTGTTAAAACAAAACAGCTTGCATCTCATTAACAGAGATGGCATACTGCTTGGAGTAATTTCTTCTTCTGTTTGAAGCCACCTGTCATATAACTCTGAATATACTGAATATTTCTACTTAAATACTATAAATATAAATGTAATTGTAAACATTGTAAATATAAATGTCAATATTTTGTGGCTAATTTATATCTAAGAAAAGTGGCAATGTAGTTAAATGAACAATGATAACTGCTCTGGATGCGGAGGCTAGCTAAGGAGACCAAGGTAATGTAAGAAGTGCCATTCCAGCTGTTTCACATCTGTGATTACTCAGCTAAGAGTTGACTGCCTACAGCAATGCCATTGGTGGCAATGACTTGGTGGATGGGGGCTGAAACTTCAGGAGTACTCAGGTGAGTTACATGGCTCAACTTTATGGACTCTTAAAAGATTTATTTTTTGGTATCAGTGCTTCATAGACTATGACACTTCCTTGAGTGACTTCATTTGGGAAACTGAATGTCGGTACACTAATGTATACAGCCCTTTATGCAGAATGACATTCACCTTAGACTTGAAAATTTATGTAATGTAAATCCAACACACTCCCAGCCAAACAAATAGAAGTCTTATTCTGCAGTGCTGCTTTGAGGAAGGAAACAGGTATTTAAAAGAAATAAACTGTGTAAGACTAAAATACTTCAAACTGTTATTGCATAGTTACATCAAAAAGCTTGGTTAAGGCTGGCTGAGTTTTGTAGTTGAATTTATTGTGTATAGTATTCCAATATCAAATAATCAAAATATCCTCACTCCTGTCTTTGCTATGTGCTAATATAAATTCTGTTGTCTGGGACTAACCAGTTAGAAATACAAGTTTAAATCCATAGATCTATTAAAATAATTAGAATGGTACCTAATCACAGCTGTTTAGGACTACAGAGTTTATATAACAAATATTTATAGTCAATAGTATGTGAAAGTGTATGCATTTTACCCATTTTCCTGAAAACTATGAATTCAGAATAAATATTTTTTGCACATGCTTCAAATGTAGGATGCCTTCCAATATGTAATATTATATTATGATCCACATGTGACTTGAGATCATTCTAATACAAGGAAAATATTTTTCCAGATGTTAAAGCATGCCATGTACTATAAGTTTCATGTTTTTATATAAATCATGATTATGATGCTTCAATTATATACCCCCCAAAAAAAACCTGGCTTGAAAAGTTGGAATTTTTTTCAAGAAGTCTTACAGAGGGTTTTAAGTCACTACATTTTGTGTGTTATATAGTGGTAAAACAGGTATCTACAGAACCTTTGCACTTCAGAGATCTAATACATTTCTAAAAAATAATCTTGGACTAATCTGGGGAGAGGAGTTCTTTCAGATCAATTAAATCAGACTCATACAGCTGTATAGTTTCAGCCTACAGAGCACCCCCGCCCCTTGTACTTTATCAGAGATATAGTGAATAAGATATAATTAATCCTATTCAGGAGGCACTCCTTTTATACTGCCCTCTGCATCCCCTTCCCTTCTCTTTTTTTTTACAAGCATATTCAGCTCCCTCCTCCATATGCTCTGCTACCCTCTACGAGAGACTAACTCTTCATTCTCCCATCATCATAAAGGTCTCACTGATGTATGCAAATTATGACCTTCCTAGCTGCTTTGTAAGATTCCTATCCTTGTATTCATCCTTTAGCCTCCATAGTAACATTATTAGTACAATCAGAACCAGGGAAAGGACAAATCACTTACTGTCTACATTTAGTGGAGTGCAGCCCTTGGATTCATACTGACTTATTTTTTTGATAGTATTTCAGAGATAAAAGCAGTTGTGGAATGTGATACAGCAATGTAAACTTGGTAGGGCATAACCCAACATGTTCAAAACTTGTTGAGCCCCAATATCCAATGTATTTTCAAATTATTAATTAATAAAATGGTATTTTCTACTATGCCAGTGAACTGTAAATAGAATAAAATGTTTTTGATAAAAATATCTTGGCAAGAAATCCCAGTTTCCTAACATAAACAATGTCTTAAAGATGGCACTTGTTCCAAATCTTATGCAAATCTACCAAACCCATGAAAAATATACAGCATCTTTCTCATAATAAATCTGCCCTCTTTAGAATTTAAAGTCAGTTTCAAAGTTGCAATGCAATATTTTGTCAATAATTAAAATTTTTTGAGTGCATTCACAAGAATCCTTTTCAACAGCAACAGTTATTCCCAGTAACTTTCTCCTGAACTTTTAGCCCCATAAGGTTAGCATTCAGGAAGCTCAGCTGCTGTCTAACAAACTTAATTAATCAAAAAGTCATTTCCGAGCTGTAACTATGAGTAAAAGTGCTTCAAGTGTGCTAGCAAGCCTACAAGTTAATCAAAATGCTAATGCAGTACAAATTAAAGTTGTGATTAACATTTCACAGTAGCTGCTTAAGTGAATTGATCACACAAATGGGTTAAGCATTACTCATTTCCTCCAGCCCCAACTGGGAAAAGGTTTGTTATGGGTGGGGGAGGGTTTATACATAAGCAGCACCAAATCATCATTAAACTGTCACCAAGATGCTTCCATACGCCAGTTCACCAATTATCCATACCAAGCAAAAACCCCAACACCACTGCCACAAAGGTATCCCTCCCTTCTCCCACGTATAGACCTATAAACTGCAAACAGGCAGCAAGGAATTGCACCCCAACATGTCCAGGTACTCTCACTACAAAGCTACCCACTGCTGGTTAGGATCTATAAATGAACATTACTGTTCAGTACATGCGCTACAGGTTTTTTGATTATTCTATTGTTTCCACCCTCTTAATGAGGAATGATAGCCATCCAACCATGAAAGCAGCCTGTGTTTAAGTAAAATTGCAAACATGGTGATGTCACTGGAATATTACTGCATACACAAAGAATACATGTAGTAGCTAAAGAGATACGGCCTCTGCTCTTCACTTGCTTCTGAATAATCCTCTGCATTCTCAAGTTAATTTGATTCTCTCCCCTTCCTTTGATAAAGCTACCCATTTATTTATAGTGGCCAAGGCACCCATTAAACAGAACAATTATTTCTTTCCCTGGGCACTTCTGGACAAATCTTACATACACAACTGTAAAACAGGCCATTCCTGTAACTCCCACCACCTTGCAGCCAGTAATCTGCACACCTGCACTAACAGCAGACATCTGGGCTCAAACCACACTTAGGATCTGTAAGAACTTCTCCATTTCATCACAGGCAGGAAAACAAATGATCCAAGGGATATGGCTCCCCAAGTCAATAGTTCAGTGGCTGTTACGAACTGAGGAGGGATGGGGAAAATGGGAAGTCCAGAGCTGAGGGACACTCATTCTTTTAGTCCAGGAACTGCAGCTCGGGCACTTCTGCTGTTTGCAGCTGTGCTGATATGGCCAGAAAGTACCTTTTGTGTGAGAAGCAGTAGATAAAGCTCCCACCATCAGACAGAACAGTCTGCAGTTTAGTAAAGAAAGCATTTCATACGTAAGCTAGCACTTAAAAGACAGCTGAACTGGGCAGCATATTTGTGCAATATTTGATGACTGAACATGTACCACAAAGATGATTCTCATAAGTAGAACTGTAGCAAAAGCTGCTATTTAAATGACTAGAAAAACCTTATTTAACTATTTTAGAATGGGTAAAGTGGTGATATGCACATCATCATCCAGCTAAGGGAAGACTTTTTTCTTTCCTGTCAAAATTAGATTCTCTGGAACATGATGGGGAAAGGCAGGCCATCAGTGATAGCATTACAAGGTCCTTGTTTCAGGGATGTGCATGTTTCCTGTGCAAACTAGTCTTTATTCTGCAGTTTGGAATCTGACTTCGTGTCCATCCTCTCTCAGTGCACAGCTACCCTACTGAGATGAGTTTAACACATCCATAGGTAAACACTTCTCAAAGGTTAAGGATGAGCTCCATGACAGTTCTACTCCTGGCAATATTAAAATATTTTATCAACGATTACACTACAAGTGGAGGCTTGTGGCCAATCCCAATTCAAAGCCAGCAACTGTCACATTATTTCCAAGAAGAGACTGCCCTGCTGAATCTGAGACTGACAATATTACTGCCTCAATTATCCATTTCTATTAATGCAAATATAGGCGACAGAACAGCAGAGTAAGAACTGATCGCTGAATACACAGTCACAAAATATAAGGCTTGACAGAAGAAGTGAAAAAGAGATTAGATTTAGTCTGTTTCACATATTCTTAAATCAGAGATGTGAAAAAAGGTAGGGTATTGTCTTTACAGTAATATATTCTATAAAAATATTAGACAAATAATTAAATTTTTACTCTTTGAAGTTCTTCTGCAAGAAGTGGAGAAGTGTTTGATTTTTGAGCAGCTATCGGAGTGCTCAGCACCATCCTGTCTTCTCAGTAAAAATAATGCAGAGTGATAGGCTTGAAGAGAATATGCAGTCTACTGTAGTTGTATTAAGGGTAACAAAGGCAAATAAAACCTAAATGACCTGGCCAAGGTCACATAGGAAGTCATGGCAGATTTTCTGAGCCATGGGAACCTTCTGTGCTTTATCTATGAGAGCCTGTCACTGATAACAAACTTGTTAGTTTTTGACTTGAGCTTTTCAATGTAGAGCAGGGACATTCCTTCAGTCTAGTCAGTGCCTCAGTGGCCATTCATTACAGAGATGGGTGTGGGAGCAGATAGGCATTCAACTTCCAGAAGGTTACATATTGCTATTCCCTGTATTTCTGCAGTAAAAGGGAAAGAATTCTGTATTTCATCCTTGGTATATAGATACTGTGTCTTGCTATAATGAACTCCATCTGTAGTTAACAAATGCTAACTATAGGAAAACAGTAACAGTATATATTTCTTCCATTTTCTATGTTAACAATTACATTCCTCTATTAAACCAGCACCATAACTCCTCAAATTCTGTTAAATGCTTATGACTTCTATCTTTCATCATGAGTATGAATGAACAGAATTCTAACATTAAACCAAAACTTCTAAGACATCTCAGGAAAATTAATTTAAGAGCGGTTGCATAATTTATTTTATCAGAAGAGAGTAGAATCTTACCTGAAATCCATCAGCTACATTTACCTATCTGATGTTGTTAACACAGTTTTCTGACTGACCATTAACACTACTCAGCCTTAAGCCACTGGCAATGAAAAAGGCCCAGAGGACATTGGAGGAATGGGAGGGAGGACACAGTGGGTGGGATGTGAAAGGAACCATGGGAGAGAAGGTTGATTCAAGTGAAAGACAGCACAGAAAAGTGGAGAAGTTTAACAGTCTGCAATGGAAAGAGGCTTGCTTACGTATCATGGTTAGAGATGGCAAATCTGCTCTGTGGGGCACCTGGGATGGAGGCTTGCTGTATATACTGAGATACAACCTCTTGTAAAAGCTCTTTGAAAGATCTTGCTTTCTTGTAACAGAAAAGCAATGCTGATATGGAAAGTCTGTCATTCGCATACCCGCCAGCAAAAATAACAGTTTATGTTTAGGTCACAATTTGAAGATTAGCTATACAACCTTAACAACTAAAGTACTTTGTAAATAAATAAACAAAAGTTCCGGATAACTCAAACCCCAATTTCTATCTCACTGCTGAATTTTACATTTGGTGGTGCGTGAGCACATCTTCACCCATACAGAGAACATCACCCACTGAATATGTTTATCAATGGATCCTTCTATGGTTCAGTTCCTTTTCTCACAACTAACATCTCTTTTTCCACCTCTGTTGACCCAGAGTTCATCAGCAGGTCAGTGCTAAGGAAAAAGGTAACAACCAGTATTGAAAGTGTAACCCTGTCTATTGCTTAGATTCTGAGAACTTTAACCTCCGTTTGGAAGGCGTGACTAATAAGATGGAACAAACATTCTCCCAAGAGATGTAAACCATGCGCCAACTTCAAAATACAAAAATGCCTGCATGTTTTTCCTTCTTTTTTTTTTTTTTTTAAAGAGGAACTTTTTTTTTTTTTTTTTTAAGATGACTGTATATGTGACATTATGTAGTAGTTAGCTGAAGGCTGGAGTGCCAAGGCACTGTACAGAATGGTATTCTTCTGAACTTCACTTCAGTTTAAAGGAACTATTGAGTATTTTAGGGATTTTTCTTCTGAGTGATTACTGTTTCTGAAATACCTATTATGTAGTAACAGGATTAAAAAAAATACATTTCTTAGCAAAGCATGATAAATATTGAGCAAAATAATTATTGAAAAGAATCTTTATTTTATATCTTTTCCATATATGTAATTACCCCCTAAACACTAATTCCACTAATGTCTACATGAATTTCAAGTTATGTGATTTCTTCGAAACAAAGGTGAATTTTCTTACCCGAGTAAGTGATGTTTTCTCTGTTAATAAGTAAGTGTTACGAATAATAACTGTTCATACATGGAAGCTTTCAGCACCATGATTTTACTGATTTGAAATATTTGGAGTAGAACTGCATTCAAGCACTGCTCGTTGCCAAGGTAAAGACTGCATAGCAATAACATCTGTGACGTTATTTGCTTCTTACTTACCTTTTCTCAATTTTAGTTTTGCTTTGTTTGTTATTAGTATCACAAACTTGCAGTTTTTGCTAGTGTAAGGTTGAGACTCACCCAGATCACTGGACACTGAATTGCTCATGGTATTTTGTCTGTCTAGAGTATGGATTAATAATTTCTCATAGAGTGGGATTTTCCATTTTACATCACCATTTTACAAACTGGTAGGCTTGACACAATGATGTTTGCAGTTACCATATTGCCAGCGGACTCCAAACAAGAGCAAAGCCTCATTTTGATAGTTGACATGTAGATCACTGAGGATATTAAAATTTGAGCAAACAAAAACTGTAGGAAGAAAGAGTTACTGTCCCTATTTCACAGATATTGAACCAAGGAAGATAAAAAGAATAGTTTGTTGAAGGCTACCCCATTTTCAAGAACCTGTGACTGAGTACTTGTCCAGTTTGGCTAAAGAGAATATTATTCCTTTCCAGCAGAATCATAGGGGCTGATGCTCTCTGTGTCATCTAGAGCTCACCCTTCCTGCTGTAACTAACTGCACTTTTCAGGTTTGGCAGCACTCTATTCCAAACTCAAATTGCTGCTTTAAAATTCTTTTGAGGCATGCAGCTGTGCATGTGATCACTTGTTACCAGTACTCTCCATGGTCAGTTTAGTTTCTGTGGGTTGCAACTGCAGTACAACTGCAAAAGTCACAAGCCTCCAGACTGAGTTTAAAATCTGTGTTTTAAAGTGTGCTCTTTGACTCTGTAATAACTGGGAAATATAAGATCTATCTTTTCACAAGCTAGAGAAAAACCTCTATTTTCTCCTGAATCACATTTCAAAACATGTTTTATTTATGCTTAGCAGTGACTACAGCACTTCTGGGTGCTATAAAGGTACCCATGGGAGACAGGTTCTTGGGGGTCAGCATAACAATCTGCAGGGAGCACACCCATGCAGGAATGACTTATATACAACATTGCACGATACAGAGGTAGAAAGCTGTTGCATGTGAAAGAAGTAGTGAGCCCTATGGCAATAGAGGCCTCCAACCAGAGTACCAGTCTTTTTTCGTAAGTTTGTTTACTTCCAGTTCTGTAAAGTGGGCAGCTTTATGGGCATCTAGTTCCTCCCTATACAAAATGGTATCATACTGTGTGGTACCAGTTCTCCACCAGATTGCAAGAAATCTTCAGATTTTTCCATATTCAAAATATCACAACACACTAACAATAAATAGTAAACCAACAAGATTTAAATATTGAATTACTATACCTGACATATTCTAATTGCTTGGTCCAGCACTGTCTTTGTATCAGTTGCATAGTCTGGACAAGGCAGCATGGCATGACTGAAGTGGGCTTGCAGTAGGAGGTGTGTTTTTGTGTGTGAACTGTCAAATGAATGGGGATTGACTTCAATTGGAAGATGTTTTGCCAGTTCACTGTTCATCTGATCTTCATTGTGTCTCACAGGCAGATCTGTGTACTCATCCGCATTCTTTAAAAAAAAAAAAAAGAAAATTAACCATTGTAATTAACTGCACAATAATTATTATTCCTTACTGAGACATTTAAGTTACTAAAGTTAGGTTTCATTGTTAAAATAGCAGCATTTTAGTGTTTAGAAAGCATACTTATTTATCAAAATCATGTGTGTGGGAAAACAATAGCTAGTAAAATATTCACAAAACCTCACACAATTATAGGTTTTAGGTTTTTTTTCACATAGCTGATTTTAACATTAGAGAAGAAAATAAAAGCAGTGATGTAAATACATTAATTGGATGGACTCAGTATTTGAGATGACCTGCTACAGATATCCTACCCTGGTTGGCTCACAAAAACATTGTAAGGCCAACTATAAAGAAGTCAATAAATCACATTTTCAGTTTTCAGCGTTTCTACCTTTCTTTGTATTCACAATGCAGTGGGTTTGAAATAACTCTGGTAAGGTTCTTTTAAAATATATTTTCAATATTTTGAGCTGTCAGTGTCTAAGCAACAGATGATCAGTGATCAAAGCAAAGAACAAAATTTTAAGTAGGTGCTGAAAAGTATCCTCTCTGCTCCAGACTGGGAGTAATACCATTCATGTCAAAATGAAAACTGTCTAAGGACTTTCTCACTGTTGCAAAGAGCTGCTGCACACTAACAGGTAATCTAAATGTAGTTATGAATAGCCACATCCTTGGGGCTGAGAGGAACAAGTATGACTGTTCTAGTAGCCAGAACAGAGATGTCTGTTCTCCTGCTAGGGAAATCCAGTGTCTCTGAAAGAAAAAGAATTCAACAGAAGCATCCTAAGAACTATAATTTAGGCTGAAGAGTCAGTTCTGTGACTTAATTGGTAATTTTTTTTTCTCCACAAAATCATCTTCTGTGTGTATGTGTACATATTATTTAGAATGAGAATGATCTTTCTAAAGTATACAACATACAAGTGAAGTAAGAGTTTTACAATATGTGATATCTTTTCCATCTGTAATTTAAGAGAGTGTATTTCTTTTGTCATAAAATATAAAGCCATTTAGGTAGCCTGAAGGGCAATGTCTTCCGAGCTATGGGCTTAATAGAGACATTAAATTAAATGTTCAGGGTTTTACATTCCTCTTAAACTATAGATTTGGTATTATGCATTTCAGTCTTCAATCTCCAGTCAGACTTCCTGCAAATCCATATTAATGAAATATTCACAACAGTAACCAGTGCAGAGTGAAGTAAAGAAAAATGGCAATTTTAGAACACCTAATAGAACTACCTAATTGACTTGCAAAGTACCATATCCACTCATTAATATCCTAACACATAGAACCTTTTTTGACAATTCCTAAAACCAGTTATACAGCTGTTTTTCACCTACTTGAAAACTGACAGCACAAAATTTTCTATTTTCTTTAATGGCGCAATGAAATGACACCTAAACTGTGATATGAATGTAAAAGGAAAGGCAAGTATTAGACAATTTAAGATTTGGAAAGAAAATCAGAATGTCATTAATTTATTTCATATCTTGACTGCAGATTAGAAGTGAAGACTGACTAAAGACAACTGCTGCTTAATCCTGAATGTCTCTGCTAGATCTCTTGTGAAAACTGTGGTCATTTATTCTCTGAACCTAAGGTCACAATCTTTTTAAGCCCTATAGAAGGCTGCATGTTTGCTTCACTCTTTTTATTTAACTGGCTTCTCCTTCAAAGATATTTTAACGAATATTTACCAAGGAGATTTTTTACTTAGTTTTGCTTTGCAGTTTAAAGTATCAGAAAGAAGGATAAGTCAAGTCACTCCAGACCAATTGGTACTCCTGAAAATGCGTTTTCCCTAATTCTTCCTCAGCACATGTTTTATTTACCTCCAAAACACTCCTCTTATTTTAAACAACTTGCCTACTTAATTTCCTGTTTGTGATCATTGACTGTAAGTAAGTGAGGTTCATTTTCTTATCTGCATCATGTAGGTAATTAAAGGAAATTGAGAATGGGTAGTGAAGCTTTTATACAACTGAGAATGAAGCTGAATGGAGGGCACCGAGGTCAGCAGAGTCCATTATATTTTTATGTGAGAGGCCAGTATGTCTGCCCTGTCCTTGTTTGCTTAGTGTAGGCTGGACAGACTACTAACTGCAAATCTGTTTCTCTGATTTGCCCAGCTGTCCTTGAATAAAGACATCTTCCATTGCAAAATGTTAAATGACAGTGATTGACAACTCTGTGATGAACTCTGCTTGTAACCCCCTGCTACTGTTTTCAGGTTGCACAAGAAAAGACAGAATAAAGAAACATCCTTTGTAATCACCTCAAATGGGCCCTGCTGTTCCCTCAATATTTCTTCATTTTAGTTTTACTTTTCAATGTGAATCTCAATCTGTTCTGCAAAGGCTATAGCTTCAACTATTCCACACAATATAAAATATATATTATTTTAGTACATTGTATCTGAATACTGTTGTTCCCTGGGTGAGGAAACAGATTTAAATTACGTATCAATCATTAATCTTTATTCTGAAGTCAAGAAACTTAATACAAACTTTAATTGTTAAACCACAAAGCACTGCTGTGCATTTTCCACTTTCCATTTTTCCTCTGTTAAATCAGGAATATGGCAGCCCATGTGCATATAATACGCTTACAAGCACCTGCACAGTTAAGCATAACTTGGAGTATACCAGGAGATAACTAGGAATTTTAGTTATGGGTTCTGCAATCATGCATTTGGTAGTCATGTCACATCTCTCTTTTCTATAGGTCTGTGATGGACTTTCCCAGTAATGTCTTCTTTTGGGCATTAGAGACTGCTGCATCATTTCAAGGCTGTAAAAGTCCTCTCAGACCTACATTTCAACCTGTATGCGATGCAGGGTCATACAGGAGACGGTAACCTGCTTTGCCAGTGAGAAATGTCACAAAGAGACCTGCATAAACTTGATAGTTACATTTTACAAGGCCAAAGGGCTATTCTGATAATTGAATTCTGTTTCTTCCATAACACCAGCCAGAGAATCATCTTAGAGTCTGGTCTGCAACATCATGTTCCAGATATGCAGGTTATCATCACCCTTTATTTAAACTGTTAGAACTGTTCTAAAAGCAGACAACTCATCCCATTTTAAAATATATCCTTTGCAGTTTTCTGGTACTTATGAGGCATTTGAGGAGTCAGACAGAACTAAAATTTAAATGAGGCATCCAACATGGTGAGTACTATGCTCTGCAGTGTCCATAGGGTTAATAAAAATAAAATCAGATTTTCTTTCTACCCACAAAATGTGTAAGTTTGGCTGAAATTACTGATTTATAGTGAGAGCTGAACTATAAACTTACACCACAATGTAAGCCTTTTGAGATATTTTAAAACTCGAGTAATTACATCTTGCCATCTGTCTACAAGAGAGAAGAGGGAACTTGTGGACCATAGAGAGAAATGGAATCAAGGTGAGCAACTAAAGTAAACTTGAATATTTTAAGTTAAGTTCAGTCATGGGAACAGTAAAACTTACAAAGTTAATGAGTTCTAGACTTTAAAGAGCAGTTGATTAATTTGTAACAATGAGGGTCTAAAACAAACCAAAAATAGTTTCGTACATTCCAGAGTTGAACCAGTAGTCTTTTCTTTAGCAATGCTGTTATAGAAACTGCCTTAGAACTGTCTGCCTGCCTGCACATTCCTTTTCTTTACATAGATACAGTGAACCCAAACACACCATATTTTCAACTTAACTTGCAACACGTTTTGCTCTCTTTCAAGTTTCTGAGGTAGAAAAAAACAAGGGAAAAGCATGCCTAGAAAATTTGATACCAAAATCAACAGTTGTTAAGCTAAAGTATTAAGAAGTCTTGCAGTAAACTAGTACTAAAAGTAACTACCAGAATAATAAAAAAGGAGATAAGATGAGGATCATTTTTAGCTAGTACAGTAATCACCTCCTCTTCACCTGAACCTTGGTTTAAATTAGAACTTCTGGTAGTCTGAATACATACTGAAGGACTGCAAAAATCATTCATTTGTGCATAGAATGAAAATAAAGAATGAGCTGCAATAAATAAATGTGTTTTTTTTTTTTTTTTCAGTTGTTCTGCAATTAACACTAATAATATGTCATGAAGTACATTTTAGTTCTCTGCTATCAGAAGTTCAAACTTACACCAATATGCAATTTATTTTTCCAAGTGAAAACAGCATATTTTGATCTTTAAGTAACTGGATAGGCAAATATAAGCTCAGCAATAATATTATTATATAATTGGCTTTTGTCTTTTGTTCCACTGTACAAAGCACTACAGAGTATTCTAGTGCAACATCCTGACCTGTCACTTCCACTCAGTGCTAAAGTGTATAGGAAGTAGCTGGACTCCAGTCTTTAAGGTAATCTGTAACTGTCCTCACTTGGGTGATACCTATGGGACCCCCTTAGTAGGGCACAGAGAAAAGTAGCATGGTCAAAACAGAGAAATAACAAGCACTGATTGTGAGTAGCTAGGTAACTGGATAATAAGGTCTTGTAATAGATTCACAAATTCTAAATTTTTCTTTGATGATACTTCAACTTCTGTACTTAAAAACATTCGAAATTATTTCTGGTTTTTATATATAAATAAATATATCTCCATTCATGTGCTCATAAAAGTCTCATTTGACCCTGTTAACTCTATTATTAGGGAACTAAAAAAGTTGCTTAATTGAAGTTCCCAAGTTAATCTTTCTTTGCCCATGGTCTTCCCAAGAAGCCCATATTATGTGACACAATAATGACACAAGTATATATTATGAAAATTATTTAAATTAACCAACATATTTATACTATACTATATTGTCAGATTTTCAAGTGTGAGTTTGACTTATAAGAAAAGACATTAAATTTACACAGATGTATCCTGGTAGGCAGCTGGAACACAAACAAATTTATATTCAGAAAATGAATAAATTAGAAAACATGTGCATTTTTTAAAAAAAGGTAAAAAGGCCAAACTGACCACATACTTAAAAAGTGTATTTCAGCTCATACCAGAAAGTAAAGTAGATCAAAAAAAATGGAATGGAGGAGTACTTGCTGGATTAATGCTTGAAAATTGTATCTGTGTGAGTGATTCCATTATAAACTCCTACTTTAAGGAGTTTATTGGTAGCCTATAAATGTATATGCTTTGGTCTCAGTTTTATGGAACATAATTCAAACTTTCAAAGTTTAAAATGTCTGGGTGTTTTTTTACTCTTAGATATAAAAGGTCTAGGAAAATATCCCAGTTAAAGACAGTTATAAACATAAATTACTAGTTACAAGTTTTAGGAACAAACGTGATCCATGTTTTCAAGATTCATATAAAGAAAAAAAAAGTAATTTCTACTAGTTTATTGAAGCTGCTACATAACACAGGGATATTTAGATGGGAAGCCCACTTTTAGACAGCACTCACACAAAGAGTTTCCTCACTCTGTTTCACACATGTAAAAATATACTTTTAAGACAATCTTTGCAGAAGTGACATTCCAGATTTTTAGGGCAGCCTGTCAGGCTCTGCTAAGCAATAGAGCAGGCTGAAGTTCTGCAGAGAATCTGAAGAGTGGCTAACATGATGCAAAAAAGTAAACAAAAATTATCAGGCAATACTGGAATATATTTACTACGTGATACTGTAATTCATCAGAGACCATTTCTAAGTAAGCTTCTTGCCTGCATACACCATATAACATCTTTCCCTGTCAACTGCATGTGTATGTGTCAGTGCAATCAAATGGCATCCAGCATGTTAGAGCCAACCCTGCAGTTCCTTTCCCATGGGGCTTTCCCATCCCTTCCTTCTGAGGTCAGAGGCTGGCAGGGAGGAGAGGCAGAAAGCAAAGCCCTCTTCCAGCCCCTGCACCACAGGGCACAGAGGAGCCCTGAGCCACGGCCCCTGGGCCACAGCTGGCCCTGGCTGTGGAAAGGGGACTCGCTCTCTGGCACCGGTGCCTCCCACTGCGGACTCTGCCTGCCCTCACTCTCCACTCCGGCTTGGGAACGGGAAAATGATCTTGCCAGTTCTCTGGTACTCTGTTGGAGTACTCTCTCTGATTTTGGAAAAGTGACAGGAGGAAAACAGATATGCGTAGGATTGAGAGCAACATCCAAGGGATAAGGGCTGCTCAGTATCTTTTTGAAACAATTTTTTTATTTATTATGTAATTAGTGGTTAATGCATTTTTACAGATAAAAGATGTGTCAAAAAAAAAAAAAAAAAAAAAAAAAAAAGAATCCAAATTGTAAAGTTAACCCAATTACCTAGGTAGGAGCAAAATAGTAAGGTTGGGCTACCCTGGGCTCTGTCTCTAAATTTAAGACTTAACCAGAGTTGGCACTGGAAATTTCCAGTTGAGCATGAGAAGGTGAAGAGATAAAGTTGTAAAACTCATCAACATGCAACTACGTAAATCTATTACTTAAAAAAATTAATTTATAACTATCTTTCAGGATTAAAATGGGCACATTTTCAGTAATGGGAACAACAAACGTAGTTTATAAGCACGTAAAAGTTCTCATAATTATAACAAAGTTCTCATGTTAGTGATCAGAGAAATCATACATCATTGTATTCTCAGACTTCTTACTTTAAACAGACAAGTGTTTGATTTTTGCTTTTAAATAGCTGCATATGATAAACACCACAAATTTCACTCACAGACATCATAAAAAGTACAAGCTAGGGTAATGAAACAGTTGAGTGATCACTTAAAAACACCCTGAAGGGTTTAGATTTCACAAGTTCACCTCTTACTTAAAACATCCAAACTACAAACTACTGATGACATTCCTGATGGCCAGAGGTCAGGAGTCTGAAAGACCTTTGCCACTGCGCACAGAGCAATAGGAGGTCAGCAATATTAGCTACCAGTAGCAGAGAGTGATCTGGCAAATCTGGGAACTTCTGAAGTACAAAGTTAAATTACAGACCTCTGCTTCAGTATGGAGTTGCTAAAAGAAAATGCAAGCATGTAGCACATGTGGGAGGGAGGATTATATAAAATAACAATAATTTGACATGGGAAAAAAGTTCTTAGGACTTCTATACTAACATGAAAGTTGGTTTCCCTTTTTTTTTTTCTAAAGTTTCCTAAGCATATCAGAGAAGCTAGGTTTCAGTGTACAGGAAGATACAGTAATAGATAACACAATCACTGCAATTGGTTTACCAAATGGTAAAAAACATAGAAACATTCTGTTTCAGATTTTCCTTTTTAAGTTGCATACTTTACTAAAACATATTAAAAGGAGGTATGAATTAATGATTTTAAGTCTTAAGTGTCACAACCCATATTTCATAACATTTAAGATCACAATCATAATTCAGTGCTACTTTTTGGCCAGTCCTAATAAAAAACCTGTACAACTTTCACAGAGGTGGCTTTAGTTCACTCTTGGGTTTTTAAGTTAAATTATTGATTGTAAGTAAGCCTGTAACACTTGCACAGTTTAAAGAAAAGAAATCCAAAAGAAGACTAAAGTAGGACAAAAATAAGAGCAAACATCTGAAACTGGTATTGCATGCACATTATTCACCTAGAAAAAGTTACTTTGACCATAGCAAATAAATATAAATGGAATGGTATAAATTGCATTTATAAAGAGAATTATAGTGATGTGTGAGAATTACTACATTTTATCACTGGTAATGGTATACTTGTGATTTTCGCCTCTCCAAGATACCTGACTTTTCCTATCACTTTTCATGAGAACTCTTTGAACCTGCACATTCTGAATGCATTATCATCACCCCATTTTTAAGAATCTTAATACCTAGATGGGGCAGTGACCAACAACTTTCTTCCCCAGTAATCTCAAGTCACATTATAGGAAAGATTTAAAACCAACTGGTTTTGGCTGTACCAAAACTAACTGTATTGCACTAATACAGAAGAGCTTTTCAGTGCATGAACTCAGTAATGTGCTAACACAAAACTGGGAAAATTTCTCTGAGTATACATTCAAAAGTCTGATTGTCATGAGAAATCTACATCAGTTCCATTTGGACGTTTGTCCACATTTTGAAGCTGAGCTTGGCTGAATCAGCTGGCTCAACTACTGATTGAGATGATGACAGCAATAAAAATTGTAATAGCAAATCTTGGCACACAGCTTTCCCTGGGAAAACGATCAGTCATTTTCCATCTTTGGCTTTGATCCTCCATTGGGATCTTCCAGTGCAGAGCCCAGATCCAGGGAAAAAGTTAATAGATCTCTGCATTAAGTTAATGCTACCCTGCATGGAGACTGGAGTAAGCACTACTAATTCTTTATGTGAAATGGGGCCCATATATACTGTATATGTTAATGGCAAGCTGTAAAAGCTCTGAGTGTTGAAAACCGAATTTCAGATCTGCTGACCTGTGGCAGCTCCCCTAGTGGGAAGCCACAAATGCACACTGCTGCATTTTTGTACTGGATTAAATTCTGCATCTAGACTACTATGTGACCAGAGACAAAAGGGAATAAAAAGTTCACAGGCGTGAATACCTGTCATCATGTGGTGAAATAACTAGCAGCCTCTGTTCAAGAGAGGCTCAAGCCCAGAATAATAGAAGAACAATATGAACTGGCAGAAATATATGGGAAACTTGGAAGGTGCCTACACGCACAATGTCTTTTCAGCAAGCCAATGCTACTGGTCTCACTCTGAGCACTTTTAAATGAAAATAGTTTAAAATAATAATAAAAAAACAGAACTGTAAGAGGAAGTGACAGCTGCTACAAGTAAATTTCAGTAAGGGTAGTTCCCTGCTGATAAAAACTGACACATCTCCCCTCATGTCTACGTAACTATGTGGATTAACATTGCTTGAAAATCTAACCCGATGTTTCAAAGAACTCAAGAGCTACAAGATAATGCTGAGATGGAAGATCCTGATAATTACAAGGGTGGGGAAGAGGCATAATCACTGTGGAAACCAAAAAGTCAGTAAAAAGTCTGTTAAACAAATAGTTAATCTGTCAGTATTTTGGTATGCTTGAATTGAAGAAGTTCTGTCAATACTTCTGTCATGAATGACCAGAGGTCTGATACAGTGATACAGATACATAGCAAAAATGCCCTTGTACCACACTTGATGATATCAAACCAGGCTATTACCTGAATAGGACATACCCTACATTACTAGGGCAGATCTAACCCTTTTTGGATGGCAAGTGTTAATTTTTCTTGGTGATGTTCATTGCACACAAATTTGTGAGAATACTGTAAACTCAGTGTTCCTACACAGTTTTATACCATGTCTTTTTCTACCTATAAAAGCATTCATCTAAAGTACACTGTAAGCGCTGTATTAAAAAACCAAAATTAAAATGGAAAGATAACTGATGATTAAGAGAGTTGCAGATATTTTGCCTCTTATGTAAAGTTTTAAGAACTTCTTTTAACAGACAAAGAAAACAGAGATTTTCAGTACCAGATGTCTAGGAAGATCCCATTTGGATTTGAGCTACTTAAATTTGCAATCATGTATTTATACATCTAACAGAGCTTCTGTTTCCCCTAGAATCTGAAAATTAACTAGCTTTGTAGCATCTTCCTTGATCTGCCACCCGTGCCCTGAGGATTAGAGACTCCACCTGAGCTTGTTTTACAAGCATAACAGAAAAAATTAATCTCTGCTGGCAGCGATCCCACTGGGATACTGATGAATAATGATATCCCTCTCTTGCTGCCCTCTCAGTCCACTAGAAAAGCCACTCTAACCCAGCAACGTGGAAACCGCTGAAACCATTCCAGCTGTGGATTAGCAGGCAGTCAAGCATCCATCTGTTCTGTGTGAATCAAGAGACAGCAAACACGCATTCTTATAGCTAAAGAAGTATTAAAAATTAGCATCTTATATGACTGCATATAATAAATATTAAGACAATCATAAAAAAAAAATCTATTATTTACACCTCATGTTCACATTTGCTTGCTGCCTTAAGTAAATGATAAAATAGTTGGAATTCATCTCATTAACCTACAGAATATTGTGCATTCAATTATCTAATGTTTAAGATAAAATTTCTTAATATTGTATGCATCAGTTGTACCTAGAAATATTTTGTAAGTAGACATGCATACACACACTAAATAAATATAAGCAAACATAGTACCATGCCTTCACCTTGACAGGAGAAGGATTTGAGACCTGTTGTGAGAGGGATTTTAGTCCCCTTCTCACCCTCTGAGGTGAGAGGAATAGACTTGATATATTTCATCTTTCCGAAAACTAGCAGTTTGAATAATCTCTCCTGGCTTGCTAGTCTTTTCCACTGGAAGACAGAAAGGAAAGGCAGTGAGAAGTAGGCATGTGGGCAACCCAATCGAATTGGTGATGTCTGATTTGACTCTTCCACAGATATATGAAGATCTACTATAAATTAAGGAAAGTTGTATTTGAGCATCATCCCACATAAAACTACTTAGAAAAGTGCATAATTTGACAGTTTCTACATACAACAATTCCAGTATTTTGCCAGATGCCTGGCCCACATTCATTAAGCTGCAGAGGTGAAGAAAATTTGCAACTGTTTGTTCTCTAAACGCAAGCTTACTATGCTATACCAAATTTACAAATATATATATATATATATATATATATATATAAACTTTTTCAAAAGCTGAGAAAAGTTTTGGCCTTTTGGTAACAAAAATCACTCTGTAATTTCTTTTAACATTATAGGTAGCATGAGCTACCTATGTAACTGTGAAATAAAGCACCTTGTAAATACTAGGCAAATAATAGGAGAGGATAATTTATTAAAAGATAATCGGTGATAATACACAAAATCAACATTGAAAATAAAATTCAACCTTCTGAAGCTAGCCAGGTTCCATCAGGAAAAAAAAAGAAAAAGAAAAGAATGAGACAAAGAAAGAATCTAAATGTAAATAGGAAAATACAAGTGTCAGATACTTCATTAAGGACTGATCAGTAATCCTCTTATGTCCTTTTTTTTTTTTTTTAAAACTGCTATGCTAAAGGAACAATATATGCTGGACACCAATCTTGTATGATGCAATTATTTCAGCCAAACCAATCCTTACCCTAAAATTTGTGTTCCAATCAGAGAACAAGCTACAAAATGCCATCTTCTTTCTTAGCAGTTTTGTCTGAGCAGTAACTTCTTTGCTGACAGAGAAAAACATTTGTGTGCCTTTAAAACAGCAGTCAGTAAGGCTGAGTTGGTGTCACCAAGTGAACTGAATTGTGAAAACAAATTAATCAGCAATATAACTGTAACTGCTATAATTTAGAGTACAATAGGATAATTCTATAAAAAGTAAAGGCAATAACTAGAAATCAGTGAAGACAAAAGAACTGCAGGCTGCAGAGGGCCCAAATTTGCCTGTCAATCTTTAATTGCATATTGAGAGGCACAAAGTAGGTTGAATTTCTACTGACTTGCTAAAGGCACATGGAGCTTGTAAGAATGCCTTCTGGAGTACCTGGGGCATGAGAACCCACAGCCATTTAGCACAGCAGCACTGCCTATTACAAAATGTTCTGCTTTAACTTAATAAAGATACAATTTAGAACTTTAGTTTTGTTTCAACAGACACAAACATTATTTCAACAAATATACGGTATATTTGAAAACAGATCCATATGACACGACTGCTGAAAAAAAGCCATTTCATTTTCAATATGAATACTTTGCAAAGTACTGGCTGCACATACACGACTATGTATAGCTTGAAAACTTGCGTAATGACGATTCTAACTGTCAAGTGGTAAGTAAAACTTTTGTGCTTAAATAAAAAATAAATAAATGGTGTGTGGTTGAATCACCTGCACCTTCAAGCAGTCAGCTAAACCATGCTATCGCTGAACTTGCTTCTAGCATATATGCCAAGGACAAGCATTGATTTGCCACAGATGGCAGCCAATGTTCACATTTGGAAGCACAAGACCAGGACAGTACTCCTATCGACCCTAGCAGATACAAGTGTAATAGCTTTCTGGCTCATCAGAATAGTTTCATTGGTATACATGAGTGTTTTGCTGCTATAACTGCATCTATAGCTCCTGTTAAAGGACTTTATTTCTTCATTTTTCTGACAGAAACAGTTACTAAAGCAGCTGTTTGAAATGGGGATATAGCCTCAGGCTACTGGCTTCCACTTCCACAGCTATATATACTTTCACAGGTTTTTCTGTGGATATTGCACTGCAATCAAAACAAATTAAAAAAAAAGAAAAAAAGAAAAAAAAATTAAAGATAATGTATTATTTCCAATATAACAGCTCTTGTCTTATGGTCTACCTGATGGTAGTATGTCAGAAACCTTCAACTTTAAAGTAGGTTTTATTTTCAATTTCCTGAGTATTGATTCTGTTTTTTATAAACTGGCAAGTAATGACAGAAGTTGAGTAAGAAGATTAGAGGGAAAAAAAAGGAGATCTGTTAATCAGAGATTAGAAAGTCGTGTGTACTGGAGATGGGAAGGTTTTATATTTTCTGGTTTTGAATGCAATTTTATCTTATTGATGCCATAAAAATGAAAGGCTTATGCCATGTTCAGTTAGCTGTCAGTACTGGGCATTATCATCTTGATTTACAAACTGATTGTGCTTTTTTGGAAAAGCAGGCAACATACGATGCTTTCAAACTAAAAATCAAACAATCCTTTGGAAAAAAAAAAAAGAAACAATGTGTCATGATGTAAAAAAAAAAAAAAATCACTATATTCAAGTACTACAGCAACATTCAAAACTGCTCCATCTACTGGGACTAGAGAAAAATCAAGACAAATTTAATGTGTGAGTATTCATGTGTGTAAGTACTCTTTCTGCTAAGTACAAGATATTTTGAATATACTGGATACAGATGATGAAATCTGGATGCTATTAAAATTCAGTGTAGCATTTTGCTTTATTTTCATGATGCCAAATACAATTTTCAAATTCAAACTATTTTATTAAACACACTGTGAAACTATCTAGATGTTACAAGTGGGAACTGAAGCACAAATGTCTTAAAATATTAAAATCCAGAGAATATAAATTGTATAAAAGTTAAGAAAATGATCCTGGAAACGCCTGTGTTTACAATGAAATTTATGCATGGAACAGTCCTAGGTATGGATTTATTGTGAAGAAAAGATTTAATGGTAAGAGTTAACAGTTTTCTCCTATTATAAAGGGTCACTAAAACATGCATAATGGCTGAGGCCTGTTTCTATTTGTAGAGTGGCCACAGCAGTCATGTTCACATTGCTGAGAATGCAAAGATAATATAAGTGAAATCAAATATGGAAATTCTTTAAAGGTTAGCATGTAACATAATTGCTTTTCATTCGAGATGAAGTTTACATACTATTTATATTCTTGACACTGAAATGCCATATGTAAAAAGAATAACATAATACAGTCTTGCTGTACTTTTATGCTTTGAAGAAAACAGTAGTAGCACCTTTATTTCCTTCTAAATTAAATGTAAATTTCACAGAATCACAGAATGGTTTGGGTTGGAAGGGATCTTAAAGATCATCTAGTTCCAACCTCCTGCCATGGGCAGGGACACCTTCCACTAGATCAGGTTGCTCAAAGCCCCGTCCAACCTGGCCTTGCACACTGCCAGGGAGGGGGCAGCCACCACTTCTCTGGGCAACCTGTTCCAGTGCCTCACCACACTCACAGGAAAGAATTTCTTCCTTATATCTAATCTCAATCTACCCTCTTTCAGTTTAAAACCATGACCCCCATCCTATCACTACACTCCCTGATAAAGAGTCCCTCCCCAGCTTTCCTGTAGCCTCCTTGAAGTACTGGAAGGCCACTATAAGGTCTCCCTGGAGCCTTCTCTTCTCCAGGGTGAACAACCCCAACTCAGCCTGTCCTCATAAGGGAGGTGCTCCAGCCCCCTGATCATCTCTGTGGCCTCCTCTGGACCCACTTGAGCAGGTCCATGTCCTTCTTATGTTGGGGGCCCCAGAGCTGAACACAGCACTCCAGGTGGGGTCTCACAAGAGCAGAGTAGAGGAGGAGAATCACCTCCCTCGACCTGCTGGTCACACTTCTCTTGATGCAGCCCAGGATACAGTTGGCTTTCTGGGCTGTGAGTGCACACTGCTGGCTCACAGTCAGTTTTCCATCCACTACTACTCCCAAGTCCTCCTCCGCAGGGCTGCTCTCAATCCACTCATTGCCCAGCCTGTATTTGTGCTCGGGATTGCCCTGACCCATGTGCAGGACCTTGCATTTGGCCTTGTTGGACTTCATGACATTTGCACAGGCCCACCACTCCAGACTGTCCAGGTCCCTCTGGATGGCACCTCCCTTCCCTCCAGCAAGTCGACCGCACCACACAGCTTGGTGTCATTGGCAAACTTGCTGAGGGTGCACTCAATCCCACTGTCCGTGTCACCAACAAAGATGTTAAACAGTGCTGGTCCCAATACCAACTTCTGAGAAATGCCACTCATCACCGGTCTCCACTTGGACATTGAGCCCTTGACTACAACTCTCTGAGTGTGACCATCAAGCTAATTCCTTATCCACCAAGTGGTCCAACTGTCAAATCCATGTCTCTCCAGTTTAGAGACAAGGATGTTGTGCAGGACAGTGTCAAAACTAGAAAATTACTTAGAGTGATCTGACTTTTTTCTGAAATGTCTGACAGAAAACTACTTTAATATAATACATTTAAAAAAACAAAAGCAATGTTTCTGCCCAAGGCTTGCCAAGAAAATATTAAACAAAACAGCTCACATAAGCTTGTTCTTGTAAATATTTTTGTAACTTATTAATTCCTCCTTCCCTGGCACCTAACTGGAGATCAGTGGAAAAGATGGTTTATCACTGAGTCAAAAACCTTTGTGGCCCCTTCATGGGAGGCTGAACAAACAGCTTTAAGATAGAATCCTGCTAAGGAAATAAAATTATTTTAGATTGAGAGTGTAAATATTCACAGACTCGCATATCTCCCTGGTTAGAATAGTATGTGCCAACGATGATGAACAAAAAATAAAGCTATAGGTAAACTGAGTTACCTGGAATCTCATAGTACAGATACCTAACAGGTAATGAAGCACAGATAAGTGTTAATAACTACTCTTTTGTTATCTATATATTTGGGATGGAGAGCTCCTGCTTCATGAATCTTCTCCTCTACTTTCCAAATCCGCTACTCCAGTAACACCAGATTTCTTCTGAATTCCAAAATACTTAATCTAATACAAACCAGTGTAACAAAACTATGTCGATTATCCGATAGAAATATAGGGAAGAGTTATGTGGATACCAAACTTAGAAGTCCACGTTTTTATCACAGAAAGATGGATGTGTATGTCCCAGTGTAACACAGATACCATGCTGTTCTGTCTCCAAGATCCCCAGTTAGAAAGAAACACAGCTCTCATAACCAGTTTACAGGAAAGACAGCAGTAGGCACAAGAAAACCAACTAGTTCTCTCTTGTAGGTAGAATTCAAAGAAATGAGGGACAACATGCTGATAAAAAAGGGCTGAAAGATGGTTCTGCCCTTCACTCTCTGGTACGAGCAGATATAATGAATGCTCTGTAAATAAGAATATTAAATAGATGAGTGTAGTAACAAATCACCAAAAGTCATTAAGCTAGTGGATCCAGTCATCACAGTCCTGATCCATCATCAAGACAGACCTCCTTTCCTCAAGGTACAACAAACCTACATTTGTTTTTTAAAAATATTTGTGGTGACTGATGATTTAGTACAGAAAATGACAAAAATTTCCCCAAAGTATCTCTCCCTGTTTTTTAACCAGACCTCTGTTCTAATCTCTGCACCTGACTTTCAGAATAAAAGGAAACCATCTTTAGGTACCTCAGGGAAAGCCAGCCTGTCAGTAATAATTCATGAACACTTTTTCATCAATAATATTTAATGCAAGAAGCACCATAACTCAATAGTGATTAAGATCATTTGGATTACTACTGTCCGAAGCACGGTTAGGAAAGTTTTAAAGAAAGCTCTATGGAAAAGCATCAAACACTTTTTCTCAGAAAAATTATAGGTCCACTAGCACGTCAGTTACAAAAGTAACTGAATGTGAACTTCAACTGCTAACTGCAAACCCAAGACAGATTAAACATCTCAAGTACAGATTTACTGAAATGAGAAGGGAAAGCATGAGGGAATTGTACCCCACCTATTTGTATCACTTATTACTTTATACTTCCAACATAACAGCAAGGCTGTTCCCACATGCTGTGTTCCTGTTCATGTTACGGATACTTCAATCCCCAAATGATACTGAAAAAAAATCATTTGGTCTTGCACAATGCTGGCAGATGATAAAATGAAAAGATAAAATAAAAACAGAGAAAAGAAGATATTGAAGAAGACTATGAATGGCCTTGACTACTAAATGGAAACAAATCTTACTATCAAATGACTTTTTTGAGAGACCCATCAGCAGTAGAAACAGGATGACTCCAGTCTACTTTTTCATGTGAGTTGCAAAGATTCACTGATAATTAATTATCAATGGTGATAATTATTTGGTGATAAATATCACGTGAATGAACCTGAATCTTGAACACAACATGGCAAAATATCAATCTGGAACCCCAAATCCCTTATCTTTAATACTATAATAAATTTCTGAATTTTTTGAATGCAATTTTGCTTTTTTCCTGGTTTTGTTTTAGACACACTTTTGCTCCTTTTGAAGTTACACATTGACAATTTGGTAAAAAACTGTAGATATCCCATTTCACACCCACAACATCAATATTTTCTTTGTTACAGTTGTACACTTCTGCCTTCCTTATATACATCAGACAACTTCTAAATGTGTAACAGTTTGCAAGATTATAAACAATTCAAATGCAAAAAAGACCCACATGTCACATCTACAAAATCCTGCAACTGCACTGAGAAATGTTTTGGACAGTTATTCTTAGATAACATGTTCTGAAATTAAAAACTTTAAAAATGAATATTCAGCAGAATAATCACAATTATGTTTTGCAGTGATAACAGGTCTTTTTGTACTATAGCTACAGCTTGCAGTCCCAGCATCATTAAGAGATTCTTCAAATTACTTTTTAAATATCCTTTTCCCTTAGGATTTTCACTTATACCTAATTAGACTACTTACCCCATGCCATGTAATTCCCCATTGCCAAAACTGCTAAATGCTTCAATAAGAAGGAGGAGGGCACCAGTGGAGCAAGGCAGATGTAATGTCATTGGTTAACAATAGAGGTGTGAAGCAACTGCCGTAATTATAAAACTCATTAATTCACAGTGTTTAGGAGAAAAAAAAATCCTTGGCAATAACTCTGTTGAAACGGCAATTCTTTTCAACACTACATCTGATTGAAAAAAACTTTCAATTTACACCTTCAGCAAGACAGAACAGTAATTCCACTAGTAATTATGAAAATCAACATCTGCATAAAAAAGAAAAATTGTCAGCTATAATGGCATCCAGCATTCATACATCTTTTCATCTTTCAAATTGACTCGTGGCATATTTTGACCACTAAGCAATTTTATTTTTAGTCTCATTTTTCTTAAGACTGTAAATGGATAACTTCCAAGACTATATTTCCAGAAAAAAAAAATTAGAAAGATTTAAAGCAAGATTAATGAATTTTAAATTTTACAGTCTCTGCCCAACAGCAGAGTCCTAGGTTTTGTCTGCAACAGAAATATTTGCCGTTTACCTTTGTGCTTCATGGATGCAAGCTGTTTAAATGGATTAGGAGCTCTGACATGAGAGACAGCACTAGGTTCTGCTTCCATCATTCATCTTCCATAAGCTGATCACTAGTTTAGGCAGTGTCATGCAATGTCCCCCATCTCTGCTAGTGCTACTCTAAAACTTTCCCTGTCCAAATTTTCTGAAAAAAATTTCTGAAGTTTCTAGGTAGAGGAAATTTTCTCTAGAGAGAAAAGATTTTAAAGAGACATCAGCTGGAGTAAAGCTTTCACCTTGATTACTCAACATTATATTATTTAACTTCTGTTCACTAGTGGGCATTTATTTTAAAAATTTCAATTATTTTACACACATCATATATAGGAATTGTGGTTGATAACCATTTTGAATTCAGCTGAATACATTGATTTTAATTTCATATAATTGGCAATGTTTTCTGACAACAGAATAACAGATATTTAGGCTGTCTAACACTTTCCATTATAAAAGATTACTGTGGCCTTTATTTCTGAGCTGTAACACTTTGAATGTTTGCAGCAGGTGATTTAAATTTAGCAGAGTGAAAGTCTCTGTACTAGAAAAGTGGCTTTCCTAGTGTCATAAGATGCCGATCAGGTTTTGCTGAGATGCAAACTGTTGAAGAGCACTATTTTTATTTTTCTTCTTGTGTTTCTCCTCAGAGAAGTTTTGGCAGCATGTCAGAATCACAGAACCATTCAGGTTGGAAAAGACCCTTGGGATCATCGAGTCCAACCATCAGCCCTACTCTACAAAGTTCTCCCCTACACCATATCCCCCAACATCTCATCTAAACAACCCTTAAACACATCCAGGGATGGTGACTCCACCACCTCCCTGGGCAGCCTATTCCACTGTCTGATCACTTTCTCTATGAGTTTTTTTTCCTAACGTCCAGTCTAAACCTCTCCTGTTGCACTTTAAAGCCATTCCCCCTTGTTCTGTCACTAATCATCTCTGAGAAAACACCAGCACTAACCTCTCTACAATGTCCTCTCAGGTAGCTGCAGAGAGTGATGAGGTCTCCCCTCAGCCTTCTCCTCCTCAAACTAAACAGTCCCAGCTCCTTCAATCGCTCCTCATAGGATTTGTTCTCCAGGCCCTTCACCAGCTTCGTTGCCCTCCTCTGCACTCGCTCCAGCACCTCGATATCTCTCTCGTATTGAGGTGCCCAAAACTGGACACAATACTCCAGGTGTGGCCTCACCAGTTGTAAGGAACTTTTTGGACTTTTAGTATGTCTCAACATCGCTGTCTCCACGACGACCACCTCCTGACTCAACGTAAAGGAGCAAACACACAGTCCCCGACGAAAACCACATCCGCCCTAGACAAGAACATCAGCAGTCATCTATCGAGCTGTGCCGACGCGCGCGAGCGCATGAGCCGGGTGGAGGGGAAACCGCGGCGAGACAGATTGGCCCCTCGCCAGCACGACCACCATGGACACCCAAGCATGCGTGCATGGAGGACCACGGGGTGGCACCTACAACAGCGAGCCCCGTAGAAATGGGCAGACAAACTGTGGGGACGGGGACTATAAAAAAAGCGGACTGCATACTCCAAAGAAGAGGGGAACCAACTCGGAGCCAGGAACGTGGAGCATCATCGGACCGACAGAACATCGCCGGATCCCCGGTCGTGGTGGTGGTAATTAGTTGCGCCTCTACCGTGTTCTTGCTTAGGGATTCCGACCTTTTCCTTTCTTTTCCTCTCTGTCCTATCGCTCTTATTAGTTGTTATAGAAATAAAGTTCATAAGGTTATTCAGCATCTGACCTCGTTTGTGTCTTAATCTCGCTCTCGGGATTTTTTTTAAGAACCCTCCCCCGATATCGGATCGGGACACCAGTGCAGAGTGCAGGGGGACTATCGCCTCCCTACTTCTGCTGGTCACACTATTTCTAATACAAGCCAGGATGCCGTTGGCTTTCTTGGCCACCCGGGCACACTGCTGGCTCATGTTCAGCTGCTTGTCAATTAGAACCCCCAGATCCTTCTCTTCCAGACAGCTCTCCAGCCACACCTCCCAAAGCCTGCAGCCATGCAGGGGGTCGTTGTGGCCCAAGTGCAGGACCTGGCACTTGGCCTTGTTGAAGCTCATCCCGTTAATGTTGGCCCACCGATCCAATCTATCGAAATCTATGTTAAAACAATAATGAATATAAAGTAACATACCTAAATATAATAAGATGGGACTCTAAATCTTGAAGTTAACACTTGGAAATAAGAATATTAAACAATTTAGGCCACTTGATTAACAGAGACTATAGTCATAAGTGGGCAGAAATAAGTCTTCCTGGATAATATTCAGGCCCTTCTTTTCAAATATGTGTGTGTGTACAAGTGGAGTTATAGCATCATGAAAAAGATTTCGTAGATATAGCTACTCAAAAAAGAAAATGGAGTAAACCCTGATTCTTTTATGATGAGAATGTAATACTACCATGCTGGATTGTACACTGTGTCCCCAGATTTGTACCCTAAAATCTTCTTCCTTGCATTGCACTTCTCTAGTAGTCACTAGACTAACTATATGATCTGGCATTATTGCAGTTTATGACCTCAAGGACTATAAGGTGGCTGGGAGAAGGAAAAACAGGCATTTTAGGAAACAAGTCTTCCCCATATGTCTCCCTCACTTCTTAAAGCTGCTGGATCTTCCAGATTGTCCCAGTGCAAAGTTGTCCCTGGTACAGATTTAGGATGTTGATGCAGTAGTTATTCTGGCATTTTAGTATTATATATCTGACACACTGAGTAAAAAATAAGTATCAGATTTGTATAGATCCTGAACATTATAAAGGGACATAAGAAGAGAAACAGGTGTATACAGTAATTTTGATGTACTGATTAGATGAAACACTTAAAGTAATAAAAACTATTCAGGTACATAAAACAACAAAAAATGAAATTACAGATCAGGGAAGAAAGAGTTTTCTTAATTTGGGGGTGGTTTTTCATATACTTGTGTCTTCAAGAGTGTCGAGTTACCTATGTTTAAGTTAAGAAAATATCAATACTTACTGTCAGAATTAAGAGCAATTCTTCAACGTTGCTTTCAGGTTTCAACTGATCTTTGAACATTCCAATAGTTGGATGCTTCAGATAGTAATAGGAAGCAATGCGGCCGTATGTCAGAGGTTCAATACTACGATTATCCTGTTAGAAGAGGAATCAAATACACATGGTTCCTACAAAACTGTAAAGTATTTTAAGACTACTTTATAAGAAAGAAGTAAAAATGATTTAGCATCATAATTCAGTTGCAACCCCAATTCAGCTTACTTTTCAACCTTACAAATACCTCCATAGTAATATCTCAAGTCAGGAGCATGTATGTATCTTGCTGTTTCCAACATTTAGGAGCATGTATCTTACTGAATGTGGTAAGGCACAGATTAGTCTTACCTCCCCAATTTCAATACAGTAGGAGCATTCCAAATCAAAGAGAGATTTCTCAACAAGGCTTGAGAGGTACTTGTTCATAGTGTCATGGCTCACATCATCCAAGTTATAGTAACTAGACAAATCGAAAACATATGCATTACATGAATACTTTTTACACTGCAGATTTTTAACAATAACATCTTGTAGAAAAACTTACAAGGCTGCTATAATACATGCACATACTTGGAACAGCAAACATCCACATTAAACAATTAACCACAGAAATATTCCCTTATATAGTCTAACAAGTAATTAATGATTCTTAAATGGTTTGTGGGAGTAACCAACATAATACAGGCATGTACATATGGAAAGACGGTGATTGATTCGTCTATTAATAGAAAATTTGATACAAACAGAATTGGACTGGCTGCATTTTGTTAGTGGGAAAATTTTTCCAATTTCATATTTTCCTGATCACATAAGTATGAAAGTGAACAAGCAATATTAACACAATAACAGTATTTTATTCTCAAGAGAAAAGAAGAAAACCCACCAAGGATAGCAACTGTTCTTACATCCTAGAACTCCGAAAATAAAAACTAGGCATATAGTGACATCTCTTGAAAACGTAACCTTATACCAACCCAAATGTTGGTGCTTGTTGTTATATTTCCCTGTAATGTTATTCTCAAAGTTAAAATTACTAAAAAAAGGAATAGGGTATTTGTCAATGTGGTTACTTCACATGTTCATTTTCAGGTAATATTGTTTAGGTAAACTATATATAGTAACAATGGTTCTTAGTTATCTGTTCAAAGGAAAAATGTTTATAAAGTGTGCTAAAACATAGTCATGCCAGCATATGAAAAAGACTCAGTGACTGAAGTCTGTGCTCCTTAACTGTAGAAGTCACTTAAGCTGTATTATAAGACTCTTATTCACACATACTAACATAATTTTAGAGAGTTTTTACCTAGAAAACTCCATATAAAAATGTATTAAAAACTTGTGTTCTAGATTCAACAAAGGTCTCAATTCAGAAAGTAACAAATAAGTTCACTGAGCAATAAAGAAAAACTGAGCATGCTCAGAAAGTTAAAAATTCTGAATTTAAGCAGAGCAATTAAATCATACAATTTCAATGTGGAATTCAAACAAACAAAAAATTTGATCATTTATTGTAATGTTAAAAAGCACAGTAAAAAAGGTTGTCCCTGCTCATTTAATCCTGTAAAATGCTGTTGCACAAGTAACTACTGAGATTACTGCAAGGATGAAAGATGCTCCTCTGTTCATTCCAGCTGCTTTACTACAATTTCCTACTGTTACAATGTACTTGGCATCTCCGCTGGAAACCATACCGCATGCTGTAATGAAGAGTAGGTTCTTTCAGTGTTATTTTGTGCAGGTGAACATCAGGCTGAAAAACAGGGTGCTGAGATTCATTGTAGCTGATTTTACATAGTTACAGCTACACCTGAGTTAGTCTTTTTAACTCCCTTTACTGCCAGTGGAGAGAAAGGCGTGCTTGTAGAATGATATTCATCTGAAGTATTTTATGTATCTGCTTTAGGATGAGGTGAAATGTAATCACTGACTAAAAAAAAGAACTTTAGGCAATCACTTCAGTTGTTAAAACTGTATTTGGTTATATGAATCCCATTCTCATTGAAGCTCTATTTTGTTTACTGTAATGCTGCTGTTAGTGAATTTCAAAAGATGGAATTGCATTTTTATATACTAAAAGCATCCTTCCATGACTGTTTTCTTAACAGAATCTGATTTTCATTATTATTTTCTTAAACAGAGTTGTTAACATTTATCTGTTTGAATAGCAACAGTGTAACTGAGGAAAGCCTCCACGCTAAATAGCAGTACAGTAATTTCCAGATTTTTTTCCCTTGTTATTAATCCCTAATCATGGAGTTAAGTCTCTGATGCTTTGAATGTTCACTTATATTTGGGTAACTATTACCATAAGAAAAAGATTTAAAAAATTTGTTCTGATAGCAGGAAACAGCTACATTACACAACAAAGTATATATATATATGGCAGTGGCGTATTCGACTCTGTGACATATGGGTTTATGACGAGATGATCTTAAATACTTAAAACACAGGTAGTGTCCAAAAACAAAACAGAAGAATTATTTATATTGACTAAAAAGTTTTTTATATTGTAGACAGCCATACATTACCAGTCTTATGCAAAGAAAACTTATTTGCAGCAAAAGTACTCTAACATTGTTTTTAATGCAATTTAATTTTCATGGGTCCCCTTTTAAATTTACTGAAGTAATACCATAATGATAAAAAATGCTCAATATTTCCATCTGCTCCTTTCATTTGCCTGAAATCTTATCACCAAACACATTTTGATTCTCTTTATTAGCAGAAATTACTTTGTAACACCTTGTTTACCTTCTGAAAATAATTGAGCAAATTAACTACATAAGTTGTTTAAGGATGTGAAAAGATTTTCTGGTTTATACATCTAACCCACTAATGATTCATTAATATTTTTCTCTAAATTGAATACAACAATACTGAAATGATTATAATTAAGGCACTTTGTTGTCACGGTATTCAGACTTTCACCGTATCATTTCAGCTCTGTTATTTGCAGGACCACAACACTGATGATGAATACTGATAAAATAAAGGAAGAAATACGGGCAATACTCTGAAATTATTTTTTGAGACTGTAATTTAAGACACTAATCCAAACAGATTTTATCTTGTGCTCTGTCCAATTTGCAGTATTTCACACTGAAATTGGAGTAATAAAAGGCATTACAATGCCTTTTAAAAATTATGTGAATTTGAAAATTTCTGATTTTGGTATTTTTTTGTCAGATGAATAAGTATCTAGCTGCCCAGTGCAAATAAAACAACATAAAGGAAAATCTTAAATGGTTTGTAATCTTGAGTGAAGTGGTACCAGTGTGTTTTAACTACTATCTATAATGGGGTAAATATAATTTTGAGGACACCCACAGGAGCTTCTTGGTCACTCAGCACATTTTCCCCTAATAAAAAGCAAAGCCATTCATCTAGAAAGACTATGTTAAAATCATTAGCAAAAACAGAGGTATCATGGAATTAGACAGTATTTTGAATGCGCAGGCATAAATGCAAGTTGAATTTTGCATGTTGGTATGCTCCAAGTATAAAAACTGCATCGTATGTGAGTTCTTCTATGAAGCTATATTACCTAACTATTTAATTACAGATAAAGAATAAAAACAATGCAGTTTCATGCTCACTGCATTGAATCATCTAGTCATTATTTTCCCTTTGCTATAAACAGACAGCCTACCTTTTTATCAGCACACCATTTCATTTATTTCACAGTGAAGCCCAGTTTCACAATAATTGACTTGTCAGAAGCTCTAATTTATGAGTCTGGGCTCTGTAAGCCTTCTCCTATATTGGACTCAACCTGCACACAAGCAGGGTTGAATATTTACAATGCTGTTAACAGGTGCTGAGTTGTTTAATGATTCTAATAGCCAGAAGCGTACTGAGAAAGCCAGCGGGATCACAATTACAGGCTGTTTGAACACAACAATTACTCGTCCCCTGAGAGGTGTGAAAGTCAAAGGCAGTTTTATCCTAACAGCATCTAGCACATGGGCTAGACAGGCTAACTTCCATTAGTAGTCTGTTGGGAAAAAGCAGTAACAAACCCCTAGGTATCATAAAAATTTACAAAGTATGTAAAATTTAAACAATCAAAAACTGAAGGAACTTTTTATTGTCTTTTAAATAATATATTTAAAATCCCGAACCTTGTAGAGCTTAGCAAGAACAACAAACCATGAAACATGAACTTATTTCTCTAATCTAAGGAAGTGTGGAATTTCATCAGCTGAGAAAGACAGAGAGACGTGCAGGAACATAAAATGTAGATGAAGTTACACAAAACATTTAGGATTTAATGTGAATGGTGGCAATCATTTCCTGTTTAGCTTATGTAAACCTGACCTGAGATCTCTCTGGGAAATTTTTCATCAGCCTTGAAATGATCCTGCTATAACTGTCAATGCTGTGAAGTCATTTGTTACAGCACCATGTTTTTTATGTTCAGATTATGCAGTAGTAATAGTGACACACATAATGAAAATCGGTGGCAGAGTCAGCCAAAAATATTAAAAGAGAAAACTTGCTAGTCGGAAGGCCTTCTGAAACAAAAGCACAAAAAAGATGAATCTACAGCATTCACTTGATAGGAAGAAAGTGTGTTTTCTGAGATTTTCTTCTGAAAGCAGAATTTTGTTATGAACAAGTATGGGGGAAGCACAGATAGTAATTTTTGTAAATCACTGTACTGCAGTCATCAATTGTGTTAACTTTCATCAGCCTGTGGCCTTAAGCAGCTGCCATCTTCAAAACATACCATGGAAATGGTAGTGAGTATATGGCACAACTGATGGACCTTCACAGCCAGAGACCTATGAACCAATGTACCAACTCACTTCTGAAGTTAAGGCATCACTGACTGACCCTGGAGTCTGTGATTGGCTTGCTAAAATGCATTACGGCATGCACAAATGCAGCAGACAGACAGTAATTTCTATCTCTTTGTTACCTGTATCGTATTTTCTTTCATTCATATATTTGCTTATGCCAGGTATGAGAGATACATTGATACCTCTAAACAGTTTTTAGTATATAGTACGCTGTGGTTATTGAAGATCAAAAAAGAGTCCAGATTCTCTGACACTAACAAGAAATTTGCCTCCACATCAGTGCTTCTAATAAAAATATTGACAAAAAGTTTACCTCCTACAATGTGTACACAAGATGAGAAATCAGAGGTAATAGCACATGTAAATTTGCTTACATATTGATTGGACATTTCTTTTTCCTGTAATACAGTCCAACAGATAATTTGTACAGATAATCATATCCAAGAGTAGGAAGACAATAATGTGAATTGGCTTTCTGAATGGACAGATGCAGGGTCTTCAGCTTTGCATTCTCACCTAAGACTGCAGCAGACTGGGGAACAGGCAGTGGTTCAGGGACTCAGCAGCCTGGGGCTTCCCAGTCTGGGAGAATCAGGAAAACTTTATTCATGTGAATAGTCTGTCAAAAGCATGCCATGAACTACATTCCTGTACTTTTCACATCACTGTGACCCTAATAATTTAAAAGGTCAAGTTCTTGTTATGAAATTCATAATAATACCTATAGCTCTTAATTGTGAATATATATATATATATATATACACACATGCATGCAGATCTAAATGTTACTGTGAAAGAAAGAATCCCCCCCGAGAAATATCTGTTTACCAAGTCAAAATTGGTAATTCTTGTAATAATGTAATATTGGTAATTACTGCAGTGTAATATACCTGCACTTTCTTAGCTTCTGTTCTTAGTAGCTACTGCCAAACTTTTCCATTTTATTAATTAATAAAACATTTTTTTCAGGTATTCACAAGGAATTTACACAGAAAACTGATTTTATAAGTGTACATACACACACTCTCTCTCAAATATATTTATAAATACGTAAAACACCGCACATTTCAACAGTGATGTGATGTGTGCTTTCAGAATATCTAAAAATTAACTTTTCAAAGGAAACTTGATTCTGTTTAACTTTTACATATGTTGCAATTTTCTATTTATGTTTTACTGCATATGTATTTGGAAAATGTCATAACGATTTACAGAAAGTGTTTCCCATGGCCCTTTCTCTTTTGTAGAAAGTTGCAGATCATATCTTTTATAAGGGTAAAAGAATGAAATAGTCAAGAAATTTCAGCCAAGGAAAGAAGATAGATGAGCCTCTCAAAATAGCCCCTGTCAATGAACTGGGCACTTCGCTGATCTGTCTTGTATGATCTTGACTAAGTAAAGAACATATCAACTAAAGTTGTGTGCGGAAAGAAGAACATGTTGTAGTACTTGATTGAAGTAGCACAGAAAGTTTGACTTAACGTGCAAATTCAAATCCTCTACATTTAGGAATGATTGTTTTGGTGGAGAGAAAGAACAGGGAAGAAACTCTGGATATTAAGACTGATACATCGATAAACAGTTTTATTTGGACCATCCCTCTCATTTGCACATCATCTATTGAACAGCATGCACATGACTAGTCAGTATGCCTCTGAACAAAACTAGCACTTAGCTGCTTCACTCCTCCAAATCAACAGCTCAATACTTTTCTTCTTTAACTTCTCAGTTAAACCCCATTTCACAGATTTCAAGATGCAGGGGTTCATCAAACAAGTAAATTAAAATGGTTTGATGAAAAGAAGGACTGTAAAATGCTGTGCTGATTTTGGCTGGGATAGAGTTAATTTTCTTCATAGTAACTACTATGGGACTATGTTTTGGATTTGTGCTGAAAACAGTGTTGATAACACAGGGAAGTTTTCGTTATTGCTGAGCAGTGCTTGCACAGAGTCAAGGTCTTTGCTGCTTCTCACCACACCCCACCAGTGAGTGGGCTGGGGGTGAACTAGAATTTAGGAGGGGACACAGCTGGGACAGCTGACCCCAACCGGCCAAAGGGATATTCCAGACCATGTGACATCATGTTCAGCATATAAAGCTGGGGGAAGAAGAAGGAAGGGGGGGACGTTCAGAGTGATGGTGTTTGTCTTCACAAGTAACCGTTATGTGTGATGGAGCCCTGCTTTCCTGGGGATGGCTGAACACCTGCCTGCAGTGGAAAGTATTGAATGAATTCCCTGTCTTGCTTTGCTCGCGTGCATGGCTTTTGCTTTACCTATTAAACTGTCTTTATTTCAACCTGAGTTTTCTCTTTTACTCTTCAGATTCTTTCCCCCATCCCTCCAGGGGTGAGTGAGTGATTGGCTGTGTGGTGCTTAGTTGCCGGCTGGGGTTAAACCATGATGTGTGCAAAGATTTTCAACACCACCATTAAAAAAGCCATTACTGCAAGTCTAACAAATTATCTCAAGTGTGCCAGAAGAAACTTTTGTAATGACTGCATGTTTAGAAGAAATCTGGATACTTAGAGCAAAAGGATAGTTTGATCTCTATCTCACAACAAAGGTAGATTGACACTTAAATAGTACAAATTGTAGGCATTCAGTAAGGTATTTTATGATACTGTATTGGAATAGAACAATCCTAGATTTGTTTATGCAGCTTTAATATACAAGTAGCTAAAACTGGCAATAAATGAGAATATAAATCTTCTGCATATTATCTAAGCCCATTATTTTGGGGATTTACAGCATCACATGCAATGACTTTTATGTCAATGAATCCCAAGGCGATTTACCAACCATGCATGTGGGAATTACTTATTCACCACTAAGGTACAATCACCTGCTTGCTGGAAAACAGCTCTTGTTTCACGGGGGAGAGGAAGTCAACAGAATTGCTTCAGGGCAGGACATGATAAAGAACGCTGTATCAAGTGACACTGAGTGGGTATTCTGTAACTACCTAAATAAAAATTCAGCCACTGTGCTGCTACTCTTTTGAATAAAAAACCCCAACCCTAAAACCTTTGGATTATTAAGGGCCACAAATAGCTCTTGTTTGGTAGTATCAACCACTTCATATGGTCATCTATAGCACATTAAACTGCATTATCATATTGCAATTTATTCAAAGTTATCTCAACTATCAGACTTTGTTCATAAAACTCTTCAGTTTTCCTTTGACGTATCTCATTCAAACCCTGACCATGCTGGAACTGCTTGGCTTGTAGGTCTGAAAATACCACAAAAAGTAGGTCCAGGAACTCTACTAACTGCCTAGTTTAGTAACTTTGGATGAAACTTAAGAGAATTATTATAATGTCAAAGAATGGAAAGTGTGCACATCCACTGCATTTATACTTGGTATCTAGAAGTGACCTCTTTGACACAGTCAGTAACATCCTTCATTTTTCTCCCTGCATGACTGAGTACGGAAGGAATGCTGAGTACCTCTGTGTAGATGAGACAGGGAGTAAACCAGCACAACTTGTGAACTGTTCCAACCTGCATATGTGGCATTCCAGTGAAAGACTACAATTTCTTTAAACTTTAATATGCATTCCTATCCTGCTGTTATGGGCATGACTAGTTAAGATCTGTTCATCTTGTTTCTCACTACAAAGGCTCTGCATCTCACTATGAAATATAGTGGGTTTTTTTCTTTTTTTTCCTCCTAACTTTCTTCCTACAAACCTCTCACAATAGCAGAACATTTGCTTTAAAGTTGATATTGTGATAACTTCAGATTTAGCTTTCCATGACACTGCACAGAAAAGAAACTGCTGAGAAAAAAGGACTATCAGTCAACACGACAACCTCACACTCTAGTGGGAACCTTCTTTTATATTGGGAAGAGCTTGCCTATTAAATCAAATGACTACATTTCTATATTCTACACTTACCTTTGAGCTATACGTTGTGTTTTAAAGATCTACCTACCAGAGATAGCACATGACCGAATCTTGCCAAAGACAAATCAATAAAATCAATTTAACACAGCAATTCAAGAGGAAGACATTTAAAAATAACATTACTTATTCTTTATACTAAAAAAAAATAGTGTCTTCACACAGTGGCATAGTTTTTAACATTAGTTGTAGTATGGATCATGTCTAAATTCCAAGGTCATACAGCTTTACCCACATGTAAGCTACAGAAAACCAGAATTTAGCTGTCACTCTCAGGGAAGATGTATTCATTTTGTTATGAAGTGAGAAAATTTAGTATGTTTTCCTTAGTTTACAGTTCTGACATTGCATTTTTTATTTCCAAAGAAGATTAGATGGAAATTCTGTTTTGTGGGAGATTCTCAGCATAAGGCTAGATGCAGAATTCAAAACTAATAAAGAGTGAGAAAGAATTACAGAAAATTATTATATGACCTGCAGGCTCCCACCAGCCGCTGCCCATAAAGAGCCCAGCTGAAGATTCAGTCAAATGTTACGTACATTAACATGATTTCAGAAATACAACACTCTTAGAGTATATAAAGAAAGATTTAGTGCTATAAATGCCTAATTCTTTATTTGCCACACTAATTTGTTGGGTGAATGATCACATCATAGGTAACATACCCTTGACCCAAAACAGTGCTGTGGCAAAGGCAGGCTATGTTGCTGGAACAGCTCAGAATGATCTGCATACCAGCTGGAGCTAGGCAGGATGATAACAATCATTCAAAATATTGAACACATGGTTTCACCAGGCTACCCTAATGAAAGTAAACTTTACCACAGAGAAACAGCTGATAGCTATTCTCTCATTTATTAGGAAAATTCAGGTCTTAATAGATTTTCTTTAGAAAACTGGGCAGAACATACCAATGTGGTAGTTAAAAAAAAAGTAACACATAGATACAATACCTAAAGGAATGTGGTAATCTGGAGTTTCATTTTAGGGATGTTGACGTAGCCCTCTCAATAAGGCTATTTTATAGTTGTCGCTAAATTGTAAAGTTATCTGCCAAGCAATGCATTTATATTTAGAAAAAAAAATATTAAAAAAATGTGCATGCAAGTTTTATTCCATGTGTGGGCCAATAATACTCCTACATTGGAGACTGCTAAGTATTCTAGGCTCCAACAGCAGCAGGACCACCTTTGGGTCAACTCTGCCCTCAAGTTACCTTTAGATTAAATTGCATTTGTATTTTATACGCACGTTGGGTTCATTATAAGTCGACGGAAGAAATAAGTCCAGGTGATGTAATCCATTGCATCCTGCTTAGAAGTAATAGTTCCAGCAGCAATTTCAGCATTCAAGTGGTCAGCCAGCACTTCTAACAAGCTGAAGAACAGGAAACAAGAGGACTTAGCTGACTTTACAGTCACAAAGACAGGTAATAGATTTTGTAGAGCTGTGCATTAAAAGGTTTATTACTTTTAATCTGAAATTATTGTATGTTTGTTTTCTGGTAAAAGAGAAGAGAGGAAGAAGGGTGAATGTAATTGCAAGGTCAGTCACCTTCTTTACATGATAGTGGAATGAAGCTCAAATTATTTTTTGATTGGACCAAGAGTGCACAAGTTTAAGTCATTCATGGAATGTATTCAGATGGAGCTACTCAGTGGTAACTTCTGGATACTGTATGTTGACCATATGATCATGCTGGTTTAATCCAACAGAGAATCAAATGGAAAGACAAACAGGAAATGAAACAGTGGCGATAGTTTAGCTAATACTTGACAAATACTTGAGAGCTATTAAAATTACATCAAAATTGCTTCCCCCAGATTTTGCCTCATCTTCATTGAATGTAAAAAAGAAAAAAGAACAGCTATTTTACCAAGAAAAATTTAAACTCACAGAAGAACAAAAGCAGTAAGATGATTCTTACAAAGTAAAATAACTGTTACATGTCATTTAATGGAACAAAGATCTGCATTAGGGTATGTAATGAGATCATGCCTGGCTAGAGTTCAATCAGGGAAGGGCAAATATCCTTAAGGATCAACCTAATTTTCTTGTATTATAATCCTTTTTCTTTTCCTACTGTTCTTTTCCTATTTCTAAAAGTAAAGAATAATGTGGCATGAGTAGGTGTTTTACTGATCTCCACCACTGACTGCATGCTTCTGAAGGTAAGAACTGCAGATATTCTACCCGTATTGTCCAACAGAAACTGGACAGATGATTCAATAGCTGTTCCATAATAAAGAGTGCTTTGTCTTTTGCTTCTGATGTGCTATATTTCAGACCCACAATCAGTGAGCGCACAAGGCCTGGCATATGAGTTGTGTGCTCAAGTCCTACAACTAACACATAGACAATGGCTTTTATAAAAAACTGTAATTAAAAAAATATGAAGTTTAATTGTACAAATTGGAAATACTACACAAATCTGATAAATCTGCTCCTTGGTAGAACATATGGGAAAGCATTCTAAAACTAAACACCCTGCAAAACCCCCCCAAAGTTTCTCTTTGAAGCTATAAAGCCTCTTACCTCAAATACTTGATCTTAAAAGAGATCAAGACAACTCTAAGTTAATCAGCTCACAACCTACATAGAACTTAAAGAGATTGCTATTAATATGTGAGTCTTCATCTGAAAATTTATCAAACATTCTTTGTTTATAGTAAAAGATGGAATATATCAAACTACAAAGTAAATATACACACACAAAATGAGCTACTAGAAACACAGAACAGTTATAGTATTCCAAACAGAATCAAGGTGTGATTACTAGTTATGTTAAAGATACGATTTCTTTATTTGAAACACCACTTACCAATGAATAGAGAGATTTCCTAGTTTATGCTAGTGCCATACAGTCTGGATATATCATCACCATTTTAATCACACTCCTTTTTGACATATTAGCTACCATTTTGAAGAAGTTCAACTCCTAGCCTTTTGTGCTAAGTGCACTTTATATGTTAAAAAAAGAAAAGTGTGGTTTCCTAAGGAAATGAAGCTCATGTCTCCACATTCTTTCTTTGTAAAAATTGGATGTCTGTCTGTGCACCGCAAAAATTAACCTTCAAATATACCAGCCCATTTCAACTATATTTTGCAGGTGGATAGCACTCTCAAGCTCCTACAAATTTCCTGACCAGATAGAGTTCCCATTATCACTTATGTTGAGCGATGAAGTTTCCTTAGGAGAACAGTACTGTGAATTCTTCATCACTGAGAAAAACTTCCAGTAACGCTCATGCTTTATTAGATGTCTGAGAATTCCTCCATGAAACATGTACCTATAGGAGACCAATGTAATTAGTTCTGCTTCTGCTGAACCACTAAGAATATTATAAATATCAAAACCAAGGCACAAGTTACATTATGCTGGACAGCAGACTTTGTATCAACTAAATTCAGAGAGGCTGCAAAAAGGTGGGTTTTCTACATTTCTGAAAAAGACATTTCAATTTTGAAGTGAAAGATGTGTTGGAAGTTATTAGTTTACACCATGCAGATTTCTTTTTGAACTTCTGAGATTTTGAAGACTGTGATCTCTATAATGGAACAAGTGTTCTAGATAAAAATCGCTAGAAAGTCACCTAATAAGAATTTGTTACAGAATTTCAGAGAGGATTCTGAGGATCATGTATAGTTGTCCTGCACAGTGACCTTGAAGAACAGTTTGTGCTCTCATTCAAATGTCTGAGACAACACTCAGAACCAGACAAACACCTGCAGTATTATCTGGGAATGGACTAAAGAGCTGAACAGTGCTTCAAAGCTCATGGAAGAGAGGATTTTTTTGCATAAAAATGGATAATATTTTCTGGAAAGTGAATTTTCCTCTAGGAACCCAACATTTAGGAAATATTTGGTACAGGAATTTTCACTTTTCTCTATCTACCCGTTTGTAGTCCTGTTTATAGTTTATTCAGCTTTTCTGATTGCTTTATCTTTACCTTGATTCCACTGGGAAAGGTTCATAAAGGAATTTTTTGTAGAAGTCTTTCTTAATATCATGAACTAGAATTACAGCTTTTCCTTGGTCATCAAATTGTGGTCTGCCAGCACGTCCCATCATCTGAAGTACATCTGCCAAAGAGACAATAATGTATAAACCAAATGTATTTATTTGCATGTATAAATACATGTATTTATGTCTGTATAATGTGCAATACAGGATTTTTGGATTTCTCTGGCCTCATATGCCCTACTGGTTTTGACACATCTAATTTATTTTTCCATCTCAGATAAATTTATGATTAACTTCTTTCTGGCATAGACTATCGTCCTGCATACTTGAAGACCACCCACTGCAACTTAATCCAAGCATCTAATATAAATTTCCTCTACTCTCTTTCCATTCCACATCCATCCCTCGTTTGATCATATGCAATTTAAGATGATGAGTAAAAGAACTCATGAAGGCTACAAGGGCAACTATCTAATTTCCTAGTTTCCAAGTATTTGACTTCACAATACTAAAAGTTCCTTGTATAAGCTTTTTTGCTGTATATGATTTCCTAGGTTTTGAATATTTTAGAGATAAAATGGCAAAGGCAGATTCTAAATACTGACAGCTATGATCTTTACCACTCAAACTTCCGAACAAGTTATATTAGTTACTAGCACTGGAGATGGTTTTGTATCATATGTCGTCCCTATATCAGATCATGATGTAAAAATTTAAAAGCAGATACAGTTAAAGCTTACCTCTACTACTCTGCCTATGCTCCATTACATGCAAAACATGTTGTCGATAAACACAGAAAATACTAGTTTACACAAAACATGCTCAACTTGTTACCAAGATAAGTATGCTTATCATCTATTTGTGTCTTCTTGTAATCTGAGAAGTGCATCTGTATAGGTTGTTTTGTGTCTCGTTCAACAGAGCTCTGATTCCTTTTTGGTGCCTCCAACTGCTATTAACTTTGAAGAAACAATGGAAAGCAATTCCTAAGTGAGTTTTACATCTTAATTTTAAAACTTTTTATGTTTTCTTTATTCTCTATGAACTGTATCATACCTGCACAACATGTGGCTTGCAGTACCTGGCATTTTCAAAAGTGATTTCTTGGCTTCAGAATCAATAAATGTTTGGCCCAATGGTCAAATGAGGAAGGAAATGCCAGAGGGTGTAGAATGGGATAGAGCAATGGACCATGATACGAGGAACAGCTCAATGACAATAAACAGCTTTTAGTAACACATTTTCACTTGCATACCCATGAGCTATATAGACAACTGTGTTTTTTATCAGTTTGTTCCTTTTGTTAATTTAGGGGTGACATGAAAAAATGTAAAATGAAGTTAGTCTGAAAAGGACGTTTCTCAATGGGTATCTGTACAGAAGATCACCTGCACAGGAGGGTGATGAAACAACTTCTTGCTATTCCAATGTGGTGAATTAAATTGTTCTTAATACCATATAGGAATGGATTTACCAAAAAGTGTCAGGAAATTATTTTTGCCAATATCCCCTATGTAATAATACAAACCAAATATTTTCTTTACTGACTATATGTTGCTTGGCTGCTTTTGACTTAACTCCTGAAATGTTAAATATGATCCAACTGGCTGACTAAATGTCTGGTAACTGAGAAAAGGCCTTCCCCAAAATCTCTGACTTCACTCAAAGAAACGTTTTTATTTATTTTGAAATTACTGAACACTCCAGAATGATTCATTCTGCCCTCAGCTGCTTCCTTGGAGCCAAATGCATCCCTGATACAGAAAGGTAACTTCAGCAGAGAGAAACCAAGTTATACCATGATGGAACAGTTAAGGCTTAACTTGAGAGCAGTATAAAAGACAGTATTGTGAAATTTTGGAAGTATTTCAGAAAGAAATTAATTACATTTTCATTTTATTGCTTCTGCAAAACTGTATTACCTATCCACAGAAATTCCAGATGCATAAATATTCTCTAGAAAGTTAAAAATAAAAATGCTCTAAGCAAACCACACCACATGTTTCTTCATAAAGTAAGGAATCTGCATTTTCTGTGGCAGTGCAGACAACAAAATCTAAATGCTTCCATCACAGATGGTGGTATTCAATCCCCCCCCCCTCCCCCGACTGAAAATTCAAGAATTGAACAACCTCCAATGTCCAAGTCACCTGAATTCCAAAAGTCAATAAACAGTGAAAGTATAAGCATTACTTAAAATCTTTGTGAGTACTTGTACAACAGATTTCTAAAACGACATGCATAGTCTTCAATGCTTATTGAATTTCTGATTTTGTTTGAATATGTTATTTTCTCTGTTACTGATCTTTGAGAGTCCCACAGATTCAATATAAAATTTAAAACTTCATCTGATTTGTTTCCTCATCACTTTTCCCCATTCAGTAATAAAGTCAGTCGTCACTGTTCTTCCAGTCAGGATGAGTGAGATACTACTCTGCAGAGACTGTTTGTACTAAGTTTACATCAGCCAAAGTCTGTCACAAAATGCAAGCGTGCACGGCTAACATCCCAGGTCATACCAGAATCTTTGAACAAGAGAGTTAGTCTGGAAATTGATCCCAAGTTTCCTGCAGAGCACTAACCACTAAATTAAACTCTACCATGGGTTACTTGGAGAAGTAATCCCTGTAGTATTTTCAGTTTGAGCTTTTTTTCATTAGTAAGCTTCTCTTTTTGGAAAGACAGTGTGTGGTTAAAAAGATTCAAGTTCTATATTTACATTACAAATAACATTTAGATTGTCCTTAGGTTTACGTATCTCTGGTGTAGTATAGCATTATTTAATAATAAACTTTCTCTTTTGAAAAGAGAAAGGGAAAACAGAACAGGAAACCTGGAATAAATTTAGCTTGTCCTCATTCTTCAAGCTTAGTACCATCCAGACAAATATTCTCCCTGTCTGAACTCTGAAAAAAGTTCTTCCATCGTTCACTTTCCTAAGCTTGTTGA